>NC_133756.1:138645885-139300052 GCF_036562045.2 Rhinolophus sinicus
AAAAATTTGTATTGATTTATATACATGTTTTAATCAACTTAATGAATAGATGTGCAAGGCTTGTTCTAGAATTCCCAGAAACATAGCTCTCAAAACCACAAACGAGATGTGACCAGCACCCTGTGTGACTCTCTTTCAGATTTACTAGGAGAGTTACCAGAAAAGCAAATGTGACCTGCAAATGTCTCCCCACTCTTGTTTTCATCTCCACTCCTGGACTTTACTCCCAGGGTTCAGTGCCTGCTAGTTGTGTGACCATACAAATAGTATTTGCCCTTGCATTCCTCACCTGAAAAATGTGAATAATAGTAGTACCTTCTCCCTAGAATTGCATGTGGACGAATGAGTTATGTTTGTAGTGCTCACTATTTGGTATGCATTCAAAATGGTGTTATTTTGTATTATTATTGTATTATTATTATTATTATCTGCCTGATCACCATCATTACTATTTCTGATACTCTTGGCAGGAATATCAAGTGACATCTAACTTAAATCAACATAAAAGGTTTGGAAATCAGAGGTTTAGAGACTAGAGAACAAGAACATCAGATCTAGTCTGGTTTTATTTTTTGTGTGATATTTAAGGGGCCTTAGGCCTCAGATGTATCCCAGTGGCTTTCAATTTCCTCATTTTCCAAAAGCTTATTCTATGCCTGTGAGTAAATAGATACAAGAAGAAGAAAAAATGGATTCCCTGATTATTTTAAATAACACTCAGAAACAGGGCAACAGTTGAGAACTGAAATATATAGAAGCTCAATAAACATATAGGTGATGTTTGCTTTCTGTGTTATAAGGTTCATATCACATGGCCAAATGAGCATTGCAGCGATTTTGAAGCTGACTGGCTGAAGAAAAGATGCTTTTCGCAGCAGGCCAGAGAAAAATTCCAAAGAGAATTGTTTTTGCCAGGTAATGATGCCATGGTCTTCAATGTCTTTAAAAACTCAGAGAGTAAGACATTTGCTCAGAAGTAAATTTAAACCCTTGTGCTTTGGTTAAGATATTATGGTAATTTATTTGGAATGTTTAATGATTTACCAATAGAGATCATTTGGGTAGAGATAAAAAGAAATATAGATTAGTTCTAGACATTCTAAAGAAGAAAAGAAAGCTTGTACCCTTGTCATATATACCTCGAAATGTGGCACAGCACAGACACTCTGTAAGTGTTGGCTGCAAAGGAACAAAACAAACCAGAGGCAGATTTGCCCTTCTTAATAATTTTATCTAAGGCCAGAACAATACCAAATCAACAAAGCAGGAATTCCTAACCTGGTAACCACAGATAAAATGACGTGATCCATGAAGCCCAGGAAATGATCTACAGCACTGATTGTGTGTGTGCATACGTGGTGTGTGTGTGTGTGTGTGTGTGTGTGTGTGTGTGAGAGTGTGCACAGAAATTTTGTTTGGGGAGAGTTTATATGGGTCTCAAGAGAATCTGTGACCACATAAATATTTAGAAAATCTGTAATAGATGGATTCAATGGAAAAAGAAGACTTCATTCTTGAGTGGAGAGACAAAATAATAGGTAGAAAGTTCTTTTTAAAATATGACTTTTAGGAGATATACAATATTTCCAGCTCAAGCAGAGGTACTGGGGAGACGTGGGAAATGTTGATAACTTATTCTCTGTGTATTTTGAAGATTTGTATTATGAGATTATGTGGGTCAAAGGCAAATTCTAAAAACATGATGATTCTTATGGATTTACTAGAATCTTGACTAGTACAAACACACTAACAAGGCAAGTTTTCCTGAACTTTCTTTCCCACTGTTAACCAGAAATATTGGACCTCTTACTCCAGGCACAGACCAGCCTTGTTGAATTTTGTAACACCTCATCTTGGAATTCTGGGTCATACCTCAAGATAGAGATATTACCTTACTCCTTTCAAATCTGAAATTCTCAAACATGTGTGGTAACTCTCCATGGTTTTAAATGCTACACTTAAGCAGTTTACTGGGTTTGGAGATGTCACTGATTAACCAACCTCAACCAGCTTCACCTTATCCTGTAGTTATCAATTGGGTATGATATTGTCTACTTACAGTTCAAGCATAGGACAGTCTTGTCAAGAAATAGGTGCCTGCAATCCCTGAGTCTCACAGTTCTGACAACTGACAACATTTTTTTCTAGCACTTTCCGTCTAAACCACCAGGAATCCATTTTCTTTTCTATCTAACCCAGTTAGCTGGTGGAATTCATATGAACATCCAGGGAAAAATGTTTTCCTACCTACCCACAGTGAGTGCCCTGCTAGATTCTTCAGGGAGTCTCCAATTACAAAACTGAGTAGCAAATGGGTCAAATAGCAGAATCACAAATGTATTATTATTTTTTATTTATTTTAGATTTCTTCTGGTAACCAAAATATTTTTCCTTAATTCTGCCCTAATTTTGTAGTCCTGTTGGATTTTACTTCAACTGCCTTCAAGCTCTTCTTTTGATTATTTCAGGGAATAAAAGCCAACTTTTTATTATTACAGCTTAAGCTCTTAAGCATTGTAAAAAGAGATAGCCACTCCCCTCCATTAATATTTCTTGACGAATGCAGTTTATAGCTTGCATTTCTCAATACTATCAAGTAGCAGCAAAATGGAAATGATACTACACTCAGTTAAGTAGTGGAAAAAACTGGTCACACCGACAAACTGCAATCATGAATAACATAAGGAGAACTGGCTGCTATTTAGACACTGGAAAATATTTTAATGGTTTAAAACAAGATCAGATTTTTAAAATATATTCTCAAGCTGTGCAGTTGGTGGGTTCAGGAAGAAATTAATGGGCCATTTTGGACTATTGCTTCTATGACTTTTTGCCTATAGAATTTGACACCTTATTTCACTGCCATTGCATATGTTCAAACATTTATACTCCAGAACATATAAACAAACTCGGTCACATTTGCGAAAGAAAGGATTTTGATTTTAGTCCTCAGTGGCAATGTTTCCTCTTCTGCTCTTTCCTGACAGTGAGGAAAGCCTTTTAAAATCTGGCGTCAAGATGCAGACCACTCTTCCTTGATCTTCCCTTGGCACTAGATGTTGAACTCAAAAATGAAAAGACAGATGATAATCAGCCAGAAAAAGTCTCTTGTCCTGGGACAGACACAGCTGGAAGGAAGACATGGATTATAATCATTCCCTCCTAAATTTCTGTTTAGTTGGACATATATATAGGGACACTATTTTGTGCTGGAAACTCTATAAGGAAATACCAAGTTAAAAAAAGACATGGATTCTGTCCTCCAGGATTTATCAAGTGTAAGAGGGGACACCACCCATGAAAACAAATAAGTATAGTACATTATTTTAAGTACATTATAGTATGTAGAGAAGGTTTATTATAAGACAGAGGAAGAAATCTAAACAGATAAGGAAATGGTCCTTAGAAGGCAGGTAACACTTGAGCTGGGCCTTGAAGAATCAGTTTGTCTGGCAAAGATAAAAGTAAGGAAACTTTCGACGAAAGAAAAAGGCATGTGAAAAATCACAGGAGTGTAAAATAGCAGGGTAGGTTTAAGAAATAGCAGTTAGTTTAACATTGATGAAGTTAAAATTGTTAGGCTACAGAGAAAAAGGGGCCAAACCATGAAGTGGCTTAAGTGCCCTACTAAGAGTCTCAGTCCTAAATGCTTAGACAAGAAAGTTTTCTCAACATGGAGCTTAGGTATATTCCTTTCTTTCGTTCTCACGCTGATTCTATGAAGCCAGAGAAATGAGCTTAAGATCTTTATAAATTTAATAAGATTGCTTTATTTCTTTAGAATGCATTTTACATATTCAAAGATGTACCTTTCTGATTTTGACCAAATGCGTATAATTTCTCAAATGTCTACAAGTTTGTGAATGTCTCCTTAGCTTCATTTTTCTCTTGTTGCATTTCTCCTCTCCCCCACTGTACCTCTTTGGCTCTTGGTTTGTATTTATTTTACAAAAGACAGAGGAGTGATTGGATCTCTGTTATAGAAAGGTCTTGGTCAGATCATCTGTGTTGAACGGACTAAGGAGTGACTGGGAGCAGGGGACCTTAGCAAGGCCTAGAAATGATCCTGTAAAAGACACTGAGAGCTTAAGCTAGGGAAGTAGCAGAGAAGATATGGGTAGACTTTGTATTCAAGAGAAATGCATGTTGACCTGTAGGGCAAGAGGTTGCTGGCCCTGTTCTTTAAACTCAACCAACTCAAAACCTGATTGTTGAAAAGTGACATGTGAATGTGTCCAAACCTATGGATGAAAATTGAAGACTTTAATAACACATTGGAAATACGAAGTTTTTTTATGTAATTATATTTTAGCTTCAAGGTGAAACTGACATAATTACACACACATTTTTGTGACTAATTTCAACATGCAAAATTCCCATAATATATTTGATAGGACTGAAATGGAAAAGAAAAAATCAATATACAATATGATGTTATATACATGAACCTCAAAATGTGTTCTTTTTATTAACACTCAATATCAGAACAAATGCTTGTTTTCCTATCTATCTCTTTGAATTGGTTCTGGAATATTTGTGTATTATTCTCTGACTTTAGTAAGGTTTGTGACTGCAAATTGAGATTTAAAAGGTTGTAATTTGAAGACTCTTTTTTTCCCATGGAAGTAGTCTGCTCAGTCTTCTCAGCAATCCAGGGGTTGAGTACATTGCATGGTCAGAAAAGACATTTCCTCTCAATTTGATATGCCCCTCATAGCAGAGCAAATCTTCTCCTGTCTGCTTCAGCAGATTACAGCCCTTCAGCTCACAGACATAACTCCTTCTTTGTTTCCAAAGGAGCATGCCACAGGAGAGAGTGAAAACTCTCAAATAACTGTCAGGACCCTCTAAAATCTTTGTGCCTTGCTCATGGAAAAAAAAAGAGAGAGAGAGAGAGAAACAGAGCTCCCCTTTCTTGCAGAGAGCCATAGGTTTCCTTGAAGATGAAGATTTTATTATGGTGCAAAGAACAGAGTTGTTTTGGTGCAGAGGCTATTTTTACAGAAATTTGTCAAAAAAGCAAAAGTCACTTTTTTTTTTAATTAGCAAATAACATACACAATAAATATGCCTGACTCCCATGTGATAGTTCACCCCTAAGCCTTGCATCACCCTTCACCCATTCTTGAACCCCCAGAATTGGGAGCCTGCAATGCAAGGCAGGCATGGAGTAAGGATATTTGTTTCACATACTGCTTGGTAATTATAAAAGGGTCTGGGAGATTTTTTTCAGGCTGCCTTAGAATGTCCCAACTGCATCAGGGCTGCCAGGTCAGAAGGGCTTCAGAACAACTCTGTTAAAACAGCTGCATCAGAGCAATCAAGCCACTATGTCACGTACCTAAATGCATTCCCTTCCCGGGAAAGACCAAATAAAGATTCCTTCCCTGAGGTCACCCAGGCTCACCCTCTGATGCACAGGTGGGAGAATAGCTCAAACTCTTCATATGTTTAAGAAACAAATCTCTATTTTGTTTTGCCTTTATATGTGAAATGGACTTACTGACTTTCAGAAAAATGTCTTTGGGCTCTGGTAGAATGAATACGGGTATTTTACATGCCAGTGAGTTTATAAATGAATATTTTGTTTTATTTTTTTCCTTTGTGTTATATTGATTCCAATGTATTCCAATGTGTCCTGTTCTTTTCTTAATTACATGTCATTTATTACTACACTCAATTTCTGCATTGTACTTGGTACTCTTGGGCATAATATCTAAAGGTTCTAACATCCCTAGATGAGATGGGGCCACCCTTGTTCTGTCATTGAGCCCAAGTTAAAGGACTCACAGCCTGAGATTTTTCCTATAGTGCCCTGTACTCTTAGCAGGTACCACTAATCTGGAGGTTGTCCCCACAGCCATCTGCCTAGTTTTGGGTTTCACTTATAAACTAGATCCCCTTCCTTTTGCCTTTTTAAAAAAATCTCCATCCATATTTCTAGTATGAAAATACATAACCACATGCTCAGAGATAAATATTAAACATAAGTCTATTTTACAATGGGATATATTAGAGAAATGCTAAACAAAAAGCCTATACACTATATTTATTACATTTAAAAATAATTCTTAGGTAAGAGACAATAATCATATTTTTTAATCTTTTTTTCTTAACAACTTCATAAAACAAAGTATTATAATATCATCCAATGTTAGTGCTAAATAGGACATTCACAAGCTGGTGTCTCTAAAAAGCTAGTGTCTTAGATAACAGCACAGTAAGATCCTGAACTCACCTCCTCCCATGGACACACCAAATCTGCAGCTACATATGGATCAATTCCCTCTGAAAAAGACCTGAAAACTAGCTGAACAGCTCCTCCACAACAAAGGATAAAAGGACCACATGGAGGCCAGTAGGAGAGGCAGAGTTACGGTGTCGCTCAAAACCCCACCCCCAGTGGCAATCCCCAATCAGGAGGGATCTCATACACGTGGAGCATCTCCCTGAGAAATGAAGGATTTGTGCCCTACACCAAGCACCCCAATCCCTAGGACCTGCACCAAAGAGACGAGACTCAGCAATATCAGGCATTGAAAACCCACTGAGCTTACGTCCAGGAGACCCAAAATGCTGCAGGGAATGGTAAATCTGCTCTTGACGGGCTTACATACAGATGAAAGCCTGGGACCCAGCACAAAAACAGCAGTTTAAAAAGCACCTAGACAATATGTGAAGGAGATACAATAGGTAATCTTAAAACATTGGCTAGAGGTGCAGGGGTCTATTGATACTTTCTGTGAGGACAGAGGTGCTGGTGGGCACCATTTTTTAAATAAAACTTATTAGGGCAACATTGGTTAGTAAAATTATATATGTTTCAAGTGTAGAATTGTATAAAACATCATCTATATATTGCATTGTATGCTCACCACCCACCATCAGTTTTCCTTCCATCACCATATATTTGACCCCCTTCACCCTCCTTTACCAATCCCTCTCCTCACTTACTTTTGCTAACCACTAAACTGTTTCCTGTGTCTACAAGGTTTTGTTCCTTTGTTTGTTTTGTTCATTTGTTACTTTCAGTTTTGTATCTCACGTATGAGTGAAATCATATGGTTCTCGACTTTTTGTCTCATTTATTTTGCTTAGCATGATAATCTCAAGATCCATTCATGTTGTCGCAAATGGCAGTCTTTCACCTTTTCTTATGGCCAAGTAATATTCCATTGTATACATGCACCACATTTTCATCCAATCATCTATCGAAGGACACTTTGGTTGTTTCCATGCCTTGGCCACCATGAATAATGCTGCAATGAATATAGGGGTACACATATCTTTACAGGTAAATGTTTTCAGAGTTTTGGGGTAGATACCCAGAAGAGTGATTGCTGGGTCATGTGGTAATTCTATTCTTCATTTTTTGAGGAACCTGCTTTCCATAGTGGCTATCCCAATTTACATTCCCACCAGCAGTGTATAAAGGTTCCTTTCTCTCCACAGACTCTCCAACACTTATTATTTGTCTTGTTGAGACTAGCCATTCTAACAGGTGTGAAATGATATCTTATTGTGGCTTTGATTTGCATTTCCCAAATAGCTAGTGAATTGAGC
This sequence comes from Rhinolophus sinicus, assembly GCF_036562045.2. Taxonomy (NCBI): domain Eukaryota; kingdom Metazoa; phylum Chordata; class Mammalia; order Chiroptera; family Rhinolophidae; genus Rhinolophus; species Rhinolophus sinicus. Next base: position 138,653,449 of record NC_133756.1, read on the forward strand.
ACCTTTTCATATATCTGTTGGCCATTTGTATGTCTTCTTGGGAGAAGTATCTGTTCAGGGCCTTTGCCCATTTTTTAATCAGATTGTTTGATTTTTTTGTTGTTGAGTTGTATGAGTTCTTTATATATTTTGGATATTAGCCCATAATTAGAGGTGGTGTTTGCAAATATCTTCTCCCATTAAGTTGGTTGCCCCTTTGTTTTGTTGGTTTCTTTTGCTGTACAGAAGCTTTTGAGTTTGATGTAGTCCCATTCATTTACTTTTGCTTTTACTTCCATTGATGGGCACCATTTTTGCTCTCTCACTCCACCTTGCTAGGGATGGAAAGCTTGCTCCACACCCATGCTATTCTTCCACCAGCTGCAGTCAGTTGTCTTATCTCACCCATGCACTGTCCCAAAGCCCCACTGCAGCCTTTGGGCTTGCCCTGGCCCTGAGCTCCTATGTCACTGATAAAACTAGCAGGCATGTGCAATCCACACAAGAGATGCCCCTTGAGTACCTGATTCTACTGGCCAGGAGGCACTGTTTCTGGGCCACACAGGACAAAAACAATCACAGATACAGTTTTTGGCAGGCTACTACCCCAAGGCACAGGACAGACAGAAGATCTTCAGTCTTCCTGTGAAAAAGGACTATTTATTTGTCCTAAAGCATCAGTCTGAGGCACAGGCTTCAGAATTAGCATATATCTAGAGGCTACAGAGGAGATCTCAGGGAATGCAGGCTGGGATGCCATCTTTGTGCGCACCATGGCCTCACTATAGCTTGTCAGTTTCTCCCAGGAAAGAGCTTATACACTCATCTGAAGACCCAATGTTTGTAACTATTGCCAAGGGGACACTTCAAAATCACCTGATCTGGAAGCAAGCAGGAGTCTATATATACTTTAAAAGCTGCTGCCTAAGGGTGTGGCTTCCAATCACCCTAAAACTACATGCTGAATGAGATACCTCTCTTTGAAACACTGACAGGACTTTGCACACCCTCAACAACTGGGAATGATAAAGAATGAATCGGGCTGCTTAGACCATCACAAAAGTTCAAGAGACAACCAAGAGCTAGACAAGGTTGAATGACAATTTTCATTGCCTACACAATGCTACTCCTTCAAGACTGAAAGAGGTAGTTATTTCACCTAACACATAGAATCAAATACAGAGACAAGCAAAATGAAGAAATAGAGAAATATGTTACAAACAAACAAACAAACAAACAAACAAGATAAAACCCCAGGAGTGAGGGGTAGGGGAAAACAATAAAATGGAGGTAAGTAATTTATCTGACAAAGAGTTCAAAGTAATGGTCATAAAGATCTTCACCGAACTCGGGAAAAGAACAGATAAATATAATGAGAACTTCAACAAAGAGATAGAAAATATAAGAAAGTGCAAAAGAGAAGTCTAAGAACTGAAGAATACAATTACTAAACTAAAAAATACACTAGAGAGTTTCAACAGCAGATGAGCTGAAGCAGAAAAAGGGATCAAAGACCCAAAAGACAAGGCAGTAGACAGAGCCAAAAGAAAAAAGAATTTTAAAAAGTAAAGATAGTTTAAGGGGACCAATGGGACAACATCAAGCTGAATAATATTCACATTATAGAGGTCGTAGGAGAAGAAAGGGAGAACAAGGCAAAAAACTTATTTGAAGAAATCATGGCTGAAAACGTTCCTAACTCAGGGGAAAAAAAGAAGATATCCAGGTCCAGCAATCACAGAGAGTACCAAAAAGATGAACCCAAAGAGATCCACACCAAGACATAATTACATGTCAAAGATAAAGATAAAGAGAGAATCTGAAAAGCAGCAAGAAAAAAAAAAACTTGTTATGTACAAGGGAACCCTCATAAGACTATCAGCTGATTTTTCAGCAGAAATTTTGCATGTCAGAAGGAAGTGTCATGATATATTCAAAGCACTGAAAGGAAAATACTTCTAACCAAGAACACTGTACCTGCAAAGTTATTCAAAATTGAAGGAGGAAGATTTCCAACAAGCAAAAGCTAAAGAAGTTTATCACCACTAAAATAAACTTACAAGAAATGTTAAAAGGACTTCCTGAAGCTGAAAAGAAAAGACACTAACTAGTAAAGAGGAAACATATGAGAGTAAAAATCTCACTGGTAAAGGCAAATGTATAGCAAAGGTAGTGGATTCACCACATATAAAGATAGTATGAAAGTTAAAAGACAAAAGTGGTAAAATTAATTATAACTACAGTAATTAGTTAAGGGACTAACTAGAAGTAAAACATGACATCAAAGACAAAACCAATGGAAGGGGAGTAAAATTGTAGAATTTTTAGAAGGCTTTCAAACTTAAGCAGCTATCAAGTTAGAATGCTGTATATATACACAATTATATGTGAACCTCATGGTAAACACAATGCAAAAACATATAGTAGATACATAAAAGATAATGAGAAAAGAAATCTAAACATAACACTAAAGAAAATAATCAAACCACAAGGGAAGGGAGCAAGAGAAGAAGAAAGACACAGAGAGGAACTACAAAAACATCCAGAAAACAAATAACAAAATGGCAATAAGTACATACCTATAAAATAATTACTTTAAATGTAAATGAACTAAATTGTCCAATCAAAAAACAATTTGACTGATTGAATAAAAAAAATCAAGATTCATCTATATATTGCCTACAAAAGACTCACTTCATATTTAGGGACACACACAGACAGAAAGTGAAAGGATGGAAAAAGATAGTCCATGAAAATAGATATTAAAAGAATGCTGATGAAGCTACAATTATATCAGACAAAATAGAATTTAAACAAAGACTGTAATAAAAAACAAAGAAGGGTATTACATAATGATAAAGGGGTCAATCCAACAAGAAGACATAACATTTGTAAATAGGTATGAACCCAATTTAAGAGCATCCAAATATATAAAACAAATATTAACAGATCTAAGAGGAGAAATAGAAAGCAATACAATAATAGTAAGGGACTTTAATTCCTCACTTACATCAATAGATAACTCATTCAGGCAGAAAATCAACAACAGTGGCCTTAAACTACATATTATACCAGATGAATTTAATAGATATAAATACAACATTCCATCCCAAAGCATTCTAATATACATTCTTTTCAAGTGCACTTAGAATATTCCACAGGATAAATCACGTTAGGCTGCAAAACAAGTCTCAATGAATTTAAGAATATTGAAATTATCAAGCATCTTTTCTGACCATAATGATATCAAACTAGAAATCAATTAGAAGAAAACTAGAAAACACAGATACGTGGAGATTAGACATCATTGTACAAAGCAACCAATGGGTCAATGAAGAAATCAAAGGGAAATATATATATATATATATATATATATATATATATATATATATATATATATATATATATGTTTAAAAATAGAAAAACAGCTTTCTAAAATCTGTAGGATGAAGTAAAATCATTTCTAAGGGAAGTTTGTAGCGATACAGGCCAACTTGCATTAACAATCTATGTTTACACCTAAATGAACCAAAGAAAAAAAGAATAAACAAAGCCCCAAGTGAATAAGAGGAAGGAAATAATAAAGATTAGAGTGTAAATAAATGAATAGAGACTAAGAAAACAGTAGAAAAAAATTAATGAAACTAAGAGCTGGTTCTTTGAAAAGGTAAACAAAAATAAGAAGCCTTTAGGATAAGTCAAGATAAAAGAGAGAGTGCTCAAATAAATAAAATCAGAAATGAAAGAGGAGAAGTTACAACTGATACCACAGAAATACAAAGGATCATAAGAGACTACCATGAACAATTATGCACCAACAAATTGGACAACCTAGAAGAAATGGATAAATTCGTAGAAACATACAACCTTCCAAGATTGAATTAGAAAGAAATAAAAAATCTGAATAGACTAATTATGAGCAAGAAGATTGAATCAGTAATCAAAAAACTGCCAACAAACAAAACTCCAGGCCCAGATGGCTTCAGTGGTAAATTCTACCAAACATTCAAAGATTTAATATGTATCCTACACAAAATTGAATTGGGGAACACTTCTAAACTCATTTTACAAGGACAACATTACCCTAATACCAAAACTAGACAAGGACACCACACACAAAAAAAAGAAAATTATGGGCCAATAACTCTGATGAACATATATTAGCAAATCCTCAACAAAACATTAGCAAACCAAATTCAAAAATTGGTGCAAGAATGGTTCAACATCCACAAAACACCACATTAACAAATGAAGGATAGAAACCATAGGATCATCTCAATAGATGTATAAAAAAAAAAACTAAAGAAAAGAAAAGCATTTAACAAAATTCAATATCAATTTATGATAAAAATGCTTAACAATGTGGGTATAGAAGGAAGATATCTCAAAATAATAAAAGCCATATATGACAAACTCACAACTAACATTATACTCAATAGTGAAAGTCTGAAAGCTTTTCCTCGAAGATCAGGAACAAGATGAGGATCCCCACTCTCACCACTGTTATTCAATATCGTATTGGAAGTCTTCACCACAGCACTTAGGCAATAATTAAAGAAAAAAATTTCTTCAAAAAAGAAATAGAAGAAATCCAAACTGGAAAGGAAGAAATAAAACTCTCACTATTTGCAGATGATATGATGCTATATACAGAAAACCCTAAAGAGCCCACCAAAAATAACTGTTAAAACTAATAAATGAATTCTGTAAATTTGCAGGATACAAAATTAATGTACAGAAATCTGTCACATTGCCATACACTAATAATGAACTATCAGAAACAGAAATTAAGAAAACAATCTCATTTAAAATTGCATCAAGAATAAAATGCCTAGGAATAAATTTAACCAGGAAGTAAAAAACCTATACACTTAAAACTATAAGATTAATGAAAGAAATTGAAGAACACACAAATAAATGGAAAGATATTCCATACTCATGGATTGGAAGAATCAATATTGATAAAATGTAAATTACATAAAGCAATCTACAGATTCAATGAAATCCCTATCAAAATTCTAATGGAATTTTTCATAGAACCAGAATAAATAATTCTAAAATATATATGGAACCATAAAAGACTCCTAATAGTCAAAACAATCTTGAAAAAGAAGAACAAAGTTGGAGGTATCACACCCCCAGATTTCAAACTATACTACAAAGCTATAGTAATCAAAACTGTATGGTATGCATGTAAAAACAGATACATAGATCAAAGAAACAAAATAGAAAAACCCACAAATAAACCCACATATAGATGGTAAATTAATTTTTGACAAAGAAGTCAAGAATATACAATGGGGAAAGGACAGTGTCTTTAATCAACTGTGTGGGAAAAAAGTAGACAATTACATGAGAGGAATAAAACTAGACCACTGTCTTACACCATACATAAAAATCAACTAAAATGGGTTAAAGACTTTAACCATAAAACTCCTAGAAGAAAACACAGGTAGTAAGCTCCTTGACATCAGTCTTGTTGAATTTTTGGATCTGACTGAAAAAGCAAAGGCAACAAAAGCAAAATAAATACATCAAACTAAAAACCTTCTGTACTGAAAAGGAAACTATCACCAAAATGAAAAGGCAACTTACTGAATTGGAGAAAATATTTGCAAGTCGTATATTTGATAAGGGGTTAATATCCAAAATATATAAAGAACCAAACTCAATAACAACAACAACAAAACAATTTAAAAAATGGGCTGAAGATCTAAATGCACTTTTTTCCAAAGAAGATATACAGATGCCCAAAAGGCACATGAAAAGATGTTCAACATCACTAATTATCAGGGAAACAGAAATCAAAACTACAATGAGATATTATCTCACACTTGTTACAATGGCTATTATCAAAAAGACAAATACATTTTGAAGATGTGTATAAAAGGGAAACCTCATATGCCTTTGGTGAGAATGTAAATTGGGGCAGCCACTATATAAAATAGTATGGAGGTTCCTTAAACATTTTAAAATAGAACTACAATATGATCCATCTATTCCAATTCTGTGTATTTTTTCAAAGAAAATGAAAACACTAATTCAAAAAAATATATGTACTCCTATATGTATTGCAAAATTACTTAAAATAGCCAAGATATGGAAAAAATCTAAGTGTCCATTGATAGATGAATAGATAAAGAAGTGGTGAGATATATATATATTATATAAAATGAAATACTACAGAGACACAAAAAAAGAAGGAAATCTTGCCATTTGTAATAACATGATGGACCTAGAGGGTATTCTACTAAGGGAAATAAGTCAGACAGAGAAAGACAAATACTGCATCATTTCACTTATATGTGGAATCTAAAAAGCAAAACAAAACAAAATTCATAGATACAAAGAATAGTTTCGTGGTTATCAGGGGAAGGGAGGATGGAAGGAGGCTAAAATGAGTAAAGGGGGTCAATTATATGGTGACTGATGGTAACCAGACTTATTGTTGTGACCACTTTGTGACCACAGATGTCAAATTATTATGTCGTATACCTGAAAAAAATATAATGGTATGTACCAATTTTACCTCAATTTAAAAAATAATAAATAAATATTTCAAATATTTAAATAAATAAATAAAAATTTGGCCATGTATTTTTAATTACATTTTTTAAAAGCTGGTGTCTTTAAACGCTTTGAAAATGTTTGAGGATATTTTTGAGAACCTAAAGCAAATCTATTTCAAGGCAGAAATAGATTTCCTTTTCCATTTCCTTTTCATAGTTTTTTCAGTACACTTGCTACATCAAAAATTAAGGAAAATATACTGACTTTTATACTCTTGGAAAAATAATTTTCTGTAGTTACACCAATGTAAATTTCCTTTTTTTCATACAGGGTAAAAGTAGAGTGGGCTTTCTTCAATGAGTAAAAAGCTTCTATTTCTCACAAACAAGGCTTACTTTTTCTTGCAGACCAGAAATGAGTTTTATAACATTGGCAGTTGGACTCCAAATTTAGAATTTATCAATTTAGAAAATCCCAAAGTGTGGCAATTTTTAACAAGTAAAATTGGATCACTTTATATGCTGGCTTCATTTTTACTAAACCTACACATATGTTGCATATTTAGCCTGCCATTTTTGCTAATGCCTACACATCAGGAGATTCATTAGAAAAAAAAAAGAAAAATAGGACAACTGATTTAAAAACTATTACCTCACTTCTGGTTTCACTTTGTTTCCTCAAAATGGCAGAACATAGAACCCTACAACTTTAGTTTTAGGGTAGTAGATATCTTCATCATATTTAAATTTCTTCTTTTAAATTTCAGTCCCAAACTTTGAAATGTGTCCATGGCAAAGAAAATTGATTCTTTTTAAATTAAAAAACAAATGTCTATCCCCATAGGAAAAAGAATTGAGTTTTTAATTGCCGTTGCTATTTATACATTCTGTTGATTTGCGTGGTTTCTAGTTGAACAAATTACATATTTTTAAATCTCTGCTCCATTCTATGAATTCTCTGACTTTATTCTTTTTCTCAAAGTTCTGTATTTTTCTCAGTCTGTAAACTTGCTCTTAATCAAACTCAAAAGAGCAGGTCAGCACAGAAGTTGAGTGCTCTTGCCCCTAGGTGTTGCTAGGTCTGCGGTCTTGAGCAAATTACTTAACCTTTCAATGCCTCCAAATCTTTATCTGCACAATAGAAATAGTATCTACTTAACTTCTTGAGTGGTGCAATGTTGAGTAAAGGGCAATGGCACACTTAACACATTAACTCACTTAACCTTCACAACGTTTCCTTGAGAAGCTTCTTAACCATCTGGAGCAGTATATCCTTATACTAAAAAATAAAATAAAATAAAATGCTGAATCCTGTTAGTGAAATTCCTTTTTCCTTTCCCCTCGTTGGCTATCAAGTTTCCAAACACATTGTCTGTTTGCACAGAGAAGACTGATACTGAACAGATTATAAGGGGAAGAGACTGTATAGGTTGTCTCTTGCCAACAATTTAGTTGGAGCCTTCTATCATCTCATGTCTGGTTACTAAACAAAACATTGCCTCTGTTCACACCCAGCTTGCACAACTCTGTAGGGTAATTTTCCTGGTGCCCACCATCATCTCTCTTTCCCCCTTGCTCTGTGTCTCACTGCAGCACAATAAAGTCCAAAGACTTCACTGGGGCTTACCGATTATCTCAAATCTGGTGCCCCCTCCACAAACATGGGAATTCCTACCTTTATCCAAGCTCTGTTTCCCAGATCACTTATTCCATTGTTTCTGTCCTGTCGAACTTCATCTATCTATTCTGCAAGGTCCAACTCATATCCCAACGAAGGTCTTTACCAATAATTCTGCCCTATATTTATATTTATCCTTGAGCCATATCATAAAATATAGATAAGAAAGAAAGTAAACCCAGGAAATTGACATAATTTCACTGGTAACACTAAAATGCAATGCTATACTATAACAATGGAAGCATATAGAATTTGTTAGGAGAGAAAGAGTGTGGTGTGTCAAGAAAGTTCACCTGTGAAACTACATCGTGTGATGAAAGCAGAATAGGTTTTGGAGTCAGTAGAGCTGGCTTTGACTCTCTACTTTGTGAACTTGACTTAGTTTCATAAATGATCTGAGCCTCACTTTTTCTATATGTAAAAGAGGCAATGCCTCTCAGCTTTCGGATGTTCATAAATGATAAAATGTAAGTACTGTGCTTCATACAGTTCCTGCCACTCTGTGATGCTCAAAACCTGTTAAGTCTTTTCCTTCTCACATTTTCCCTCCAATTTAGAAAGCCATAAACATAGGAGCAGAAGCATAGTACAGAGCATCTGGGTAAGAATTGAAGGGGAGAGAAACCACAGTGGCATGACAATATCTCATGCTTGAGTTCCCCGTATGTGATGAATAACCATGTTATATTCCTGATGAAAAACATGAGACTGGCTCAGAGGTGAACTATTGCCATGAAAAGGATTGTAATCATTCAGACATTGTTTTGGAGTCTGAGCCAAAATTTTACATTCCTGGCAGATAGTTTGATTTAAATAAAATTAAGGAAGGCAGTGGAAAGACTGGTTAACTATGAACCTAATTTTAATCAGCAACTTAGAAATGTTTGCTGAAGCTGGGATGATCAGGAAACTTGGGAGAAAGTGGCTGTGTTATCAATTAGTTAGTTAAGGACTGCTACAAAGGAAAATACCACCAATCAGCACAGATACTTTATATTTCATATATGAGCTAAATACTTAGATGAAAAAAATTCCAGACCCATAATAGGCGCAATCTCATGACCATATATAAGTAGATAATCTCTGAGGAAGCTAAAGGAAAAGTATCTAAAGAAAACAAGATGCCTGTACCAGGGGGTAGGCAGAGTCTCTACACACAACTTCAATGGGGTATAATGGAAGTTTCTAGCCTAGAATAAATTGATCAAGCGAAATACATAATGGACAGCCAAAAAGGAGATTTAAACGTGACTAACTTGCAGCAATAAGAAAAAATGAGAAAAACCAAAGGAAAAATGAACCTATGATGGGAGCAAATGGCCTTAGATAATCCTGCTACACACACTGTCTTTCCCATCTCAGTTGATGGCAACTCCATCTCACTGGCAGCAGGATCATCCTTGACTCCTCTTTATCTCTCATACTTCACATCCAATGTATCAAGAAAATCTGTTAGATCGATCATCAAAGTACTCCAGAATCCAATCACATCTCACTGCCTTCACTACAACCCTCTGTCTGAACTACCAACAACATTTGCCCTCTTCTTCCTCTGTCTTCTCTCCTACTTCTTCTCCAATCTTCACATTTTAAAAAGCATTGCTATCTGCCAGGCAGGCACTGAGCTCAGTGCTAAATAGTTATTGCTCTATTTAATCCTAGCAATGACTTCACAGAGGATTATCATTACAACCGTTTTACACATGATGAAAATGAGGCTGACAGAAGTGCAGTAACTAGGCCAAAATCAAAGAGACAAGAAAAACTAGCAGAACCGAGATTTGACGAAAGAGCCTCTGTCCTATTAAATACCAGTCATCTTCCCCTCCTCTATGTGGTCATAGCAATTTGTGTGGGCTCCCCTCTCTGTGTCACTGCAATTATTGCAATGAATGGTCAATGCCTGTGCATTTGACTGTCTCCCCCACTAGAGAGTTGGAATCTAGGGACATAACTAATATTAGCAAGCATTTATTGAGCATCTACTATTTACTATGAATTTATTCAGCAAATACTTAATGAGTGTTTGCTAGGTGCCAGGCATTGTCCTAGGTGCTGGGGTTGCAGTGGTGAACAAAACAGAAAAAGTCCCTGTCCCTGATGAGTTTACAAATATACCTCCAATACACCCAATGACAATAAGGACATGGACACAGGCAGGTGGGTGAATGTGGTGGTGGGAGTGCAGGAAAGTTCTCTGCTGAGTCCTTCTCTTTTTTTACTGAATAAGAAGCAAAGTTGTCACCTGTGCATGAGTAGGAGGAGGAAGTGTGGGAGGTTTGATGATAGAGAACGTGAGAAACAGTCAACTAGGGGAGTAGAAGAGTTCACTAGAGATTAGCAGGCATGCAATAAGATCAGTCATCAGAGTGTTTTTCTCCAACCATATTCAGCTGCTCTGGTTCAAATGCAGATTAATCAAGTACACTCTGGTGAGCTCTTGATAGATATCATCTTGTTTAAATTTCACAACAACCCTGCAGGTTGTTGTCATCTTGTAATTTCCAGAATAAAAAATTGAGCTAAGAGAATGTGTCACTTTCTGAAGGTCATGCAGATGGAGTATCAGAATTCAGACTTGAATCCAGGGCTGTCACCTGCAAACCTTAAGTTATTAACTTTGACACTATCAAATTGGACCAGAATCCTCATCTCTGTATGTGCTTAGTATGTTCTTAATGAACTAGCTTTGGAAAAGAAGACTTGGCTGACAGGCAAGTCTTACGTGTTTTGGTGACTAAAAAGTTTCTATGAGTCAACAGAGTTGAGACTGCCAACAAAAAAGAAAAAAAAAAGATTAATTAGATTTGAGCTGCATGAATGAAAATACAGTAGCAAGCCCACCGTGTGGTCATCTGCCAGACCATACCTATAGTATTAGGTCTGATTCAAGACACCAGTGCTTTCATGGGGCATCAGCAAACTTGAACACACCATCCAAAGGAGAGCAAAAAGGATACTGCAGGGGTTGGAAACCATAAAACATGAAAAATATAGGGAAGAAAGTGGCTATTTAGTCTCGGAAAGAAAAACTTAGCACATTAGATGTCTTTATACATATCTCCATGATTACCATATTCTGTGTGATTCTGGAGCACAGAATTAGAGCTTATAAGAAAGGTGACAGAGGTAGATTGTGCCTCAGTATAAGGAAGAAGCGTGTGACAACTGAAGCTGTCCAATTGGAGATAATTGAAGAGTAAAGATATAACCCTCTTACATAGTATGGGCTTCTCCATGGGGAGATGTGTGCTGTGTAATTAAAAGTGCTCAAAAGGGTGTTCTATCATCTTTTCATGTGTGTCATAGGGGATAATCATAGCAAGGAGAGCGGGTAAAACTAAATTTTGTTTGCCTTGCCAACTCTAAGAAAGTCTGGGATAATTATTTCCTTTCCTGATATCCTTTGGTACTTGTTTTCCTTCAACATACAACACTTTTTTTCTGAATATCAAATTATTTTTGTGGGTATTACAGCTCTGACATGCATTAGCTGTGTATCGTTGGGCAAATTATTTAATATCTTTGTGCCTATCTCCTCATTTATAAAATGGGAACAATAATAGAACCTCTGTTATGGGGTTGTTGTGAGGATTAATTAATCCATATAAAGAGTGTCTGGAATCCTAATTGTTCAATAAATGTTAGCTCTCATATTTTTTTTTCAAGTATTAGGTTGGTGCAAAAGTAATTGCAGTTTAAAAGGTTAAAAATAATTGCAAAAATCACAATTACTTTTGCACCCACCTGTATTATCGCATACTGCCATTTAGTTAGTGTTGCTACATTGTTTTATGTGTTCTTGTTTTCCCCGACTAAGTGGTCACTCTGTCGCAGGGCTGAGCATATAGGATATACTAGGTACCTTGTAGTCCAAAACAAAAATGTGTTTTTCTCCTTTCAAGCAACGTAAACTTGTTTAGAAACATCTTTTATACATCCTCAGGAAGCCTTTTTGAGTTTGGTGAGAATATCACCTAAAGAAAAGGTTTCATGGATTTCTTCATCTTTTGAAATAATAAAGTACGCTCAGATACAATCTCATTTTTCAAGGGTTGCTTTGATTTCTAATGATCATTAGGAAAAAAGCAAATATGTCTTCAGGATACAAAATATATCAGTTTTCTGAAAATCTACTGAGTGCTAACCCTGGTCTATATACCAGGGAAAGATAGAAAAAGGGGCAAAAGTGGCTAGGAATAAAGATAAATTACACGATCTCCATAGTTTGTAAAGAACTTACAGTCTAGTGGAAGAGACAGAGATGAGGTCCCACCCGACCCACCCTTGCTTACTGTTCCATTTCATTTGCTACATGCCCCTGTTGCCTCATATGTTCTAGCCTAAGTGACTTTCAGTTCTCCCAACAAGCTAAGAAATTCCCCATCTTCCTACTGTCCCTCCTGCTGGGATACTCCTCTGCCTGCATGACTGGCTTCTCTCACCTCTCAGGATATGGCTTAAATAGCATCGCTTCAGCTAGTCCTTTCATAACAGCCATGTCTAAATAGGTTCCTCATCCATCTCCCAGTAATTGGCAAGATACCCGGTTACCCCCATAGTAAGCAAAGTAAACATCGCTACAATGTTTCTTGTACATGCTTATCTGTTTGCTTCCTTGTTTATTTACTGTTTCCCCCACAAGGACAGCAATCAAATCTGATTTTATTCTTTAGCCTGGCAAGACTTTCAACAAATATGTGTCGAGTACATGAAAGATCATTGCAGCATAATGTGGCAACCAAAGCTACTGAGGTATGTGTCCATGCTGGGGCACCAGAGAAGGCAGCCATCTTACCCACTCTTGCAGATACTGGAGGGCTTTGTGGAGACTGTCGGTGCCCCACCATAGCCACTCAGCACTCTTCTCATATTTTCAGGCAGCTTCCTGTTGCACAATTGGCATTGTGCTTGCTGGAGGGCTGTCTCTGCCTGAGGGAACATGCCTGAGGGAAGGCCAGAAAGACTCAATGAGGGGTGGGCATGGGTGACCTGTGCATCTCAGCTTCCTTGCCCGTGGGTGGAACAACCCTGAAGTGTATTCCACAGTGTTGCCATGAGGTCCAGCAGTGCTGAGCCTCTACTGCCAAAAGCAATAACCCACTCATTAAAACACTTTCCCTGTCTTACCTTCCCAACCTCTAATTTCAGTGCTCCCAAGACATCTCCTTAATAAAGTGCTTGCATTCAAATCTTCATCTCAGGGTCAGAAGACCTCAATCTAAGAGAGGATAGGTGACCAGAGTCTTGAAAGACATGTAGCGTTCACTAAACAAGAAGTAAAAGACGGCAGGATCCCCTTAGCACAGAGAAGAACATAAAAGCCCTATTTCCACTCAGGTGACTTTCCTCTACTAGGGGTCAGATTTTTGTTTTGACTGGACCCCTACAAAGTATTTATAAGAAAAGATGGGTAGAGATTGGCTGATCCCCAACACATTAGATTAGCTAATTCAGAGCCAATAGCACAGTTCAGTGCAGGTGGACAGAAGGCCCTAAACTCTTGAAATAACACATTGCAACTCAGCATGCTGCACTCACGAATCTTGAACTAAAGGGCTCCTTTGTCTCTATTCTTTTTGACATACAACTTTGGATCCAGGAATGTGATGCTTAAGCCCCAAAAAGGAAACCTTGTACAAATGGTTCCTTGAAAGCCAGTGTGTAGCCTGTTCGTAAACTTTATGATGTGTGAAGCATATGTTCAAGGAAGTATTTATTAGGAGGGCTATAAGTTAAATTAGACAGGGTAGTCCATGCCTTAAATATTTCGTCATTTTCCATACTGTTTATGTATCCAGACCCAAGTGTGAAATTTAAATTTGCTTTTGATGTAATCACCTGACAAATGATTTATTCTAGTCCAACGTGTTTACATTTGGGTCCCCATAGTTATGTTTTCCAGTTGGGGAAGACTGGAAAAAATACTTTTAAATTACATTATAATAGCATTAAATAACATTTTCAAAGTTAAGGTTTCTGTGCAGAGATCATAGAATTATTTTACTAGTGGATTTAACAAAATGTAGTTTATTTCTCATGAAAATTAGAGTGTTTTATACTCGGGATATTATGATAAATCTGGAAACTGGTTAGTCACAGTACTGTCTCTGAAAGTGACACTTAGCAAAACCTAGTATGTGAGTGGTTCAGATTAGGACACAGGTTCTGCAATGGTCTGTGGCTCTTGGTCGCTGATTTCTGCAAAGCTCCTGCCAGGGCACACCAAAATGAGAGGTCTTGTTGGAAAGTGGTAAACTCTGCAGAACTTTAAAATCTTTGTAATAATAATCCGATAGTAAAATCCAGTAGATTTGAATTATTTATAGTTCATAATGTGCTGTCTATGGTATGATAGCCTTGCTTTACACTGGATCATCTTTGTGTGAACACAGTTAATTTTATACATGTAAAGGGTAACATATATTTACTGAAAGAATCTAACTCATTTTGTATTTTTAAAACAGAAGGTATTGTGTGTGTGTGTGTGTGTGCACGCACATGTGTGTGAGAGAGCATATGTGTGTGTGTTATTTTCTAATGGGAAAGTCTTATAGAAACAAAATTCACTGAAACATGCCATAAACGTATAGAGGGGTATATAGTGTGTGTCTTAAGCAGATGCTTCTGGAATCCACAAAGTAGTCAAAATACAAACTCAAAGTTTTAAAAACATTTTACATCTATTGAAAATGTTTTTTCAATCTCTCTTTATTATATTTCCTTGCCACCTAGTCACCAAAACTCTCCGGAAAGTGATAATTAAGTGAAACCAAACTGACATGGGTCACTGAAATACAGTGGCATAAATTATAGAAGCTAGCTGGTTTTGAAGCCATGGTTCATTTCACAAAAGGTGAATAGCAGTGTTGTTGTGGTGTTATGCAATGGAACCTACTCATAATGTTTTTTCTGCATTTAAAATCCTGACTAGGAGCCAAGCTTTATCTTTAAACACCCATGCTTGAGCAAGTTCAGACAAAGTGTTTCTAACTGCAACTTGCCCTTCTTTCTTTTTTATCTAGTAGATTTCCTTCAGAAGAGACAGAATAAGCTATGGATGTTCAGACATAGGACATAAAAATACACGTGATGACAGTATTTCAAGGCATCAAATGTTTATTTGACGTGTAGTTCTTAAAATTATAGACTTTGGAGTCAGTCACCTGGATTTGACGAACTGGCTCTGCAAATCATTAGCTACACGACTTGGATCTCTTTCTTTCTCTGTAACATGGGGATAATGAAAGTATATATTGCATATGTTTATTGTGGACATTAAAAGAAATAACATATGGGAAGCACCTAGCACTACTCAGCAAATATTAGCTAGTACTATTACTCTCATTATTAGCCTACTGTGTGCCAAGAACTGTACCAGGCTCCTTGTCCAATATCACTGCATGGTCCACAAAAGACCTGCAAAGTAAATATAATTATGGCTAGTTCATAAATTAAGAGAGAGAGACTCAGAGAAGAGACCAAGAAACTAGCTGATAAGAGGCAGAGAATGATTTAAACCCAGGTCTCTTTGCCTCCATACTGTCTCACACAGTACTGTCACATGTGGCTATTTAAATTTAAGTTTCAATTAGTTGATATTAAGTAAAGTGAAAAATGTAGTTCCTCAGTTCCACTTGCCACATGTCAAGTCTCAATAGCCATATGTTTCTAGTAGCTATGGTACTCAGCAATGTAGTTATAGAATATTTCCATCATCACAGAAGTTACATTTGACAAGCCTGCAATCTAGACCACACTGATTGTCCAGGTTGGTTTGTTCTCAATAGGACATAAGATTTTCTTCTAAATCTTACAATGAAGGTTCATCAATTACTTAACTCTTTGTAATAAAGACAACACATCTGCTATAGATGGCCATGCAGACAATACGAATCTATCTAACAGTCTATGCAGGAACGGAAATACCTGTCCTCAACCAGATCATAACAGTGTCCAAGGACTCGGAGAATCCTCAACTATGGTGTAGACAATCTTTTTTCTTCAACAGTAAAAACTAATGGCAATGGGAAATCCTAAAGCCAATGTGAAAATGGCAGATGAGTCTCTAAATCACCTCCACCTGTAATACTCTACAGGACTGTGATTTTCATTTGGGGTCAATAAGCTTTAAATTGTTTTCAATATTTTTTCAGTTTCTAGACACAGCCTACCTTGGGTAAGCTTTGGAAAAAGGAGATGGTGATTTGTTATTTACATCCTCAATACTGATGTTTTGCCCAGGAAACTTTTCTCCTCACTGGTAGCCAAATGACTTTCCTAATTAGGTAGCCAATAGGCAATATTTACGACGTTTATCACCTTCTTTTTGCAGACCTTTTGGATTGGTTTCAGGTATTACCATCTGGAGACTTTAAATGCAAAGAGCAAATGGGGAGGCAAAGCAAACAACCACTGTAATCCAACATTCAAACCAAAGCCAAGTAGGTTGCCTCTTTGAGAAAGGGCTCTTTCCTATGAAACCAACTTTGTTTGATTTTAGAAGAAAGAGTTGAGGCATGAGGGACAGACTGGGGAATTTTATGCATGTAAAAGAGTAGCTGGCATCTTAGAAGGATCGTTAGACAAAAGATCAGATCTGATACCTCCACGATATCCTGAACACTCCTCAACTACACTTCATACTTCGTCTATCAAATTGTGTTTTAATTGCCAGCTCCCATGTCCAATTCTCCCACAGACTATGGGCTCCTGAAAACCTACTGCCTACCATAATGCCTTGTGACATGGTAAAATATTAGGCTTCTTGACAAGATAAATGAATGAATAATTATTGAGTAGCTAACATAATCAAAGAATAACAAGAACCTGTATGTTAAACCACCTCCCCTCAAAAAAAAAAAAAAAAAAAAAAAAGTACCTGTATGATCATAATCCCCAAAGCTTCACACCTCATTGTCTGTTATTGCTTTAGCCAACTCGCTTTGGCATAATACAGTGGCCCACATGCTGAGCTGCTTCTCTTTGCCAAAGTGATTTAGTTGATATTAAATTCTAAGGTTTTCTCAAATGTAAGAAGCACTTGATAAGCAATGCTTTGGAAAAAAAATAAAAGAGCATGAACAGGCCCTTGTTCTTTCAGTTCTGGTTAGACCCAAAGAGAGAGAAAAATTAAAATGAGAAATTAGGAATCAATGGCTGGATATAAGCTCAACTTCCTGAGAAGATACAAGTCACTTGGGCCCATGGAATGTATTCAGTACTAAAGAATATTAACATAGTCCGAAAGAATTAATGCAGCCACAGGAAGACCTAATGTATAGTTTGCAAATTAGGTCCCAGAGGTTCTGCTTCGTTACACAAGCTGTTAGGCTTAATAACCCAGAAACTTTGGCAATATGTGCATTTGTCGTCTGATTGGATCTTCCAGCTTACTCACCTCTGCAAATGCTCTTATTACAACTAGCTAGTAGAAGAGCAGGAAGTGGCTTCCTGCACCTGCAGGGATCTTTTCACCACTAAAGCTGCTGACTCTTAAGAAATCCCTGTTTCTGTAGAAAACAGTCATGAGGACGTTAGAGGGAATGATGATTTCCAATCTACAACTACTACAATGGGACACCTCATTTTTAAACAAGAGGGGTAGGGGCGGGTCAGGTTGTGTTCTGTAACATGATGTATATCCCGCAGTTAAAAAAGTGAGGCATTGTTCACAAGATATTGAGACCATAACATCTCATTCTGTTACTTGTTAGGAAGATTGCCTTCCAAAAGCCCATTATTTCCTGAAAAAATGAAAAAATCAAATGGATTATTTAGAGTTAGGTCTTTCCTGAATGTAGTTGTTAATATCTGAGTTATTTCTCTTGGTAAAATTACATTTCCTCTATGTTCCTCTATGTTACCTCTATGTTTCCTCTATGTTACCTCCTTTTGGAGGACCTAGTTTGCAAGCAAATTATTTTTACATTTGTTTTCCTTTCTGTTTTTTCACATAAACATTGTTATGAGTGTCTAATCACAAGGAACCAGAGAGCTAAGGCAGGCATTTGACTTTGTCGCCTGTGGCATTGTCACCAAGGTATCTATGCACCCCAGGTCCACACCTTTCATGTTTTCTTCCCCATGGTCAGCTTTTGCTGACTCCAAAGAACAATTTGACCCCAGAGAAAGCTTCTTATCGGGTGAAATAAGAGAAAAGAAGGAACTGTCCCTACCATGGCAAACACTTCACCCACCCCCAGGGAAGGACATATGATGTTCTGATTTTATCACCTACTTGGATTTGAACAATATGACTTCGTTGTTAAAACACACAATGTCTCAAAGTTAGTTCCAAACAGTGTCCAGGCAGAGAATCCCTAAGGACATACGGCTCAAAAGCCATCTATAAACTAAACTACATATCCTTGACAAACTTGGTATAATGAATACCCATCATGCTTCAGGCACAGCTGTAGGCAGGGGGCATATAGTAGATCAGCATGGCTCCAGGGAGGAAAATCTAGTAAACTGGGCATTTGTGATGATTGAAATTTAGTAAATTCCATGATAAATCAAAGGTAAACTCCAGTCCCTTCTGTGAGGTTATCACTGTATCATAAAAACAATGTAATACCATGTTTTTTTCTTTTTTTTTTAATTCACAGAATGTCAGTACTGGGGCTCAGAGCTCCAGCTACCTACTCTGGACTTTGAAGATGTTTTAAGAAATGATAAAGACGCATACACGTGGCTCTCCAGCCTCAAGAAAGTAGGCATAGTGCGACTCACAGGAGCCTCTGACAAACGAGGAGAAGTTTTAAAACTTGGGAAAAGGATTGGTTTCCTTTATCTCACATTTTATGGGTGAGTCACTAATCATTTGCATTCTACCATTATATATAAAGTTCCATGTACTTCTCAGAACGGGGACTCTTTTGGTTGGAGGTACAGAAATTTCCATAGTATCTTGAGCAGGAAGTCTGATGGGAAGATGAGTTTAAAAGTTGGATTTCTCTGAGAATGACTGGCATTTTTAAGAAACCTAAAAGCACAAAGACATCAGACGCCAAAGACATCAGTTATAGGTGGTGTATTTATTAGTTTGCTAGGGCTGCCATAACAGAATAGCATAGAATTTATTTACACAACAGGAATTTATTTCCTCACAGTTCCAAAGCCAGAAGTCCAAGACCAAGTGCCAGCAGGGTTGGTTTCTGGTGAGAGCTCTTTTCCTGACTTACAGATGGCCACCTTCTCCCTGTGTCCTCACACAGACTTTTCTCTGTGCACCAAACACTCCCAGTATCTGCTCTTCTTCTTAGAAAGACACCAGTCCTATAGGCCCATACTTGTGACCTAATTTAAAGTTAATTACCTCCTTATAGGCCCTATCTCCCAATATAGTCACATTGGGGGTTAGGGCCTCATCATATAAATTTTGGAGGGACATAATTTAGTCCATAACAGGTAGGCTGAATACTGTGTTTCTCCAAGATTTTTATAATATACTTGGCTTTACAAATGTTAAAGTTGATTAAAGTTTTACCTCCCAAGAATTGGCACAAAATAAAACTGGGCCCTGAGGAATTGAAACCCACCACCAGATGTATTAAAAAAGATAAAATTAACATGCAGAAAATTAAGTCTATGCACTTAAGCAAGTAACAGGAAATATAATTGATTGTAACTTTGGAACAAGAGGCTGTTTGCATAAGAATTGCCTGGGAGGTAAAACTAGTTATGGATGGCGAAACATTAACAGGAAACCCTTCTCTGGAAGTGGGGGTATGAGTGTATTGCTAATCTTTAGAGTGAGACACTCATGGGAGATGGAGACAATTCTTCTTGGGCTCATAGAGTAGAGAACATTGGAAGTGAAGAGAACCTTCAAAATCCAAAGGTTGCAAACTAGTAGCTCACAGGCTATATTCAGTGTGTTTTGTTTGGCCCACATGATGTTGAAAGAAAATGAAATTAGTCATCAGTACTTAAAAACTGGAAGATTTTATATTAAATATGGATCTGACTTTTCTTGAAAAATCAAATCTGGCAACAACTGAGCCTGAATGCCTTCATGGCAACAACCTGCCGGACAGACAAAAGTCGGACACTTAAGTTCATGAACTTATTCTGGAAAAAGTGCTACATGCCTCATTGCTGAATATCACTACAGTCACCTTCAAAGTACTCCCCTTGGGAAGCTATGCACCGATACCAGCACCTAGTCCACCCTTCAAAGCAATTTTGGAACTCTTTTTCTGGAATGGCCATCAGAGCTGTTATCTTATTACCCTTGATGTCCTGAATGTCATCAAAATGTCTTCCTTTCAATATTTCCTTTATCTTCAGATAAAGAAAGAAGTCATTGGGGGGCAGATCAGGTGAGTAGGGAGGGTGTTCCAATACAGTTATTTGTTTCCTGGCTAAAACTCCCTCACAGACAGTGCCGTGTGAGCTGGTGCATTGTTGTGATGCAAGAGCCATGAATTGTTGGCGACAAGTTCAGGTCATCTAACTTTTTCACGTAGCCTTTTCAGCACTTCCAAATAGTAAACTTGTTTAACTGTTGGTCCAGCTGGTACAAATTCATAACAAATAATCCCTCTGATATCAAAAAAGCTTGGCAACATCAGTGCAACAAGTAATTGTCAGCCCATGTAAGTGGAGGCTATCCCTTAGAGGAGCAGAGTGCACATGCTCCCTCTCCAGTTTACCAAAGTCCTTCCCCAGCCTCAGATCTGTAAGGCCCCTGCTAGCCTTTTGAGTTGAGCACCTGTTATCTATAGTAAGACCTTGTTTGTCAGTAAACAGAGGATCAAAAATATTCAACCATTTGCCCCCAATGGTTTGAGCAAGTTTATTCGTGATAGAAGACTATAACATGTTTAGATTTGGACAACCCAGCCCCCGCCTCCTCCCCAAGAATTCACTTTTTACCATTAGCAAACTTGTGTCATATAAAATTTGTACCTTCCGTACATCGGCAAGAATTTGAATGGCCTTAGAGATTATAGCAGTAACAACAGGCAAATGAAATAAAAGGAAAGCTTTGGAATTACTAAGAGCCTCAACAATACTATTTGGTTTTTATTTAAATTTCACAACTTTTTGAAATAGATGTTATCCCCCAGTTCACGGATAAGGAATCTGAAGCCCAGAGAATTAAACTATAACCCAAGTTCCCAGAGGTAGAAAGAAAGGAACCAGAGCTGGAATCTGGATCTGTTCTATTCCTGAGTTCCCTAATCCATCTCACTAGCAATAATATGAAGGAAGAACATGGAAAAAAATGTTTTCAGGCACGGGATATAAACAGAACACTTCAAAATAAATCTATGTTGTTTCACTTAGTTTAGACTTTTTGTATCTATGCCAACATATTTCACAATTTCATAACAGTGGCCAAATTAGGGGTTCTTTGTTGTAGTTCCCTAATTCCCACATCCATCCGTCACATTAAGGGTCAGAGTCTGAGTCCTAATTTATGACTTGTGTTTTAATTTTGTTTTGTTTTGTTTTGTTACAAATCCTAAAAAATAATTTGGCCACTGATCTAATATTGTGAAATGTATTGGAATAAATATTAAGGTTTTTGTGAAAATAAATCAGACCTCCTATTCCATTTCCTTTGTCCAAGACATTTGCATCTAACCAGATAAATTTAACCCGCTCAATCCCACCTTCCACAGATGATCATTTTTCTTTCCTGAATCTCAAACTATAGCACAGACCAAGATATGCTTTTCTTGCCACCTTGCTACTCCCACCACTGATGATCAGAATCTCTCCTTTTGGGGGTACTTTTTAATTCCCTATCTTAAGAACTTACGGAAGAGAACAGTTTTGTTGTTGTTGCTTTGTCCTTGTTTATTTGCTTATGGGGTAGGGGCGGGGTAAAAAATAAGAAAAGTGAATATTTTCCCTGAAGTTATTTTTTTTCTGCCCCTTTCCATGGTAATGTCAGAAAGTAATACTAAAGTTTGGGTAACATAAGATTTAAAAGAGGATATTTAGAAAATGGTTCTCAACTGCAGCTGTATATGGGAATAGCCACATTAGAAAATACTAATATCTGGGTCCATTGTCCAGAGATTTTTTTATAACAGGACTTGGATTTGGCCTGAGTATCAGGACTTTTTAAGACTCTGCAAGTGATTCTCATGTGCAGCAATGATTACAAACCTCTGGTTGAGAGAAAGAGGTACTGTAAGAGAAGGCCGATCTCAATTGGCAAAGAACTTGGGTGCTTTACATCTTCTGAGCTCTAACAATGATGTACACTAAATGGCATTTATCATGTTCTTCTCTGTACTGTGCTAATGCCTGGACATGAGTTATCTCACAACTGAATCAGTAGCTGCTTTAATCAGGGTCCCTCTCTTTCATGTCTTTGTTCTCCACTGGCAAAGTGCCTTACTCTTGTTTGAGAAAACAATTGGTTGGTGAGTGAGTGGAAAGACTAAATGAAGGCAATAAATAGTGCAGAAGATGGACTACCAAAAATAGGAGAGGGATAGAGAAAAGAAAGTGGGTGAAGTCAAAGGTAAACTTTACTTTCTGTGTAGATTTTTCGAGGAGCCTGACTTCTACTCTTGCTCAGATGCCCAAAGCAACAATATCATGGTGTTACTTTACCCAGGCCTCCCTTGGGATCTCATGCCCACCTAGCACTTTTCTATTAAAATGGGTTATATTTGGAGGATTTCAATTGCATGGATCTAAAATGAGAAGCATAATATCTAGTTTTGGTTTTCAGCTATCATCTCAATTGTCACATGGTTGAATAAACAAAAACAGTAGATTCCAGCATTTTGTGCAGTTTCAGCATATATTGGGTTGGTGCAAAAGTAATTGCAGTTTAAAAGGTTAAAAGTAATTGCAAAAACTGCAATTACTTTTGCAGCAACCTAATAGTAAGCAAAGAATAAATGTTTAATGAATAAATGCATGCCTAGGTGTTTTTAAAGGACAATAAAGCAGTAGATGAATACAATAATTATTAGAGCATTTCATAATTATAAAATTATGTTCAACTACTAAATCAGAAATGGTAATAGCTTTGAGGGTAAAAGCGTATGTCATTTTCCCCATCTATATTTTTTTAGACACTTGTCATTATTTTGTCAGTGCATCATTTAGACAATATTTTTCTCATGCGACCATGTGAAATGCTCAGTAAATTACTACCTTGATGATGAAAGCATTCCTCATCAAGAATATGACTTGGCAAAGAAACGTCCATTGTCAATGTTATCAAATATACATACTTGTGGAACGGTATATAAAATGATACCTTCTTCAGGAAGATTTAAACCTCTGACTTGGGACAATGTAGTTTTTACAGAGTGGAGCCGAATGTCTCCTCCCATGTCCCTGATGCCTCCAAAAGTCAATGAAACGTAGCTTTCTGGATAATTTCTTCAATAAAAATAACTTCTTTATTAAAGAAATTATCTGACTTTTATAACATAATTTAATCCAATGGAAAACAGTCATTGTAAATTATACTCTGCCTTTATAGTGCCATCTTCAGTGAATATACCAAGTTAGATATTTTCAAAAATGCATCCCACAGAGTATATCCAAAAGAAAGTACAGTCACTGTCAATCAAACAGAATGTCTTTAACAGTGGTACCATTTTTTTACTCATGTATGCAACAACTATTTCTTAAATACTACTGTGTACAAGGCATTGTGCTAGGCATTTTTTTTCTGAACCAGATTTGGGTTTCTATTTTATGGAAAACTATCTTTGCTGTATACGGCTGAATATAAATATTTCAGTTGACTTCATTTAAATAATCTGGTCCAATAAAAATTCCATAAAACCAGCCAATGCACTGAAAAGTAACCCTGGACTTTTGACATTACAAATGAGGGAGAATCTGACTGTTAGTGCATGCCAACAGTAGTTAAAGTGTGGGTATTACACAAGTTAAGGTAGTGCACACCTGACGGGTGATGCTCTCCCTGCATGGTGCAAAGCATGGTCAAGATGGGGCAATATCCAGCTAGCAATATGGCCACTAGAGAAAATAATGCCAGACTCCTCAAGGAACAAGACAAACAAATGAAGGAACAAAAACTCAGAGACACAGACAATAGTTTAGTGGTTACCAGAGGGTAGAGGGGGAGGGACGGGTAGATAAGGGTAAATGGCTTCAAATATATGGTAGTGAAAGGAGAACTGACTCTGGGTGGTGAACACACAATGTGATACATAGATGATGTATTACAGAATCGTACACCTGAAACCTACGTAACATTACTAACAATTTTCACCCCAATAAACTTTAATTAAAAACATAAAAAAGCCAGACTCCTCAAAGTTTACACAGGCTACCATTGTATAAATAGGTGCGGCATTAATAAATGTATATATAATTAAGACTCTGTAATGCCATACAGTCCATCCTCCCCATCACAAGCTAATCCAACTCAGATGGCAGCCTTTTTTTTTTTTTTTTTTAATCTTAAACCATTCTTCCCCATTCCAGCCCATCCCACCAAATAGAGCTGGTAAGGGACAGGCCCTTTCTCTTTTATTTTTTGCTCAGGATTGCTTCCCTCCTTCCTACTGAACAACTTCTTTCCTCCAAATGTACCGCCCTTGCTTTTCCATCTCCCAGTGTTTATTCTGCCTACATTCTGCCCCAGGTCATTCTTTGTTTTTTGCCTCCTTTTTGGCCTTTCTTTCCTTTCTCATTTAACCTGTTAACCTTTGTGCTCCATCCTTCCAACCACCACCTGCTACATTGTCCCTTGATCTGGCAGCCACTGCAGCTCCAGAAAAAAGAACCCATTTTACAGCTTCTGCTCTGTGAGATCCCCACCAGCCTCTCATCCCCAAGCTTGGGGCATTATAATAAAACAAAGGAAGGATTTTACTCATCACCCAAGTGAGCCAGTTTTGCATTCCAAACGGCCCATCAGGAAAAAGAAGTGACATTCTCTTCTCTCCCACATATTATTAAATCTAGTAAGTCAATTTCTATTTTCTGAAGATTCTACTCTTAGTGGTAATATATGCAGGAAAGAAAATGAACAACTTTGTTTTAAGCTATCACTACTGTTTGTTTGCCAGATTGTAATAATGTATGCTGGTCATGGTCTTTTGAGAGTGTAATTTTGATAAGACAACATTGAGAAGTTCAGACGGTCTTCTCCGCAAAGGCAAAATCAGATCTTGAAAATTCCTTTTACAATTAGTTGGACAACTATATAAACTGGGTCGGTCAGTATATTATTATTTGCATAAGCTCCTGTGTTCAGGGAGCAGTGGAGAAGGGGATGGGAAGGTGTTTGTGTAGGTATGACACAAACCTACACAAAGAGGGGGAGGAAGATTCAGCGTCATTTTTTCTTAAAGTGTTTACCACCAAAGTGTATATAATTAGTTATCCAGTTTGTAACTACCAATCAGAATAATCTTTGAAAATAAGGTATGCAAATCTCATTTCCATTGCCACTGTCATACCGAGTCCCTTTCAAGCAGAAATGGTGACCTAATCAAGATTATGCCTTTAGTACTAGCTCAGTGCCTCACACACAGGAAATTTTAATGAAAGGGAATGTGTGCTGAGATATTGAGGACTTCCATTTGGTCAAGACATCAAAATTTTTTCTTAGCATTATTGACATTTACCAGTCCTTAGTTAGAAAATTAACCTCATGAGCAACTCTGAGTAACCCTTCTTCATCAGAAAGTCAATCAGAAGATTACAACGCTCAACGTTAGCTCACAAGACTGCCTTTATTCCAGAAGTTTAGATTTTCTTCTTTCTAAGAATGTTTTATTTCCTGGCTTAAGCAAGTTGTATTTAATACATGTAGCAATGTTTAGACTAATAAGAATAATGAGGTGAAAATGAAAAATATGTTTTTCTGAAACACTAACCTCAGGAATAAAGTAAAGACGGTGAGAAACAGTGAAGAAAAGGGGTAAAAGTAAAGAAACATAGGTCTTAGTAGTAGTCACATTTTATCTCATGGAAACAAGCATGGAAACTATGTAATTGCTGAATAAAACTTATAAGGCCACACATTGTAGTGAAAAGGATAAATAAATACTGTGGAACACTTAGTTTCAAAAAGTTTAGGAAAGAATTGAGAACCCAACACCCCATAGCATCTGTATTGCATTACTGCCCAGAGAGCTGCCCATAGGACCAATGGGGAAACAGAATTTAATCATGGCTTCCCCACTGGCTATTTGTAGGTGAGAATTTGATCTCAACTTTTCATGCAATTTCCCAGAGCTCTATGACTCTCCTCAACTGAGGACTTATTTCTCTCTTTCTATAGGAGTGTTTTAATATCTATCATGCCCTTTCAGGCCTTTGGATGAAAGTTTGCTAGGAAAAAGGAAAATGCTACTACGTAGCTTTGCATCTGCATGAGTGTGTTGCATGCAGGCTTCATTGGATGAATAAAATAATGTCAAACAAAATGTTTCTAATGGGCTGTCTGTCAAATACACCAGCCAGTCAAGAATTAAAAAAATTGAAATGGCTTCTGGGGAGTATATCTCCTTTCCAGCATTCACTGGATTTCTACTAGCATTTCTGTAAGCCAGCCCAGCAGCATTTCACACATTAAGTTGTATGAGAGATTGAGGGTGTATGAGTGAAAAATATTATTATTTCTTGGCATCTGGCCCTTAGAAATTGCTACTGCCATTAGCACTGCCTCCAAATTTGACTTCGAAACAGCTACTTGCTTGATATACATGTTACCAGAAAACATTTGTGAGGTGTGGGGACTGAACAGCAGAAGAAAAAACAAGTTTACCCATTTTGTTGAAGCTCTAGCCAAGAAATTGCTTGAGAAAACCACACCGCCCATCTTGAATAAAAAAATGGCTTCTGAGTTATGAATAAACAACCTAAAAGCAATTCAGACTTGGGAAGAAAGCAAAGAAAACTTGTCTGAGTTCTGAATTTAGTTGTAATTCCATCCTACTTTGTAAAAAAATTCACATTGGGATTTCTTAATGAGTTGTTTTAAGATTTACTACTAACCGTAGTGTTTGTGTTGGGGCTGGGGCCTTTAAAATGTGTATTCTTGTGACTATTAGGGTTTCCTAAGCAGAGTAACAAGTTATGTTCTTTCAGCCATTGTGAACCCCAGTTTATGTTATCAGCCAAGAGACAGTCCCTAGGGTTCCCTTTGTAATATTAGGTTTCATAGTAATTAAAGTTGCTGCCAAGAAAACCACTTGAGTATGAGGTCATCTCATGAATGAAAGGAAAAATAACTTCTGTGCCTCATGCTCCTCTAGAAATCATTTGAGAAAATTTATAGGATGCCCTAATAAGGCAATTGCTTCTCCACAAGTCCTCTGAACTCCATTGCCTCTTTGGTTATAGTCTGTGCAGCCAGGACAGGCAACTGTTATTACTGGGATGGGAAAAATAAATTTTCAGTAAGCACCTTTTATGTGCTAAGTATTGTGCTCAATGCTTTACCATCATCTTGAATCTTCGCAATTCTCGTAAGAATTATTATCCCCATTTTAAAGGTAAGGAAACAGGCAAAACAATCAGGCTGCAAACCCAGATTTACTTAGCTGTCTGTAATCTTTCCGTCACACCATGGTACTATGGCAGTTTGTTATCTAACATTTCCCCTTTAGATCCAATGCCATAATAAGGTTGGTTGTCAAATGGGGCTTCTAGTCATATTCAGAGTTCAGATGCGAGGGAATAATTTGACAGGATTATATGGCAATTTCTTAAACTAAATCATAACGACAGCACCAGAATATAATCCCCTTTCCCTCTATTAAGTTCAGTTATAGCCAACTCTTTATGAAAAGGGAAAATAACAATCAACAAAGAATCAGGTAACTTGTCACAAGAGAAAATAAAGTTTATATTTTAATCTTTCACATTGGTAATCTAAACTAGCATCCAATCTTGTTCAGATTAAATAAATTAAGCACAATTTTACCTCCCATCCCCCCAAAAAACTACAAAATATGTTTAATGTGGAATTTTCCTAAGTTACTACTACTATTACTATCATCATCATCATCATCATCATCATCATCATCACCATCATCATTATTTTGCAATGCTCTGCATTCTAAGATTTTAATAACTTAGGTATTTGGGACTTTGGAGCAAATTGTTATTAACATTTTTCTTTACATTTTTAGAGGTAGTTATCATGTTGCTATCATTACTTGTCTTCATTTTTATTATTGGGAGAATCATTAACCTTTAAAAATAAATTTAAAAAAACACTTCTGATGGTAAAATATAATACAGATACAAAAAAATCACGTAAAACAAAAGTATAGCTCAGTGAATTATTGTAAGGCAAATATGCTTGAACACCACCCAGATCAAGAAATGGAACATGGTCAGCCACTCCAGAACCCATCCACACATCCCAGCCAATCACAAACCTCTCTTTTGTCCCCAAATGTAATGGCTCTCCTGAATTTTATGGTTTTCACCACCTTTTTTTCCCAGGTTTAAAGTATTATTGCCCCAGTGTGCATCCCTTGGCACTACTGTTTGTTTTCCTAACTTTTCAGTGTTTTGATCATCTGGTTTCTTTCTTCCCTATAATTAGTTCTATTAGTAAATACAAGTTTAGTAATCAGCGCCAGTGCTATTGCAACATATCACTACTCACTTTAGTTGTCTGAAGACTGTTCTCTTGTAAATTCCTCAGGAAGGACTCCCGGGAACAATAGTCTCTGAATTCTTGCATGTTGACAGCAGTTTAAGGCCTTTATACTTGAAAATCAACTTGGCTAAATATAAAATTCTTGGCTCACAGCATCTTTAATATGCACTATGGTTTTATTGGTTATCTAATTTTCTTTTCCTTCTCAGTAATTTGATATTTTTTACCTAGATGCCCCAAAAATTTCTTTTTTTTTTTTTTTTTTTTAAACCAGTAATTTTACAGACTGTGTTGTTGGTTGTTCTGAGGCAATTTTTAGGGAGTATATAATTTGGTCTTTCAGAATGCAGTTTCAAATCTTTATTTTTTTTTTAATTTCAAGAATATTTTTTTGAATTACAGTTTTTAGTATTTGTTCTGTTCTTTGGGCTTCTTCTTTGAAGGACTCCTAGTATGCACATATTAAATCGTCTGCCTATTCTCTTAATTTGTTACTTTCTCTCAAATCCTTCTTACTGCTTCCTTTTTTGATATTTAAATTTTTCTCCCTTTTCTAGTTATTTAAAGGCATTATCTGCTATTATTATTTGATCATGCATTTCTTCTAATCTTCACTTTTTAGAGATTAAAAACCACTTTTCCTGAATATATCATCTTATTTTTGAGTTTCTGATTTTCTTGTAGGTTATTTTTCTACGTGTTGTACCATTTATTAAAATCTTTAGGTTCATTAAAAGTCATTATAAATAGAAAACAGAAGTTAGAAATAGAAAATGATGCTTTTTTTAATCTTTTGGGGGCATATTTTTCTGGCATGTATTGTCTGTAGCTATTTTGCTATTTATTCTCTTTTTTTTTTCTTAAAATAACTATGAAATTAAACCTTAATCATTTTATGTTGCTGATTTTTAAGTGAAATTTGTTTTCTTGCTATTAAAGGGAGCTAAGATTCAGAAATCTTTTGTAACTTACAGTTTTAAGCCATACTTCAAAATTATGGTTAATAACATTCTCAGACCTCCTGGCTTCTCTACTTCACTTTCATCTAGACTTCTTTTTCCTTTGTCCCTGTAATGCTCATTTTGGAGTCTTCCTCAGAAGGAAGCTTTATCACGGAAGGGAGTTTGGTGAATTTTTGAGAGTTCATGGGGCCCAGACTATTCCAGTCCCTTACCATGGACTTCTTGCACTCAGCTATACTGGAATGTGAAAAGCCCCTCTCAGGTTTAACTGCCATTCTCAAATTGCTTAACTGCACATGCCAGTAAATATCTGTTACGGACTTTGACTTTTTCAGATCCTTCAGGTACCTAATTGCTTCCCTCCGCATTCTCCTATACGATTGCTGATACCACGTGTTATGGCTTTGGAAGGTCCATCTCTATACCCATTCATTTTGGGGGTTCATGGAAATATCTTGTCACCTAATTTTGGTGAGATGTTGTCCCCAAATTTGGAGGTTTACACTCTAGATGTCTTTCAGAGAGAATTCAGAGAAATTAAAAACGGTCACCACCATAACCCCAGAATTTTCCTTGTTTACTTTACATCTTTATGCTTCATGGAGATTTCCATAATAGTTTAATGGATTCAGTAAGAACAATTCTAGATATCAGAAAGGTTACTTCTGTCTTTCTAGTTTGTGTTTGGAGATGTGAATTCTCACTTAAAAAAATGGTATGAAATTATTAATATTCAGGAATGCATGCAATATAAATGTGTCCATAATATAAGCAGAACCAAAAAGATGACTTTTTAAAATCCAATTCTAGCAATTTTGCCAAGTATTGTTTACAAATAACTGTAACCCTTCCCCTAGAAATAAGATAATACTAGTAATTGATGGCTAAAGTACTTATGGTCTAAATAGACCTAAACTATATAGCTTAGGCCAGGATTAAAGTTAATAATCACACCATCAGAAAAATAACCAATTTACTCTTCTAGAGTCCATGTTTTCAATTAACAAACGTTTTTGATAGAGGGCTCATTGCTATGAGATAAAGAACATGTTTGAACTCAATTCCCTGATGTAATGAAATATTTTTTTTGCAAGACTTTACAGGACAGTAAAGAAGCAGAAATTTGAGATGAAGCCAAGAATTGACACAGAGAAATCCTCTCCACTCCAGCCCAGACTGAATTTCTCTCGCTTCTTTTGTTAGGCCATGTTCTCTCCTTCCACAGGGCCTTCTGACAGGCCATTCTTCTGCCTACAATGACCTTTATTTCTAGGCAAATCCCATTCAATCTTCAGGTCTCCATTTAAGCTTCACGTGTTTACTCTTATGACACCTTGTACTTTAGCTTTGGAAAACAAATCACACTAACTTGTCTTCCCTGTAGACTAACTTTCATGAGGGGCAAATCTGTTCTCTTCCGCATCCTCAGTTCCTGGCCCAACGTATGTGTCTAATAAATGATAATGGAAAAATAAATGGCTGGAGTTCTGGTGAGTGACTGCCTCTGGGAAGTCACATATGGAAGTGTCACAATGATAGTGAGAAATAATATGCACTGTGGTATTCCTTTGGATGGCTAACTATAAAATGTTTTCGTTTATTTTAGCCAGAAGATCATTTTCCATATTAAAATTTTAAAAATAAAAATAAGATGTGAGCATCACGTTTTTAATCCAATGGGATAAGTAACTGATGTTCAAAAGAAGGCATTCTTCCATAATGTGCAAAAAGAGTTTGCAGCTGGTCAACATTGGGGGTTGTAGCTGCTGGTGATAATAAAGCCAGGTTGCAGGTATAGACCATCTTTTCATGTGAGTAGTTCTTCATAAAAAAAAAAAAAAAAAAAAAAAAAAAATGATTACAAACAAATCCAGCATGATTTTCCAAGAGTGAGCCACTAACCAAAAACAGTATAAAATCTATCACCAAGGGTATAAAGGACAAATCTATCAAAAATAATTTTTAAGCATTCCATAATCACTGAAGGTTTCAAACTTGTCACAAAACACTATTAATATCATGAAATATCATGATATCTATGACTGGTCATCTAGATTAGGGTGAATCTAATGAATTAGCATTTAAACCAAGCCTATGAAATATTCTCTGAAAATCATGATTTTTAATGTACAGGAGCTTTTGACAAAAACCTTGAATAAATGAGAAAACCATCATGGAAAGTTCTAGTTAAATGTTAAGAATGACATGAATGGGTCAGTGGTTTGTTTCATGTAGCATCTTTGGTTGTTTAGCTTTGTTTAACATAGCATCTTTGGCAAAAGTAGGATTTTTGTGGCACAATACCAAGCAAGTCTGTACCATTGGATTAAGATGCCCACCTCTTCAGCTCTAGAACAATCTGTCCCTGCATCTCTGCTTCAGTCATGACAATGTTTGTTAATCTGCTTGAGTTGCTGCCTTACTTAGAACAATTTTAGAACATGTCTCTAATGAGAGGTGCACGTAAGTACACCCTCATTTCACTAAGACTCCACAAGTGGGCTTTTAAAAAATCATTTCTACACAAGCCGATAGATGTGCTTGCATTTCTTTCTGTTGTGTTTCATTGGAGATTTGGATTTGAGAAGGATAATTCAAAGCTTAGAATCACAGACAAGCACAGCATCTTTGTTGGCATGGTTCCTTTCTATAAGGAGGGAGAAAAGTACACATTTCTAGGATTTCTCCAGACTTATGCTAAAACTATTAGGAGAAGGTTTTATGGTGGGGATTGGCAAGCTCCTTTCCTGGGATTTATCATTATGTACGAGCACAGA
The DNA here is from genome assembly GCF_036562045.2 of Rhinolophus sinicus. NCBI lineage: Eukaryota > Metazoa > Chordata > Mammalia > Chiroptera > Rhinolophidae > Rhinolophus > Rhinolophus sinicus. The sequence goes on from NC_133756.1 coordinate 138,685,938, forward strand.
CTTTTAGACTACACATCCCATACTGTGCCTAAGATACTTTAGGGCTGAAAAAAAAAAAAGTGTTTATTATCCCCTGCCAGTTAGCTCCGAGTGCTGAAGAACTGCTCTGAGGAAGCCAAGTCACAGGCCATGTCCCTGTAGAAGCCAGATAATGTCAAACAAAGCAGAGAGCTATTCCCTGGCTAAAGCTCGCACCTTGAATCTCAGCCAGCTCTTGGCTGCCGCAAAACTCAGTTAGTTTTCCCTCAATCATAGGAGAAACCAGGAAAGACAATGTAGGTGAATCAATGCAAAACCATCATCACTCTTGAAAACAAAAGTTAAATATAGTCATTTCCTACTTGACAGTGTCAACAGCATCATCTGCTTAGTCAGAAGTTATTATATATTCTACAACTTGATGAAATTACTTTTTGTGTCTCCTTAAATCCCTTCCTACGTGTTGATAATTCTTAGAATGCTGATGTTGACTACAGCCTAAACCTGTATCATATCTGGGACTTGGCGTGGCATGAACTTCATAGAGAATATGTATTTCTTCGCTACAGTCATTAAATATAATGGACTGTGTGTGACTCATATTTGAAATGAGTTTGCAATAAGCTGTATATACTCCTCTTCTCATTTCACTAGGTCTCTTTGCAGTTCATGACATGTGGATTGGTCTTTAACCTTTACTGAAAGATATACCAGGCTTTCCATCCTGATTTTACATGAGAAAAAAAAAAAAAAGAAAAGAAAAACAGAGCTAAATAGCTAGTTGCAACCTCAACACCAGAGAATGGGGAAGAAACCCTATTTTCACTTCAGATTTCTCTGCCTAAAATATGTCTTCCAGAAATTCACAGTTCTTCCCTGATTTTATTCAGGTCTCTATGAAAACTTCCAGCTATTCTTAGAGTACTCCCCAAAGCATCATCTCTGCCATGATATTCTCCAGTCCCCTAATCTTTATCTCCTTACCTTGCTTTATTTTCTTTAAAGCACTTATCTCTATGTAATATTAGATTTGGTAATTTTTTGTGTGTGCTCTGCTCTATTTCTAATGCAAAACAATGCCTGGAATAGAACAGGTGTTAAATATAATTTCATTGAAAAATCATTTAATAAGTGTGAACATAAATTTAAAAATAAACATTGTAACAGCAATAAAATGACATGCATATATGGTGACTTTTTTTTGTAGACAGTTTTGGTTCATTTGGGAACATGGCTTCCTTCCAATTACCTATTTCCTCCATCTTCTAAGAGAAAAGCCTTACAGAAGCTGAATAATGATTTATTTTCTTGTCACAGAGTTGCAACCAGTTCCTAGTTCTTTTATTAATTAACATTTTCTAACTTTTAAGCCAAGCTCTTTTGCTGGTAATGGAGGTAGAAGTGGACATAACACAAAAGTAACCATTTTAAAGTGTATAATTCTGTGTCATTTAGTATATAGACAATGTTTTGAAAACATTACTACTATCTAGTTTTAATACATTTTCATCAATAATATTATTTTAAAAACACTAATTATTCATCTTGGAGTGGAAAAAATCTAATCCATTATGGTGCCAAATGCTCAATAAATCAAGCATTGATCTCATCATTCCTATGTAGCTATAATATGGGGTAACCAAATAGTTATACTAATTTCACATCAAAAAACCATTTATAAAAAGGCATTAAGCTATTAGAAAACATAACCTACAATTCAACATACAGCTCTCTATAAACTCCATAGGATAGACAAATGCATTCTATTTTGGAGAGAAGAGCAATGAGAAGATGCTAATTCGGAAGTGGTTACTTTAGACAAAGTAAGGTCAGACCCTCTTCCTTGGCTTGTAGTCATTATTGTAATTATTTCATAAAATGAAAAGTTTGCATTTCCCCCATGGAGCAAGTTCATTCTAACACATTTCCTCTGGTTTAGTGACAGCCTGTTTAAACATATGTTTCTTGTGCTTTACAGACATACTTGGCATGTGCAAGACAAAATCGACGCAAACAATGTGGCTTACACCACTGGGAAGCTAAGTTTTCACACTGATTATCCGGCCCTCCATCATCCACCTGGGGTAAGGTGAGCCTCCCCACATTTTCCACAAGGCAAGCCAAGGACCAGTGTCCTATATTTTCAACCTAGAAGATTATGTTTTACCGGCTAATTTGGCTTACGTAGATCTTCTTTCTCCAAAAACAATCCAAACTTACAAATCTCTGTATCTAAATCCTGAATAGCTGAGCATTCCCATGGGATAGAAGATTTTCATATATATTGTTTAAACATTTTGCTTGTTTGTTTCTTCCTGGAAATAACTATAGGCATTCTTTGCTTTATCAATACATTTCACCACAACTTACTTCTTGAGGTCTTTTTGCATGTTTACCATTCCCAAGAGAGTTAAAAGAGAAAAGAAAACAAGGGAACGCAATGTAGGGTTTTTCCCACAAAGTCACATGGCCATCATTTCTATCAGTTAGCTATTACTACAAAAAAACAAAACAAACAAACAAAAAACCAAACAAACAACAACAACAAAAAATTCCATGACTTAAGGGTTTAAAAGAACATTTACTTAAGTCATGTTTTTACAGTTTGGGCTGCATTCATTTGGGCAGTTCTGCTGCTGCTGAGTCGGGTAGGGGATGGGGTCTGAGATGGCTCGTCTCGGCTCCACTTGATCTAGCCTATCATCCTCCTGCTGCCTAGCCCTGGCTTCTGCACAGAGAAGCTGTCAGGATGTCCAGAGAGCAAGCCAAAATATACAAGGCCTCTCAAGACTTAGGCTAGTCATCAACACAGCGTCATTTCGGCCATGTTTTTTGGTCATAAGTTTAGGTCAGATTCAAGAGATGAAGAAGTAGAGGCCACCTTTTCTAGGAAGCTGCAAAGATGTACTACAAGGATGTGAATGCAAGGAGCAGAATCACCTTGGCTATTTTTAGAAACCATCTACTCTCCCATCAAGATTCCTCATCAAGGAAGGAAATGTTCAGCATGGAGCCACAAATCCTTCAGGAGAATTTCTAGAAAGACCTTCTTCCACTATATTATTACAAAATTTTCATTCTACTAAACCAGCTGCATTTTTACAAAAGCATCATTTTGTTAAACCAAGAAATGGTCAGGAAACTACCTCTGAAAAGATATTTTGTTTCTATTTTTAGAGCTGAGTAGGAATAAATGAAGTAACTACACAGAAATTTATATTTTCAAAGGTAAATGTAAGTGGAAATTTGGGGCAATTCTCTAGCTAATGAAGGTAAAATGGGTGGAAATCAAAATTAGTCTGTTTTTTCCATCAATTACTAAACACGTTTTCTCTGTGCCCTTGTTGTTTTCCATTGTCCTAGCCAGCATTAACTAAGCTAGCCTAGTATTTTGACTTCACATTTCAAACTATTTTGTTGATTGCAAAACACCACATGCTTTCTTTGAACTAGATGACAGTGAAATGGCCACTACAGTCATTTTGGGGGTAGGGTTTGGGGGAGGAAAAGGTACACAATAGAATTTGTTCTAACTGTGATCCAGAAATTTTCTAAAACCCTTGGGGTTAAAAGCCAAACTAATCAGCTCAGTTCGTCTGCTAAAGATAGGTTGGGAAAGTTAGATGGAATAAAGTTTTTACAATTAGACTAGAGAACTAAAGCTTCCATTTGAATTTTTAAATTACCTGCTGCTTTTTATGAGTTTAGGTTTTGTTTCTGGTTTAAAATGGAAAGCCTATGGAAAAGTGATTAAATGACTTCATAAATATTGCTAAAGTGTAGTATAATGCTTGACATTTTCATAGCATTTTATACTCTTTCAAAGCATTTTTACTTACATTACTTTATCTTATCCCTCTTTGCATTTCTTTCAGGTAGAGGGGATGAATCATGTCTTTTTATGTCAGATAAGGAAAGGACACAGAACAAGGTTAAATACTTTCACAGGGTGACATCTGAATAATAGGGAGCTTGGACTTGAACTCAGGCCTCAACCTAGCTTTTTCACCATACCAGACTGGTCTTGAGTTAACCTTTCTGAATTTCTGTAATTTATATACTGTGATGATTATTTATACACATTGCCAAACTCATTACAAAATACAGGAACTGGATCTTATACTTCCCTATATCTCAAGACTTAACTCAGCACCTTTCATGCAATAGAAACTTAACACATTGCGTACGGATCACGAGAATCTTCACGAAGGATTTAAACCCCGCCGTACGCAACGTGTTAACAGATATGCTGTAAAGAGGCAAAGAAATGCCATAAATTTGTACCTATCGCCATCAGCAAATGAAACAGCCAAAGCTAAATAACTCAATAGGAGAATTTAAAATAAAAGATGAGTCCTGAAATGTCTAGATCCTAGTAGAAGAATAGTTAAAATGTGGGCACTTCTTTATGCTATTGTTCAAGTTTCCATTTTGAGTTATTCAGGGGTCTTTGTTCCAAAGTTGGAGGGTTTTCATAACAAACAGAATGAGTCAATGTTCTTTTCAGTACCGACGAAATGATCTGGATAAGTTACCTGTTGAGAGTTCAGTTTGATCAATTTGGATCACATAGGTCCGGGACAAGGAAGCACATCTTTAATGAAATACAGATGTTGCTTCGCTTACTTCATTGTCTGGGCCAAAAGTCACATGCTGCCATAAAGTAACATTTAGAAAGAAACTACTTTTAGTTCCGAATGACTTACATGAAATTGTACTGGTTTTTATACACATTAGGCATATATTTACCTTTTGAATTAGCAGTAAAAGTGTTTTCTGGCTCTGTCCTTTTGTTTCATAAGATTACATTAAAATAGAAATATACGCAAGAGAAGATTATTACTTGGCCTGGCCACATGTAAAAGACATCAGTTGACCTTTTATAAAGATTTATATTTGAATTATTCTGTGTTACTTCATTATGGTAAAATCTAAAAGGATTTAAAGAACACTCTGATTCTTCCAGAGACAAAGTTATGCTATTGTTTTGCCTTCTTGGAGTTTGGTACATTTGAGGTTGACATTTTCACTTCATCTTCTTTTTAATCATGCTGCTTCATCCCTTGTTGCCCTGGTAATGAGATGGTTTTCTACAACTTAGTCAACTTAGGCAAGTATTTTTTCAAGTTTAAGAAAAACTAGCATCAATTTAAGAACTGAACTATTATTAATTTAGACCAGTTCTCTCCTCTCGTAACATCAGAAACTAAGACTTCATCAATCAGAAATGGAAGTTTAAGTTTACAAAGCACATACCACACAATACTGAATTATTAAGAGACCTATAAAGAGATTTATCTATATATAGGAAAGGAATTTGCTGCAGGAGGATTTTGAGGCAAATCGACCAAGGTTTGATACCAGTTTTATCATGGATTAGCTGAGATTTTACTAGCTGGTTGATTTTTTTTCATTTCTGGGTGTCACTTTCCTCACCTACATAATGAAGCTGAAAGTACCAAATTCTAAGGATTGTAGTGAGGAATTAATAAATGTACATGACACAATCGTAATTTGAGAACAAGTACTTACAAAATTTAAAACATTGAGAAAATGTATGCCGTTTTGTGAGGGTGGCAGGATGTGTGCTAGACCTGCACTATTTAATATAGTAATCACTAGCCACAAATGACTATTTAAATTTTAATTTAAATGAATTAAGTTTTAAGAAAATCTAAAATTAAGTTCCTCAGTCACTCCAGCCACATTTTAAATGTCCTATAGCCGTGTGGGACTAGTGACAATTGTATTGGGCAACATAGAAGAACATTTCCATCATTATAGAAAGTTCTAATAGGCAGCACTGTGGCTAGACAATCTATGGAGATAAGCAAATTATATGGATACTTCTCCACTCATATAAATATCCCCCTAGTCTGGGTATTTGATCATTTTTGCCTCTTCCTTGCTATAAGAACTGCGAGACATTGGTTTTTATTTTTATTTCACTCACCAAGAATAAAATTTTTATAGCTGAATAGTGTTAGGTTTCTTTAGACACAGAAAATCAGGGTCTAAATTTAGGTATTCAAAGTCACCCACCCATGCTGACTTACATGACCAAGGAAAACGAACTCCATTCAAGAATTTGTTTTTGTTTTGTTTTTTAATTTTACTGTTTGCTTTACAAAATGAAATAATGTTCAACATTTTCCCCTAAATCTTGGTAAAAATAACTAATATTTACTATCCTTTGGTTTCTCAGTCCCAGTGTTCCGTGGGTTTATCCAACCTCATAGGCTCATTCCCTCCATCCTACCTCATTCCCTTCCTATCCATACCCATGAATTATTGCATTAGACTCCCAAGTAGTTACTCTCTCACTAGTTCCTCCCTTAAAAAAAAAAAAAAATGCATCCCATGTAATACCACTAGATTAACATTCTTCAACTCAGTTTTGACTTCCATATTCAAAAGCCATTAACGATTCTCTTCTGTGCACAAGAGAAAGTCCAATACCATCCTTCATCTGACATTCAAGACTCTCCATGATGAGATTCCAAATTACCTTTCCAACTGGATCTATTCCCAGGTGTGACGCTCTACTGCAGCCAAACCTTTTGATACCAGTGAAATGTGCATTTTTTGCATAGCCATCATCACTGTCACCTGATTCACTTTTTCCAATCTCTTCTACATACTCAAAAATCTTATCCATCCTCCTTTACCCAGATTAAATCCCACTTCCTTTGTACAGCCAACAGGAAGTGCATAAATACTCAAACAGGAAGTGCTCACTCCCTGCAGCTATTATAATCTGTGCCTTTCATTTACTAATGAACATCATTATGCCTGTGCCCTGTGTCGTGTCTTCAATTGTAACAATGTTTGAATGATAAAAATATTGATGACAAGCAATTTTTTTCTCCCCAACCCCTTTCCCTGCTGACCAAAGACAAATATAAAAAGTTCTGTTGATTTTAGTGCATCCATATCTTTCTGTATCTTTCTTTAACACAGTGTCAAAAACTGTAAGTGCACATCATTTTAAAACATATTTCTCTTTACAGGTTCAGCTTCTGCACTGCATAAAACAAACAGTCACTGGGGGTGATTCAGAAATTGTAGATGGATTTAATGTATGCCGAAAGCTCAAGGAAAAAAATCCTCGGGCATTCCAGATTTTGTCCTCCACCTTTGTGGACTTCACAGACATTGGCGTGGATTACTGTGATTTCTCTGTACAATCCAAACACAAAATTATAGAGTAAGTACTATTTATAAATTTCTCAATAAAACAATTGACAGCAAGAGCTTCATTAACCTAAAGCTTAAACCTAGAAAGCTTCAATTAACTCCAGAGCTTTACTTTTTATTAACTCTTTAATCCAATTTTAGATGGGAACACACACAAAAAAATCTTTTCATCATAAAAAAATTATTTATCAAATTTCATAAAAGCCTCTGTTCTTAATCAACATAAGGGAAATAACTAAAACTTCATGCCCACTTAATTTTTAAGATATAGTTATTATCAGTGTGACTGTACTAGTCAGAAATCTTTTAGCTAGAAGTGAAAGAATCTAATGCAAATTAGGAAGATACAGGAGTTAAACAATGTTATTTGAAATTGATCACTTTTTAATTCACCCCTTAGCTTTGCCATCCTTTGTGTTGGCTTCATTTTCAAAGATAATCAGTGCAAGCTCCAACTTTTCATTATCCTTAGAACTGGTAATCACTGTGTTATGGATACCAGAGCTGGAAAGAACCCAAGTGGCACTCAGAGAGTCAGGAGAGTCAGTTTTATTATGCCGGCGGGCTCAGCGAGATCCTTCCCAAAAAGACTGAGCCCCTAACAAGGTTTTGAGCAAGTTTTTATGGGTTGGGAACTTCCTTGAGTCGGGGAAGGGGTAGGTGTCATCTGGTGATTGGCTCAAGGTGTGGCTTGGAGGTGGTTATGCGGAAGTGGGCTGGGGCTTAGGCTGGGGACTTCTCTCTCCACTTGAGCCACCATTTTAGCTCAGTTCCACGTGGCAGGGAACCATTTTAAGTTCAGTTTCTCCATCAACTGCACATAGAAAGCACTTACTTCCCAATAGCTACAATGAAACTAAATGACTCACTGTGTCCAAGTGAATCCTTGAAACGATCACCATAGACAGAAAGTCAGACAATTCTGACTGGCCATTGGCTGTTCCTGGGTCACATGTTCATCTCTGGAACAAGGTCACCTTTATCTGAACCACATGTGCTAAGAATGAAACAGGGATGTCTCCCCAAATTGATGCCAACAAAAATCATATGTTCCCTATATAGAACATTTTGTGTTCTCTTTTCATTTGACATTATTTGATCACAATTTTTCAAGTATCTACAAAGGATACACACTTATCCTTTTATTTGAGAAGTATCTTACATTGTCTTTCTAAGACGTGTTTTACTTATCAGACCTCAGTTGATAAATTTTCGGGTGTTTCCAATTTTAGAATTGAGTTTGTATTCTTCTTTTAGGAGAAATAGCCCAATAATATAAAAATAAACTCGTTTAATAAATAATCAAATCCCCAGAGTACTCACTCCACTTTCTGATACACACATAAAGCCTTCATTTATTCATTCAACAAATATTTATTGAGGTCAGCCCCTCTTCTTAGTGCTTGGGCTACCTCAGTGAGCCAAACAAAGCTTCCTGCCTTCAAGTAGCTTGTGGTCTCACAGCAGAGGGGAGAATTAGAAATTTTAAAACAAATGAGGAAATTAAAATGAATATTAGAACATTTTAAATACTTAAGAAAAAAGGAAAAGTAAGTCAGGATAAGAGGAGTCTCTAGGACAAAAGACTTAGAGGAGGATAAAGCTTGCGTCTCTAAATAATGTGACGAGGAAAATATTTACTGACTAGGTGGTATTTAAGCAAAAACTTCAAGGAGTGAGGGAGATTGCCAAGATAAGGAGTTTCCAGAAACAGCTAGAAGAAAGGTCTTACCAAGGCCCTAAGAACAGTCTGGTGTGTTCAAAGAAAGTAAAGTGGCCAGTGTGGAGTAGAGTATGAAGAAATAAGGTCAAACAGGGCTAAGTTCATGTCCAGCTTTGTTAGCCATTGTAAGAGCATTGGCTTTCACTCTTAGTGGAATAGGGAGGTACTGCAAGGTTTCATGGAAAGAGAGACATTTATATTTATATAAATTTATTTACATTTTAAATGGAGCCTCCTGGCTGCCATGCTGAACGGAGTGTAGAAGAGCAAGGACGGGAGCAGGAAGAGCAGTTAGGGAGCTTCTGCAGGGTTAGAGGAGAGGGTGCTGTAAACACGAGTGGTGAGAGTGGGAGTGTGCAGAAGACTTCATTTTGAGATACATTTGTACGTCAAGACAGCATATTTTCCTGACAGATTGGATGAAGGGTGTGAGAGAAAGACAGACATCAAAAATAAATTCTAGTTCCGAATAGTGTTCTCTGAGAGATCAGTCATCTTATATAGAGTTAAAACATAGCCAGTTGTTCCTCATCATCCTTTTTACCCTTCCCCATCATATAACCCTGCATTGGGACCGTCCTTTCATTCTATTGGTACAGACAGAATTTCCTTCTTGTTCAGATTCAATTTTTCATTTTAGGTTGCTCTTCAAGATGTCAGCCACTCATCTCCTCTAACGCTTTTCAATCTTCAGAATAACGTCTTCTCTAGAAACTAATTTGCTTTCTATTTCCCTTCATGTCATAGCTGAGAATTCTAAATAATGAATTTGTATCTTCTTTTCTCAGATAGAAAGTCAGTATCAAGTGAAAGGAAACAAAGACTCTGTTACACAAACAGAGAAAGAGAGAGAGAGCAAGAGAGAGAGAGAGAGAGAGAGAGAGAGAGAGAGAGAGAATTGATTATATTGCTTATACATAAGAATTCTTGGATATGAAAGCTTAATGCAATGTACCATGGGACACACTATTCTGACTTAATTAGATTAATGAATCACAAAATTCCCTTCATTGGTATGGGAGGATACACTCATGGACTCTAAAAGAGAGAGTTCATAACTAGCATAACCATTCCTATCAAAGAATTATGGTGTTAGTGAAAAAAGAATAGATCGTCAGAGTGGCTAGAATGGAAGAGCCCCAAGAAGTTTCAATGTCATGACACCCTTGTCAGTAACATAAAGGATGGTAAAAAGGGTGCCATAGATATAAAGATCCAAAGAATGCACCTCAGACTAGGCATTCCTCTGTGCCTCAGTTTCCCCATCTGTAAACAAGGGACTGCATTAGAAAAGTATATTGCAAACATTTAAAAAAACAGATCTTTCTTTCCAATAATACTCCAATAAAATCAGACTTAAAACCTCAATAGATGAAACATAAAGTGATGGGCCTATGGACTTAAAAATATGTGAATAGGTAAAAGCTATTATCTCAAAGAATGAAGAATGAATTCATTTCCCTAAACATAAAAAACGTTTTAACTGGAATCTCTAGGAACATTTGCTTTAAATTAATTTGAATCATTCTGGCACTTAGGTTGGAAGATTTCTAAAAGTACTTGCTAAGTGAATAAATGAAAAACAATTGAATACACTATACCACACATCACCTGAACACTTTCATGTGTTTGGATTCTTTAATACTGTATTTCAGAATCACCTTCCAAGACAAATTGATCCTCAGAAATGTAATAGATACTTTGTGACTTATGTATTTTAACTTTTTCTCTTTAAAAAAACAGATTAGATGATAAAGGCCAAGTGGTTCGCATCAACTTCAATAATGCAACTAGAGACACAATATTTGATGTACCTGTTGAAAAAGTTCAGCCTTTTTACACTGCTCTGAAGGAGTTTGTTGACCTCATGAACTGTAAAGAATCCAAGTTTACTTTCAAGATGAATCCAGGTCAGTGAGCATGTTTTCTCAAACAACTGCACGGATGTATTTTCTTCACCCATAATTGTTCAGAGCAATCTCTAAGCAGTTTTTCTGGGGTATGTCATGTGGCACACTTACCGTAGAATCCTGGTGAGTAGCCAACTTGCTTAAAGAGCAGACTCCCGGCCCCCACCCCTGCTCCACCTACTCTCCAGACTTTAAAATACTCATTTTTAACAAGCTCCTTAAGCACACCAAAATTTAACAACCTCCAACTTAAAGAATAAATACTTGAAAAACAAGCTATAGGCCAAATGAATTCTCATGCCTGATATCAAGACTGATGACTTATATTTTCTACGCTGCTAGCCAATCGATACAAACTGAAGCTTGTACCTAATTCTTCTGTGTTGGTAAACAAATGAAATTACCCCATGAGTCTCACTCTAAACTACATGAGTAATATTTACTCATTAAGCTTATCTGATTTGGCAGACATAGTGTTACCTGAAATAAAGTAGTACCTGTACTTGAAATATTCCAGCTACGTGAAATAAAGGAGCAGAAAGCATCGTTTTTTCCCTGGACCATCTCAACTCAGTAAAGTGACATCAAACTTAAGGCTTCTGTTATTTAATATAAAAAGCATAATTTCCCTCTGCTGATTTAGCCAGGAAGTGGAAGATTCGTTTCACTGGTGATTATTGTTTGAACTGATCTTTGGCCTAAGAAAGTAAAACTAGAAATCTCCATATATCTGCTGCTATGCACTCACACCAGCTTGATTTTAAGAGCAGTAACATGTAAAAATGGAATACTGTGGGAGAAAAATACCAAAGAATAGGAATTGCAATCCAAGCTTCACCATTTAATGGTAGCATAGCTTCAGGCAAATCCCTCAACTTCTCAGAGCCTCAGTTTTCTCATGTATGAAAAGAAGAGATAATATTCTCTTTTTAGGATTTTTATGAGGTTATGGAATAATGCACATAAATGTTCTAGAAACACAAAAGACAAACCAAGAATGTCACTAGCATTATAATTCTTTGAAGCTGTTAAACTGGAAATGAACATTTTTAGGTAGGAGATAAGTAACAGTGAGGAAGAAAATTTCAAAAGTTTTACACAGAGATATTTCAAGTAAGAATTATAAAAGTTCCTACAGGAGGCTACCAGGCTATGGAGTTTAAATGTCAAAAAGTCTAAAGCTGTTTGCATCCAGTGGCCTGATTTGTGTGAAAAGTAAATGTACAGATTTAAAACAAGACATAAACATACTGTTTTTTGATGCAAACTAAGTATCAATGATATTTTGCATTTTCCTGCTCTGCAAATATTAAACTCATGATGATTCATATTGAAAACATCCTTTGTCTAGGTGATGTGATTACTTTTGATAACTGGCGTTTACTTCACGGCCGGCAAAGCTATGAAGCAGGAACTGAGATATCCCGCCATCTAGAAGGAGCTTACGCCGACTGGGATGTGGTGATGTCAAGGCTTCGCATCTTGAGGAAGAGTGTTCAGAATAGCAACTGAATCTCAGATCTGTAATTTCAACACAATTCCAGGGAGAGTATTTTGTAATATATGGCAAGGCTATCGGTCTTCACAGACTATGATCCATGCCATGCACACATTAATTTCTTTAACATTGAACATGTCACCTTTCTCACCAGAGTTTTCTTTTCTTTGTAATCACTTGCAATGCCAACTCTTTGGATGTTGTATCAGTGTTCTCTCTTTTTTCCAAACAAAGCATCCTTTCTGTTCTATTGCATGTATGACCTAATTTCCTTTGCCTGTATATGAGAATCTCCAGAATGCCCACAAATAGTTTTGCATCAAATAAAACCTTTCTTCAAATAACACCTTTTTTAAAGAAAGATTTGTGTCAAGTAAAGCTTGTGTTTCAAATAAAACTTGTCTCATACAAAACAGGTTTCTGTTCTGTTGCCTATAGGGTCTCATTTTTCATGACTGCCTATGACTGTCTTTAGCATCTTAGGAAACGTCTTCATATTTTCAAAGATCTGTTTTACTCACTTTTGTTAAAGAATTATATTACCCAGATTTCTAGACTTCACCAACCTGGTGATGTCAACATTACCTTTAATACTTAAATTATGACACCAAACCCATGCATGCCAAATTAAGAGAAAATCTAGTCTCCCTCAGTTTCTCTTGCCCCAAATAAATACTCCTAAGACCAGAAAAGCTTATATCTATCCGTGAGTCAGTTCTCCTCATTCCTTGCCTTCAATTAATAATAAGAAAGGTATTAAGAGAATCAAGATGCATACAACCCTCATAAATGAACACAATGTCTGTTAACCTGTGCACAGATCTACCTGCTGGTCTTGGCTTCCTCTATGGTCACTGCCTTGTCCCCAGCAGTGGAACAGAGCTGTCACTGCCAGCCATGGAAATCCCACTGCTATTGAATCCAGTCCCTTCCCTACTCTTGCCAAAAAAAAGGGAGCCTCACCACTACCATTTGCTGAAATCCTGGTAGAATGTAGATTTTTACCCCATACATTTTGGACCCTAAACAAACCCCTTACTTTGAAAGTCTTAATCACTGCCACCACAGCAGAACTCTACCTGTTGCCTTAAGACCAAGTGAAAACACTGCTTCCATCCATGTTCTAACTTTGGCTTCACACTCACAGTGCAGCCATAGGACTGGGAGTCTGGAAAAAGAGTGTCTGAAGGTCATGCCACCACACCCCTCTGATTCTCTGAAATCTGGCCTTGAGTCCACATCACCAGCTCAGACTCTCTTTCTGCCCCTTTCTGGTGCCTTCATTGTCCTATCCTATCTTCTGGTCTTGACTGGGTCTACTGTACTATAGCACATATGTTTGAGTCCTTCGAACTTCAAAAGGAATGGGTTGGGTTCTCAATCCCATCTCCCCTAAGACACTCCTAGAATGAAAACAAGTGAATTCAACAAGGACACGGCCTGGTTCTCAGAGGCAGCATTCAATACCTTTCTGGAGTAACCCTAGCTCCGTTCATTCATACCATCTAAAGCCCAGGCACTTTCCCAGCTAAAGTAACTTATTATACTTTGATTCATTCAGCAGATATTTATCACCTACTTGGTATATGTCAGACACTCTGCTAGACTGAACACACAAAAGGACTTGAGATGTGCCTGCCTATAGTTTGGTAGGGGAACAGATAAAGATATAGATGATGATGTGTTATGTTAACAAAATGGTTCATAGAAAGGCAAACAAGCCAGACTGAGGACGTTAATGAAAGCTTCAATCTAAGTAGAATGAGGGTTAATAGTGGTTTTCCAGGCAGAAATAAGAAAACAACTTTCCAAGTCAAAAAGCAGAAAAGACGCAGAGAATTGAGAGTGAACACAGTGCATGTGTTGACACACAATGAGAGAGGGTAAAGCATAACAGTGGTGTCAATTCTGGGATTGGATGCCTAGGTTCAAATTGTAATAATGACAATCAGTTAACTATGACTTTGGACAAATAAACTCTTCCTTAAACTTCAGTTTTTCTACCTATAAATGAAACTAATAACAGCTCTTATCTCATTAAGTCTATGAGTATTAAATGAAAATTCATGCAACGCAGTCTTTTCCCAAACTTCTCAGATGGTAAGAGTCACCATGGTGTTCTATGTGTGTGTATGTGTTTTTAATACAACTTCCCAGGCTCATTCCTTGAAGATTATGATTCAATGGTCTAGGATAAGGACCAGGAATTGTGTTTTTTAACAAGCATCCCAGGTGATGTGTCTCATCAGAGAAGTTTGAAAAACATCTATGTGAAGACTTTAACAGAGTTCCCAGCTTAAGGTAAGTATTCAGTAGATGTTAACTATTATTAGGTATAACAACAGAGGTTGTAGAGGGAGAGGGTAGATTAGGGTGAGAAGAGATTCATGAGGCTGAAGACAGAGATGGGGGCCAAGTCATGAAATACCAAAATGTATGTCACATGAAAGAGTTGATATTTAATCTTGAAAGTAATGAGGAGCCATTTAAAGATTTTTAAGCAATAAAGTGCATTGATCAGATATTCATTGTTTAAATTTCCATCTGGCTACATCGTGGAGGGAATTGTAAATGAGAAAAACTAGAGACCATAAATCCACTTATGAGGTTATAAATCTACTTACTGCAGGAAACCAGATGAGAAATTAAGAAGACTGAATTAGAATGCTGGGAGAGGGAATGGAGATACACTTAGAAGGCTAATTCTAGAGGACTTGATAGCCCGCTGCATGTGAAGAATGAGGGAGACGTCTAGGATGTCTCCCAGGTTTCAAGTGTGGAGAAATTACTGGTGATTCCGTGCTCAAGGAGAGAAGCTACAATAGCAAAAAGCAAGCTTGTGGGCAAGAAAATGAATCCAGTTTTTGACATACTGAACTCGCATTGCCCCTGAGCGATTTCTTCTGGCAGTTGGATATATATACACACATACAGCTCAGGACAGAGATCTGGACTGGGGATCTCCATTTGGAAAGTATATAGATGGTAGATGAAATCATCACTTGTTTTCCTGGAGACATTTCATGATTGTGATCAAGGTTACAAGCCTCATGCTATGATGATAAGCTAATGATATTGGCCGAGTTTGTGGAATCAGTTACACTCTATACATCAAGGCTCAGTGGTGGCTTGTATTCAAAATTAGCTAGACCTCTTACATATTGTATCTGGTTACTAGAAGACAGCATCCCAAATCAGCACCCCATGACCTGGCTGGTTCCTTCTCTGCAGAAAATTATTTCTGCCCTGGAAAGGAGGGACAGAAGGATTGGATATAATTGCAACAATTTCTGAAGTGTTATATAGGTCATGACATATTATGGGCTACGGCAGATGGTGCCGACTGAAAATGATTAGGTTTCCTGGATATAATAATCTAAAGATTTGACTTTCCCCCAAACTCATAATAGATCTGATGTAACTTGGATTAGAATTTACCCCTATTTGGCAGTGTGGACTCTTACTGTCTGTTCCATTTCTCTGATTTGCCTTGGAGAATATTAACTTCTTGGCTGGTTAATTGAAATAACTCCACAGGTCACTGGAATGACATGTCACAAGGTTTCTTTGTTGGTCTCTATTTCTTTCCCTGGCTGACCACTAAACTGTGAGTCAATAAATATCTACCAGATAGGTAGAGGGAACTTATGCAAAAGAAGGAATTCTATGGAAAAACTGAGTGACGCTGAGGGTAATTTCTCTTTTCAGGAATTTAAACTAAGAAACAGGAGACATTTTATAAACAAAAATACCCCTTTACATCACCCTCAAAAAAATATATCATTTTGAGGATACATTTGAACTGAAAGTTCTTGCAATGAAAATTTAATTTGGTTAGACTTAATGGCTTAGAGCATACTTCTGGGTCTCTGCAAATATATTTCCAGCTGCCTGGAATACTCTTCCCTACCACCTTTTATGCCTGGAAAACTCCTCTCCCTTCAAAATTCAGCTTAAGTTTCACCTCCCCTGTGAATCCTTCCCTGATTCTCCCAGTCAGGCTTAAGTACCCTTTCCTCTGGCTGCCACTGAGCCTTACATACTTGTACACATTTGTATATTTATCCATTCATTCTAGCAATATTCTCACATACCTACTATGTGCCGGCCACTATTCAGGGCACTGGTAATACTGTAGTGCTCAAGACAGACATAAGGGCCTCCACAGAGCTGATGGTCTAGTGGGAATATCAGGCAGTGATCAAATAATCTCAGAAATAAATAATTACTAATTGTAGTAAATATTACAGATGAAAAGGCCAAGAAGCTACAAGAGCTTAAAATAAGAGGGCAGGACTGATCTGAGGAGAGTGGGGCTCAGGGAAGGCTTCCCTCAGGAAGTCACTCTTGAGGTGCTTGATGAAAAATGATGTCCAATAATGAACTTTTGGCCTCAATTAACAGAAACTCTGAATTTAACAATAAGAAAATGTTTTATTTCGCAAAACATAAAGTCCAGGATATAAGGCAGGCTCCCCACATTGTATATCCCCAGTTCCATATCTCTGTAGTTCTCTTGGTTCTGTCTTCTTTCATGGGTCTGCTTTATCCTCAAACTGGTAAAATGGCTGTAAAAGCTCCAGGTATTACATCCAGACATGGCTACATGAGGAGGAATAAAGACACCGATTTTTCCTGTGTCTCTTTCTTGGAAGCAGAGAAACCTTCCCTAAAACCCCTACTACAGGCTTCCTCTACTGCCTCCTCAGTCAGAATTGTGTCAGATACACTCTCCTAAACGCATTACTGGCAGAAGGAAGTGGGATTGCCAGGATTAACTTAAATGAGTCGGATCTGCCCTCAGGCTGGGGAAGTGTCCTTTATCCTTGGTACACAGGGTTGAAAAGGAATGGATAACGACCAAATTAGGATAACGTCAGATGACATACAGGCACCCAGCAGTGTTTGCTTTAGACACCAGAGACGTGTCTAGGTGAAGAGGGGAGAGAGCATACCAGGCAGAGCAAACAGAGGATGGGCTCTGCCATAGTAGGCAAGATGGTGCGCTTGAAGGAACAGATGAAGGCCGTGAGTCCAGCAGCTGAGGAGCCAACCAACAGTGTCCAATAGATTGGGAGTTCTTTAGCCAGAGATATTTTCATCTGTGTCTCCGCGGTGCCTAAATATTTGTGGAATAAATGAAAGGAGCTAGGTTGGTTGTTCCTTTGAATACTGTCCATTTTACATCTTTGATGAAACCAAGTCACATCCCTAGGATTTCAGAAAAGTCTCAATTTTTGTGCCAGGCAGGACCTTATTTCTTTTCCCTCCTCCATTTGTATAACACATTTTATCTATGCACACACCCAATTTTAGCCTCAAAAGCTTTCCCATTTTCTACTTGGATCAGTTCATTCACCAGTTTAAAACATCTCAGCAAGGAACTTCCAGTTTCCATACCATTATATAAGGAGCTTCCAAGTCTTTACTGCATCCTAACAACAAGTAAAAAGCTAAAAAAAAAAAAAAAACTTAAAAATCAACTCTTCTTAGATTCATCAGATAAGTGAGGTCACAAGGCAAACTGTTGCCCTTATAATTGCAGTCCTAGTTGTGACAAACAAACAGGCAAATACAGAGAATCACAACTTACCAGAGCAGAAACCTGCACAGGAACCAGAACCAGGCTACAAAAACCTGACTTATCATTAACAAATTGCTAGATGCTCAATGTGAACAAGCCTAAAAGATAAAAACTCCTGGAGGACCCAGTTCTAAGGAGGCTCTCACAATTTTGTGCATTTTACCTCCAGGAGCTCTACAGGTTCTCACAGTGAATATCAAGAGAAAAATCCCCTGTTCTCCCAGAAGGAAAAGGGGAAAAGGGACCATTTTGAAATGCGCCAGCTTATTCTGTTCTTAACAAGGCCACCCTCAGGAGAAGTCATTTTGCCAGAGCCTAATCTGCTAGGGTTATATAAGAGCCTAACCTACCAGGGGAAGGAAAATACACAACTCCAGAAACCTCCGGCCATCCTTTCTCACTTAAAAGAATGAAACTGAGATGCACTAAAGTTCACAGTCCAGAGACATAAGTTTACCAAAAGACTTAGACCTAATCACAGGATTATAGAACCCCACATCTTACCACTAGCATTATTAAAGTCCTATTTACCACAGTTCCTTTTACCTATGACATCATGTCCACATTTCAATAAAAATATTACAAGACACTCTAAAAGACAAAAAAAAAAAAAACCTCAGTTTGAAGGAACTGAACAAACACCAGAATCAGAGTCAGATATGGCAAGATGGAATTATCAGAGCAGAAATTTTTTAAAATAATGATTAATAGCTAAGGGCTTTAATAGAAAAGAGTAGACAAAATGCAAGAACAGAGTGATACTATAAGCAGAGAGATGGAAATTCTAAAAAAGAATTCTTAAAAATGCTAGAGATCAATAACCCTATAACAGAAATGAATAATATCTTCAATGGACTATTAGTAGAGTGAACACAACTGAAAAAGCAGCTCTGAACTTGACAATATGAAAATAGAAATTTCTAAGACTAAAGCAAAGAGAAAAAAACAAAAATAATATACAGAACAGAATATTTAAGGACTTGCGTTTCAGAGCTTTAGGAATACACTTTTTAAATTTTTTAATTGTTATATATTTTATAGTTATGATTTTCTAACTAAAGTAAGCAATGATTGGTTTTGCATCTATGGTAATGATATAAAGACCATTTTCAAATTAAATTTAAGAAACTGGTGAAATAAAAATAATTCTATTTGTACAGATGATTCTATTTTGAAGGTGGGACTCCATTGACTAAAGTTTGAAAAATGCTGATCCTTTTATGAACAAGCAAAGTGAGAGAGGAGAGATTACTTTCCATGGCCATATAGAATGAGTGACAGAGCCAAAATTCAAATACAAGTTTTGGTTTCCAGTTCACTTTTCTTTCCATTTTTCCATACTGTGAGGATTTCAATTCCATGTGGAAATAGGCTGGCTTCTTGCTGTTTCCAAATGCCTGACCAATGGCTTTACTTTACATTCCCTGAAAGTAATCCCAGAATTGATTCAGAGACAAAAGTGAAAGGGCACAAAGGTCATTTGAGAGTCTAATAAACATGAGAATCTAAATCAGTGCAAAAGTTCTCAAATTACGGAGTGCATAAAAATCACTGGGGAACCCATTTAAAATGCTGACCCCCGATAAATCCCCATTTAGATTCAGTCTGCCTAAGCCTAGGAATCTTGATATTTAACAAACATCCCAGGGATCTGACTGTAAGTGGTCCATGGACCACACCTTAAGAATCGATATTTTGATCACATTGGCCAAAGGAAGCATTCCAGTCCCGACTGAAAAGGCCTCTGGGACTTTTAATAGCCACGCATTGTCTGCATTTGCTTCACTCTCCTCATTCAAGATTTCCCTTATCTTCCTTTGGTACACCAGTAGCAAAAAGAGATGTCACAGAGAGGGTCTCCTTACCTTACTCTATGTCATTAGGAGCAGCAACTAGATCCCTCTGGCAACCCCAAGAATTCATAGTTCTTCCTCAGTGTCTTGCCCACCACATACTCTCCTTACAAACTGAAATTTCCCTTGGAAGTATCTACCATAACTATAATCAAAGTGTTTTCTGCAAAGCTAATTATCTGTTTTTTCTCCTTTTGTCATATTCACAATACACAGCATACATGGGACCCAAGAAACTCAATGAATAGTTGTTGAATAAACAAGCAAATTATCAAATGTGGGTGTAATTTTTTTTTCTTTTGGAAAACGATCCAAATTTCACATTTGGCAGGTTGAAGAGGGGGAATTTTTCCCTTCCTTTTGTTTTTGGAGAAAGTGACATTTCCAAAGGTCATCTTAAGATGTAACCTGGAAGATGCTAGTTATAAATGTCCTCAAATTGATGAAATCAGTATAATGAGGAAACATTTATAATGAGTACAAAAAGCATTCTTTTGACTTATTTATATATAATGTAAGCAGTGGCCCTGAGCTAAGCTCTACATTCTCTGGAAGACATATGGAAAATATCACTGTCAATGATGCTTGTTGAACCCAAATATTGCTATGGTTTCTCTCCAAGAAATCTCCAAGTGCTGACCCAGCCGCTTAATGTTCATTGCATATTTAACGACGTAAATCACAAGGTTTCCCTTTTAATACATTTATGCAAAATTACAGATCTTACCACCGAATTGTTCTAGGTTAAGTCATAAACAGAGAGACCTAATTCTTTGACTGGCGGTAGACAAGCAGGGTCCAGAAAATGCAACACATATAGATGTGCGGTTTCATTTTAAGATATAAATTACAGCATTTCTTTTTGAAAACACTTGGGCAAAATTGCAGTCCTAGTTGTTTTGAGTTAAGTCATACATCGAGAGACTTAATTCTTGGACCAGTGGTAGGACAGAGGCATATGGGGAAAAGAACTAAATGAATATAAATATGCACATGAAAAGAAAACTTATTTAGTGGTTTCTATTTTTCCCCCTATACAATTTGCTTTCAAATTGTAGGCAGTGTCTGAAATATTGGATTCAACCCGAATTAAAATGAAACCTTAGTGAAAGCTAGCATTTAATGATCTCTGGAAAAGCTCTGCATGTTTTCTTGGATACAACTGCAAGCATTGAGGACGATGAATAATGTACCTTCTTTCCCAGGAACCAAAGGAAGATTTGATCTCAAGTTGGAAGAGGTCCACATCTGAAGCCATCACCAAGCAAGCTTTTCCCCACTGGAATTATTTGCTGAACAAACTGAACCAGGATCCAACTGGAAAACCTCTTAAGTAAGACAATCTAAGATATCATTTGCTTTCCCTTAGCAGCAACCACTAATTATGTAGCTTTTAAAATTCACTTTGAAAAACAATGTGGTATTTAAAAACAAAAAGGTACAGTTTATTTATCTGATAAGCCAACCAAACCAGATGGCACATCAAATGTTGATTTCTGGCAAATTTTACCTTTTACATTTTGGCACACACACACACACAAAAAAAAGTGATTCAGAAAGTACTTCTGATTAAAATGGTGAGTCATAACCAGCATTGGTGACTCTGGATCTGTGTCTCATCTTTGGTGCCAGAATCATCCTGAAAGTAACTTCACCTGGGCTACTAATGATTCATGGGACTTATAGTAAAGCCACTTAATCCATTCACTATGGTATTGGTACTGAAACAGCAACACAGATCAGTGAACTGGGATAGAGAATCCAGAAGCAAAACCTATTTTGTAAAAGAACTTATTATAACACAAAAATGGTAATTCAAACCCAAAGTAAAAAGATAAATTATTTATTAAATGGTGATGACACAACTGGCAATTTTTCTAGAAAAGTAAAAATAGAAACCTCCCTGTCTTATACCATCCACACAAAAAAATTATAGATGGATGAATAGTTTAAATTAAAAAAATTAAATCTTGACAATAAATCTAGGAGACTAAATGTATAATTTGCCCTAAAAACCCAGAAATTATAAAATAAAAATCACAGCCATTCGAGTATACAGAAAATTTACAGCATTCGTAAAATGAAATGTTCGTCAATGGAGATGTTCGAAAACTGAGGTACCACTGTGTAATGTATCTTGGTGTGGACCTGTTTGGGTTTATCCTGGTTGGAACTCTGCACTTCCTGGCTTGTATGTCGGTTTCCTTCACTAGTTTAGGGAAGTTTTTGGTCATTATTACTTCAGATATGTTCTCGATCCCTTGTTCCCTCTCTTCACATTCTGGTATTCCTATGATGCACATGTTGTTGCACTTTATGTTATCCCAGAGGGAATTTTCTAACTCATGACCTGCACTAAAAGAAATACTGAAGGAGGCTATTCGACCAGCATCAATAGGGATAATTTGTGGCAACCAAACATAAAAGGGAGGAGAATAAAGGCCTGAACAGTAATATGGGAATGGAGAAAGTAAGCATGCTGAAGAAAATGGAATACTCTAAATACCAAAATTTCTTTTACATAAACTTAATGGTAACCACTCAAAAAAAATCCCAGAATTGAAATATATAACATAATAAAAGAAGAAACAGAGGGAAAAATCATAGACTACCACCACACAGAAATAATAGACAACAAAAAGGCAAAGAAACAATGGAGACACAGTCTTACCAGAAAACTAAATAGACAATGATAGGAAATCCTTACACTCTTCCCAGCCTCTCCCTGGGTCACAGCAGCTACAAACCGGGTCTTCCCAGATCCTGAGCTCTACTGCTCCTCTGTGATCTGACACTATTCCTCAGTTCAGGGGCCAGCTTGCGTCTCTGTAAGGGCAGGGGTAGGATTGGGAGAGTGGGGACAGGGACCTATGTGGTGTTTACTTCCTTTGTCCAACTAGGGCATACTAGCTGGAGGTCTCAGCTGAGGTTACTGCCTCAAATGCTGGATATGCTGCCCTCTCGGCAGGAGAGATAAGCTGTAGGATGCAGGGAAAGAGCCCACCTCCTGGCTCTTGTGATCTCTGTTCCGTCCTAGAGCCCCCTGTATCTTTGCAGGGCCACGTCTCCACTCCACTCCCTTCCCTGTTCCCCTGCTCACCCAGTTTGCCCACCTTCAAGTAATCCTTGTATGAGTCTCTTAGCTGTTCTGTGTGATGAGCAGAGTCCTGTGATGGGTTACAGATGTTCAATTTGTGGTAAGTTCCAGAGGAAAACTCAAGAAGACCACCTCACTGCCACCATTTCTATGACATCACTCTAGGGTGATTATTTTGTGATGGTTTCAGAAATCTGTATTTTCCTCTTATGGCTGTGGTTTTATCAGGTCTTATGTTGGCAAAAAGAGCCAGCAATAGCCTCTGCTGGTTTGCTATTCAGACAAAAAAAATTACAAAAAATTTTATGGTATCATTCAATAGCAAAATTCATGCTAAATTTGCAGTTTTAGGGGTTGATTTTAAAGGTCTGAAAACAATTAATCCATTTTGCATTACTTTCTATGGGGAAACCGTGCCTCGATTTTTCAAATGTTTCAGAACTCGAACGGTCTTCGGGAACGGATTACGTTCAAAAACTGAGGTACCACTGTAGTTAAAATGGCAAAGGCTAAAGACAAAAAGAGAATCCTAAAAGCAGCAAGAGAAAGACAGCGGGTTCCATACAAAGGAACTCATGAGACTATCAAATGACTTTTCTACAGAAATTTTGAAGGCCAGAAGGGAGTGGCAGGAGGTATTCAAAGTGATGAAAACCAAAGTCTACAACCTAGATTACTTTATCCAGCAAGGCTATCATTTAAAATTGAAGGAGAGATAAAGAGCTTCCCACAAAAGAATAAATTAAAGGAATTCATTACCACCAAGGCAGCATTGCAGGAAATATTAAAAAGGCTTCTGTAAGCAGAAGAAAGATCAAAACAATCTAACTACAAATAACAAAACGGCAATAACTATGTAACTATCAATAATCACTTTAAATGTAAATGGATTAAATGCTCCAATCAAAAGACATAAGGTGGCTGAGTGAATAAGAAAACAAGACCCTCAGATCAAAAGACACACACAGAAGAAGAAAGAAATCTTACCATTTGCAACAACATGGATGGACCTAGAGAACATTATGTTAAGAGAAATAAGTCAGACAGAGAAAGACACATACCATATGATCTCACTTATATGTGGAATCTAAAGAAAAGAATAAGTGAGTGAACTAATCAGAAACAGTTTTGGAGACATAGAGGAAAAACCGAGGGTTGCTAGATGGGCGAGGGGGTGGGGATAAGGGGGGAAGGTGATGGGTTTAGAAAATAGTCGGTAACCATAAGATGGCCATGGGGTTTTGAAAATTAATTTGGGGAATATAATCAATAATGTTGTAAAGATTTTGTAGGGTATCCAATGGACACGTGTCCCATTTGGGAAACCACCTCAGGGGTGATGTAGATGCCTGATCTCTGCACTGTACACCTGAAGCTGAACAATAATGAATGCCAACCATATATATATATATATATATATATATATATATATATATATATATATGGTTACAGGAAGCGGAGTACAGCATTAGGAATAGAGACAGTGGAAATGTAATGGCTCTGTGTGATATCAGAGGGATAGTGGATGGAGGGAGGGGGTTCACACAGTGTGAGGGATATAAATGATAAACGTCTAAGTATTGCTTTGTCTTGTGCACCTGAAACTAATAAAATTAAAAAAGAAAGAAAGAAATCCAAAAAAAGACACACACAGGCTGAAAGTGAAGGGTTAGAGTAAGATATTTCATGCAAATGGAAATGAGAAAAAAGCTGGAGTTGTAACACTTATATCTGACAAAATGGACTTTAAAATGAAGAATATATTAAAAGACAAAGATGAGCACTACATAATAATAAAGGTATCAATCCAACAAGAGGATATAACCCCAGTAAACATCTATGCACCCAATAATAGGAGCACCTAAATATATAAAACAAATATTCACTGACATAAAGACAGAGATAAACAGTAACACTATCATAGTAGGGGATTTCAACACACCTCTGACAGCAAGAGACAGGTCTTCCAGACAAAAAATCAATATGGAAATAACGGCCTTAAATGATATATTGGACCAGTTGGATTTACTCGATATTTTCAGAACATTTCACCCCAAAGCTGCAGGATACACATTCTTCTCAAGTGCACATGGAACATTTTCCAAGATAGACCACATGTTAGGCCACAAAACAAGTCTTGATAAATTTAAGAAAATTGAAATCATACCAATTGTCTTCTCTGACCACAGGGCTATGAAATTAGATATCAACTACAGGAAAAAAATTGGAAGACACACCAATTCATGGGGGCTGAATAACATGTTACTAAATAATGAATGAGTCAGCCATGAGATCAAGGAAGAAACCAAAAGATATCTCGAGACAAACAAAAATGACAACATGATGATTCAAAATCTATGGGATGCAGCAAAAGCTATGGATTGATCATCCAAACAGAAACTAAAGAAATAGCAGCCCTAAATGACACATTAGATGAAATGGACATAATTGACATTTATAGAGCACTTCATCCTAAAACATCAGACTATACATTTTTTTCTAGGATACATGGAACATTCTCAAGGATAGACCATACATTGGGACATAGAACTAGCCTCAGCAAATTTAAGAAGATTGAAATCATACCAAGTATATTCTCTGATCACAAGTCTCTGAAATTGGATATTGACTGCAAAAAAGAAAGCAGGAAAAACCACAAATACGTGGAGATTAAACAACATACTTTTAAAGAATGACTGGGTCAAAGAGGAAATAAGAAGAGAGATCAAAAGATACATAGAAACAAATGAGAATGAAAATACATCCTACCAATATTTTTGGGATGCAGCAAAAGCAGCTTTAAGAGGGAAATTTGTTTCATTATAAGCCTATCTCAAGAAACAAGAAAAATCCCAAATAAATTACCTTGCATTCCACCTTAAAAAATTAGAAAAAGAAGAACAAATGAAACCCAAGGTCAACAGAAGAAAGGAAATAATAAAAATCAGAGCAGAACTAAATGAAATAGAGAACAAAAAGACAATAGAAAAAATTAATGTGACAAAAAGCTGGTTCTTTGAAAAGATTAATAAAATTGACAAACCCTTGGCTAGACTCACTACAATAAAACAAAAAAATACATTAATAAACAAAATCAGAAATGAAAGAGGGGAAGCTATCACGAATGCCACAGAAATACAAAGGATCATCCAAGAATACTATGAAGGACTATATGCCACCAAATTCAATAACCTAGAATAAATGGACAAGTTCTTAGAAACATATAGCCTTCCTAGGCTAAATTATGAAGAATTGGAAAATCTAAATAGACCGATCACCAGTAAGGAAATTGAATCAGTCATCCAAAACCTTCCCAAAAGCAAAAGTCTGGGACCAGATGGCTTCACTAGTGAATTCTACCAAATCTTCAAAGAGGATCTAATACCTGTCCTACTCAAACGCTTCCAAAAAATTGAAGAAGAGACAATACTCCCTAACTCATTTTATGAGGCCAACATTACCCTGATACCAAAACCTGGTAAGGATAGCACAAAGAAAGAAAACTGCAGACCAATATCTATGATTAATACAGATGCAAAAATCCTAAACAAAATTCTAGCAAATCAAATGCAACAATACATTACAAAGATGATTCATCACGATCAACTGGGGTTCATCCCAGGGGCACAAGGATGGTTCAACATATGCAAATCCATCAATGTGATATATCACATGAACAAAATAAAGGACAAAAATCATATGATTATATCAATTGATGCAGAAAAAGCGTTTGACAAGATAAAACATCCATTTATGATAAAAACACTTAATAAAATAGGCACAGAAGGAAAAAACCTTAACATAATAAAGGCTGTATATGACAAACCCTCAGCTAATATCATAATTAATGGTAAAAAACTGAAGCCGTTTGCTCTATGTTCAGGAAACAACAGGGCTGTCCCCTATCACCTCTGCTTTTCAACATAGTGTGGGAAGTCCTCGCCAAAGCAATCAGGCAAGACAAAGAAATAAAAGGCATACAAATTGGGAATGAAGAAGTTAAACTGTCACTCTTTGCAGATGACATGATGCTACATATAGAAATCCCTAAAGACTCCACTAAAAAGCTATTAGAAACAATCAACAAATACAGTAAAGTTGCTGGCTACAAAATCAACGTACAAAAGTCCATTGCATACCTACATACTAATAGTGAAATCTCAGAAAAAGAAATTAAAAAAAAAATTCCTTTCACAGTTTCAGCAAAAAGAACAAAATACCTAGGAATAAACTTAACCAAGGATGTGAAAGACCTATATGCCAAAAACTGTAAGACGTTTTTTAAAGATATTGAAGAAGACACAAAGAAATGAAAAGATATTCCATGCTCATGGATTGGAAGAATCAACATAGTTAAAATGGCTGTATTACCTAAAGCAATATACAGATTTAATGCAATCCCCATCCCAATGGCATTTTTTAAAGGAATAGAACAAAAAATCATCAGATTTGTATGGAACCCCAAAAGACCCCGAATAGCCAAAGCAATCCTAAGAAAAAAGAACAATGCTGGAGGTATCACACTCCCTGACTTTAGCTTGTACTACAGGGCAACAATAATCAAAACAGCATGGTATTGGCAGAAAAACAGACATATAGACCAATGGAATAGAATTGAGAACCCAGAAATAAACCCACATAAATATGGACAGATAATTTTTGACAAAGAAGCAAAAAACATACAATGGAGAAAAGGCAGCCTCTTCAATCAATGGTGCTGGCAGAATTGGATAGCCACGTGCAAAAGAATGAAACTGGACTGCTATCTGTCACCATGTACCAAAATTAATTCAAAATGGATCAAAGACTTAAGCATAAGACCTGAAACAATAAACTGCATAGAAGAATACATAGGTATTAAATTTATGGATGGACCTTGGTTTCAAAGAGTATTTTATGAATTTGACTCCAAAGGCAAGGGAATAAAAGCTAAAATAAATGAATGGGACTATATCAAACTTAAAAGCTTCTGTACAGCAAAAGAAACCATCGATAAAATAAAGAGGCAACCAACTGAATGGGAGAAGATTTTTTGCAAACAGTGCCTCTGATAAGGGGCTAGTATCTAAAATATACAAGGAACTCATACAACTCAACAACCAAAAAAACAAACAACCCAATTGAAAAATGGGCAGAGGACCCGAAGAGGCATTTCTCCAAAGAGGATATACAAATGGCAAATAGACATATGAAAAAATGCTCAACATCACTAATCATCAGAGAAATGCAAATAAAAACCACAATGAGCTATCACCTCACCCCAGTTAGAATGGCTATCATCAACAAGACAAATAGTAACAAGTGTTGGAGAGGCTGTGGAGAAAAAGGAACCCTCATACACTTTTGTTGGGAATGCAGACTCATGCAGATGCTATGGAGGGCAGTGTGAAGGTTCCTCAAAAAATTACGAATTGAATTACCATATGACCCAGCAATCCCTCTCCTGGGTATTTATTTACCCAAAAAATCTGAAAACATTTATCCATAAAGACACGCGTGCTCCAATGTTCATTGCAGCTTTATTTATGGTGGGCAAGACATGGAAACAATCAAAATGTCCTTCAGTAGATGAATGGATAAAGTAGTTGTGGTATATATACACAATGGAATACTATTTGGCAGTAAGAAAAGACAAAATATGACCATTTATGACAACATGGATGGATCTTGAGATTATAATGCTAAGCGAAATAAGTCAGACAGAAAAAGTAGAGAACCATATGATCTCACTGATATGTGGTATATAAACCGAAAACAACAAAAGAACAAGACAAACAACTGAAAGAACAAAAACTCATAGACATAGACAATAGTTTATGGGTTACCAGAGGGTAAGGATGGAAGGGGAAGCCAGGCTCTAGAAAAGGGTAAATGGGGTCTAATGTATGGTGATGGAAAGAGAACTGACTCTGGGTGATGAACATACATTGTGAGATATAGATAATGTATTACACAATTGTATACCTGAAATCTATGTAACTTTACTAACAATTGTCACCCTAAAAAACTTTAATTTAAATGGGGAAAAAGACAATATAATAAGAGAGAGAGAGAAAGAGAAAGAGAGGAGGGAAAAATAAGTTCCAAAATAACTGTAATTACTATAAATATAAAGGGATTAAGCTCACAAATTAAAAGAAAGGGACTCTCAAATGAAAATTTTGAAAGATTTTTTTTAATCCAACAATACATTATTTATCAAAGATACTTAAAAGGATAAAACACAGAAAGGATGAAAAAAATATATGAAGAAGATATGAGACAAAACAAAATAGAGCGGCAACCTCTCAAAATAGTATTTATCACACAAAAAATCACAATACACAAAGAGGAACACTGTACTGTATTGTACTATATATAGTGGACACTGGGGCCCGCCATATCCCCCTTCAGGAAAAGTCATTCATAATCCCAGTTACCAAACGTATTGTTGGTGAACATCACACAGCTGAGCACCATGATCCACTAAAAGAAACTAGGGATTCTAGGAAAAGTGGTTGATTCCAGAGCCATCAAGAGAGGATGATTTCAGATAAAGAGAGAAAATACAAGTTAAGTTGGAATATCTTGTACCAGAAAGAAAGAAGTGCCTTAACAATCATAATTCATGTCAAAAGAACATATGAGCCAGCTTTAAGGAGTTCCACTGCCCAAATATGAGACAATTTGAGCATCAAATAAATAACTATGGCAATCAATGGAATAAAGAGTAATTTCTGAGTCCCTACTGATATAAATGAATAGATGGAGGTGAATGGAAAGCTCTACCTTTCAGTAGAATGCCAAGTAATAATGGAGATGGAATAATGGAATTAGAAAACTACCATGATAGTAATAACTGATTCAGATAAAAATCATCAATGCATATTGAAACTAGTGGGTAAAAGTTTGTTGAGGAACAGGATATTTGCATAGACTCAGAGTAGTTCACCACAAAATATTTATTTTCTTATTAATATAATTACTTATTAATAAATACAAAATACTTACAAGTGGACTTAATGGAGAGAAATCTTACAGATATCATCTAAACTAAGTAATAAAAGAACATCAAAAGTGAACGTTCAGGGGGTGGATGGGTGGCTCAGTTGGTTAAAGCGTGAGCTCTGGGCAACAGGGCTGCCTGTTCAAGACCCACATGGACCAGCGAGCTGCGCCCTCCGCAACTAGAATTAAGTCAATGCGCTGCTGCTGAGCTCCTGGGTGGCCAGATGGCTCCATTGGTTGGAGGGCGGGCTCTCAACCACAAGGTTGCTGGTTCAACTCCCACAAGGGATGATGGGCTGCGCCCCCTGGACTAACAATGGCGGCTGGACCTGGAGCTGAGCTGCACCCTCCACAACTAAGATTGAAAGTACTACAACTTGACTTGGATGGAACTGATGAGTCCTGGGAAAGACACACTACTGTTCCCCAATAAAAAGTCCTGGAAATATACACTGTTCCCCAATAAAGTCCTGTTCCCCTTCCCCCAGTAAAATCTTTAAAAAAAATAAAAATGAAAATTCAATCAAGTAGACACCATGTGCTTCCATATACGAAGACATATGCTTCTGTATATGAAAAAATGAGAAGAACACAGCCTTACTTTGTGCTACTTTGTGCTATTCTTGCCAAAGGAAAAAAAGTGTGTAACAGTTATCTAACATGAGAAAATATCAGACAACCCAAACTAAGGCGTGCTTTACAAAGTAACTTGCCTATGCTTCTCAAAAAGGTCAAGGTTATGAGTGACAAGGGGAAACTGAGAAACCCTTTCAGACTGAAGAAGACTAAAAAGATATGACAACTACTCGGTAAATACAACAGGTAATCTGATATTACACCCTGCAGAAAAAGGAAAGAATATTGTTTACAAAGACATATTGGGGCAAATGGCAAAATTTACATGGGGTCTGCATTGGGATGGTCATTTCATATCAACGGTATTTGATTCTAATAATGTCCAATGGTTTTGTAGGAGAGGGTCTTTGAAGTATTTAAGGGTAGTAAGGCAGTATATCTTCAACTTATTCTCTAATGTTAGAGAAATAAATAATACAATAAAACGATAACTTAGAGAAAGGAAACTAAATAGGCAAATATAGTAATATGCTAACTTTTGGAGAATCTGAATTAAAATTATACAGAAATCCTTTTTACTGTTCTCACAACCTTTCAGTAAATTTGAAAGGAGAAAGGAAAGAAGGAAAGAACCTTTAAAATGGAGATATTAATGCCTACCCATAGATTTAAAAACTATGTGTAAAGTGCTAAGTGCTGTGGTTAAAATCTAGAAGATGGTCAATAAATGATAGCTATTAGACAACCTAAAGCTCTCAAAATATACCTATGCAGTCATTCTAATAGGATTTGGAAAAATTTTCTGATGAGTTTTTACTTCTCTCTAACTTACAGGGTTATTGTAACATACAAGGGTGTCTCCGTTATAGGAATCTTGCAGAGCTTCTTACGTCCATAAAAATATTTACTCACTGACCTTTTTTCCAAATATTTTAGTATAAAGTAAAAATTCTACTGATAGTCCCTTACATTAATATAGTGCATATATCCAAATACCATCTAATTGGGTACTCGGAATGACCCTGTGTCAAGTTTAAATTATTCCCATTTTACAGCTGAGAATCTGAGAAGAAAAAAAAGTTAAATGATACCTAGTGTATGCATAATGGAGCACAATTTCTATTTTTTGTGAAAATCTAGTACATTTTCTTCTACTTAAAATTAATGTTACCACATTATTCAGCATGACAGAATCTTGTATGACAAACAAATTAGTTTCTCTGAAATGAGTAAACTTTTGCAAAAACAAGACTTGTGATATCAGTTTTAGAATGCAATTTAAAAGGAAATTTGGGGTGTATAGGAATAAATAAATCTAGCAACAAATATAAAAGATTTAGATGAAAAAAAGTTTAACTTTACTAAAGCACGTCAAAAGACCTAAACAATGTACGCCATAGTTCTCGATGGAAAAGTTCAATGTAATAAAAATATCACTTCTATTAATTAATTTATAATAAAGTAAAATGAGAACCATAATTCTAACTGGATCGTTTATGAGCTATGAGAAGTTTAGCCTAAAATTCATGTAAAAAACATCAGGCACACAAATAGCCAAGAACATGAGAAACAAAGTAAAGAAAGAAGAACAATGGACTTCTGCTCTACCAGATGTCAGAGGAAACTATGTTTCAGTAACAAAAAACATGGTGTTGGCACAAGAATAGAAGATTTTTTCATGCTATAAAGAGAGTCCAGGAACATTCTATAATGTTATTTTTTGATAAAAGTGATAGTGCATATCAATGGGAAAAAGATGTTCTTTCCAATAAAAAGCATTGGAAACTACTGGCCATCCATTTAGAAAGAATTACATTTAGGCCCTCTCCCCCACCCACCCTCCCACTTCACTCTATATACAAAAATACACCCCAGATAGATGATGGAGTTAGAATAAATGCACAAAATATGAACATATAATAAGAACTATAGGAGAATATTTTATAATCATGGAGTAGGGAAGACCTTCCTAGACAAGACACAAAACCTAGAAGATAAAGGAAAGATTGGACCTCACAAGAATGTAAAATGTCTATGCAAGAAACATTAAGACAAAAATGAGGTGACAAACTGAAAGAAAATATTTGTAAATGTTACACAAATGACATTATAGACAAAACATAAAACATTACAAATTAATTTTAAAATAACAAGTAATAACAAAATTGTAAAAAGACATGAACAGGCAACTTATGGAAGAAGAAATGTGATTGGCCAGTAAATATATGAGAAGATGTTCTATCTTGCTAGTAATTAGGAAATTATAAATTAAAAAAATTGAAATATTTTTGTCTATCTGATCGAAAGACATGTTTTAAAAGACTGATATCAAATGATGGAGCAGAGGTAGGAAACAATATACTCTAACCCAGAGGAGTCAGAAAGACAGGTTGGGGAGGTAAGGGAGAAAAAGCAGAATTTCTACATGAGGAAAGATGGATAAAAGCCATCACTCGTCTTTTCCTGAAGCAAGGCCAACATGAAATAGGGACAAAGCCTGAACTTTAAATCAAATCAAGATTTGTTATTATTACCGGGGACTTAACATGGTAGTTAGTGCACTAAGATGGCATTTTGTAACTTGAAGTGGCTGGAGAAGGCTTAGGGCCTGAATGTGTTTTCATCCAGGGTAGGATGAAGAACGGGCTCCCAGATAAGACTCAAAGGGACAGTGGAAAACAAAAATAAAATTTCTTTATGACTATGTCTAGGATTTATGCTTAGTACACAGTGGTACCTCGGTTTTCAAACGTAATCCGCTATTTCATTTTGCATTTTATTTATCTAATATATATAAACCTCGTAGCAAAGCTACACAGAGAGAAACTAGCATATACTGAATACCTCCAATGTGAAGGGCACTGCTTAGCGTCCCACATTACGTTTTTCAATTATTCTGTAACAGGTAAAGAAATAGATGCTAAATATCTTAGGTAGATACATGCCTTTCAGAATGAGCAAAAAGCATCCAAATAGTAAAAACTGAGTAAATTAAAAAACAAACTTTCATTCTTAATGTCTTTAAAACACATACAAATATTTAAAGCAAATATTGTTGTGATGGTTAATTTTATGTGTCAATTTGTCTGGGCTGCAGGATGTCCAGGTAATTGGTAAAAGAGTATTTCTGGGTGAGTCTGTAAAGGTGTTTCCAAAGAGGGTTTTTAGGGAATGAAATTTTTCTGTATACAATAGTGATGGATAAATGTCATTATACATTTTTCAAAACCCATAGAATGTACGACACCAAGAGTGAATCCCAACGGAAATTAGGGACTCTGGGGGATGATGATAAAAGTCCTTTAGGTTCATCAATTATAACAGAGCACCACTGTGGTACGGGATGTTGTTCATGAGTAGGCGAGTATACAGCAATTCTCTGTACTTTCTGCTCCATTTTTCTGTGAACCTAAAACTGCTCTAAAATGGTTTATTAATTTTAAAAAATCAAAAATAATAAAAACTGCCTCTAAAAGCATGTTCAACACATCTGTCGTTCTCTAGCCATGGATCTGATGGAAAGACAAAAACAGCAGGCTCTAGTATTGTTAAATTACCAAAGGATTTTGCTTTTTAATATTTTAGTTTACTGTCTAAAGTGATCCGAAGTTGGATCCAACTACTTAAATAAAAAAGAATTTGGACTGAATCACAAAATGAATTTATCTGGAAAAGTTTTAAACACTTTTCATCATTTGATTCTTCATAAATTAATTTCTTAACCTCTCTCTTGTTTTCTATTTGGGGAATTCTAGGCAGAGACGGGTGTTTAGGCTACTGTATGGTCATCAGTGCTTTCTATTATGGGAAGAGGGAAGATGAGGAGGAGGAACAGAGAGAGAAACAAATGGACAGGATGAGGAAGGAGTGGGAGGAGAGAAAGGAAGAAGTAGTTTTAAATACTTTCTTTGTATAACTTTGTCGTCTGCTTCAATGACAGATTATAATTTGATAGCTTAAAAAAATGACCATTTTATTATTGTCGGATCCTGTCCTTATGGGAGAGGACTTTTTCTTGATATTTGGGGTTAGAAAAATATATATAAGCCAAATATCAATTTTGCCATGTGCCTTATTTGTGTTGTCCTGTCTGAAAATCTCTCTGTAGAATCACAGTAAATGGACCCAGCATGGATTGCATTTTATGGGGTTTATAAAATTTATTTTGAAGGAAAAAAATAAATTTAAAAAAAAGTGTAACTCTTAAGACAATCAGAATGGACGAGGCGTTTTGTGGTTTTGTGTGTTCTTAAATTCCATATAAACCTATTTGTACCTAAAATAGAGAACAAGATCAGACTAGAGGAATCCAAATTTAATAGATGTCCACATACAAAAAGGCTGGCAGCCCAGAAGAAAGTGACTTAGTAAACATTTATGTTGTCCCCATCACAACATGCACCCTTCCAAGCTCCCCGAGCTGGGCTTGCACAAAACAGAATCGTTCCCTTGATGCAGAGATGTTCGGCATTCCTACTCAAGGGGTCTTCTCTTTCCTGAGATGCCTAAGTCATTTAGTAAGCAAGTAAAAGAGACTCCAGAGGTAAAGCAGAAGGTTCAATCCCCAGCCAATTTGATTCTACATCTTCCCCACATACTTTACACTGCCTCTCCACCCTGTCTCCTAACACAGAGGCAGGCTCCACCATCCATCCAATTGCCTAAGCCCATAAGCTATGAGCAAGCCATGCCTCTCCCACTCCCTCAGTCATGGCATCTAATCACTCACCTAACCCCTTTGATTCTACATCTGAAAGAGATTCTGTATACTGCCCTCCATTCCCACTGTCACTTTCCAAGTAAAGGTCCCATCACCTCTTTCCTAGACTAGTGTAATATTTCCCTCCCTAGTCTCCCTCTAATCTTGCAGGAATGCTTCCCAGCTATCCTACTCTTGACAGCTAGACCAATTTCCAATACACAAATGCAGCCGATTCTCCACCATTATGTGCCCACGTTGCTATAACAGTCGTTTAAGACTGAGTGGTTATTGCACATAGCAGTTGTTAAACATTGAATGTCATTCTTATTACTAACCCTATCCCTATCTTCCTTAAAACCATTCTCTTATTTAAAATTTATTGCTTTCAGGTTATAGTCCAAACTGCTTAGCAATGCAAATAAGGCAGGATAATTTCCTAAAATATCAATTTTTGTTTGTTATCACCATTTCCACCTAATGCTTATTCTAAATCAGTAACCAAGCTTTGTAATTTCTTGCCTTGGGGAGTCTGATGATGGAAGAAAATTAGAAGCTGAGGTGTTTTGAAAATGTCTAAATCTTTTGAAGAAATTAGATTATGTTAGACTTCCTGAAAGGTAAGGAAGAGACATCATAGGACATTGGAGGGTAAAGGAGAAGTTGATGACAGTGGAGATCCAAGCCCAACACCTCAAAAGTAGAGCAGGAAGGTGGAGGGACGCTGAGAGGAAAGGCAGAATGTCTTTTCCATGGAATCTAGTCCTAGACACTAGAGTTCCCACATCAACAAAGAATCTCATGGGTGACTGGAAAGCAATAAACCTGCAGGGACCATCAAGGCTAGAACAATGGCTTCTCCATGACAACCACTGTGGATAGTTGAACAAACACCCTAAGGGACCTCTCTGAAGACATGACCTTGAGAGTATGGGAAGGTCTAAGAATTAACCGAAGTGTTACCTCATCCATGCACTCCTAAGGCATCTGATAGCATATTTCCTATGACTAGCATAGATATTATGATAGTCAATACAGTTACCATTTATTTGTTAGCCCAGGGAATGTCAAACTTTTTTCTGTAAAAGACCAGATAGTAAATATTTCAGCCCCAAATTGCAACATATGCAGTCCACTACAGCCACTCAACTCTACCACTGTAGCATAAAACAGCCAAAGACAATATATAAATGAGTGAGTATGGCAGTGTTCCAGTAAAACTTTATTTACAAGCACAAGTGGTAGACCAGATTTGGCCCAAAGGCCAGGAATTTCCAACCACTCACTCAGTATATTAAACTATAAGCTCACTGCGGTGAAAGATTACATCTTTCCCTAATTCAGCAAAAATTCATCGAGAATTTACCATCAACACCCCCGAAAAGGAGGACAGAGGGGTTTAATAGTGAATCAGACCAATAAAGTCTATGCTGTAATGTAGCTTAGCACATGGGGAAACAGTAAATAAGCAAAATCAATAAAATCTGAGAGTGATCAGTCTTAATTCACCAATGACATTCTGCTGCCCAGCCCAGTGTTGGTGCCCAATAAGTACTGAGCATGCATCTGTTCAATGAACAGATCTGGTACTATACAGCTTATACCCAGCCCTCAGTTCCTTTCTTCCTAAGGAACCAGGGGCCTAAGCTGCTGACAATTCCAACACAAAGTCGATTCCCAAGCTAGCCCTAAAGAAACTGGCTCAACCACTCATCATTTAATGAAGTCACAAGACAGTCCTTGCCTCCAGCTCCCACCAGAAGGGTGAGGACCCGGAGCTGAAGAACAGTTACCTGCAGTGTGGGTGATTCTGCAAGAACATTGTGCTATCTACTTAAATGGCAGGGGATGAAAGCTCTATGGTAAGCTGAATTAATGCCCGCCCCCAAAGACGCCCACGTCTTAATCCCCTGAATCCATGAATATGTTGTCTTACATGGCAAAGGGGACTTTGCAGATGTGATCAAATTAAGGATTTCAACCTGAGGAGATTATCCTGGATCATCCAAATAGGTCCAGTATAATTGCAAAGGCCCTCAGAAGAGTAACGCACGAGAGTCAGAGTAGGAAGTAGGCAGAGGAGAGAGAAAAGGAGACACGGTGAGAGGTCAAGAGGGTAAATCTGAAGATGCTACCTTGCTGGAAGATGGAAAAAGGGGCCAGGAGCCAAGAAATGCAGGAGGCACCTAGAAGCTACAAAAATGAAGAAATGTGTTCTCCTCGAGAACCTCCAAAAGGAACTCATCCTGCCGACACCTTCATTTTAGGCCCATGAGACTCATTTCAGACTTCTGACCTCCAGAATTGGAAGACAATATATCTGGGTCTTAGTTGTCAGCCACTAAGAGTGTGGTAATTTTTTCCAGCAGTAATAGCAAAGTAATACGTTGCCCTATTCAAGAACTGGTACAAGGAAGAGGCCTGCAGGCCCTTTGCATCTTACCGTAGATGCCTTGATGTGCACTACAGCTCTGTACCCGGAGCCCTCTTCCAGGATGCTGCTGTGCAGAGAGCCCCCGGCTCTACGTGAGAGACCACATGAATCTGGGGCCAGCCCAGGGCTAGGGTCTGCTCTGCATCTTTCTTCCCCTTTGAGGAGTGTTCTGCAGCTGCTCCACCAAACCTAGCCAAGGGTTGCTCAGGACTGCCCTCCTTCTCTCACCACGTCTGCATCAACCTTGACTCACCCCAGGTGAGCAGGACTTCCCGTGCCCTTGATGGGAAACCACTGTTATTGAACACATCTCAGCTGCTCGTATAGCACAGCTGGCTACAACCAAACTGGAGGGCGTAAGGAATGGGCGCCAAGGGAGCTACCTGACCACCAGGCACATCAAATGCACTTGTTCAGGTACAAGAAAAAGTACTATTTATGAAGGCGCTGAGAGTAGGGTCTTTAATTGGACAGGACTCCTAATCAGAAGGTATTGCCAAGAAAGATTCCATAGGTGTTCACCTGTCCACCCCCATTACTGGAATTACACCTTTTTCTTCAACATAGGCCTTTGTTCATATCCAAAGAAATGGGACTAGATGGTCTTTTTCTAAGGAACCATCTACTGCACCATGATCTATGGCCTAAGTAGTCAATGAGGCCTAAGAGAAGGTTTTTCTTAATAGATTTAAGCTGCAGTCGCCTCAGCACTGAGGGCCCTCTGCCCTAGAGTCCTTTTCACAGAGTCCTATGAGGCCTCTAGAATTTATCGGTCTGGCTTAGCCAGTCTGGCTAAGATTTCCCATGACCGGGGGAGACAAAGAACACTAATGTGGCTGAGTCCACATCCAATCTGTAATTGATTTAGCTTTTATAAACCTAAACCTGTCCTTCCTTTCCTCTCTTTTTCACTTGAGTTATTCTTTGAATCTTTGATTCTTTTCATCTCAACTCTTTTACTCTAGTTTCATTGTCCTTGATCTATTTTGTGTTTTTGGTATTATTTATACTGCTTTCTTATCTTTGCTCTTATCATGATTTAAGTTTATTTTATTGTTTTATCTTCTCTGTTTTCATTCTAATTTTAATTGCTTTAGCGTTCTTTTTGATTTCCTAGTCAAGTTGTTTTTCGCTTTACCTCTTTTAAGTTATATACTCAGAAAGCATAAGGGGAAAGCCATTGGAAGGCATTATTGGAAGACTGGAGAACCAGTGAAGGGAAAAGCAGGGTATTTCCCCCCTCCTACTCTGCCTTGTGGCACCTCAGATAGGGAATGCATCTTCCCCACGGCTCTGCATTAATAACCTATAGTCCAAGCAAGAAAAGTGGAATATTTGCTCCAGCAAGAACCTGCCAATTTGTTCTGTGGGTAATTTCTGAGATGTCAGTGAGAATTACTAGCAGTCTGCTTTCAGGGTAGGGAACTAAAATGAAGTATAATACAGAGTCTTTCTGAGAGTCAGGGGCTTAAGTCCCCCTACTGGGGAGATAAAATGTCCACAAGTAAAATTCAGGGCATATGAGATGACAGGCTGTGTCTGTCCCCCATGGATGCAGCTGAGTGGCTCAGAGTCGGCAAAGAGCACTTCTGACAGTTACAGAAGGTTCTTGGGCAAAGTGGGTCTGATTACTTTTTTAATACTTATTGATTGATCAACACATTGGTTTCATTGTATTACTGAATGTATAAAATAGATCACTTTAAAACTATTTTTAATTCATTTTTTAAAGTTAAAATGACATGTCTGTGTACATTAAACAATTTTCAAGCTTTCTAAATTAATACTGAAAACATTAAAAATAACTAAGCAGAATATTTTTGAAATACATACCTGGATCTAATACTGCATCACTGGCATGCTACTGAACACTTTATTGTACATAATCTTATTTTTAATTTTGTCATGAAATTGTCTGCCAATTTCAAAGTTGCATTTATGGTTAATAGATTAATGACACCTTTAATTGACTCTCCTCAGTAGGTCATTACATATTTAATCTAAATATACTTTCTAGGTGCTGGATTCATAGAAAACTCAGATCAAAATCTGCTAAATAGAGGGCATCAGCATTTTCTACATTTTTTGGATTAAATGTATAAAAATTCAGCCCAAGTACCAAAGACACTGTCTTCTTGCTTCTTTTTAAAAACTTTAATAAATATTTTATTACAAGGCAACAGTTATCAAGAAAGTTGGAGGTGGCAGATGCAGCTCTAGGCTTTCACCAGCTCAGAAATCTCCCATCCTACACACAAACACACACACACGGAAGAAGTGTCCTAAGACTCAGGAGACGTAGGCACAGGGCTGGCTGTAGTGCTCTCAGTGCGCATATGTGCAGGCAAGAGCCAAAACTGCACTGATTTTGTAAAAACTACCATCTAGACCTCATAGCCCCACTCATTAAAACTGTAGTCCCAAGGTCACTCTGGGCACCAGGTGACTGGCTCTGCCTGCACAAGACACTGAGGACTCTTCGGTACAGCAGAGGACAACGTGGAGATTACTTGGTGGGCTTAAGCCAAGACTGGTGCTGCTTTTTCTGTTTTGTTTTGTTTTGTTTTTGTATCTTTGATATTTTTGCCTGTGTTGAGTGTGGGATATCAGTTGTTTTTACATGTGAATATATTTGGTTTTTTTCTTTGTTGTTGTTGTTGTTGTGCTTGGTGATTTGCTTTGTTCTGAAATTTCCCTACACCAGGGCCCAGCTCAAGAGGCAAAAGATTCAACACGCCCAGAGGCCACCTCCAGACTAAACCAGAGTACTACCGGGTTTGACCTACAAGTGACACACCCAGAGGGAATTCTCTACAGGCACAAGAGCCCATAGGGGCCAAGACTCATTTAAGCGGTCAACCCTCATGCAGCAGAACATCCGCTGTGGGCAGAGCAAAGTCTCACAACTAGTCAGCCTTGGAGTCAATCCCACCTACTGACAAGCCAAAAGCAATTAAAGATCAACTTTAACAGGACAATATACACAACACAAGAGTCACCTTTGGAGCATACACAGAGGAAAAGAAGCAAGTGGTGCAAGTCAAATATAAAGGACACATACTACATAAGATAACCCAGCAAAAACTAAGAACCCTAGGGGATCTACCTAATTCATCGGGCAAACACAGAGAGTCAGCCAGAATGGGGAAACAAAGAAATATGTCCCAAATAAAAGAACAGAAGAAACCTCCAAGATTGAAACCAAATGAAATAGAGGTAACCAACCTATCAGAGACAGAGTTCAGAACACTGATGATAAGAATCTTTAAGGAGCTTAGTGATGACATAAAGAAGGATAGAGAAATCAGTGAACAACCAGCTAGAGCTAAAGAATACAATAACTGAAATAAAGAACACACTTGAAGGAATTACCAGCAGGTTACATGAAGCAGAGGATCGAACCAGCGACTTAGAAGACAAGTTAGCAGAGAAAGG
Source organism: Rhinolophus sinicus (assembly GCF_036562045.2). Lineage (NCBI taxonomy): Eukaryota > Metazoa > Chordata > Mammalia > Chiroptera > Rhinolophidae > Rhinolophus > Rhinolophus sinicus. The sequence goes on from NC_133756.1 coordinate 138,726,910, forward strand.
AACAACAAAAAGAAAAATGACTAAAACACAATGAGAATGGTTTAAGAGACCTCTGGGATAACATCAAGCGCAACAACATGTGCATCATAGGAATACGAGAGGTGAAGAGAGGAAGCAAGGGATTGAGAACATATTTGAGGTAATAATGTCCAAAAACTTCCCTAACATGGTGAAGGAAACCGACATACAAGCCCAAGAAGTGCAGAGAGTTCCAACCAGGATAAACCCAAACAGGTCCACACCAAGACACATTATAGTTAAAATGACAAAGGTTAAAGAGAAAGAGAGAATACTAAAAGCAGCAAGAGAAAGACAGCAGGTTACATACAAGGGAACTCCCATAAGACTATCAAATGACTTTTCTACAGAAACTTTGCAGGCCAGAAGGGAGTGGCAGATGATACTCAAAGTGATGGAAAACAAAGGCCTATACCCTAGATTGCTTTATCCAGCAAGGCTATCATTTAAAATTGAAGGACAGATAAATAGCTTCCTAGAAAAGAATAAGCTAAAGGAATTTATTAACACCAAGCCAGCATTGCAGGAAATATTAAAAGGGCTTCTGTAAACAGTAGAAAGATGAAAACAATCTAACTACAAATTTAAAAAATGGCAATAACTATGTACCTATCAATAATCACTTTAAATGTAAATGGAATAAATGCTCCAATCAAAAGACATAGGGTGGCTGTGGATAAGAAAGCAAAACCCTTGCATATGCTGTATACAAGAGACTCACCTGAGATCAAAAGACACACACAGGCTGAAAGTGAAGGGTTGGAGTAAGATATTTCATGCAAATGGAAATGAGAAAAATGGAGTTGCAATACTTATATCTGACAAAATAGACTTTAAAATGAAGAATATATTAAAAGACAAAGATGGGCACTATATAATAATAAAGGGATCGATCCGACAAGAGGACATAACCCTAGTAAACATCTATGCACCCAACATAGGAGCACCTAAATATATAAAACAGATATTGACTGACATAAAGACAGAGATCAACAGTAACACTATCATAGTAGGGGACTTCAACACACCTCTGACAACAAGGGACAGGTCTTCCAGACAGAAAATCAATATGGAAACAACAGCCTTAAATGACACATTGGACCACTTGGATTTAATCGATATTTTCAGAGCATTTCACCCCAAAGCTGCAGAATACACGTTCTTCTCAAGCGCACATGGAACATTTTCCAAGACAGACCACATGTTAGGCTACAAAACAAGTGTTGATAAATTAAAGAAAATTGAAATCATACCAGTTGTCTCCTCTGATCACAGTGCTATGAAATTAGAAATGAACTACAGGAAAAAACTGGAAGACACACCAATTCATGGAGGCTGAATAACATGTTACTAAATAATGAAGGGGTCAACCATGAGATCAAGGAAGAAATCAAAAGATATCTCAAGACAAATGAAAATGAAAACACAATGACCCAAAATCTATGGGATGAAACGAAAGCAGTCCTAAGAAGGAAATTCATAGCATTACAGGCCGACCTAAAGAAACAAGAAAAATCCCTGATCAACAGTTTATCTTCACACTTAAGGGATCTGGAAAAAGAACAGCAAAATAAGCCCAAAGGGAGTACATGGAAGGAGATAATAAAGATCAGAGCAGAAATAAATGAAATAGAAACCAGAAAAACAATACAAAAGATCAATGAATCCAAGAGTTGGCTCTTAGAGAAGATAAACAAAATTGACAAACCTTTAGCCAGACTCATTAAAAAAAAAGAGATAGAGGACCCAAATTAATAAAATCAGAAATGAAAGAGGAGAAGTGACAACAGACACCACAGAAATACAAAAAATTTTAAGAAATTACTATGAGCAACTATATGCCAACAAATTTGACAATCTGGAAGAAATGGACAATTTTCTAGAAGCATACAACCTTCCAAGGCTAACTCAAGAAGAAATGGAAAGCCTGAATAGACCGATTAACATCAGGGAAATTGAATCAGTAACCAACAATCTCCCAACAAACAAAATCCCTGGACCAGATGGATTTACAGGTGAGTTTTACAAAACATTAAAAAAAGAATTATTACCTATTCTCCTTAAGCTCTTCCAAAAAATTCAGAAGGAGGAAAATCTCCCAAACACTTTTTACAAGGCCACTATCACCCTGATCCCAAAATCAGACAAAGATACTACAAAAAAAGAAAAGTACAGTCCGACATTTCTAATGAACATAGACGCAAAAATCCTCAACAAAATATTAGCAAACAGAATTCAGCAATACATTAAAAAGATCATATACCATGATCAAGTGGGATTCATCCTTGGTATGCAAGGGTGGTTCAACATCTGCAAATCAATTAATGTGATACACCACATTAACATAATGAAAAATAAAAATCACATGATCATATTAATAGATGCAGAAAAAGCATGTGACAAAATCTAGCAGCCATTTATGATAAAAACCCTTAAGAAAGTGGGAATAGAGGAATCATATCTCAACATAATAAAGGCCATATATGATAAACCCACAGCTAACATCATACTCAATGGGGAAAAGCTAAAACTTGTTCCTTAAGATCAGGAACAAGGCAAGGTTGTCCACTTTCTCCACTTCTATTCAACATAGTGCTGGAAGTTCTAGCCACAGCAATCAGACAAGAAAAAGAAATAAAAGGCATCCAAATTGGTAAGGAGGAAGTAAAATTGTCATTATATGCAGATGACATGATACTATATATAGAGAACCCTAAAGACTCCACCAAGAAACTATTAGAGCTGATAGATGAATTTAGTAAAGTAGCAGGATACAAAATTAATATTCAGAAATCAGTTGCATTTGTATATACCAATAATAAAACATCAGAAGGAGAAATTAAAAAACAATCCCATTTACAATTGCTTCAAAGACTATAAAATACCTGGGAATAAATTTAACCAAAGAAGTAAAAGATCTGTACTCAGAAAATTATAAGACACTGAAGAGAGAAATTAAGATACGAATAGGTGGAAACACATACAATGTTCATGGATAGGAAGAATTAATGTAGTTAAAATATCCGTACTGCCTAAGGCAATAAACATATTCATCGCAATTCCTATCAAACTACCAAGGATGTTTTTCACAGAAATAGAACATATAATCCTAAAATTTATATGGAATGACAAAAGACCCCGGATAACCTCAGCAATCTTGAGAAATAAGAACAAAGTGGGAGGTATAACGATACCTGACATCAAATTATACTACAAGGCTACAGTAATCAAAACAGCATGGTACTGGCATAAAAACAGACATATAGATCAATGGAACAGAATAGAGAGCCCAGAAATAAATCCATGCCTATATGTTCATTTAATCTACAACAATGGAAGCAAGAATTTACAGTGGGGTAAAGACAGTCTATTCAATAAATGGTGCTGGGAAACCTGGAGAGACACATGTAAAAAAATGAAGCTGGACCACATCCTTATACCATATACAACAATAAATTCAAAATGGATTAAAGACTTAAATGTAAGATCCAAAACCATAAAATTCCTAGAAGAAAATATAGGAAGAAACTTTACACACATTACCTGAAGTAAGATTTTTACTGATATATCCCCTTGAGCAAGGGAAGTAAGAGAAAAAATAAACATGTGGGATTACATCAAACAAAAAAGTTTTTTTCACAGCAAAGGAAACCATCAATAAAACAAAAAGGGATCCTACTGAATGGAAAAAGATATTTGCCAATGATATATCCGATAAGACGTTAATATCCCAAATTTATAAAAAACTCACTCAATTCAACTCCAAAAACAAACAACCCAATTAAAAAATGGGCAGAGAACATGAAGAAACATTTTTCTAAAAAGGACATACAGATGGCAAACAGACATGCGAAAAAATATTCAACCTCACTAACCATTAGAGAAATGCAAATAAAGACCACAATGAGATACCACCTCACCCCAGTCATAATGGCTATCATCAATAAATCAACAAACATCAAGTGCTGGTGAGGATGTGGAGAAAAAGGAACCCTTGTGCACTCTTGGTGGGATTGCAGATTGGTGCAGTCACTATGGAAAACAGTATGGAGGTATCTCAAAAATCTGAAAATGGAACTACCTTATGACCTAGCAATTCCACTCCTAGGTATCTATCCAGAGAAATACAAAACTCTAATTCAAAAAAATTTATACACCCCTATGTTTAGCACTATACACAATAGCCAAGACATGGAAACAACCGAAATGCCCATCAATAGACGACTAGATTAAGAAACTGTGGTACATTTATACAATGGAGTATTACGCAGCCATAAAGAAGAAAGAAATCTTACCATTTGCAACAATATGGATGGACCTAGAGAACATTATGTTAAGAGAAATAAGTCAGACAGAGAAAGACAAATACCATAAGATCTCACTTATATGTGGAATCTAAAGAAAAGAATAAATGAATGAACTAATCAGAAACAGTCTCAGAGACATAGAGAAAAAACTGAGGGTTGCTAGATGGGAGGGGGTAGAGATAAGAGGGAAGGTGAGGGGTTTAGAAAGCACAGTCAGTAACTACAAAAAAAAAGTTGTATAATTCTTTTGAATGTGTCATCAAATTTAGAGGCCTTTTTGTTTTCATTCCATTCTGGAAAAGAATATAGACACACCCAATTAAAATGAGAAGCTCCATGAAAAGACTTCTCCCTAATTAGAGCTATTCCTAAGCATCATTCAGTTCTTCCAGGGCTTTTGTCTTTTATTTGGAGAATTTAGTCCATGGAAGGTCCTGATTTCCAAATTTTATCCCCCAGCCTGCCAACACCTCTGCTTCTCCCTCATCCTCTCAAATGCACCTTTTTCTTGCTGTCTCCCTATCTCCTACCTCCCCCCGTTTCCCTCTCTCCTTTTTTTCCTTCCACACTGGTTTTCTCCTTTTTAGCAAAAACAGAACAGGAAACCACAGCTCTAGCTCTATATGACCTCCCAGCTGCAACCCCAAAAGCAACTGACACTAGCTTCCTAACCAATCCTAATTCCTGGAAGAGAACATGGGATTGGTTTTACTTGGTGTGAATGTTCACCCACTGTTCTTTCGCTGGGCCCTCTTGCCCTTCCTCTGCTTTGCTCTATAGCCCAGAGCATGGCCCCTGCGGGAAGTTTCTCAACCTCCCTGTCAGCTGACTCCTGCTGAGTTCAGCCATTGGAAGGCATTACTGGAAGACTGAAGAACCAACAAAGGGAAAAGCCAGGGTATTTCCCCCTCCTCCTCTGCCTCATGGCATCTCGGGTAGGGAACGCATCTTCCCCATGGCTCCAATTCCTGCCGTCAGGCCTTCTCTGGTTCTAGGCTCTCATTGGTGATACTCACCCCTGGACTCAGGTAATACCACCTTTGTCCCTTCCAACCTAGGGGTAATAATAATGACTTGTTGCTGTAGTTAACCTTGGGTTGCTTTCCTGCCCTCTTAGGTTTCTCAGCTCTTCTACCATGTGTGTAACCAATTACCTGCATTTCATTTCCTATGATTTAAATACTCAGTAGTTTAAGTTATTCCTGGTAGATCCTGACAGAACCATGCTGGTCTAGTAGGCTGGGGTGGTAGAATAATGATGCCCTCTGCCCAGTCTTGGACAAGAGGTGAGGACAAGCACACAAAATGGCAAACATGTCCTCTGCTGTTGACTGCAAGGAATACAGAGGCAAAGGGAGCTAAACGTGGCAGGAACCCTAACTGAGCACTGAGGACACAGGAAAGAAACATCTTCAGCCCACAATTTTCTTTCAGCCACCTCGACCTTGGTAAGCATAGCAAGGAGGGACTCAGAGGCTATTCAGTATCAAAATTTCCCAAGGCTAACATTAGTGTAACCTAATTCTTCATCTGGCTGAGGCAGAAAACAAATCACTCTTTGTCCTTTGCAAAGTTGTTGCTTTCTCACACACAATAGGGAAATGGGCAAACCCTGCGAAATGTCAGTTCACTTCTAAATCTCGAGTGTGAAGCTTTTTTTTTTTTTTTTTTTGGCAAAAATGTCAAGTATTTGTGAGTTTATAGCTCACTAAATCAATCTATTGTATGTTTAAGTCAATGGAGTTTTCTTTGCAGAATCAATGCACACTTGCCTCTAGTAATCCTTGCAATAAAAATAAAGTCTGTCCCAAGTTCCTTAGCTATGGGGTAATCAGTATCAGTCAGAAAAGCTCAGCTCAATCCCCTGAAAGAGGTCAGCTAGCTTCAGATATGTCTAAGTTTATTTACTGCCTTGTTTGTGCTCTAAATCCCATACTGGGAGAATTACCTGTGTTTGTAAGGTTTCCTTTCAAAGAACAAAGAACTTTTCATGGGACAGGCAGCACTTAAAGCTCATGAAATGGAGAATAAAAGACAAAACTGGCCATCTGGCATTCAAAGGCAAAAAGCAGTGAGAAAGTAAACAATCTTATAGTTGTCAAATCTAATGAACCATGGGGTACAGAACCGTATTTGGGGCAATTCCCAAGTAAGAAAATGGCTGAAGTAGTTCGAGAGGAAGCGTGTTCCACAACAAGACAAGATTACAGAGCCCTTTGGAGAGATTGGGGTCTCACCTGGTGCCCCTAAGTCACATTTGCATCTAGAGGAGGAAACCTGAGGACCTACATGCATGAGCCTTTGAGTATGTTTTTTAGGCAGGACCTCCATCTAGTGGTTTGCACTGGAAATTGTCCCACAGCCTTTATTTAAACACACACAATTTCCTTTCGCAAACCTTAGGAAAATAGAAAAATAGAGTTCCCTTTTGTCACCTGGCAGGGTCCCTCCTGAACCCAGTGAACCCTGTCCCTTCATGGCCAAGAACGGCAGATTTCTTAACATCTAGATTTTAATATACTGTCTTCATTCATGGACATCTCATATCCAGTTTATATCTTTGCACATAGAAGAAAAATGATTTCTAATGACCAAAAGGAACAAAGGTGTGTGTGGGGGGGGTGGGGGGGTGGGCTGGTGTGTTCTGAGAAAGAGCCCAGTTGTGGAAGAGAGTGGACAATGGCAATTGCTAAATTGGAGACAATACAAATTAGGAAGAATAACAGGAGAAAGAATGAATGAGAAGAAATAAATGGACAATTGTCACGACCCCGCACAACAAGGGTTGTGGGGAGGGAGAAGGGCAGTGCAGGGTTAAGAAACGACAGTAACCAGGAATAGAGTGCAAGCAGGGCCAAGGGGCTGCAACCTCAAGGACTGGCTCCGAATTGGGCCAATGCGTAGTTTTTATTGGTAAACTTCTAAAGAGGTAAAAGATTGTTAATTTCAAGATCTGTGTGTTAGTAGCCTACTGGCTGTCTTTCCGAAAGTTCCCATTGTGTTCCAGCTTGTACTTTGCCTTCACACACGCACATCTCCAAGGAATGCATTGAAGGGGAGGGACAGATATAATTCCATCGGGTCTCAGTTTGCTGAGGCATTCCCTTGTGAAATCCCGGGAAGAGCGTGGGGGAACAAACGGTTTGGCAGCTGTAAGGCAACAGACAGTTAGATAAAAGCAGATGTACAAACTTCCAAGGGAAGGACAGCATGGTGTCTCACAAGACTGAGAAGCAGAGTATGGCCCAAATGAGACAAGTATCAACTGGGATACAAAGAGTTCATGGCCCTGAACAAGTGACCTCAGGTTGCCAGAGCTCCGCTGCTCCGACCAGCATGTGACTTTGATCAAGCCCTTCTCCGTCTGACATTATCAGTGTATTTTAAAGCTTCTTTGGCCATATAAACCTTTGCGGTTCTCATAAATGGTCTTCTCCCATTTATATATAATTTTGCACATAATTTTGATGGTTTGAGAATGTCCCCAAAACCCATCCTAGATCTCTAGGTTCACTCCTCCTTCAGAAATAGGCCTGTGACACTAGTGCAATCTTCCCCATCCTTGAATACATCCTACTTCTACTCTCCGGTGTTCTTCAGGCCCTTTTCTTGTGTGCTCTCACAATCATTCAATGCCGCTGACTCTAGTTTTCCTCATCATTGTTTATTCCAGCTTGTGCTTTCCATTATTTACCTATGTCGTTTCTCTCCATCTATGTGCTTTATTTGACATGTCTGCTTTCAGCTACACTAAGAGCAAACAATCTTTGTAAAGGAAATCTTTATGCCCATCAAGGGAGAATCAGAAAACACGACTTGGGAAAGCAGATGAATGAGTGGGTAGGAAAGGAGTTCTAAGAAGCCCTTAGAGAGTGTGAAAACAAAGAAATACAGAAAGATACCAGATAAATACCCATCAATTATAGGACAGCAGCTTTCAGCTTTTGTGAGCTTGTGGCATATTTTCATATGTCTATTTGCCATTTGTATGTCCTCTTTGGAGAAGTGTCTCTCCAGGTCCTCTGCCCATTTTTCAATTGGGTTGTTTGTTTTTTTGTTGTTGAGTTGCATGAGTTCCTTGTATATTCTGGATATTAGCCCCTTATCGGAGGTGCTGTTTGCAAAAATCTTCTCCCATTCAGTTGGTGGCCTCTTTAGTTTGTCGATGGTTTCTTTTGCTGTGCAGAAGCTTTTAAGTTTCATATAGTCCCATTCATTTATTTCAGCTTTTACTTCCATTGCCTTTGGAGTCAAATTCATAAAATGTGGCATATTTTCAAATGCTAGAAATCTCGGCAGCATAGCTGAGGTGGACGTATGGCAGAGTTTTTTCACAAAGATGTCTAAAACAATGTATCTTGTTCCACAGACACTCCTTAAAATGTGACTTTGGCACTCTGCCCATTGAAGGTGGGTCTATGTCCCCAGCCCTTAAATCTGAGTGGTCTGTGACTCACTTAGAACCAACAGAATGCAGTGGAAGTAAATTCCAAAGTTAGGTCAGAAAGGGTGAGGGTCCCTCTCCCTGTCCCCTGAAATACCTGCACTGGGGCTTTTAGTCACTGTGTAAGCAGTTCAACTGTTGAGAGGCCGCCATGCTCTGGGGAAGCCAAACTAGTTCATAGAAAGAGACCCCATGGAGTAGCCCCAAGACTATATGAATGAGAGATTCAACTGAGAGATCCCTGTACAGTCCCCAGCTGCTCCAGGCCCCTCGTGTTCCAGCAGCTACAGCCACCAACTGACAAACTACATGAAAGACTCTAGGACCATCCAGCAGAGCCTTTCCCCAAATTATTACCCCACAGAAACCAAGAGAAATAATAAAATAATTGTTGTTTGAAACCACTAAGTTTTGTAGTACTTTGTTACATAGCAGCAGGTAGTTGGAACAGAATGAAAGACTTAAAATAATACTGAATAAATCAGGAATCATTCGAATGCAATCATTACTATAGAATCATTGTGTCTCACACCGTCTACAAAAACATGCTGATTTCTTCCACACCTTCCCCTGAGCAGGGCTCCCTTTGGGTAGGCTTGAGCTCTAGTACAGTGAACACTTTCTTTGATGTTGGCTTGATATTATTATCCTATATCCTGGCCTACAGGGCCTCCCTGACCAATTCAAGTCTGTTTTATTTCACAAACATTAACATAACAGTAGGAGTATTTGGATCAAAATCTAGTGGCTCACCCAGAGCCCCCATCTTGGTTTCTAGTACCTACCATTCCTCAATAAAAGAAACCAGAGGTCCTTGGTGAAAGGGCCAATTTCAGAGCTGGGGCAAGGAAAGTACAAAGTGAATCTGGAGAAACTTGCAGAACGTGTAAGCACGTGTTCAAAAACAAAAGAATGGAGGCATGCCAAAGGTAGACAGAGTCAACCTGAAAGAGCTCCCAATGGCCAAAGCCAAAACAATTTAAGCAACAAAGTAACATAGTATTAGGTTATTACACAAAATGCAAAATAAGTATTCATGAATTCTTCCTTTATAGATAATAGTTATATGACAATTATAGTTAATAACAATAATTGCTTACTCATAGACTTCCTATGTGACAGGTCCTGTTCTAAACATTTTGTAAATATAGTTTTTTGGTTGTTTTGGTTGTTTTTTAATTTATTTTTTAAATTTATTGGGGTGACAATTGTTAGTAAAATTACATAGATTTCAGGTGTACAATTCTGTATTACATCATCTATAAATCCCATTGTGTGTTCACCACTCAGAGTCAGTTCTCCTTCCATCACCATATATTGGATCCCCCTTACGTTCTTCTCCGACCCCCCACCCCCCTTACCCTCTGGTAACCACTAAACTATTGTCTGTGTCTATGAGTTTCTGTTTCCCATGTTTGTCTTGTTCTTTTGTTGTTTTTGGTTTATATACCACATATCAGTGAATATCGTTTTAATACTTGCAGAACCCTATGGGGTGGATACCATTGTTGTTATCATTTTAAAGATGAGGAACCCAAGGTTTGTCTTGCAAACATAAAAGGATATCATTTGTACAGCACATTGTAGGGACCGGCAGCCATAAGAAACCATCTGTGGGGCACTGGTCATGTTAGTCCCTGTTCAGTCAACCAAGAGCAGAGGGCTTTAATATACCATTTCAGGCACACCAAAAGGTTCGGATATAATTTTCTCAATGTCCCACCGCCTAGGATGTACACTTAGATCTATCTAACACCAAAGTGTGATCTCTTGAGTTCTCTGCCCTACAGCCAAAATAGTCAAGGCCAGGACTGTAATAATAATATTAGGATTATACAATTATACTAAGATTTGATATAGTCTCAGAAGTTGTACAAAGTGTCTGATGCCCTTTAACCTCTTCAGTTAAGAGTAAGTGAAGTACCTGCCCACGCAAGAGACCCGGAACAACCTGCTCCATGGAGAAGCATAGCAAAACCTCTCAAGCAGAACAAGTTAACTGAACACTCTGTCCCCAGAATTTCAGCTGATTCAACTTCTAGGGGAAGAAACTCACAAGGGAACAAGCTGATTTTTTTTTTCCCCTGGACTAAAACAAAATTCACAACAACATCCAGGGGTGTTCAAGGGGTCAGAACAAATTCACGATTCAGCCTGCAGCCCCTAACACCACACACACACACACACATTATTAGAACAAAGAATAATGGCACCGTGAGAGAGAGCAGAGAGTGGAGAGGGGGTGGAATATTAACTATAAAGCACCTGCTATGTGCTAAGAACTGTGCCAGACACCATCCAACACTTTATTGGTTTTCATAGCAACCTTTTTGAGAAAAGTTTTATTAACACCATTTCACATACGAAGCCCAAATTCAGAAAGGTGAAATAATTTGCCTAAGGTCACTCAACTAATAAGAGATGAAGATAGTATTTGAGTCCAACTGTGACTGGCTCCAAAGCCCGTCTCTCTTTGTAAAACCACAACAAAGGAAGGGTAGTTAAAGGTAGAGGCAGACTCCTGAGCTCATGGGAAGGCTAGTTCCTAGAGAAAGAGTTCCAGACAGGACCCTGCTGCTCGATGACAGAGTGCAGGTCCCAAATTCCATGTTTATATGTAGGGATTAATTCAAAACTGGAAATGAATGGCACATCCTTCTAGGTAGTGGTGGGTAACTTAGCAGAAAATAGCTAAATAGGGAAATATTAGGGAATCTGTCATAGAAAGCTAGATTACAGAGGCAGGCTTCCTGTCTCTGGGGAAGGAGGGAAAGTTTCACTAACATATCCTTCAGTTGTCCCCTGTCACCTAACATTTATTGAGTGCTAACTATAGGCAGGATACTTTCTTGCTTTTTCACATTTAGTTCTCACACAGCTCTATGAGAGAGATATTACTATTACCTCCAATTCATAATGAGAAACTCAGAGCTAAATTGCTTTCTAACCTAATGTCAGAAAGTCAGGGTAGAGCCAGGCACTTTGATGCCAAAACCCAACTTTAACCAGTAAGAGGAAAGGAACTAAGTTCAAATACTGAGATTCAAACCATGCCATTCAGTCTATTTGAAACGGTAAGTTTTATTGCCGTATAATACTTTTATTTTATTCTAGTAATGAACTTTTATTAGCATTAAGTTTCACTACCATAGGTTTGAATTTTAGTATAACTACAATACTTGGCTTGTTATTAATATTATATTGCATATATTATCTTAGTAGTGGGTTTTATGGTGATTATTATCATTATTGCAGTTCTAGATTTTATTATTGCTACCATGTTTAGTGTTTTTGTAATTAGTTTTTTGGCCTGGATAGAAGTAGAAAAAAAAATGACAATCATGGAATGAAACCAATCTCATGTTTGCATATGTCAAATGAAGAATGGGTAAATGTAGCACCCTGTGCTGCAAATTGGTTTACCCAATACCTGTTCAAAAACCCTTCTCATGTGCTTTTCTATACTGTAACTACTAGAAAGTGGAGGAAACTACATTTCCCAGAATTCTCTGCGGTTAAGCTATGTTATGACTTACAGTCTGTGAAGACACACCTCCATTCAAACCGTGGAAAACAGAAGTGACACTAAGTAAAGTAATATGAAGTACTGGCCACACTCCATGAGACCAGATCTTCCGGAGCACTTGGTTCTTCTGTATAGTTATGTTTAAGGTTTGATACCACAGGTGATAAGAGGTAGATATCATTGGCAGTAGGATTTCTTCTAAATGACTTCATATTGTAGTTGGGAGTTTCTCCTTGCTGTGTTCTCTAGCTGTGTAGCATTAAAGTAAGTTCTCTTGTCCTCATTTAAATTTAACAACCTAATTAATAACCTTAACATTAAGGTCCATAACGTAAAATCCCTTACCGAGAGTGGATTCTGCTATTTATAACTAAGAATTTTTACTAATACACATATTTCCATTGACTGACAGACTTTGGAAACAGGAAAGAACATATAGAGGTTGTTAGGTTGTTGAGTTTGAACTATCTATCAGAGTGGGAGACCTTTTCAAAGTAATCTTGACATTCAGCCTCCTTTTTATGCCTGCTAGGTAAAAGGGACTGACTTTCGCTACTTGAAATCCCTTGCAGGTCACAATGCTTTCATCTGGCATTTCCTAAATTGTCATCCATGGTAAAGTTTTACATACATGTATTTAGGATTCCATGATTTAGTAAACTTGGGGGATAAATACTAGATTAAATAAAGGGGAGAGGCAACAGATTCCACCTCTGGATGTGAGATTTCTTTACTGCAGAATTTCTCAGAGCCTTTCATATACTCATGTTTATAGTTAATCTTCAAGAAGTAGATGAACTGTGCAATTATTTCCCAAGCATTTTTCTTTTTTGGAGGATCTCCCAAAATTACTGTTACATGAGAAACTTTTCATGGTACATACTTGTCTTAAATTAATGGATTATATAAAGAATGGGAATTTCGGGCTTCAAGATAGACCACATAAGAGGGTGTTTGGAAACCAAAGGTCTTCTGGCCCCCTCAGATAACAACACAGGAAAAGCCACCAACTCCCCAAGGTTGAGATTAGTCCTTTTGTCCAATAGCCCCAACTCAAGAGGAGCTCTGCTGGGATTACCTGAGCTGCTGCCTCTGTTCTGATGTTCTGGGTACCTACTGCTGTGTTACAAATCACCCTGAAACTTAGTGTAACAAAAATAGTACATCGAGATCCCATATAGCCATCACCTAGATTCCTGTAATGTTTACTTCTCATACAACATTAATACATTCTCACAGCTAAGAAATTAACATGGTACAATACTATTAACTACGCTACAGACACTATCAAATTTCACCAGTTGATCTACCAATGATCTTTTTCTAGTCCAAGACCCTGCATTGTATTCAGTTATTTCTCCCTTCATCTCTTCCAATCTGTAATAGTACATCATCCTTGTTTTTCAGGGTCTTGACACTTTTGACAAGTCCTAGTCAGTTATTTTGTAGAATATCTCTCAATTTCGTTCTTTCTGATGTTTTCCCAAACTTGGAATGAGGTTACTGCTTACATGACATCTGGTTTCTAAGAGGGAAGAGAGGCAGCTGCCTGTCTTCTTAAAGCCTGCAGCACAACACTTTGCTGCATTCTATTGGTCAAAGCGAGGCAAAGGGCCAGCCAGATTCAAAGGGGAGGAGCAACAGATTCGGAGCCTGGATGTGACCTACAGGAATGGAATAATAGAGGGTGGCCATCTTTAAAGAACATCTGTCACAACTGGGTTTTCAAAAATACTTTAAAAATTCACTTAACAAGACCAGCATGAAACCTAAGAGTTTGCCACTGTCACATTGAACATTTTTAATTATCTGACATTTCTGACAAATAGGACCTGCTCTGCCTACTTCATAGGGTGTGGCAGCTGTGGACTATTACATGCGAAGATCTCCCCTAAAGAGGAAAAACTGCCTGGAGGAATGTAGTTAGCCAACAGTTTCCAGCTGCTGCGTTTGAGGCATCTACAAGAGCATTCACACCAGGACCACACTCTCCCCAGGCTGCTCCCAGCGAGTGACTGAGCACAGCAGTGGAACTAGAACCCGACCATTTCTGCATGTCACAAGATTCCTCTAAGGAGCACACTTGCTCAGGAGGTTCCCATCAGCCCCTAGAGACTGCCTCACAGCTATACCTTAGTCTGAGACTCTTCCTCCCCAACTCTCCTTCCTCCTTGTATCCTGTCATGGCTGTTAGAACCTACACTGTACTTGAAGGCTCTCCCTGCCTGCTCCTGCTCCCTCGCCGCTTTACCTTTCACTAGCACATCCCTCAATAACTCGCTTACACTTTTGATTTTTTTCTTAGCATCTGTTTCCAGGAGGACCTGACTTGACACACAGGATACTGTGAGAATCAAATGAGATCAAGGATGTAAACATCCTGTAGCAGGAGGAACAAATATTAGGTATTATTGAGACAGGTTAGTTAGTATGATTGCTAGGTAGACAGGGAGGTCCCTGGTAAAATAAAGAAAAGACAGCCATATCCTAAAACTTCAGGTTTTGAAATCACTCCTTTGCTCCAGGACATAATGTAACAAGGCCTTGAGATTAATCATAAAATTCCTTTTGGCCTGACAAATGGAGCTGATCTAATAGATAAGAGTGTGTTACTTTGCTGATTCCTTTAGGATGGGCAAGCAGAACAAACCTGGTAGACGAATTTCATTAGAAGACGCCAGTTCCCTCCTTCAAACAAGTTCCCTTCTTCAAACAGCTCCCCTTTCCCAAGCAGGCAAGGGAAGGTATAAAAGTAGGAGCTTTTGCTTCAGTCAGGGGGCACCCCCATTCGGGACCCCCGCCCGCTTGGGAGCTGCACCCTCTTCTCCTGCCTCTAATAAACTATCCTGTTTTTAAAACTTTTTGCCTCTCCCTGGTCCGTGTTTCCATTCTTCAGCTTCACGAGACACAATCCCGGCCCACACTCAGAAACTGCCGGCAGATCCAACATCACCCACATCATTATCACTTCTTTGAAAAATATAGGACAAATTGTTTCATCCCATTCAATAGCCTTTTGGAACTTGTTGCATTATTACCCCATTCATTCATTAATATTATTTCATTCAAAGAATATTGGTGTTCTTAATGATAGTGCTCAGTAAAAAACAGAAGAAAAGGTTATATATTATACTTAATAGAACACAGCGTAAGAATTCATCTAAATTGGTATTGAATTGAAAGAGATTTTCATCCAAAAGAGAATTTCGTTCTTAAAGGGACAGGTTTCAGTTATCTGGGATAGTCATTCAGGGTAAAAATCTAGGTGTCTTTCTTTGTTTAATCCTCCTCTTGGGACACGGCCTTTTCCTAGGAAATGGGGGAGATCTGGCTTTGATGGCCGAAGTCCCCACTGAGAGATCCCAAGATGACGAGGATCAGTCCCTCTTTTTAGTAGAATAACTCACAGAGCAGGAGTCCTCCACAGCCTGGATCCACCAAATTCAACTTGCTCCCACCCAGTCTATTCTACGCTCAGCAGCAAGGGTTGCCATTCCTCTGCTTGGTACCTTTATTAGCTTAACTAACACTTTTAGGATAAAGTCAAAACACCTTAAGATGTTTGATCTGACCACAGGCTACCCTTGGTCCACCTCACCCTGCTCCCTGCAACACACACCCTCTCTGCTTCAGCTGTATTTCGTCATTCTTGGAGATGCACATTTTTTTCACATCATAATACCCTCCTCCCCACCCTCCCAGGATTAGGACACATCTGAAAATCATTGTAGAACAGGCAACTAATTGTTTTGGCCTTGCATGCACAAACATGAAAAGCACCGGCTTTAAAACTGTCAGAATGGGTGCTAGCTTGTAAGAAAATCCCAGAAACAACAGTGGACCACCCTTTTAACCCCTAAGTACCAAATGTGGGGAGGTGGGGGAGTGAGGTGGTGAATCAGAGGCATTTAGCAACATAACCCAAGTGGGAATCTCAAAAGAAGGCTAATTCCACATACTCACAAGCACAGCTTAAGAGCCCAGCCCCAGTGGCTTTCAGTTCATCCCTGAATTCTTTAAAGAAATGCTGTTATCACCAACGCTCTTGATCACATTGTGTGGAAAAGTTTGACGTTGGTGCCTCTGAATCAAAAGTGCCTTTCAGAAGAATCAGACTCTAAAAGTGAAGTTTCAGAAATACTGAAAGCAAATTATTTCATATATTTTTATTTTGCCATATTTGATAGAGTGCTATGCGTTAAAATAGATGTCCAATTAAGAATTTAAAAAGAGCTCTTTCAACAAGTATTAAAACCCTGGGTGATAAGAAACCTTTATGTCATAGTTTAAATGGCAGTTCCCCCCACCCCCCGCCCCACCATAGGGATATATAAAATAAAGGCATATCTTAAAATGAATGGTGTCTCAGAGTAGATGAAATATGGTAAAGCCGATTTATTCTCTTGCTTTCTCCACTCGCTGGGCTTTCATGTGTTCTTCTCTCCCTTCCTAGAACACTTTCCTCTCTTCCTGGTTAACTCCCACCCATCCTCTGAGTTTCAGCTTAATTAGGACTTCAAAGAAGTCTTCCTTAACCTCCCCCCTCCACCCTCAGACTGAGTTACCCCTGCTGTGTACCTCCCAGCACCCCACACTTCAGCTCTCAAAACACAGTTATCATTCCTTACTCTACCTGCTTGTGGAATGTTCTGTTTCCCCCACAGGCTATAAACTCCTTGAAAACAGGGAATTCCTCTCTTTCTCACATTGTGCCTGCAAGAGTTGGCACTCAGTAAATATTCATTCAGCAATGAATAAATTAACAACTGAGTAAGTGTCTCCATTACACAGCATATAAATACACTCATTCAATTTTGAACAGTGAAGCAGTAAGAATTTTATCTCACAGATGAGAACACTTAGGCACAGAGAGTAAGAGGCGAATTAATGGTAAAGCCAAAACTAAAATTTCTTAAGGTCCCCTGTAATAATAGTGACATGTCACACTTATTGGGCATTTGCTATGGGCCTGGCACTGTTCTGACTTCTGCATATGTATACTCTCACTTAACTCTCACAATAATGTCATTAGGTAGGTTATTAGTATTCTCGTTTTATGAAAAGGAAAATTGGCATGCAAAGCGGTAAAACTTCCTAAGATAACAAAGCCTATAAGTGGTGCAGTGGAGATACACATCCAGGCACACTCCAGGAGCTGCACCCTTAACCACAACGTGAGAAATGCTGATAAATTGAGTCAGAATATTTAGCAATAGTAACTACTATTATTTACTAGCAGATCACCTCTTCAGAATGTGTTTTCAAGCTGATCCAAGACAAATAGTTTTATTTCACTGGATATTAATACCCTCCCCCCAGCCCAAAAAAAGAATTAAGTCTAGTGTAGTTGAAAAGGCACTCTACTACAAGTTCAGAGCCCTTGGTTCTGCACAGCTCACTCCTGAAGTAGCTATATAACCCTGGATGAATCACATATCGTCTCTGGGACTCAGTGTCTTCACTATTTAAAAACTAGTGGGGTGATGCAAATATACTCACAATCCTCTGATCGGGTCTGTCCCTTTATCTCAAAGCAATTAACAGATACACCAAGTGGAAGAAATCACGAGTGGTTATTAGCCTATGCCAAATATTGAATTCGAGGATGTAACTTAAACTCCAGTGTTGGTTCTACAAAATTCAAATAATGTTTGGCAAGTGAAGGGCTCTTGATCCTCTACCTGAAAGCATAGGTTTTCAAATTCCAACCATGGCCTTTTTTTCCTTTCCTGCTATTGACAGTGTTTGCCTTGGTGGGGAGAGGGAAGCCCAGACTTGTGTTGACAGAGTTTGACTGTTGGGGAAAAGTACATACCTGGAGGGGGAACGGTATTTAATAAGAAACAAGGCATCAGTCTCCACCTGACTCATTCCAACTTGGGCCTCCCTCCACTGTTGCTTTGTCCCAACATTAGATCAGAGGCTCATGTGGAGACTTGCTGAAATCAAATGCTATCAAAAACTCCAGCCCAGCTATGCTGGGGCGGAAAACAAGATTCTCGCCAGATGGGTGTTAGAGCCAAGGCTACTGAGAAGAGCTAGAGACACACACCAGAGCTCCAGAGCATAACCAGCCTTCACCTTTCAGGGTCCCAGGGCTGCTGAAAATATCCGTATTTATCCAAAACTTTCGGGAATGCTTTTCTAATAGTCAGTGGTACTCATTTTCTTTTCTTGACTTTGTAAGAAGTGAAAGGTCTATGAAGTCATCCCCAAGCTGCGCCTCTAAAACTATATTCCTATTCCAAGGCATTCAACATGTTCAGACTTTATGCTTGCATTTTGAGCTACATAAATTTGAGTGAACTGCTCAGCCTCTTAAAGGTTCAGTTCGATTAAAAGGGACAACAAGTACACCTACATACAGTATCCTTAATAAGAGAGAGCTCTTCTATATTTCTTTTTTATTTCCCAACAGTATGTTTTTTTATTCTTTTGGTAATCTCTTCCAGAGTTAACTATTTCTGTTTATAGGTGATGAAATGACTAAGGAATCCACTTCAAATGTCGGCTGTGCTGTGAGCCTGGTCTTTCCCTTCACTTCAACTCAGAATTAAGACTTTTGATCCTTTTTTTTTTTCTAGTCCAGTCTCAGAAGTAGTTTTCACTGTAGCAGTTTTCTGAAGACAGTCTTAGCTTTACAGCAGCGGCCTACAACCAGGCTCTAGCCTCTCCAGGAACACTACCCAGGATGGATTTAAATATGTATTAAACTAAGAGGCACTCTCCCATATGAGTTTGAATGCACTTTATTTTTAGACAACCTACGTGACCTGTTTTTCTTAAAAACAATGCCTCCGCCCAAACAAATCAAGGTCAAGATCAACAAAGAGCTCAAGGTAACCTCAGTCCCATCTGTCCTGTCCCGGTCTGTGGATGAACAGCAGCAGCCCGTTATGATGACAGGGGATGGATCCCAACGGCCAACTGTGTTAACATTTTTCCATGTCTAAACCATCCTTAAGAAAAATCATATATGGGGATCACACCATCCTCACGGTAGTCCAGGAGAGCAACCATGCCATCTGGATTCATGAGTTTACCAATTAAGAACTGGTAGTTTTTGAAATTAGCAAGGATGTGCTTGATTTGTTTTGCAGCCCCTGTCATAAAAGGTGCGACTCTGTTCTTCAAGTTTCCCTTTGACTTATTTCATGTAATCCTTGATATACTTCTTGTAGCCTTCTTTTGTGAAGCTGCTTTTCTGCAAATGATACTTCAACATACCGACACCAGTGACAAATGTGCTTCCGGTACCTTTGCCCTCGGCGCCTTCAGCAGAGGCATTTCCACCAATGAGCAAGTCATCAATGTCACCCTCTATCCTACTAACCATCTTCCCCTCCACTCCAGACACAGCCTGTCTGCAATCTCCGGGACATTGTAGATGTCGGAGAGCATGTCATCATGCCTGGTAAGATCTGGGTAGATGATCATGATGGCGGCTGGCAGGAGACGATGGCAGCACTGGCTTAGCAGGAGCTCAGAATGAGCGCCAGGCAGCTGGAGCAGTGCCAATGGGGAGGAGGGAGAGGGCGAAAAAGCTATCATTCTTTTACGCAATGGCACCACGAGGTCAATCATTTTTAAATCCTCTAAAACCAATCAAATTTGGGGGGTCAGCTCTTATACTGAAAGATTTTATAGAAAACTGTTTTTCTGTAGCTTGGAACAATTCATCTTCACACAATTAGGAAGAAAAAATGTTGAGAGATAAATTGCATTCCCTAATTAGTATATATTCATTCAATAAACATCTAAAAGCATCAGACTTGAATAGGGTAACATTGCTTCCTTTCTAAAGCACTTGACTTACGCGTTTTTCACAAACATTCATTCATTCGATCCCCCTGCCCCACCATATTCTAAGAAAATAGACAAGGATCCTTATTGATCTGTTGGACGTGGGAGTGAAAGTCATAAAGAGCAGCTGAGTGAGCACTACAAGACCATAGTCCTTCATATCAGACACACCTGGGCTTGAAAGAGGAGGAGTTACTAATATGTTTGGTCAAAATTCTGGATCATTTTTCATGTCACATTTTCCTTGGGGTCAGATTACCATTTGTTAAAGGTATAAACTCATCTATCCCTTTACTTTCTCCATGTGGCTGGGAGCATACATTCAGGCAAGCCAACCAATGTGTTCATATACATGCCTAAGCATGCCGCCCTTGCCTCTCTATATATAACTGAGCTGGTCAGAAGGATTGAGAGTCAAGCGTTCACCCCAGTCTTCAGCATTTTCCCCAGAGCTCCACAGTGAGGCTTATTGAGTACTACTAAGGCCAATTAGAATTTAACTGCTGCTCCTCGCCTCTATTCCATTGGAAAATCACCCAGGAGGAAAAGTGTCTGGTAGGGTAGATCTAAGCCTTCCCAGGTTCCTGGACATAAAACCCTTAAAAATCCCACCTTGATTCCTAACACTTTTGTCACCTTCCTTCTTTAAGCCTGGCCCCTTTCCTCTGCTCCCAGCCATTCACAGGTCCCTCACCCTACAGCCATCCCCTAAACATTGCAGACGCCCCAGCCTATGCTCCTCTGGGCCCTGAACCCAGAATGCCTTTCCCTGGCTTCTGTGTAATACTGCTGTCCTTCAAGACCCACGACAAATCCCTCCTCTACGTACCTGAAGTCTTCCGTGATCCCTGTCAGAATACGTTCTCCCTCCTCTGGCTCACATAGCACTTAATTTTTCATTCAGTTATAGCACTTACTTCATTCTGCCTCATGTTTCAAAAAGTTGTTTACAACAGGTCAGTTTTTCCCACAGGACTGGAAGCAACTCAAAAGCAGGGAGACTGACTTAGTCATTTCTGACGTTCTTCAGCCTTTACCATGGTGCTTTGCAAACCACAGATGCACAAAAATATATTTGGGAGCTCAATAATATCCCAATAAACCTGATCAGAAGAATTGCATATATTATACTATATGTAATTAATATAATACATATATTAGATTATATATATAGTGTACCTGTTTTTTGCAAAGAAATGTATACGTTTGTTTGATTATTTGTTTGTTTAGCTTGAAGGCCAGATTAAATTGTTAAAGAACCCAGTATTAGAAATTCCAGTGACATTGAACATCTTGTGGTCCTTCTGAAGAATAAGTGGAAAATACTTTGCCAGGAACAGGAAAGAACTCATCAAAGCAATCATCATCTTTGGCCTGCCTGGGAGTCTACTTGTTTTCCTGTTTTCCTCTCATTTGTAATTACAAAACAAGCTGCCTCGTGTGCTTCCTTTTTCTGCTACCGGAACACACTGTCAGTGAGCTCGGAGTGTTGGTCCAAACACCAATGCAGGAAATGCTAGTCAACAAGTCTGCGCCATGGTTTTAAAGGCATAGGAGGGATTCCAACACCCCAGGCCAACAGTCAGACTTCACCATGAGTTCCTGTTTATCTCCAAGGACCTGGTGCAGCTTCTAGGAGACAGCAGAAAGAGCACACGGTGTGGGGGCTGGAGATTCCAGTCAAGTTTTGTCCCTGTCACTTGCTTCTTAAATGGCCTTGTACAATTTGCTTTTCCTCTTGGAACCTCAGTTTCTTCATCTGTACACTGGGACTGGTGAGGCTTACTGGAGTTTTTATGACAAAAAGAAGAATGAAAATATTTTGCAGACTCTGGCTCTCTAGAAAATACATGCTATCCTTCTCACATATCAAACAACTTTGTCTACAAAGGGATGAACGTGTCTCCCCCAGAAAGAAAACTGCCACGGTCCAGTTTGGGGTAAAGGATAAGTACCTACTACTAAAAGCCAGCTGGGAAGCAAAGGTCTGATGACGTCTCCTCTCAGGACACAAGTGCTCAATGACTGGAAAAGACAGCCTTTCATAAATAGGTTGCTGCTTTCTTCCCACTCTTCTCCAAGACTCTCTCATCACCAGGTTGGCTCTCAGGATAAAAACTCCAAGCAAAAAGGAGCCCTGCCTCTGGGTGCCTCTGGAGAGGCATGTTGTTGTTGGCCCTTCTGCCAACTATCTGCTGTCAAGTTCAGTTAGGGAGGCCTGGACAATGAGACTGTGTTCCCACCCGACATTTCTTCACTTGCCATAGGCAGGCAGGTCTGTGGAGCGAGCAGCTGACAGCTGTGTTTACAACTTCACATCACCATCGTTAATTAATGAATTCTGGGCCTGTTTCTCACCCTGCATAGATGGTGATGGTGGCAGGTTATCCTAACAGGAGAGCTGCACAGCATCTGGGCACTGGTCTTAATTGGGAGCCGTGCAGGGCATGTCGTGGGGTTGGGTAAAACAGTGGCTGAGATATAGAGAGCAATCTTTATGCATGAGGACTAACCACTGGCTTCTCCCCTTCTGTCAACCCTGGTCAAGTTCAGAGAGACTCTCAGCTTCAGTCTCCATATCTTTGAAGACTTTGGCTCCCAAATTCCAAATGTACAGCACATTTCATATCAAATGCCATACATCCCTGAAGATGTTAACTAAAATTATAGCCACTACCACTGAAATACCAGTTATTCCCCGGATTGTAAAAGGCCCCAATAAACCTCATCAGAAGGGTGTAAAGAAGCAGTTACGAGATCCTATGGCAATTCCAAGGAAGAAAAGAAAGTTGTCTCTTTTTCTAAAAAGTCCTGTCTCATAATAGACTTCATCCTTAGAAAGCTCTAAAATGGGAAGCAGGGAACTGAACCTGAAAATGGGCTCAGCCTTTATACAGTTTCACTCTCTAGAAACAACAAATGTCTATTCGTGTGATTGTAATGGCAAATGAATTATATCTTCACACCAGGTACAATCATGTGACTAGAGTCAAACAAAAATAACATGATGGAAGAGAATCTCTGTCAAAATATTCATAAGTTTTAGAGGATTCCCATGAATGGAAAAAACTTGGGTTTTCATAAGAATAGAGATTGTTCCTGTCTTTCAAGAATGCACCAGATCTAAGGAAGTCTTTGCGATGATCTAATGGGGGGAGAAAAAAGAAAACTGTAAGACTGGATGCCATATGAGCATAATAGAACTCAAAGTTTTACATTCTAATCATGGCTCTACACCATCCAGCTGTGTAACCTTTGACTACTCCCCTCCCCATCTAGTCTAGTCTTCACTTTTGTCATCTGCAAAGTGACAGTAACACCTCTGGCCTGGCTCCTTCACTACCCAGGGCTGTTGATTTCTAACAGAGGATAAATGGAAAACGGATTTGCAAACATGAAGGAGGAGTACGATGGTGAAGATTATATTCCAGGCGAGAATTTTAAAGTGCTGCCGTTATCCTCCTTATGAGGACGTTTTAGAGCTCTTTGTTTCAAAATATAGTTTTGAAAAGAAATTGTTTAAGTTTGCTCCGTTTTGTAATGTTTGGTGGGATGGGGCAGGTATGTACTTAAGGGTTCCATCCAAAACATGGTTTACAAAGACAGTTAAGGAATAAGCATTCTTTAACAATATTATTTAAAAAAATAAAAACATTAGCCTAATAAAGCTAACACAAATAAGCATTTTATGAATTAGAACAAACACCAAGTGACAATGTCAGTCAAGACATTCGATGGAGTGAGTCTGGCAAGTAAACTCCATGTATGGTCCCACACTTGAAAGAGCACAGACGAAATATATTGATATATGATTCCTAGAATAATTTAGACTCTCAAAGTTTGTGTGAAAAACCACTGTTTTTCTGGGAGTCACAGAATTTTACTGTATAGTATTTTCTTTACAGTTGGGAAAGAAAAATGCTATTAAAACCCAGTTGTGAAAGGCGTTAAGCTGAATAAAAGAAGCCAGTCCGAAAAAGTGACACATGGTATGGTTCTGTTTACATGACATTCTCAAAAAACAAAACTATAGTGACAGAGACTAGATTGGCGATCACCAGGGGTTCAGCATGGGAGCAGGGTGTGCCTATGGGGGGATAGCACGAGAGAGTATTTTTGGGGCGACTGAACGGTATTGCATACTGACAGAGATGGTGGCTCAGAAATCTACACGTGTGCAAATTCATAGAACTATATACTAAAAATAAGTCAATTTTACTGTATGATCATTTAAAAGTAAAATTAATAAAGGGGGGAAAAAGGAAAAAAAAAGAACCACATCACTGAATCCCATGCAGCAGAACGCAGGCCTTGCCCTCTGAAATGTCAAGGCTGTATTTGTAAACAAACTTGACCACAATACTTTCCTAACTTTAGCGAGCACACAAACCACTTCAGGCTTTAGTTACAATAAAGATGCTCATTCAGTGGGTCTGGAATGGAGCCTGGGTTTCTGCCTTTCTATAAAGCTCCCAAGGGTGCCCTTGCTTCTGTGCCTGCAGACAACACTGCAGAATGTATAGGCCTTGTAGAATTTAGTTCACCTGAAGCAAATACATGCCATCAATGCCAACGGCCCCCACCCCTTACCCAGAGCAGAGATCACTACTTGTTCAAATGCATTTTCCTCCTGAGCCCAGATAGCACCATTGGATAGAGTGCAGTAGGCGGCAGGTGCTAGCTACTCTGTAGGAAGGATGATGTGAGATGAAACCGACTGGTGACCTTGATGTGAAGCACTGATGTGAGTCCCGTCCATCAACATGACAAAGAAATCCACTTAGAAAACCCACTTCCTTTCTCAGCCCTTGCTGTCCTAGCT
Source organism: Rhinolophus sinicus (assembly GCF_036562045.2). Lineage (NCBI taxonomy): Eukaryota > Metazoa > Chordata > Mammalia > Chiroptera > Rhinolophidae > Rhinolophus > Rhinolophus sinicus. The sequence continues at coordinate 138,751,830 of NC_133756.1, forward strand.
CCAAAGCTCTGTCCCCTAGACACATTAGCCACAGTTAATTAGATATATCTTTCCTTCTAGCAAAGATAAGCAAGCTGGTCTTTCCGACTAGGCTGCAAATGGCTTGAGGATAGGGACATGTTGTCTATTGCTTTTTATAATAGTAACTCCCTTAATATCACTGTGAGCCTCCGTTTCTTCATCTCCAAAATAAGGACAATAATACTATCTCATAAGGTTATTACAAGAATTAATAAGAAATAAGTGTGAAGCACGTAGAACAGTGCTCTGCAAAGACTACGACTCATAATTGACAACTATCATTATTCCCCAACAATGCCCAGTGCAGTGCCATGTACGTGGCCAATGTTCAGAAAACACTGCTATAGGGAAGCCAAGATGCAGAGGGGAGCAAGCACTGAATTGGGAGCCAGAAGATGAAGGCCACGATACCAGCCCTGGCCCTCCACCTCTCTGAACATCCATGCCTTCCATAGAACGAAAAATTGGATAGATTATTTTTATGATGAATTTCAGCTCTGACAGTCTATGCATTGATAACATAACACTCCTGTAGAAAATTCCAGCATTTTTTTAAAAATCTGTATAGAATCCTGTGTATCCAGTGGGGAGTAAAAGAAAAAAAATATATAACACTTCCAAAACCCAGTATAGGCAAACATTCGAGTTCTCCATTTTTATCTGAATTATTGGTTTTCCACCACTGGAGGGCGTGCAGGGCTTGGTTGTAAAATATCCTTCTGAGTTTTCCTGCTCTTGTTCACAACTTCAGTTTCCAGTCAATTGAATTGGAATCAGGATCAAAGAAAGTACCTCCCACATTTGACAGACTTAACAGATGGGATATAGCCCTGAGAGATTATGTGAATTGGCAAAATCAACATAGAGAAAAGTCTAAGTTCTCTTGTCCTTTTCACAAATCTCCAGCAGAAACCAGATCCTGGTGCCTTTGAAGATGGTCTAATGTACGGAGTGGGTTGAGTTCACAGACAGCCAGAATCCATTGAATGGGGTCTAGCAGGTTTGCTTCATTCTTGATCTGGGGTATGAATGGCACCAGAGGTGGAAGAAATGGTGATTTCTAGCCAGGCAGTTTTTACTGAAATTTAGTGTGCACCGAACAGGAGGAATGGGGAGTGCCATGGAAATGAGACATAGTCCCATCCTTTAAAAAGCTCCCAAACTAATTAAGGTGACTAAATATAGAATGGCTGGGAGGGACACAGGAGGACAAACCGTGAAGGAAATTTAGATATCAATTCTTAAGAATCTGTCTCTCTCTCTCTCTCTCTCTCTCTCTCTCTCTCTCTCTCTCTCTCTCTCTCGCCCCCCCACCCAATGAGATCAATTGACTAAAGTTCTACGTTGAAAACAACTGAGAGGCCTTCTCCCAATTTAGAAAGAATGAATGTTTTGATCAATTATTCACGTCTGCCATGAACAGAGTAGGACATGCATATACTTACCAACCCTGATTTCCAATCCAGGCCCCAATTTTTTTTATTTTTTTATTTTTTTCAGTGAGGGAAACTAAGGTCCCAAGAAGGAAAGGGACCTGGTCAAAGTCATTCAGCTAAGTGACAAGGGGTAATTTTTCAAGGGATGATACCCCTGAGGCTGATCAGTCCCGGGGCAGACGGGTGAGTAGAGGAGGAGAAGCCACGTGCTTTCTGTTCAAAAAGTCCTGCGTGGTTCTCCCACCTCAGCTAGGTATTCCTGGAGCCCTTTGGACCAATTTGTTTTTTCTTCTGAAAAGATCCTACGATTTCTTCTTCCCTTCTCATTGATTTCCTGTGCAATTATACACATACATATAATAAAACATAAAATATAATAAACACCCATAATCCACCCCTTAATTTATAAAATAAAAGCTACTTGCGTGCCCCTCCCTCATGCCACCTCTCTACCTCCCTGCTAAGTGTGTCCATGCTCTTCAATTTTGCTTTTCTTCCCTCGTTCCCTTAGTTTTTCTTTTGAGTTTTACTACACATGTATATATCCTTAGACAATGCATTTCTTTCTGTTTTACTTGTTTTGAAATGTTATGTAAATGGAATCATACAGTTTTCATTCTTTAGCATTTTGATTTTTTTTTCTCTCAAAATTACATTTCAAAGAAACTCAAATTGTCTACCACGGAAGTCCTTAACTCTTTTCCTTCCATATGCATCATTTTCCTAGTTTTGAAGGCTACTGGGTAAAGGTCTGGGACTTAATCAGAGAAACAGGTCCTCCATAAATAAAATGATTGGGAGAGTTCTGACATGTGCTCTTTTCAGAATAAAATCTCATTTTCTCAGTCCAGTGTCATAAACCCCCTCTGTGTGAGCTGTGCTCTATTCTCTCTGTCTCTCCAACTATGCATGTGTGTCCCTCTGATTCTCTGCAGTGATTGTCAGAAATCCCTAAATCCCCTTTGGATATAATCTGTTCTATTTCAGTCTTCAGATTTTTTTTTCAACTTCAAAAGAAGCCTAAATTGGGCAAAGCAGGTTTGGCCAGTTCATTTTCAAATTCCCCTTAAGGGAAATCTTGTTATCGATCAAGTAAGAAGATGATACTCTTCTTTTGCATTTAAAGAGAACCCCAATTTCTGTTCTGGACCTCCAAAGCAAGTTCTGACCTTTAAAGCCTAAAACAACCTATGGGTTTCTCAAGATTCCCCTGTTGGGTTTGCTCTGAAAACAGTTGGTTAAATGAAGACGAAAAAAGCGCCTAATAACTGCTGTGAACATAAAGGCAATATACTCTGCCCTGTCCACACTGCTCTAGGTTCTGCAAAGACTATGCCCTGAATTTTCTCCCTTCCTTACTTATGATGCACACTGTTAAGAACGTGTGTTCTGTGTGAATTGTCCATTAGGGAATTTCAACTGCATAAGGAATCCAAAGTCCTGCCTCTACCATATTAATAACCTAGCAGGGTTGAAAAGTGATTTAAAACAGCTTTTATGCTCTACAAGCTAACAGTAAGCTCTTACTATTTGCCTAATATACGTCCTGAGATATTTGAGAATCTCTAATTTTGAGACCATCCATGGCATATTAATTTTCTCTGGTAAACGTGTATTTAACCTTGCAATGCAATCCTCATCTTTACTTGATTTCAACTGATAGAACTGACCACTCCCTCCTTTTTGAAATATTCTTCCTTTGATTTCCATTCTCTCAGTTTACTTCATTGGCTCATCCTCCTCTATTAAACTGATAAATGCTGAAGTCCTCAAAGCACAGTGCTGAGCCCTTTTATTTTCTCCCTTTACATTTGAATCTCAAGGGTTCTTACTTATTCCCAAGGCTTCAAAGACCATCCCTATGCCAGTGACTCTCATATTTGTATCTCTATTCCAGATAGCTCTTTCAACCTCCTAATCAATACCTCCAACTGCTTATTGCATGCGTGTGCTTTGATATCTGCTTCACATACCAATAACTGAACTCTTGATTGTCTCCTTCAAGCCTTTCACTCTGGCAGTCTTCTGCATCTCAACTAATGTCACTTTATCCATCCAGTTGTTCGGGCAACTGGAGTCATCCTTGACTCATCCTTCCCCTTCATTCAATCCATCACCAAACTTGTAATTCCTACTTCCAAAATATATCTCAAATCCGTCCACTTTTTTCTGTCATCGTTGCTACTACCCCCAAAGTCTAAAATGCCATGGCCTCGTCTGTCCCTTTCCAATGCATTAACTACAGAAATATTAACCACACAAAGCAGCCAGATGACCGTTCAAAACGATGCATCAGATCATTTCACTGTCTGGTTCCAATCTCTTCAGCAGCTTCTCTTTGCACCGTAACATGTCCCCAGATTCTTTACAGGCTGGCAGAGCACGCTGTGATCTGGTCATACTACCTCTCCGGCCTCACCTGTGACTCTCCTGGCACTCACTCTGCCCGGCCACACTTTCTGTTCCTTGAAATGTGCCAAATCAAGACAAAGAAACCCTAACAAACTGGAATGCTCTGGGTAACAGAGAAATAAGCAAAACAAGTTTTGTGTTTCTGCTATTTTTGGTTGAAAGTCTTTCCAGAAAGTGTGAATCCTCTGTGGTGCTCTGGAAATCAAAGTCAGCAAAAACGACAGCAGTATTCTTTGTTAGCTGAAAATCTGACAGGGCCTTGGCACCGTTTTTCACCAGACAATTCCACCAATTACTGTTCAGGGTGAAGATAAAAAAGGCATAGGAATGAATTTTTACCGTTGACAAAATTCACTTGGATTGACTCTTTGCTATTTTTATTGCATTTTTAAGAACACTATGCTATTTACCTAGCTGTGTATTAATTGGCCTCTTGTTCTTAACAGTGGAGTATGGGCAGAGATTCTTATTAGTTAAAACGCACAGTTCATCGATCTTACTCATTACGTAGTCATGGTAGTCTTCCTCTGTGTATGTATGTGTATTTGTGTATGCAGTTCTGTGTTGTGGGAAAGTTATTTAAATTTTCTGACACTCAGTTTTCTCATCTACAAAAGGGGATGATAAAATCAAGGCTATGATAAGTCTATTTCAACCTTGTGAGCATTTGGAACAGTGAGCCCTCAAGTTGATAGTTATTATTAGCAAATGGGGAGAACGAATTCATAAATAAATCTCCCTCTTACATTTTATGTCATTTTCTCCCAAACCAAGGTGATCTCACTTTGCTATTAACCAACTGTTAAGATTTTAGGCTCATAAACACGATATAATTTCACCTTTGCAACAACACCTTTCTACTCTCCAAAAAGACATTCCAAGGTTGGGCAGTGGTTAGGAGATCCTATTGATACCACAGTGGCCATATTTGGCGCCTTGCAAAACTCCTCTTTCTGGACATAAATGCTTTTAAAACAGTATGTTGTTATCTCAAGGCCTGGCCTCTGGATTTTAGATAAGCTGAGACTTTCCATCAATCTTCTTTCCTGCCCATGGTAAACATCATCTCTTTGAGTACGCCCTGTCTTTCTTGTAGGCTCCAAACAAGTCAGATATTCAAACAGAAGGCTCCTGACACTGCCATGAAGAAGGATGGCTCCGGAAGGGGTTTTTCATGTTACACCAGATTTGAAGGCCAAAGGGTCAGGTTGGGCAACTTGGGTCCTCCATCAATAATCCATGTAGGACAGGATCATCAATTCCCTTCATCTCAACCAAGACCTATGATCACTCAGTCGGAGGCTGAGCTAATGGCCCCGGATAATCTAACATTCTTTCTCTTACTAGGTTAGCCTCAAATAGAGCATTATGGGCCTATCCAAAACCAGCAAGATTTCAAGAAAGGTGGGTAGTTTCCAGCTGTGCATAGAAAATGACATCTTTACAGTATGGGAGATAAAAATGCAGGGGAGAGGTAAGTCTCTTTGTGAAAATTTATTGAACAATTTTAAGGAGTGATGGTACAGGAATTCAAATGTCTATGGCAGGAGACCAGAGAAGAAAATCACATGGATATCTCTTTAAGTTCCCTAATTAACTTATACTGCAAATCTGGGTAAATGAATTAGTTATAAAATAACAGAATGTAAAGAATGACACTTCCATTTCTACAAATGGGAGATTCGTGCTAACAGATTAGAGGACATTGACTAAACACGATACTAACCATTTCAGTAATTACTAAATATAATGATTATGTCATTCCTGTTTCTATTAGTATTAATTTTTAAACAAGAGAGTCAATAAAACTCCTGGGCAATGTGTAAGACATTATAAGACCAATTTGTAAAAACTATCTATACCAAAAGAGTCATGGATAAACCTGGTTTCAGTTATTAAGAGGGAAATGCACACAAGTGAAGCAAAACAAGTGTGGTCTGTAGTTCTAGAAGAATTGGAAACAGAGATATTTAAGGAAAACCAGTTGTCAACTGCACAGCAAGAGTGGCCCAACACATACTACTTTGGGATTCATTCTATACAAGTGAAAATGTGAAAGAGGTGTGGTATGTCACCAGGAGATTTGTGTCCTGACAGCAGATTACTGGTTCACTGAGTCTCGTGTGTATGTGTGTGTGTGTCGCAATTTATTATGTTAAATTAATCCAAAAAGAGAACAATAATGTTTCAAAGGTTTATGTTTGTAAGGAATTTTCTTTTTACCATCCAGAGCACTTCTATACCTGTAATCTTATGTGATCTTCTCTCCAGGATCCAGGAGGAGACCCACCTGTGAATCAAAAGATCAAGAATGAGGTACCAGGTCCTGGATGGGCCACACTGATCACATGTCACATTGGAGGTCAGAGTTTTATGGCTCTTGAGCAACCTTCGACATGATCCCAAAGAAGAAAATGCAAACAACAGACACCAGAATTTAATATAATTTTGAGGTTGCTACAATTTTCATTTTGCTTCTAACAGCTAATGCAAAGAAGTGAAACAAAAAATGCTCAGAGGAGCTGTTGCTTCAGAAGGACTTGAAAAACCAAGCTCAAGCTTTCAATTTTCCTTTTTTTTTCTTTACCTCTTACCCTTCTTTCCCTCCTTTGATTTGCCCTTTCTCCATTAATATCAATAGTCCTAACTTGTTAGATTTGCGAATATAATGCCCTTTGCAGAACTAAACTAAGATTTATCTTCAACCAGAATACAATACATAATATTTAATGTCCTGTAACATGAGGTCAGATTATTATTACTGAAGTTAACATTTTAAAACCACTGAATTTGAAACGCAGATAGAAACTATCTTTTTTAAAGAAGCTAAATTAGTCATTTGTTTCCAAAAAATAATGAATCTCCTCTCTTTTTTTTTTTTTTTCCCAGAACAAAAAAAAGAGAGCAAATGCAGTTGGTTATGAGGTTATTATCATTTCTGGCTGACCCCCTGTTTTATTTGTAAGCTCCCCAAGGTTTCTACTTGAACACCAACACAACGAGAAAAACACTCTCTCCAACTTTTAATTTTAAGATTCAAATAATGCAGACAGATACAAACAACCATGTACTCTATCAGTCCTCTCTTCTTGCTTCCCAAAGGTAGCAGGCGCAGGAAGATGATAAAGGAGAGAAGGGCTAAGAAGAAATGGAACCAGGAGAACATTCCAAACATCAAATCTACTCATTACATTCCCCTTCTAAAAGGCTTTCATGTCTATCCACAGCCACACAACAGCCCATACCCTCAGAGAGAAATTCAAGAGTCCCACGCTTATCCTTTCTGTGTCTCATCTCCCATCATGCGTAGCTCCAGCCACACCAGTCTGCCAGAGTTTCTCCAGACACACTCTGCACTTCCGTATCCAATTCCCCCACTATACAGCGGCTTCTTACAGGCAATGGCTGGTCTTAGCAGTATTTGTCTTCTTGCCAGCTTGCAGCATGCCTCACTTATCCTTATTGTCTATGAGAGCTTATTATATTGAGATTGCTGGATGGTATTTATAGTCTCCCACTTTATCAGTTTTCTTATACTACTTATTAATAGGTTAAAAAGTCACCATGCATAGGCTAAAGCATGAAGGAAATGCACACTCATGGATAAATTGTAAATCGTATAACTTTTCAGAAGAGGAATTTAAACATATATTTTTAGAAGTGGAATTGTCACTCCTAACCTGGCAATTTCACTTTGGAAAATTTATTCCAAGGAAATAAGCACGTGTACATACAAGCAAGTTTATCACAACAATGTTTATAATATTAAAATGTTACACAAAATATCAAATTCCCAACAATGAGAGATTCAGTAACTAAATTATCCCTCATTGAAAAAGGAAATGGCATGGAATCTAGCCTGTAGCCCAACATCAGAGAGAGTGTGTACTCAACCAATGTGGAACAATAAAATGTAAACAAAATAGAAGTATTTGCAGCTTTGGAAAAATGGCAATGTTATGTTAATAAATGAAAAATGTAGTCTGCATATTAAATTTAAATCTTTAAACAAAAAATGTATTTTATTCATCGCAAAGGTCTAAAAGAATGTGATTATTTTAAGTTAGTTGGGTGACTATGACAGTTTAAAATATAAAACTAAGATACTATGAAGTCAGGTAAACACTGTACCTCAATAGAAATGTGTCAAACGGCTACAGGCAAGCTTCCATCTGAATGAAGCAATCCAGCAAAAGGCCATTAGCTTCATGTCTTGGAGCTTGCAAGCCCCTGAAAAGTCTTAGCCCCGTCAGTGGGACAACCCAGATAGGTAGAAGACTGTCCACCACAGAAAACAGAAATACCCCGTTACATAAGTAAGAATAGTCCTTACATCAGCTAACGCATTTTGAAAAGAACTGAAATTTGTATTGTGGGTTTTTTTCAGAACCCCTCTTCTTTTACACCCGTCTCACCACCCACATACTCAGCTCAATCATTTCATCAAAGTGAGATGAAACGGTTTTCCTACATCCTACCCCCAATCCCATTTTCACAGAGTTAGCTTGAAACCCATTCATCAACTAGAAAAATCTGAACTAGAACAGCTTAAAAACATACAGAGAAAGATAAACAGAAAACTGAATTACACTCTCTTGGACATTTCAACCCCCAGTGGGATTTCAAATTCCATTTTAGGTCATTATTGGGTAGCTTCATTGAATCCCTACGAGCCAGGCACCCGTTGGCTTGAGACAGAGCTCGCAGTCTCTGCAAATGAAGATGTTATCAGCGGGAAAGTGAAGGGCCTGGGAAGCAGCTGGCTGCTTTTACAGGGACTGATGCATCTGGAAGGAGATTCAGCCTGGCTTCTGACTATAAACAGGAATTAGTAAGGTAGAAGCAGAACAAATAAGCACAGTGACTGAGAGATCTTTCCCAGAGAGCAGGCCCCTATAAGAGGACCAGACACTCAAACCCTCCCTGGGTTTCTGCCAGACTCAGAGTTGGGACAGGCCTTAGAGTTGACAAGCCCGATTAGAATACTGGTTCAGTCACCTCATAAGAGTAGGTACTGGGCAAGTTACAGAACTCCTGGGCCTCAGTTCTCCTGCCAGGAAAATGGGTGCAATAACACCTACCTCATGGGGACATTGGGAATAATTAGAGCTATGTAGGCACTCATAATAGCTAGCACATCATGAATACTAAATAAATGGTGACATTAGTATTTGAGGAGAGGAAGAAGAGAAGCCAGGCAGGATACAGGAAACATTTTGGGGAAAGAAAAGATTTCTAAACATTCTCTTTTAATTTCAAATCAGCCAACATCCAATAACCAGGGTAGAAGGCACCAGCTGAACTCACTCTCTTCGTCCAGCTAGAGGTCAGTGTAACTCCAGTCTCTCTGAGGATGAAAGCAGGAATCCTACAGCCTATTTTTAGAGAATCTGTCTGCCTTTCTAGCCTCATGCTTCTTGGTGTCTTTTCCTTCACTTTTCAGGATGGATTCACTATATCAAGGGTAAGCATCTCCATGTCATCAGAAAATTGCATCAAACCGCTACTTCTTGCTATGATTTGAAGAATTCTGAGGCATAGATTTTAAAAAATAAAGGGAGAAGGGATTAAAGAGACCAAGAATTACCAGTTGAAACTGGCATTCTTCACGGATGGTGCATTTGAGTTATTGCAGTTTAATCATAAACTCATCATTTGGAAATGCAAAACTCATGATGTTCAGGGGCCTGACATTTTTCAGCTGGCCTACTCCCTGCCAAATGGATCGGATCTCACTTGCTCGAATGAGGTGAGAAGAGAGCCCAGGGTCATTTGCAGGGGCCTCCCTGGGTCATTTCCCATTACCTTGAATGCCAGCACAATATATCTCTCTCCCTCCCTCCCTCCATATCTCTCTCTCTCTCTCTCTCTCTCACACACACACACACACACACACACACACACACACACTCACACACACAGAGTTGCCCATGAGAATGATAAAAGCAATGGCTAAAGAAAAGTGACAAACAGCCTTCCTGGAGCAAAAGGCTCACTGGCCTGGAAGAAATCTTAGACATCAGGTCCCCTATCTGTCTGATAAGATTTCATCTAAAATCCTTCCCGGCTGAGTAAAGATCAGGGCAGTCTAAAAGATCATTGTAAAGTCGATCCTCCCATATGCATTCATTCATTCATTCATTCATTCCTTCCTTCCTTCCTTCCTTCATCCTAACAAGAGACATTTATTAAATGTTAATAATAACAATAATAAAAACCTACATGTATTAAGACCGTACTATGCACCTAGCATAATGGTGAGCAAAGCAAGCAATGTGCAGAGTTTTCATAGGAGGAAGATATTAACTAAATAGTCACCAGTAAAAAATATATCATTACAATCTCTAGCAAGTGCTGTGAAGGAGAGATTCAGAGAGCTCTAAGAGTGTCCTATGTAGAAACCTGACTTCATCTGTGGAAAACCTTGGTTTGTTCAGGGAACTAAATGAAGGCCATGTATTCACAGCAAGCAAAGTAGGAGTCTAGAGAAGTGGGCAGGGCTCGGCTACACTGGTCTCATTAAGCATAGAAAGGATTTTTTTGGTCTTTATCCTGAGCAATGGGAAGACATTGAAGGATATTCACGAAATCAAATCTAAAAGTAAAGCAAACAGCACAGCTAGTTTATATCGATTTCATTAGAGCTTGGGCCTCTGAAGTCCAGGGCTATCGAGTCAGACCCCCTTAGAGCTAAATCGTGTCACAGAGAGATAACATTCTAAATGCATCCCCCATGCCAGCCACACTTTCTCAGAGGCTATTTATGACCTATCACCATGTGAATCTGACATATTTATTGAGGTCCCCCCGACCTCCACCCAATGTCTGACCCTGTGCTGGCAACTGGGGAGAGGCAAGTAGTCAAAATAAGACACAGATACATAACTCAAATCCCAGGCAAACTATTACAGGTGCTGTAAAGAAGTACGAAGAATGCAGCCAAGAAGGGCAACAGAGTTCGATCAAACGACAGAGGATCTAGACCCTGAGTTCAAGTTGTGACTGTGCCACTTATCAGTCATGTGACCTTGGACGGGTCACCTCTGTGAGTCTAAATTATTTTGATGCCCTGAGAGTTCTGTGTACTGAAAAGACTATTGAGCAGTGTATCTTGGATTTATAAGTTAATGGTCAACTCATTAAAGTTACACATTTTAAAATAGGAGTATACAGAGGATGCCAAAAAACATATACACATTTTAAGAAAGGGAAAAACTGTGTTAACATTACGCTGATGGTAACCACTTTGAGCACCTCTTGTAATTGCAGAAGTCAAATGTGACTTGTATTCATCTTTTGTTATTGGTATAGATTATTACAATTTTAATACAGTTTTTTCCTTTCTTAAAATGCGTATACTTTTTTTGGCCCCCTCTGTATTTTCTCCTTGAGTTTTATATTCCACTTACAAATCATATTTTTCTGTTTACAATTGGAGCAAATTTTAACCATCACTTTTTCTTTAGTTACTTTTAAAGGGCCTTTAACCAATGCTTGGTTATATTTGCTTAGGTCATTGGATTCCTTCAAAGAGTTTAAACTGCATTTATAAATTCAATTTTCATTTTAAGCACATCAATTGTCTGATCCACAAATATTCCCAAATAGTTAACCTAATAAATTCTGCTTATAAGTATGATTGGCATGAATTTCCACTTAAAGTTGAGTCTCAAAAATTCATCAATTATACATTTTAAATTGGAATTATAAGAATATAATTTTTAAAGGCCAAATTTTCTTAAACATTGTAAATATATAGAAATACAAAATGTGATCTAACTCTTCCTTAGTACAAAAGTATTTATACTATAGTTTTGATTATTTTAGACATGTGTGCATATAATATAAAACTTCTAAGAAATGAAAGATGCTTACTCAGTAAGAAAAACAAGCATCATCCCTATTAACTGAAATTATCTTGCACAGAGCTACGTGGCTGGAGATGATATTTGGAAACTCAGGCTAGTGCTTTTTACAAAACTAAGAAAACTATTAAATCATCCCAAGAAGTATGGGGAGTTGCCATCTCAGCATTCTTGGACTGACTAGTGATCAGAGATTTTGGTAACTTTGATGTGACATACAGAACTCTATTTTTAGAGAGTATGTCAATGATTCTGTAACTTCAAAAGGGGTATGATCACATTCGGGAACTCAAGCCATACATAACCTCAAAAATAACCCCGATTCTGCCTCACAAATGTCTGCCACTCCAGCTCAGCCTGGTCTCTTGCTTAGATTATGCTGCTTTTTTTTTTTCTCTTAAGATCTCTCAAAGTCTCTTCCATCTAACCCTATAGACTTTTTAATTTATAGAATCTAAAGCTACATGAATGTCTTTTCTGTCCAACTTAACAGAATCCTGTATTCTTTGGCTACTGAATTTTAGATAACCTCACTTCTCTGGGCTTCTGTGCCCCTATTCTTAGTGTCATAGAGGTGCTCAGAATTAAATGAGAAAATGCACATGAAAGTAACTTTGTGAACTGAAATGCATGGTACAACTATTAATACCCAATTGAGAGTGAAGCACAGAATAGACGGATGATAGATAGATAGATGGATGGACGGACGGACGGACGGACGGACGGACGGACAGACAGACAGACAGACAGATAGATAGATAGATAGATAGATAGATAGATAACAGATAGATGATAGATAGATATGATATGATAAAATGAGAGAGAGAGAGAGAGAGAGAGAGAGAGAGAGAGAGAGAGAGAGAGAGAATTGAGGGCGCCATGAGAAAGAACATGAGGAAAGGAGTGATTACTTCCAGCTGGGCATTCAAAGAGAGCTTCACAGAAAATGAGGTGTTTAAATGGACCTTGACAAATGGGAGGGATTTTAACTGACTAGCAATAATGAGGGGGAAGCCTCCAAAAGTCCATTTGGAAATCTTTACAGAAGGCATGCAGCATAAAGTTGGCATTGAGTTTCAGGAAAGAGTCGGGGCTTTTCTTGGCATGCAATATTCTTCCATCCACCACCTTTCTGATCCTCCTACACTTCTTGTTTCCTACATTTTAATAAAGTTTTGATTTCATGTCTTAGTTACCTAGGACTTTTCTTTTACCACGTAGAAAATGCTCCAAGAGGACACTGAGGGAAGCCCAACGCTCTCTCCTGAGTAGGCGGATAATCTTGTCCAAATTGTTAGCTCTGTCCAAGAAGAGGATTTCCCATGACCTCAGATATAAGAATTCTTCTGAGTGACAAACGAGTAAAATTTATATGCAAGTGGAACTAGCACTAAGTGAGAGAGTACCATCCAAGAACGTACAGCAAACATAACATGATGCTTTGGGGGGTACTGAAACTCCAGTCCAGATGACTTTGGAGCCATCTCCAAATGGGTGCCTTTTCCATTTCCTGGGGTTCATAGAAAAATTTTTTTAAATGTCAAACCAGTTTTTAAAATTATGATATGTATATATTTAACAACGTTACACTTTTAGCACTCAAAACTACAATGGTATATAATTATGTTATTCAAAGTTTAATTGCAGGATTTATGTAATATATTAATTCATACTATATCTCAGGCATGTGGTTCAGCAATGGGACATAAGTTTAAAGATGTATACTGAATATCTTCCTCTTTCAGTCCTATAGGTGCGTTCCTACATAACGTGTTTTTAAAAAAATAAAAACAAAAACCAACTTTGAAAGTTTTCAGCCCCCCTAACTCTGATAGGCCGTAAACAAGACTTTCACAGACCAGGAATTTAATACAGGGGAATATTATTCATTTATCTATGTTGCAAATGTTGTTCACATGTCTAGTAAACCTTATTGTCCATATTTACAAAGAAAGCAATCAACAGCTGCTTGGGACCTCTGTGTACCCTGCTCAGCCCAGAGCCAACTGGCAGGTTTCCACTTAGGGTGCTCAGGCAGGGAGCAACCATCACACTGCAGGATCCCCTAAATTCCTCAATCGGAAGACATTTCTCTAGGGCCATGCAATGTCTTCAGAGAACAACAGTTCAATTTGCTCATCTTGATGATAGAAGCTTAAGTGCCAAGAGTCCCAGTGCAAGGGCAGGGAGCCACCTACTATGAATATAGACAGACTTTCACTAAATGCCTTGTTTCAACACTAGTACCTCTTATTCCTACTTGTTATACTTTTCTTTGTTTTCCTCATTGAGGCTCATGTGCTGGAAGAAAGATGAGCCCTCTCCTCTACTGAGGTGTCTTGACTATAGTTTCTTCTATCTGGTATCTTCAGTCTGCCTTCTGCCTTCCAGAAATGCGTTCCATCTCATCAGGAATTCACATTCCCATACATTCCGTGACTATATATATATATATATATATATATATATATATATATATATATATATATATCCTTCTCATCATTCAGGTCTTAGCTCAAATAGCATCTTTTCAGGAAGGAAGCCTTTCTTATCTAAAGTAGCTCTCCATCTCCAACCCCTTCTCCCTTGTTAACCTACCTTCTAGTCTTCATACAGCATTGATGACTCTCTATAATTATCTTGTTCATTGGTTTGTTGTTGTCTTTATCCCCTCACCAGAATTCAACTTCCAGGAGAGTTCAAATCTTGTCTGTCAAGTTTAGTGTTGTGTCACTAGATTTCAGGCAACTAGTAGTCAATAAATACTAAATGAATAAAATCCCTCATTTCTTCATTCAACAAATGCTCACTAAAAGTCTATTAGGTGCCAGGAATTGTGCCTCTAAAGAGAAAATTTCATCCAACTATGAAAACTGTCTTCCTGCCTCTCGACCATTTCCTGCCTCCACTCATCACATTCTCCCTTCATCTCCGCAAACAGACACACACAGGCTGGCTCTGCCTTTGTGCCTTGTGGCCCAAAGAAAAGCAACCTAAAGATAGGATGGCCCTATCCCCATGGCCAGCAGCAATTAAAGCTGGCCCTGGCAGCTGGCCAGACAATTGGGGCTGAATGCTTCCTGGGCCCAGCCTAGTAAATATTCAGCTGCAATAAAGGCCATGGTCCACTGAGCAATTAGAGAAAGAGGCCCAGGTATCCCCAGAGGAGCTGGTTCCCATTTACAAGAACACACAAAGGCTGGCTGGGACGCAGCCCTCCTCCTCGGCCTTGACTTTATCACAGCAAACAGGCCTGACCGAGAGCTTTTCTCCAGACACTTGCAGCTGGCTGGAAAATGAGTGTGATAATAAACACATGTTGCTTTGCCGGTGACCTAGCAAATCAGATTACCTGCCTTAGACACACACAGGGCTTTGCCATGAGGCAACCTGGAAATGAAGCCCTCCGAAGGTACCACTGATTTGTTGTTGTTTGTTGGGGGTCTGAAGTGACTCCCACACACCTTGCAGTCGTGTGGAACAGAATACCTTTTATTTATTTTATTGTCCCTTGTTCTAAAGGAGCCAACATCAGCCTTGTTCTGTCATGGAGCCCAAACATTCTCATTCAAAGGCTGTATTTACAAACGAAGCGGGATGACCATAAAACTGATGACCTTGCTGCTTCTGGAATCTCATAAAAAGTTTCCAAGTTGCTCCTCCCCAGAGTAAATAAGGGTTTTGCAGTTGCTAGTCCCTTGGCAGGGTTCCAGCTGGGGCTATTATATCCCTCCCTCCTCAACTCTAATCTGAGCTCCAAATGCAGACTTGTCTGCATGTCAGGGTGCTTAACTCTGGAGGTGCTGCTGTGCTTGGAGCATTCAAACAAAAAGATGGGGGCAACACGAAAAAAGGGGAGGAAGGGAGAAAAAAGGAGACCTTGACTAAGAAGCTGTTATGTACCAGACACTGTGCAAAGGACTGTTCATTAATTTTCTCATTCAAGCTTTGTAACTTATTCAGAGGTTAGCCCTCAGCAGAAGATTTAAGTCATGTGCCCACATATTGAAAATGCTTGTGGCGGACATTGCTGATTTTGTGGGGGTCACATGGCTACTGTTTGTTAAAATTTATGAACCCAATGGTGTGTGCAGGAGAAGTAGCCATGTGATACAGATGAGGTCAAGGAGAGGCAGTGGACATGAATATGGGTGGGGCTTCGAGGAATCTACTGTTTTATTTGTAAAAAGAGTCACACTTAGCTGGCAGGTGTCTTCTTCCCTTCCCCATTCTTCCTACTTTGAAAGAGGATGTGAGCCTGGAAGAGCAGCACCAATCTTATAACCAAAAGGATGAAAGAGGGTAAAACACAAAGAAATAAAGAGCCTGGGGCATAGATAGCAACATAGAGACGTGCCCTCAACCCCCATCTACCTGTGTTAAGGCTTCTTGTTACCATGAAAAAACAGCCCCCTTCCTTGTAGTGGGGAGCAGACTAGAAGGTGGCCCCCCTGGCCCCCATCTTTGGATGGGAATGTCTTAGTGTGATCCACTCCCCTTGAATATGGGTGGGATCTGTGACTTACTTCTAACCAACAGAATATGGTAAAGGTGATGGGATATCATTCCTATGACAACATTACATGATATAGGCTGCATCTTGTTAGCAGACTTGCTCTAGAGACTCTTGCTGCTGACTTAAGAATGTAAGCAACCATGTCAGAAAAGCCCACCTGGCAGGGGACTACAGGTGACCTCTAGGAACTGTGGGCAGCAGCCTTTAGGAGACAAGGGTGGCCTACAATCAGCAAGAAGCCAAGACTCGTGGTCCTAAAGCTGCAAGGAAATATATTCCGTCAACAACCTGAATGAACTTGGAAGCGAATTCTTCTACAGCCAAGCCTCCAGATGAGAATGCAGTCCATCTTCGTTCAGCTCTGTGAGACCCTGAGCAGAGGACCCAACTAAGCCATGCCCAGACGCTTGATCCACAGAAACTGAGATAATAAATGCATGTTGTTGTAAGCCACTAAGTTTGTAGCAGTTTGGTGTGCAGCAATCAATTACCAATACACTCATTTATACCACTCTGGCCAGCTTTCTGTTATGTGCAACCAAATTGATACACAGTTGGTGGATACACAGGGAGACCCCCCTTCAGAAGTATTGAGGGTTGGGGGATTGACTGTTAGAGAAGGTAAAAGAACAGGGGCTGTTGGTAGATGAAGAGAAAGCAGAGGTCTATGATTTTTCTCCAAATACAAGAACTGAATATTCTCATTCAAAAGGCATTTAGCTGCTGACCATTTAGCTGTTTCCCAAAATATCACAGGTGACTAAGGACTAGAAAACAGAAAAGCTGTTAAAGAATCCTCTAGGGTTAAGTCTCTGGTCTCTGACTGAACTAAAGGCAGGAGAGCAGACTATATATTTCTATTTTTAGTTTGGTTGGAGATAGTACTGCAGTTTGAAAGTACTAATACCAGCTGACATCTCTTGAGCACTTACGTGTACAAAGGGCTGTGTCAAACCCTTCACCTGGATTCTCTCTTTAATGTTCACAGCTCGGAATGATGATTGCTCCTGTGTGACAGATGAGAAAACCTGACATTCAAAAAAGTTAAGCGGCAGGTGAGTAGGCAGCAGGATTCAAACCCGGCTCCATACCCAAGGTGTTTAAAACACGATACTATTCATTCTGTTATAAACAATGGGAAACAGAAAACTAGTAATAAGAGGAAGGGAACCTTTTTCCATACTCCAAATACCTGAGAACAAGCACAAATAACTGTTTGATTTATTTCCTAACACACAGAGATCAGACTACATATACAAATGTGTATCCTGCATCTTTGTTTGTTCATGGAATACGCCATGAGCAGTTTCTCATGTTCATCAAAGCTCCTTGTAAGCACTGGCTGCCTTCTATTCCATTACCTAGATGTGCCATAATTTACTAAAGCCTTCTCCTAATACAGACCATTTGAGATGCTTTCCATTTAGGACTATTATGAATAAAGCTGCAATTAAGGTCTTTGTGCCTAAAGTTTTTTCCACTTTTTGAGTTTAGGGCAGAACCCTCCAAGTGGTATGACTGAATCAGAGAGGATGAATACAATTAACATTACTGACACTCTGTGCCCAGTTGGCTCTAGCTCAAAGGTGCCACTGTGAGGCTTGGAGACAAAAGAAAGAAGACGTGGATCTCTTGCATAGGAATGGCCCCTCCCATGAACATTACTGTGATTCAGTTTCTTCAAAAGTCACATAAGAGGCTATTTGCCTTTAGCAGGCCAGATTCTTTTTTTTTTCTTTTTTTTTTTATTGTTGTCTGGAATATAGTGCTTCTTCCAGAAGCTATAAAATTCTATCCTGATATTTGGTAAACTTCCCTAGTGTTTGTGTTTCATAAACTGCCTCACGGCTGTAGCCACAGCCACTTTTATGTGTTCTTAAATAAACACCAGGGCCTCATATTGCTTTCTGGTGTGAACAGACCCCTGCTACCTTCTGATTGGTACCCACCAGATTAACCAATGTTTCCAGATGCTCAAAAGAACAAAATGTCTCTAATCCCAGAGGTACAAAAATATGCTTTGTTTTTGAGGTAAAATAATTGAAACTTTTTTTTTTTTTTAAGTCAGTGTGGTAGTGAAATGACCCAGGAAAATCAGTTTCTCATCCCATCTGCTGCAGGTATTTTTGAACTGGGGTGATGGAGCCAGATACTGGCATGGAATGGAACTTTAGGCACCTAATAATGCAAATAGCTACCATTTGGTGGATGTTGACTGTGTGCCAGGCACACACAGGGCTAAGCGCTTTGCATAAATCATTTCCTGTCAACTCAGTACTATCCTACCAGATACATAGACTTATTATACCCATTTTGCAATTAAGAAAATGGAGGTACAGAGAGGTAATAGCTTCCCAAGCTCACAGAGCTGTTCAGCCAGTCGTTCAAGTCAGAAGAGATCTTAGAGACCAGGCAGGTCTTACACTCTGCTCTGGGGCTCCAGGGACCACTGTGGAGGCAAGGGCACCCCAGGAAGAGAAAGCCAGAGAGGAAAGCTCCTACCCTCTCCACTTTTCTCCCTCTTCGTGGTAGGCAGAATAATGGCCCCGCAAAGATGTCAATGTCCTAACTCCCAGAATCTGGGACTATGTTGCCTTACATGGCAAAAGGGATTTTACGGATGTGATGAAGTTAAGGATCTTGAGATGGGGAGATTACCAAGAAGGAAGGTTTGGAAGGTTTCTCCAAGTAGGCTCTACCTACTCGTAATCACACAAGTGCTTATAGTGAAGAAGCTGTCCCAGGCTGTGGTCAGAGGGAGCTGTGATTGCAGAAGAACAGTCAGAGAGATGCAACATGGCTAGTTTTGCACATGGAGGAAGGGTCATGAGCCAAAAAATGTCACCTCTCCAAGCTGGCTAAGGCAGGGAAATGGTGTTCACCTGGAGCCTCCAGAAAGGAATGCAGCCCTGCCAACATCTTGACTTTTGCCCAGTGAGACCCCTCTGACTTCTAACCCACAGAACAGTAGGATAATAAATTCATGTTGCTCTAAGCCACTAACTTCATGGTCATTTGTTACGGCAGCTACAGAAACCTAGTATTATGCCTCTGCTTCAATCAGAGCCCCTCCCCTCTTACGTTTTTTTGTGATCAGACTTCAGTGTAATATTTCATTTGGAAAATAAAACCAAGGTGGAATTTTCCTGCTTTTAAAAAAAAAAAAGTTGAAAATTAATTTTTATCTGTTTTGTTTGTTTCAGAAGAAAAATGTTGGTGCCCAGAGAGAAGACATGTTTTGTCCACGGTCACACAGTGGCAGGGCAGCTGGCCCAGTGTGTACTCCACTTACAGCCCTAGTGAGTGCTCAGAGAGCTCCTCCTGGACCAGGGCTGTAGCTGTGGGCTCTGCCACATGATCTAGCACTACATACATGATAACTTTTGTCACTCAGCCATTCAAAACATGTCCACCACAATGGATCAGTCACTACAGTAAGCATTGCTCAATGATGCGGTGAATGCAACTTGGTCCCACCGCTGAAAACCCAGGAGTTACACTCTAGGGTGACAGAACTGTGTCACTCAGGGTGTGAAGGAGCACAGAGAAAGGCTACCTAGCCCAGTCCTGGAAGCCAGGAAAGTCTTTCCAGGGGAAACGACATCTAGGCTAAGGCCTGAAGGAAGAGTGGAAGTTGGTCAGTCACAGAAGGGAAAGAAGGGTGTTCTGTGCAGAGGGATAGCTGGGTAAAGGTGTGGAGAGAAGAAACGGGCAGCTGCCATGAGTTACGAATAAGTGAAATGTAAGATTCAAAGAGAAGGAGGTGGCACGAAGTAAGACAAGAGAAGTAAGCCTGGGTGAGAACAAAGAGCCTTGCGAGCTAAGTTAAAAGTTCACCTGAGTTTACTTTCCATGAATGCCCATTACCTGATGACAATGGGGAGTCATGGAAGGTCTCTCCTAAACTGATGCAGACAGATACTAAGCATGGGACTAGGTCAGTGATGGGACACAATACATTGCTGTTGACTCTGAATTGACTGTGGCGATTTGTGTGTTCAAGGTGTGTGCACCGTGCAATGGGCACGAGGAGGGACTAGCTGGCTCTCCTTGGAGGGGGTGGGAAGATTCCCAGAGCAGGTGAAGACGTGGGACTCACAGGATTAGTACAACAAAGGGCATGTTAAATAACTGATGTTTCTCTGCAATCTCCTATTAGCACACAATGACAGTCTTTGGAATCCATCGCACTCCTATAAACCTTTATGTCTTAAAAATTCTGCAAATTCACACTTCTACCGCTGATTTATTTTGTATTAATGATGTGCCTTCCTAACGTAATGTTTCACTAGCTGTCTAAGGGCATATGGCAGAAACCATTCCCTTACCCCCAATAAACTTGTTGCCAATAGAACAGTGTTTTACTCAAGACAGCAAGGTGTGCAGCCCTAAGGGGGTTGAATTATGATTGGTCTAAGTCAGGCATGGCTATTCCATTAACATTTGCCTTCCAGTCACTTTCCCAGAATCCTTTGCGGTTAAGGATGGACATGTTACCCAGTTTTGATTTAAAATATTCTGGTCAATTAGATGTATGCATAAGTCAGCTGAGTGGATTTCTGGGATATTTTTGTTCCTTCATCGATAAAATGGCATAGTCATTCCAGGAAAGGGATCCTTTGCTATTCCACACCCCAATCCTCTTGCCACCTGTCTACCTATGAATATTGTTGTGGTGTCTAGAGTTGTGTGGCTGCCATATTGCAGCCATGAAGGAAACAGTAAATGAATCAATGACATACATACATATGTAAAAGTGGAAGGATGAAGAAATGTCTGGCATCTTGATAACACCATTAAGCTGCTGTTCTAACTTTAGAATACTTACCTCTAGTTCCTGTGATGTGAGCTAATCAAATATCTTTATGGCTTAGACCACTCTCAGTCAGGTTTTTTTTGTTATCTGTAGTCAAAAATATCCTAAATTGTACAGTTGTTTCCAGAAAGAGTACTACCTTTCTTCTCACCAGACTTTTGAAGCTCAAAGACTGTTAACAAAAGGCGTAGTCTATGGCCAACTAGCCACATGAAGACCCAAGATAATATTCCCTAATCTTAAAAGCAGAAAATGCTCTTTCTCCAACCCTCCCTTTCCAGCAATGACTCTTCCTTGGCTGGGAAGAGATGTTTGCTCTTCTTATTTCATGCCTCCAAATGTCACCCATCGCCCTCTGGCCAGAACTTTGTTCATGGTGGTCCCTCTGGAGGGCCTGGATGGTTAGAAAAGTTGAACTTGTCAAAAATTAGAGTCAGATTCTCCTTGGCAACTGCAAAGGTAAGCTGTCACCAGCCCTGTCAACAGTCACAGCAGAAAGAGAGCTATTTATTCATCTAAGACCTTAATGAGTCACAGTCTAAACATTCTATGAACCCTCCTCTGGCAAGTCATACCCTGCCCCAGTCGCTGGAGAGAGTGCTTCCCACCCAGTGCCACTTCAACATAACAGACTCTTGGCTTTTGGCTGTCTAATCTTTGGGCTGCACAAGTGGTCATGTTATTAATGACTCTGAGTCATCACTTAGGGCATTCCATCTGGAGTGTGTGTGTAGAGAGTAGGAGTAGCATGGAGGTCGACTGCGTTCCAGACAATATGTGAGACTCCCCAAGGCTATGCTTCGGCCTTACTGTATACCCTTCAAAATACAACCCATTGCTTGCATGACAAAGGTTCAAGTCTATGCACCTCCTGGTGACCCCCTCTTTTAAACACCGTCTTGTTTGTCATTGTCAACAGGGACTCCAAGAATTTAATCATACCTAGGTGGGTCTGCCCAGCCCTGAGGGTAAGGCAGATGGAAAAGAGGAGCTCTGGCTTTCTTTTTTTTGTTTGTTTTTAGATGAGTCTTTGATCAGAATTCTTCATCTTTGTTTTAATCTTCTGCTCAGTCCCAACTTATACAGTGAATATGATTATCTCCTTTGGAGTAAAAAAAAATCCTTGACATAATTCGTGGAAAGCTTCACTCCTTACCAACTCCTCACAGGTCTGGACAAAGTTTAGTTGTTATGTCTTTCAGGAAGTCTTCCCTGATCTCGTTAAGTTGTGTTCCATTTAGGAGTCACTGTAACACCTGGTACTTCCTTGAGGAAACAGTCACCCTATGGGATTGCAAGGTCTGTGAAAGCAGCATCTATGTCGTGTTACCAGCATCTAGAACATTCCCTGACACATAGTAGGCACCTCAACCAATATATATTGAGTAAATAAGTTACAGGAAAGGGACCACCTTCTATGACCAGGCAGATACCAAAACTGGCCCACAAGGCTCCTGAACTTGGAATAAAGAATCGGGCACAGGACTGACCAGAGGGTGTTTCTGATATTACATTCATCTGTGTCCATGACAATATACACACCTTGAAGACATGGCCCAAGTCTTATACTTTTCTGCCCTATAAAAGGCAGTCTAAACCTCCCTCCCACCTCTAAGTGGCCATGGCAGCATTGTCTGAGGTGTTCTGTTTGCATAACAACCCACAAGACCTAGAGCAAAATGTTATTAAGGACACTGGGACAGACAAGCTTCCTCTAGAGTCCTGGGATAAAGGCTGTAGCACACAGGTAGACGCGCATCAACAGGGAAGGCTTCTCAGTGACCAGGGACATCATTCAATGGAAGGAGAAAGTTCATGTCTCAAGATTCTGTCCTGAAATGCCATTAATAGTCAGCGGATTGGGCAGGTTTGCAAGGGACCTGGCAAGGTGCTACTCAGTGTCCTCTAACCTGACCTCAGAAAACTTGCCCCCACCTTGAAATCCTAACACTCGTGAGGGAAGCACTCCTTGGGAGCAGGGGGCCAAAGTCGGTGGAGGGAAAGAAGGCATAGCAGGTCTTTGTGAAGAACCCCCAGATGGGAGAAATGATAAGAGCCAGCCACATTTTCTGGTCACCAATTAGACCACAAGAGCCTTCCAGGACCCTGGCAGGGGAAAAGAAGGGATGTGGATGGAGGAAGCTCAGGATCCCAGAAAGCAAAAAAAAAAACCAAACAAACAAACAAACAAAAAACGCTAAGAGAGGAAACCAAGGAGTCAGAAATCACTGGTCTAGCTTCCTGTTTTCTAAATATTTGACCAACAGTTAGTCACACCATATCCCTCAACCCCGGGTTCTTCTTCTATAAGATAAAGAAAATAGGTCCTAATATTGCAGGCTGGCTATAGAGATGAAAGGGGATTGCATGCCCACAGCCCCTGATCCATAGTAAATATTCAGTACATGCAAATATTATTATCTCCCCCTAGGTGGGGGCTGAGGACCAAAGTCAGTTTCCTTTCCTGTTGCAATGTGATCTCTTCACCTGAATGTTTGTCCCCAGGCCGATGTGGCCAGGGAATTCCAGATTTTATGTGGCTGTCTTCTAATGCTGAATACACCACCTAAGTCCCATCCCCACCCTCTGCCTTTAAACTAACATCTGGTACTTTCACATACTAAGGAAGAAACTCATTGAACGCCCACTATGTGCCAACCATTTTCTCATGCGAGCTATACAACACCTTGCAACCTTGACAGTGCCATTTTTCAGATGAACTATGAAACTCAGATCAGATTAGTAATTCCCCCTAACAGTCACAAATCAAATGGCCAAACCTGGATTTAAGCCAGGTCTCAGCACTCTCATTCCCTAATACTAGCCATAAAAATGTAAACTTCGTCTTCTGGAGGGAGCAGTTACCACAGAAACATAATGTCTCCCCTTCGCAGCCACTCCACCCATCTTCCCACCAAGGACTCTCTGTTGAGATCCTGGCCAGCCAGCAAACAATTGGGCTTGATTCTTCTTAAAGCCCTTCCCAACTCATGCACCTCCTGCAGAGAAAGACCGTATACCATATCACAGTCATTAAAACTGATTCCAGAGCCAGACAGATTGGGTTCAAATCCTGGCTCCACCACTTATCAGCTGTGTGACCTTGAGCAAGGTGTTTAGCTTTCTGTACCTCAGTGTCTTCATCTGTATAATGGGGCAATGATAGTAATATATCTGATAAATTGCTGTGAAGATAATGGAGTCCATACAAGTAATGACACATAGTAAGGGCTCAATAAATTTTAGCAACTGTTATTACAAGTCAATTTTACAATACTTGGATGAGGGGTATTTTTTTGTTTTGTTTTGTTTTGTTTTGTTTTCAATCTCCTTGGGCAAATGAAGGAACTGAGGCAGAGAACAGTCACTATCATGCCCACGGTCACATGGCTCATCAGAGGCATGGCTAGGATTAGAAAGAAAGGTCTCTGATTCCTCATCTGGGATTCTCTCTTCTCCTGCTCACTGAACTGAGAGGCAGAAGAAGCGATTAATCTGTTGATGCAAAGCGTAATCTCCTCTCCCCTCTCCCACAGTCTGCCCTGTCACATGAACCACATGAAGTCACCACAAACATCCATTTATTTATAAACCTACAACACTAACCTCTTCACTTAAAAGCCTCTTGGAAACTTGCTGGTTAAAAGCATTTCAGATTCTGTCAGAGAAACAAGCTCCCACTGACATCTTGTCTCCATATGCCTTTGAAAAACAGTGTTCAGAGCCCCCGAATCCCTCACCAAGGGACGTTCCCTGCACTCCATTCTTCTAAGGTTTCCACAGTTGGGCGTGGGTATGCTCTGAAAGCTTTCTCTTTTGAAAAAATTCCCGTGTTTTGAGTCATGGCAAAATCTGAGGGAAATGAATGCTGCCAAAGGTTTCAACGTTTACATAAGCTCTTAATCAGCCCTCCAGTTCATTACAGTGTGACGTATGGATTACAGTTGTGTCCAGGCAAAGGAAGGGGGTCTTGGAGTCTGCTGTTTTGACTTAGAGAGCACAGAGGGACCTTGGAAAACTGCTCCGTGAAGGGTGCGTGGGCCTTAGGAACAAGTTTCAGCTTCTCTCTTTCTAAGAGTTTACTCTTGCACTGCATTCTTGTTTGTTCATTCGTTTAGTAAATACTTATTGGTTTGATTATTATGCTAAGTGCTGAAGTTACAATAATAAGTAAAACAGATATGATCTCTGGCTCCATGAATCTTAGAATCTAGGTAGGACAACAGATGCTAATCAAAATAAAGTGTACGATGACCGTGTGTGGCAGGGGGGACAGAAACGTGACCTCGTCTGAGGTCAGGGAAGGTTTCCCCTGGTAAACGATAATTCACCTATGATCGGAAGGTTTGGGAGGGGAACTTTCTAGGCAGAGGATGTACAAACCAGATAGATGAAGTCAAGAGAGAGCCAGAAAGATGAATACAGGAGATGAAGCCAATAAGTTAGGCACATCTTTATTCTAGAGCAAAGGGAAGCCACGGAGAGGTTGCAAGCTCAGAACCAAGGGCATCATCATTCTGGTTATGAGATAGTCTCCCTTACATTAATGTTCTTTCTTTTCACGTTATACCAACTGCCATAATAGCTACCATTCTTCTAACACTGTTTTCTATGCTGTTTACTTCTCATATATTATCTCAGTTAGTCCTCACCCTAACCCTATAAGGAATGTACTATCATTATGCCCACTTTACAGATGAGAAAAGTGAGGCTCAAAGAGGACAAATAATTTGCCCCAGGTCACAGAGATGAGATGAGGTTGGAATCCAGGTCTCTGTGATTCCAGGTCTAAGTTTTTAACAACTCAATACTGCAAGTTGCCTGCGGGCAGGAGCTGGGTCTTTCTGATTCTGCTTGGTTTTCTCGTGCCTGGCCGTGATCAGAGCTCATCCCAGGTGTGTGGGGTTGCTCACTTCTCCAAGCTTCCGGTCCATCCCTCCCCACCTACTCATAGCTGACACCTCTATAACACTTTTGCATGCCAGGTACAGTGGGAGCACTTCACGTGTATTAGCTCCTTTTAATCTTTATCACAACCTACCTATGAAGTAGGTCCTAATGTTTTCCCTCTCCATTTTACAGACAAGAAAAGTGAGTTACAGAAAGGTTGACGGCTTGGCCAACAACAAGTGGCCCAGCGACGATTCCAACCCAGGCAGGCTGGAGTGTGACCAGTAGAAACTATTATTCCTCTCGCTTAACAGGCCGCGTGGACCTCCGTTCCGTCTCCAGGAAAACGTGCATCCTTTTTCTCCTTCAGCCTTCACAAATGCCAGTATCTCTTCCTATACCTTTGTCCACCCGCACAGCCTAACTTCAGCTTCCCTTGGGTTCTGTCTTGTCTGTCGTCCAGTAGTCTGGTCAGGGTCCGCTGCCCCTCCTGTGCATTGCCCAAAACTTCCCTTCCCAGCTTTCACCACATAAACTGGGTATTTCAACTGCTGGCTCACTTGCCTACCTCCCACGCTGGGCACGGCCCAGGATGCCCAGGCACTGCCATATCCACAAGGCCTGGGACCTGGCAGGAGCTCTATCATTTTTATGAAATGAGTAGATACATACATAAGTGAATGAATACTGAATAATTCTTTTCTGTACCCCATTGTGCTTGGCACATAGCAGGCCTCATTTAATGTTGCTGAATGAATAACTGGGGCTATAGTCTGATTCCAGAATCTATTTTTTCCTTTTGGCTTTTTTTTTCTTCTTTTTCTCCCTCTTCGTTTACAAAGCCCAAAGAAAGATGACAGAAGTACAACAATCAAGGGTGAGGCAGTTGGTTTATAGGAAAGGTAGAGGAAAGTGAGAATCCAGGAATTTTCCTCCAGCTTCAACGTGAAAATACACACACACACACACACACACACACGAAGGTTGGACAATTAATTTCGAGAACTTTCCACCGTGTAAGCACCCAGTGGAAAATTTGCAAACTTAACTGTCCAACCCCAGGGTGTGTGTGTGTGTGCGTGTGTGTGTGTGTGTGTCCCGAGGTCTGTCATTGACCCTGTAGGCATTTAAGTAGCCTGAGCCTTGCCCTCCTGCACTTGTCTCTGCCTGTCCCTCCTGGAGCTCAGAGCCCGCAGCAGCTGGCCCTGGGACTCTGCCCAGAGTGCAGGAGGCCCCTGAAAGGAGCAAGGAAGCTGGCATGAGCTGTGATTGTTCCTGAGCCGCAGGGACAGTGGCTGTTCTGGGCACTTCAGGAAGTACTTGCTCCTAGAGGCTCTTCCAGCTATTGTAGTTCAGGCCAGGCCTGCTGGGCTGGCACCGGGACAGGCTGTCCTGTCCAGGCCAAGGGTGTGTCCGGGGCACTGGGGGCAGGAAGGTGAAAGGCAGGGGTCAGTGAGGGGCACTCAAACCAGGAAGGAGTCTGGGCTTGAGCTCAGGCCGTTAGTGCCAGGAGCTGCCTGCCTCTAGGCTTCGTTCTGCCTCCTCTGGCCGTGCACAGCACTGATTCAAGATAAGCCAGATGCTGCCAGTAGTTATGGCTGGGCCAGCGAGAAGTACCCGGGGCCATGGAGACAGCATGGGTGCTGGGATGGAGACTTCAGGCCGTCACACTGGCTCAACCTCTCCCTGTGCCCTTGGACACTGCTGAATCTCCTCTTCGTCTTCCCCTTCCTCTTGCATATGGAAGAATGCTAACCAGCTTGAGGGGCTCCGAGGATGAGCTGAGCTAAGACGGATGACCTGTCAGGTACACAATGGCAGTGGGAAAATGCTAGTTTCCTTCCTTGTCCTGAGCAGCTGGACAAGGGCGGGTGGTGTGGGGACGCGGTTGGGCAGCAGATGTCACGTTTCGCTACATTCCTCCCTACCACGGGCTGCTGGCCTGGGCACTACGCCCACTGCAGCCTGAATTCTCCTGACAGCTGCCCTGCTTCTCTGCTTGGCCTTGCCCATGACTCCTATTTAAGCCAAGAAAAGACTCTGCTCTGCTCCGGTCACTAAAAAATAACAAGAATGATGCAATACGTGGCTCTCACAGCCACCAGCCACGGAGAAAGTCCAGGCTTCCAGATGTCTACCCCAAACCCACGCCAAGATTGCAAATCAATACCCTCCTATTCCCACGAATCCTGAGTAACTCCTGTGCCACTGCTCCAGCTGGCAATAGTTCTGCCACCCCCTTATCTCGTGACAAAGGCCATCAATCCAGCCTCTGAGGCACAAAATTGGCGGTGGGCAGGGAAAGTCCCTGCAACTTGACCTTTCATAATACTAGATTGGTGCAAAAGTAATTGTGGTTTTTGCAATTACTTTTAACCTTTTAAATCGCAATAACTTTTGCACCAACCTAATAACAGTGATGCTTATTGAGCACTATGTTCCTGACGCTGTTCTACACTCTGTATATTATTAGCTCATTTAATCTTCACCAACATATGAGGTCTGACAATTAAGTTGGCGAACTTGTTGCAATGATGTTGCTAACCTTTTCTGATATCAGAGGGATTATTCATTATGAATTTGTACCAACTGGATAAACAGTTAACTGAGTTGACTATTTGGAAGTGCTGAAAAGGCTGCATGAAAAAGTTAGATGACCTGAATTTTTCACCAACAATTCATGGCTCTTGCATCACGACAATGCACCAGCTCACACAGCACTGTCTGTGAGGGAGTTTTTAGCCGGTAAACAAATAACTGTATTGGAACACCCACCCTACTCACCTGATCTGGCCCCCAATGACTTCTTTCTTTACCCAAAGATCAAGGAAATATTGAAAGGAAGGCATTTGGATGACATTCAGGACATCAAGGGTAATACGACGACAGCTCTGATGGCCATTCCAGAAAAAGAGTTCCAAAATTGCTTTGAAGGGTGGACTAGGCACTGGCGTCAGTGCATAGCTTCCCAAGGGGAAGACTTCAAAGGTGACCATAGTGATATTCAGCAATGAGGCATGTAGCACTTTTTCTAGGATGAGTTCGCAAACTTAATTGTCTGACTCATATTTTGAGATAGGTTCTCGTCATTCTACAAAAGAAGAAACTGAGTCTTGGGCAGTGATGTCAGCATCGTGACAGCATAAGACATTCCTCCTTTCTCTCCCCCTTTTTTTATCAACTAATTACACATCCATCCTCAGACAAAAGTATCTCAGTGGGAGCTGTGAGACCCAGCACCATACTCCAAGGGGCCCAGGAGGACTCTTGCCTACCTGTGCATCCAAATTAGGCAGACACCTTGGTAAGGGCTGTGGAAACTGAGTCTCAGAGAGTTTAGCCCAAGGCCACAGAATTGATGAGTTGCAGGTAAAATTTAAACCCATTTCTGCAGCTGCCAAATCTGATATTTTTTTGTGTTCCCATCATGTCACTGACTCCCAAACCAAACGAAACTGAGAGCCTGGACTCTTTCAGAGCAACACTGCAAAATAAAATTTCCCCCAGCTAACTCAACTTTTAAAACCCCAAACTAAGTTTGACAAGCAAAGCAGGGGCCTGGGTGTTCTTCAAAGGGGGAGAAGGCAGGCAGCGTGAAGTGGTCAGTTTTCTCCCGGCCACCAGCCACTGTGTAATCCTGGACCAGCCACTGTGGCATCAGCCAAGAGGCCTCTCAATGCTGCATTCCAGGAGCCCATGAAACAGCTCCCATTTATTGAGCATTTCCTGGATGCCAGGTACTGGGCTGAGGATTTGCTATAATCACAAAATAATCGTAGCTATTCGCCAGACTCTGCTGTAAATTCTTTCCCCTGTATCATCTCATGTAATCACCAGAATAAGCCTGGGACAGGTATTACCATCCTCTCCCCCTTCCAGGAAACTGAGACTCAGAACAATGACAACAATTTACCCAAAGTCCCCCAGACGGTAAGTGATGGGGGTGGGATTTGAACTCAACTTGTCTGACTCCGAAACCCATGATTTTCATGACCAGACGACTTAAAGTACCTCCTCCACCTCAGGCAGGGACAGATGCCAGGAACAGGCACTGTTGTTTTTCACTTATCCCACTGCCTGTCCATCTGTAGTTGCTTTTTTTCCATTCCAATCATCAATCACAGCGTGACTTAAACGGGTCAGGGAAAGGGGGTCCCCCAGCTGCCCATGCATAGCTACAGCAGCCCGCTGCCCAGAGTCCTTCCTGTGGGCTCCATGGCGACATCTGGGAAAGCCCTATCTTTGAAAATAAACCGATCCGGTTGAGGGGGGAGGTCTCCCTTATTTATTTAGTCACAGCCCCAAGGCTAAACTGGTGGCCTGCCAACTCCCAGTATTTTCTCTGGGCTGGAAAGCCAACTCCAAGGGCTCAGTCAAGCAGGTTGGGAAACTTGAGAACCACAGAAACATCAGGGAAAATTCCACGAGCCGTTGCCTGTGGTGAAAGGACTATAGAGCCTGGAGATCCTTCTCCCAGGGATAACTCGCAAGCTGCCCCCCTTTCCCCACAAACTAAGTAAACCAAGAAATTCAAGGAAGCAGGCCTGAGCAAGCTGGCTTCTCCAGGAAGGGGTGGGGGTGGGGGACAAGGCCCAGGAGCCATTTGTCTCCGGGCAGAGGGTCACTCAGAAGTCACTGACCTGTAGGCCAGGCCAGATCTCACCGGCCTGGGCATAAAACCTACTAACGCTGTGGGCTCTATTGCCCCAGCTGACTGCAGAGAGGAACAGAGATGAAATTCCTCCTAGTCAGAGGAAAGGTATCCAGCATGACACTTCTTGAAGGAACCATCAGGAAGCTGGCAAAATTTGAACTGAAGAAACTTGCAATAAGAATGCCTTTCTGTGAGGTCACTGACGACCACCCAGTTCACCACATTGCACTAACTGTGCTTCACCCCCTGAAACCAGTTTCTAACATTCATGTAGCACTTCTTTATCAACTAAAATTTCAAACAAACAAGCAGTCATTTCTAGGACAAAACCACTTTCACGGTGTGGACATGACGAGAATTGCCTTTCTTACCCTCAAGACGACTACTCATAACCCCACACTGTGTGTTTTGGGCCGCACTAGTCACCAAGTGTTTGCTCAACTGTACTGTGACATATCTAGACATCACTTGGCACATGTTCTTTGGCCTTCGGTCACACTCGTGTAGTTTCATTCTGGGCTAGGGACAGACAGCTGGCTTTGGAGTCACAGGAGTCTGATTTCAAATCTCAGCTCAGCCATTTTACTTCTTCATGATCCGAAAGAAGTCCTTTACACTTCCTGGGCCTCTGTTTTCCCATCAACAAAATGGGGCTAGTACTATCTATCTTGAAAAATCATTATACGGCTCAAAAGAAATAACGTCTGTAAAAAACAATTTGCGTACAGTACATACATACTCTATAAATTTAATTCTTTCCCCCTTACTTCTCTGACCAGGCAAAATAAATACCATTAATAAAAGACAAAAGGAAGCAAAGGGGAGAGGACGAGAGGGAAGGGAAGGGATAAAAGAAAGAAAAACCCATAGCCCAAACCCCACTCCCCTCAAGATTTACTGTGATCCTCCCCTTATTTCCTAATCTCACCACGCATACCCTAAGCCCCACACTCTGGTCCTTGCGCTAAGACAATGAACGTCTTCTCCTTCCCTGTGTCTCTCGGGGGGGTCTGAAGTGTATGCTGGGGATCCCTAACACATGTTTTCAGCCACATGCCCATGCTGTTGCTCTAAATCTGATGCCAACGTGACTCAGGGCTCTGCAGGGATGCCCCTATGCCCAGATCCCAGAGCAGTATTTACCAACGTCCCTCTCTGGATGACCATTTCACATTTTTTCAAAGAGGAGCCCATCTAATTCTGCCCAACTCCTCGCCTCCCATCCTAGGAAAGGTATTGACACCATGAAGAAAGACATCATTTAGCAAACGTGATTAAGAGTTCCAAGTTATAAAGTGAAGAAGCCTCAGTGTGACCCTTGGCTCTGTCACTTACCCGTGTGACCTCGGCCAGGTTACCTAATCACACCAAGCAGAATCGTGTCATTCAGGGGATGAGGACACTACAGTGCATACCTCACAGGGCTTCCAGAAAACCTCATTAAGATCACGTGTTAAAAGTATTTAGCACAGTCCCTGAAACTTAGTAAATGCACAGTATACAATTTTA
Source organism: Rhinolophus sinicus (assembly GCF_036562045.2). Lineage (NCBI taxonomy): Eukaryota > Metazoa > Chordata > Mammalia > Chiroptera > Rhinolophidae > Rhinolophus > Rhinolophus sinicus. The sequence continues at coordinate 138,783,949 of NC_133756.1, forward strand.
TGACCAGGCCATGAAAACTTTCTGGACCATTTGTATTCCTAAAATTTCAACTTTTGCCAACTCCTACCCTCCCCCACCCCACCAAAAAAATGGTAGGACAAGGATAATACAATTCAGAAAGGAAAAATTTCTAAGTTTTTTTTAAAGAAAAGGAAAGCATATGGATTGGTCAGATTCTGCTCTAGGCACTATACATACATTTTCATTCAACCCTCATGATACATTTTGGAGTAAATACTTCCCTCACTGGAGGGGTTGGTAGAGGAATGATTAGGAACAGACCATTTGAGTCTGAATTCCAACTTGGCCACTTAGCTGTGTGACCTAGGGCAAGTGGCTTAACCTCTCTGGGCCAATTTTTTTGTCCATAAAATGAGAATAATGATACCTATAATGTGGTCATGGGCAATAAGCAAGTTAATACAGACAACACAGTAAGAAGAGTATTATACACCTAGTAAATACTCAATGCACAATGGCTACTATCACCTTTTACAGAGTCCGAAACAGAGGTTCAAGGGGGTTAGTTAATTTATCCAAGTTTGCATGCTGGTAAGTTGCAGGAGCAGAATTTAAATCCAAGTACAACAGACTCCAAAGCCAATGATATGTTCATCCTACTACTCTTTCTCACATACCTGGAAAGAAAATATTCAGGACCTTTTGTAGGCAGAAAATATGAAGCCAAAGAAAGTGGAGCCTGGGCTTTAGGGAGTAGGATGGTATTTCTGGCAGAAGTAAGAAAGAAAAAGGGAACGGGTTTGGGGAGAAAGATGGTCAGTTACATTATGGCATCAGAAGCTAACTCTGCAAATAAAACAACAATGTTTTAGGCCATATTACTGCCTGTGAGTACAGCTGGCATTGAAACCAGTTTGAAAACCCCCTGTGGGAGAGTTCCAGACACTGTGTTTAAATTTTGATGCAGGGAGGGGAGGAAAGGGGATTTGTGGCGGCTGTGTTTTTCTGTGGAGCTGGTTTTCCTGTGCACAGACCCTCCCTGGGGTCCAGCCCTCAGGGAGGCATGCTGCAAAGCACTAAAGCAAACACACTTGTGCCTTTCTGCCAGACCCAATACCTTCAGTTCACAGAATGTGAAATCCTGGCACATGGAAACAAAGCAAACGTGAGGAAAGGCAGCAGGCTGGGCGGCCACGGTGGGGCAGGGCATTCAAAGGATTCATGTGACTATCATCGGCTGTGGGATTAGCCATGATTAATTTTTCTTTTGAGTGTTTGCTTGAGCATTGGGCATATATGGCTTTGGTGATTAGAGAAGAAGTTGTTGAAACAAAACAGCTGAAAAACTGCATGTGGTCACCTCTGGGCTGTGGGATTACTGGTGATTATGTTTCTGCTGCTTTCTTTTGTGTGTTTTCTGTTTTACTACATTTTCTGCTTTGAACGTGTAATGCTTTCGGATCTAAAAGAAAAAAGAACAAACGTTATTAAAAGTCAAACAAGAACGATTTGACGTGAGTGTGAGCTCTAACCGCCTAGGCCTCCCTGGCTGGTCACAACATGTTACGGAAAGGAATTAGGCAATGAAATGTCCTCCCTCAGTGAAGAGAAAGTAAGAGAAAAACCTGCCAGGAGGGGGTGGTGGGTCTCCCAGGGGTCTCAGGCACAGGTAATTCATCCCACCAGCACTACCAAACAGAGAGGTGTGTGCATGTGTTGTTGCTGCTGCTGTTCAACTGACTAGCTTGATTATCTTTTACCAAAAAAGAGGGGGGAAAAATGTGTTCCCACCCAATCAAAATTCATGTTGTGTTAATTAGCTCCATTCTTCAAACCAGGAAGGAAATGTTTAAGCTCCCTAGAGAAAATTTTGAGGGCTGTTGATTCAAATGTGAACATATATGAGCTCCTGGGGATATGACTTCTGCCAGGAAAGAATAGACTGGGCCAAAGTCAATGGTCTCATTTTTGTGTTTGTGTTTCTTCTCTGGAAAGAAAGAAAAAAAGGAGAGGAGAAGGGGGGACGGGAGGGAAGGGGAGTGGGGGAAAGAGAAAGGAAGAGAGGGAAAGGAGGGGAAAAAGTAAACGGGGGAGAAAGAGGGAGAGGAACGGGATAAACTATGAAAATAAGGAGAGTAGTGTTGACAATTAGAATACAATAGTAATATCTAGAACAAAAGGGGACTCACTGGAGTGGTCAGTAGAGAAATCATTAGGAACAGACCATTTGAGTCTCAACTCTGACTTGGTCACTTAGCTGTGTGACCTTGGCCTTAACCTCTCTGGGCCAATTTCTTTGTCCAGCAAAATGAGAATAATGATACCTACAATGGGGTCATGGGCAATAAGTGAGTTAATACACACCAAGCCAAAAAATGGCCCTTTCTACTCCCCTCATTTTCCAGTGAAAACTCTAAGCCCAGAGTAGTTAAGTAATCTGCCCATTTCAAACAGTTACATGATAGAAGCAAGATTAGAAGCCAAATTTCTCAATTCCAGGCCTGGCCCACTGTAAGCTCTACACACTGCCTTCAGGTGCGGGGAAGCATATGTGACCTACCCAGCTTATTACAAAGGCCTTGACTTTTAAAGGAATACATGGATGATGCCTTGGGAGTATTCCTTCAAAGACAGTTCTCTCAAAAGAAGTGGATCACAGAAGGCTGCTGGGAAGAGGGGTCTGTATCAGCTATGGAACTCACACTGGCTTAAGTAATAAAGGGAATTCTGTTGCAAGTGCCACGTTATGGCCACCTTCAGAGGCCTATTGCCGATGGCTAAATCATTACCAAAGGTCCAGTTTCTCTCCATCTCCTTGCTCTGCCTTTGACAATGTCATCTTCCTCCTACAGCTCACTCTCCCTGTGGCCCTAACTCAGAAACCCTTATGACAGATCTCTTCCCTTCCCTGGGCCTCAATTCCCTGATGGAGTTGGTCAGTGAATGAGCTCTAAGTGCCCATCCACCGCGAACAGTGTTTCTCAAAAGGTGGACCACAGCCATCTATCTGCATCAGAACGGCCACTTGGAGTGTTTGTTACACCGTGCGGTTCCTATGCCCTAGCTCAACCCCACTAAATCATAATCGCAATCTCAGAGGACCATGAAAATCCATGGTTTCAGCCAGCTCACCCAAAATAGCCTTGTGCCCACTGAAGTTTGATAAACATCTGCTCCCAAGGCAAAAGAGTCTAGAACAGAGAGCAACCTGTGGCTGGAGAGCCCAATCCTGCCTGAGAGTTAAGAATGTTTTTTACATTTTTAAAGGGTTGTCTACAAAAAGGAAAAAAAAAAATTTTAAATACTCACACAAAGAAGAATATGAAACAGAGATCTTACATGGCTCACAAAGGCGAAAATATTTACTACCTGGCTCGTTACAGAGTAAAGTTTGCCAACCCCTGGCCTAGAATAATGAGGTCATTGGATGGTGAAAAGAAAGGCAGGGGGTGGATCTGAACAATTTATAGGGCTGATGAGGCCAAGAATTCCTGGGAGCAGCAGTTTTCAATGTTCCATCAGTCCCATGGAGAATCAAGCAAAGGAAAAAAATAAAATGTGCTCAAGTTCTGGAATTTCATTTAAAAAACATCTTTTGCAGAAGACCTCCTGCAGGCTCTGGATGGGCCACCCATTGTCTAATATTGACAAAAGGGCCAGCCTGGGGTAAAGGCTCAGGAAAGACGAGGGCAGCATGCAATCCCTGCTCTGAAAGCCACCGTTCGGCTCTCACTGGTACCATGGGGAACGTTTTGGGACTACCTGGTTGTGGCTTCTTTCTATGCCTTCCCCCCAACCACTGGGTAAACACTAATCAGCTAAGGATAGGGTACTCAGAGAGCACTCCTGAGTCATGAGGTAATTTCCCAGGAACTTGATAGGAAGAGACCCCAAGTCCTTCTCAGACACTGGGCAAGAGAGGTCTGTGTTAGGAGCAGCAGTGGGCAAACCCATGGCTTTGAGTCATATTCACCCAAAGTCAAGTTCTGCCCCTGAACTTACCCTGTGACTTTAGACCTGCACTGTCTAAGATGGTAGCCACCAGCCCTGTGTCGCTACTTATATTTGAACTCATTAAAATAAAATGTAAAATTCAGTTCCTCTGTCACACTAGTCACTAGCCCACTCACTAACTCCAGGTGGCGGGTGGCTGTCACACCAGATTGTGCAGATGCAGAACACTGCCGCCATCATGGAAAGTTCTACTGGGCAGCACTGCTGTGCACAGTCTCTGACAATCGTTTCAAATCCATCCTTTGGATTTCTTTCCACCACTCTGTGGCCCCATGAATCTAGACTTCATTGCCTTGGGAATAAAGGTTTATCAAACTTCAATCCAAGCCTCAACTTGCTCATTTGTAACACGGGCCTAATAGTATAGCTATCGTGTTTCCCCAAAAATAAGACCTAGCTGGACAATCAGCTCTAATGCATCTTTTGGAGCAAAAATTAATATAAGACCCGGTATTATATTATATAAGACCTGGTATTATATTATATTATATTATATTATATTATATTATATTATATTATATTATATTATATTATACCTGCTATTATATTATATTATGTTATATTACATTACATTATATTATATTATAAAGACCTGGTCTTATATTATAGTAAAATAAGACTCGGTCTCATATTAATTTTTGCTCCAAAAGACGCATTAGAGCTGATTGTCCGGCTAGATCTTATTTTTGGGGAAACACGGTAGTGCTTTCTGTGTGCCTGGCAATGTTCTAAGGGCTTTACATATATTCTCTAGACAGATAACTAATTAATTCAGTTAATCCTCACAATTCTATCTCTGAAGTAGATACAATCATGATTCCCAGTTTACAGATGAAGAAACTGAGGCACAGAGAAGTTATGTGACTCACTTGTGGTCACACAGCAGGAGTGTGGGAGAAACAGGACTCCAACCTAAGCGAGTGCCCCCAGTGTGTGCCCTTAACCACAGTGATACTGTGCTAGAGTTTAACAATACTGTTTTGTTTCCCCCTTGTCTTCTATGTTGGGCAAGTATACTAACTTTCTGTTTAGAGGGTGTTTTTTTTAAAAGTATCTTTCGTTATATGTTATGTATCAATTAAACCTCAATTTAAATAAACAGATAAATTTAAATGAAAAAAAAAGTCTCTCTTTTACCTGAACTAATGTATGATTTTTTTTTAAAAAAAGTGAGGCAAGTTAAGCAGAACTATTTTGCAATAATAGTAGAGCTGGTTCTTGGATGTTAAGAGCAGCTGAGAGGATGGTATGCACTGACTGAGGTTTGGGGTAACTAGTCCAAGCAGACTGAGCTTCTCGGAGGCCGCATCCTGTCAGTGACAGTCAGGGTGCAGCCAGGGAACAGATGGCACACTCACAGGCTTAATTGGAAAGAGTGTAATGAAAAGGTGCATGCAGGCAGGACAAGAGAATGGCAGGAGGTAATGACACGCCACAGATTAGCCACAGAGAGAGGCTGTTATCACCCCAGAAGGGACAAGAGGACAAAATGGCATTACCAGATTATGGTGAGGGCATGACCAGCTGTAACAGGGAAAGGGAGGTCACCAGACAGAAGCTGTAGCCAAAGGAGAACCAGCCGTGAGCAGGGGGGCTGACCTGTTTCCTTCCTGACCTCTGATCTCCATCTTGCCAGTCCCTGCCATAGGCAGGCTCCAACTGGAGGCCAGAGGGCAAAGAGTCTGGTGATGCCCTCAATAAAGGTCAGCCTCCCACGTGCCAAGGAGGCCAGAGGAAAGCAGAAATGGGTCTGCAGCGGCCCCCAGAGAACAACCAGCACAGCACGCTAGCTGGTGCAGTTCAGTACCCAGAGGGTGCTGCTTTCAATTGAACTGAACCAAATGGAGAAATTAGTTTAGAGTAAAGCATGCTGTGCGGTAAAGGCAACTGGACCCTGGACCTCTAGGGTTTCACTTCCAGCTTATCTGGGAGAGTGAATCATCAGATTTCAGTGACCTCTTGGGGCCTAAGTCACACACAAGCAGGAGGAGCTGAGTTGCTGGTGCATGCAAAGAGTTTCAAGCTGTAATTTTATCCTCCACCTCCTCAGAGTGTCTAGACTAGATTGTGAGAGCTGGAACAAAAAAAAAAGAGAAAGAAAGAAAAATGACTGCAGCTTTCTGTGGCCCTTGGACAAATGGGAATTCTGGCAGAGGCCCTTTTCCCAGAGTAACAGGAGCATCAAATCCCCAGAAGCAGCAGTAGTCTGAGGCTGAAGGATAGCAACAAATAGAGAAAAGCGGTGCCTCATTTAAGAGTCTCAATAGGAAAGAGAGTCCAACCAAGCACTGGCAGTAGGAATGCAAAGCGATCCTGCTGGTACTCCCAGAAAAAGTTTCCATATGACTTATTATTAGCAATATTAATCGTCATACTTCATACTTATCACAGATTTAGTATGTGCCAGATACTGTGCTAAGAAGCGCCTTTCATACTTTACTGTGTTTAATCTCCACAACCACCCCCCTGGAGGGAGTAATATTAACCCTATTTTTAAAAAGAGAAAATGATGCTTAGAAAGACAAAGAAAACAAGAGTTTAGTTACAAGGGATTGAACATTCACTGTGTGCCCGGCACCATCTTGGGTGCTTATATCATCAGCGCTCTGTATGACAGTGGTTGTCAAAGTGAGATTTGTGGCCTCTGTGGGTTCCCAGGACCCTGACGGGGGATCCACAAGGTCAAAAGAATAGTCACAATTACATTAAGACATTATTTTCCTTTTCCAGCGTGTTTACATGCACACTGATGGCACAAAAGAAAAGGTGGGAAAAGCTCTTTGGGTCCCTCAGTAATTTTTCAAAGTGGAAAAGGGCCCTGAAGCCAAAATGTTTGAGAACCCCTGTCATATCAGAATTTTACAAGTGCCATGAGACCCCAGAGGTAAGAGCTTTTCAGGAACCATGAGACCCAGACAGAAAAGCGGTTGCTGGCTCCAAATCTACAGAAAGAAAACAATAAATGTAAAAATGAATAAACTTTTAATTAAATATCTATGAAATGTACCAACATGCCAGCTTCAGTCCCTGTTAAATTTAGTATTCATAAGGCTTTCATTCCACCGAATACAATTCACAGGCTCAATTTTCTCACTTCACACATTCCCCTGAGAATAGATAGTGATTGTCAGGAACTCATAACCCATCATAAATTAAATGAGTAACATAGTACCAAATAATTTCTAAAGCACAACTATAAAATCCCTTATAAAAATTCATAAAACAAAAAGTACATTTAATGTGGGATATGGGTGTAGCTGGAATATTTGATATGTTGTATGGTGAAGACTCCAAAAGTCAGAATATGTAGGGCTCATGAAGTTCCTGCTTTTAAACACGGCATCACATTACCTTTAAATTATATGCCTCCTGAAAACATTTCACTGAAAGGAGATAATTTCACCAGGCAAAGGCCATGTCTTCACCAAGCGAAATACCTCCCCCTGACCTTTGGCAGGATTGGGGAAGAGAAGTACATAATGAAAATGCAATAAACCAGTCAGCAAAAGAACAAAAAATCACAGAGGAAAGAGAAAGCAGATGCTCTGTTTTTTGGGTCTTGGAATGGCACAGCTGGCCAGGCCTCTGCCTCCTGGGCAGCAGGGGTTAACATCACTCTCACACAGATTCTCATCATTAGGGGTGAGCAAGGTGGGACTGATGGCTTAGAAGAGTGCTGGCAGTTTTATTAGTCTTTTCAAAGAACCAGCTCTTTGTTGCATTAATTTTTTCTATTATCTTTTTGTTCCCTATTTCATTTAGTTCTGCTCTAATTTTTATTATTTCCTTCCTTCTGCTGATATTGGGTTTGATTTGTTCTTCTTTTTCTAGTTCTTTAAGTTGTAATGTTAGGTTGTTTATTTGGAATTTTTCTTGTTTCTTAAGCTAGGCCTATAATGATATAAATTTCCCTCTTATTACTACTTTGGCTGCATCCCAATAATTTTGATAAGATGTAAAAGAATGCCACTAGACTGCTATCTGTCACCATATATCAAAATTAACTCAAAATGGATCAAAGACCTAAACATAAGACCTGAAACAATAAACTATATTGTTTAGAAGAAAGCACCTATACTAAACTTATGGACCTTGGGTTCAGAGGATTTTATTAATTTGACATGAAAGGCAAGGGAAGTAAAAGGTAAAATAAATGAATGGGATTATATCAAACTGAAAAGCTTCTGCACAGCAAAAGAAACCATCAACAAAACAAAGAGGCAACCAAGCAAATGGAAGACGATATTTATAAACAAAGCCTCCGATAAGGGGCTAATATCCAAAATACATAAAGAAGTCATACAAGTCAACAACAAAAAACCTAAAAATCCAATTGAAAAATGGGCAGAGAACCTGAACAGACACTTTTCATAAGAAGACATACAAACTACCAACAGATAAATGAAAAAATGCTCAAGTTCTCTAGCTATAAGGGAAATGCAAATAAAAACCACAATGAAATATCACCTCACCCCAGTAGAATGGCTATCACCAACAAGACAAATAATAACAAGTGCTGGAGAGAGGCTGTGGGGAAAAAGGAACCCTCATACACTGTTGGTGGCAATGTAAATTGGTACAGCTGCTATGGAAAACAGTGTGGAGGTGCCTCAAAAAATTAAGAATAGAATTACCATATGACCCAGCAGTCCCTTTCCTGGGCATCTACCCCCAAAATCTGAAAACATTTATCTGTAAAGATATACGTACCTTGATGTTCACTGCAGCATTATTTACTGTGGCCAAGACATGGAAACAATCAACGTGTCCTTCAATAGATGACTGGGTAAAGAAGATGTGGCATACATGGATGGATCTGGTGATTATTACACTAAACAAAATACTTGTAAGTCAGAGAGAAAAAGTGAAGAATGATATGATTTCAGTATGTGGGATATAAAACTGAAAGCAAGAAAGGAACCAAAGAAAGAAAGAAAAACTCAAAGACACAGACAACAGTTTAGTGGTTACCAGAGGGTAAGAGAGAATGGGGGGATGGTAGGAGAGGGAAAAGGGGGTCAAATATATGGTGATGGAAGGAGAACTGACTCTGGGTGGTGAGCACACAATGTGATATACAGATGATGTATTACAGAAACGCACACTTGAAACCTACGTAATTTTACTAACAATTGTCACCCCAATAAATTTAATTTTTTTTTTTTTAAAAAAAAGAGCACTGGGCTTCTCACCAGGAAAGAGAAAGTCTGACAGAAAAGGTGGGCTGTACTTTCTAAAGGACGGCCAGCTTGAGGCAAAAAGCCATCCAGCAATCCTACCCACTCCTGTTCTGGGAGGCCCTTGCCCCCTCATTGGCACCTTAGTATTATGCTCCTTTATCAGAGAGCAGAGCCCAGTAATGCAGAGATCTCTCTCAACTTCATTCCATTTAAAGGCATATTCCTCACCTTTCTCCCATGCCCTCAGCCCCACTGAACGGAGCAAAGCAGTGCTGACCCATCATCCAACTTGGTGGTGTCATGACTCTGAGACAATATGGTTGCCTCTTAACAGGGGTTTCCAGTGATTAGGTTTCCCACAGTGTTACAGATAACTTATTTTCTTCCTCATCTGATTTTTCTAGTTTCTGCTGTAAATACATTTACTTTAATTTTAAAAGATATAGGTAAAGTAGCTCAAAATAGTTCTTCAATAAAGAGTCATCATTGTTATTTGGTAATTAATTAGACAGTGCCCTAACATGTCCTGTATCACTTCCATTTCTGGAGCTGCCTAGTTTAGTTAAAAAATAAAATAAAAACAGAAAAATGGAGAAACAGGATTATATAACCTATGATGCGTTTAAAATGTGTCATTTGACAAATCAATGCTTTACACATGCAAAACCACAATGCAATAAAATGGTGCAATTGACAATATAATTATAAGATTTATGAAAAACAAATAATGTACTGAGCATGCATTGTGTAGGCAATGTGGCCTGGTAAGGAGACCAAACTGTAAAGCTCCATGATATACAAAGTTTCCTTTCAACCATGTCAGTGAAGCTCTGTGACTCAATGGTATCTTCGGAGATAAAAACAAAAGTCTAAAATTGGATTCCATGGACAAATTGCCTTCCTTAGGCACTTCCTCCCTTCACCAATACAAATAGATTTTGGTTGCTTTTAATATAAGCATTTTTCCATGTAAATGCCTGGACTTCCCAACTAGAGTAAAAGGGTCATGTACTCTGCTGTGACTTTTCATGCTTAACAACAGATGTGTTACACACTAATTGAATTACTGATTATTTGTAGAATCTCAAGGGGTTTTTTTAAGTACCAGCTAACAAAAATGCACTTCTCTCCACTATATATGTTTTTACCCTCCCAACTCATATACATCCTAGAGCTCTGCATACATTCTCCAAGCCTCCTCTACCATATGGAAGGAGGAAACGTCAACTCAATCTTTTCTGTTTGCTTTTGGTCTCAACCCTTTTGAGCAAGATCATCACCCTCCCCTGCCCAGAGGCTAGCATGGATCCCTTGGCAGCTGCTCCTTTCATCCCTTGCAAGACAGACACCTCCTTGCATTGTTATTTCAATTGATCCAGTTGTGACTAAGGCATCAGATGCACTTTCTCTGAACAGTCAACCTCTGAACACTGAAAAGCGAGAGGTTTGGATGACGGACTCTGGCAAGAATCTTCTTCCATCTGGTTCTGGTTCAGGGTTGGCCTCTGACGGCCTCCATCTCACACCATGACTCTAAGTGGGTGTGGAAACTGCTTGGCTCTTGGGCAAGCTGAGTGGGTCCACGGAGAACTGTTTGTTTTTCCAAGCAAGACAAGGAGGGATTTGGTGTCTCAGCATCATGTAGATTTCAGTTTCTTACCAATTTCTCCATGACAGGTATGTCTTGACATAAAGCAAGATCTGTTATCAGACATAAAGGCCTTCTAAATTATGACTTTGCTTTAAGGCAACAACAGTTATTTGAAAGATAGAAGCAACTGGTGTCTCCACATATCCTTTGAGGATATCATAAAAAGATCCATCCCATCCTCGCCATTTTCTCATTCCATTCCTGTTAGCTGATGCCATTACTTCTTGTCTAAAAACCGGCAGTAGCTTTCTCGTTGGTCTCCCTGACTCCTTTCTTGCTGCTAAAAAAATTTTTTTTGAAACACAAATCTGAGTACCATGTGCTCAACTAACTGCAGTAGTTTTCCATTGCTCACAGGAGAAAATAAATAATTCCTTAGCAAGCGTACAAGGCTCTCTATAACAGATGGAGATAAAACAATAACTGGTGGGATCTGTGAATGCATTTCCTTTTTTTAAGAAATTGGGCCACACCAGACATAGCATGGCATAAATTTGTCCCAGGGTGACAGCTTAAAACTCTCACTCTAAGTCTTCACTCCTGCTACTTGAAGTGCCTAGAAGGACCTCTGTGCTACTTGCCAATCCTGTCTCTTCACCTGGCTTATTTATCTCACAGAACTTGGTTCCAATGTATTCTCCTCCAAGAATCCTTTCCTGGCAGTGAGTCTGGGTTTGGTGCCCTTCCCCTGGCTCTCACCACCATCTGCAGCCTCTCTGTGACAGCAGTAACCACACTGTTACTTACCTGACATTGTTTCTTGCTAGACTCCTCCACTGAATCAAGACTTCCTTGATGAAAGGGAATGTCTTACTCCTCCCTGAGTAAGTACACAGAATAAATGCTTATAGTGGACATGTCTTTTGTCTACCCAGGACCTCCTCTTCCCTATTTCTGGAAATAGCAGCTGCTTACCTTCCTTCTCTTTAAGAAACTGTCCTTTCTCTGCTCCTTATGGTGTAGGCAAGGCTGCTAAACCAGAAGACCCCACCCCATCCTACGGGAGGGCACATGACCCAATTTGGACCAATCACATTCTTTTATCTGGGAATGGACAAGGTGCAAAAAGAATGAAAGATAACTGAAGCTATGACATCTGGTGACAGCTCTCTACAGGAAACACAAGTGCCCTTGTTCCTGGATGTTATTCTTCTCAAGGCTGTTGTACCAGTGAGCTTTTGTTGTGTAACAAATCATCCCAAAATTTAATAGCATAAAATAATATCCTTTGATTTCTCTCAAAATTCTGAAGGTCAATAATTTGGGCTTGGTGAAGCTGGGCATTTCTCCTGGTGGTGAAAGGATCACCACACATGTATCTGTGGTCAGCTGTTGGTGAACTGGAGGCTGGTGGGCTAGGGTCAGCTCAGCTGGGATCACCTCTGTTCTCCATGGTGTCTCATCTTCCAGCAGTCTAGCTTGAACTTATTCACATGCAGCTAGGCAAATTCCGGGAGAGGGAATGGCAGCAGTAAGCCTTGCTGAGGCCTAGGCTCAGATTTGGCATATCACCATTCCACTGCTCTTTATGGACCAATACAAGTCACAGGACCAGCCAAGATACCAGGGCATGGGAAGCAGGTGCTACTCCTTGATGGGAGAGGCTGCAAAATTACATTTCAAGAGCTGCGGATACAGAGTGGGGTGGAAAAGTGCAGTCCTATCTGCAAACTACCATGGCTCTGCCATTCAGCTCCCTCTTAATCTTCTAATGCATCCCTTTGTAAATGAAGTTAGTCAAAGTCAGCTTCTGTTGTTTCCAATTTAACAACCATCACTTACACATACTTGGGAATGAGTTAGTAAATGACTGAATAAGGATATGTTACAGTGGGTCACATGTCATCCAAAGGAGAGTGTTAAAGAGGGTAGGGTCGAGGGTGGCAGACCTTCCCATTGAGCTGACGAGCTGATGGAGCTGCACAGTATGCTGTATGCCGACTGCTGTGAGCACCTGGGAAGCTGTGATACGACTTTCCCTTCCATCTTCCTAGCTCGCCCTGTGGTCACAGCCACCAACAGCTGCAACTCCTGCGAAGAGCTAGACATGGAACAACAAGACAGTCACTTGGATCTGCTCCCTTGTCACTCCCTACGCTGAGGTGGAGCCCGCTGTTAGTGTTAGGTGACTATCTTCAGCTGTGTATTAATATAGCCACATAGGCTACTTCAGATTGGCTTCAATACAGGACCTAAGTTTGTTAAGAAAAGGATTATTTCAATAAAGGAAAAGTCTTAAGGCTGAAAAGACCCTTAGAAACGGTCCTGTGCTCCCTCATTTAAGTCCTTCTCACCTGCCATTCCCACTCTTTTCTAATCAAATCTCTATTTCCTTAGGGGATGATCATAAGGATGCTAGAAAGAAACAAGTTATATAGTTAAACAACACTAAACTGTGAATGACTGATGTCTCACATGCGTGAATTTCAAAGCTAACGTATAATGTTAGAGAGAAGACTTCTTAACTCAGAAATGTTTTTTGTAAGTAAAATCCCAGGAAATATGAAGGAAACATTTTGAGGCAGCTACAGGCAGTTTTGTTTTGTTGTTTTTTATAATGGTAGGGGTGATATACATAATGAAAAAATAGTATCTGGGGATAGATAGGACAGTGGATTTCTGTGATGTTTACAATTTTCTCTTCTTTGAAAGGCATGATTACCTTGGCCTTCAGAATATTCCAGAAATTACTTGTTATGGTAATTTATAATCAAGAAATACTGATGAAAATGGAAAATTCCTCAAACCTTTTTCAGCCTTAAACACAACATTTGGGGTTTAAATAGCACCCTCGGATAAAATGATTGCCTTTCAGTTCCATGAGCACTGCTCAGCATCTGCAAACCACAAAACTGTCACTCAAAGTGCTGAGATCCACGCTTTGTGAGCGAGACGAGGAGGAGCCATATCTGCTCTCACCATGTATGTCTCAGGCTTGGGACACGTGCCAGGGCCGGCAGATAGGATCTCCAGGGTTGAGTGGATGGTGTGATGTTCCCGTGTGGGAGGCTTCCCAGGGAGGCAGAGGGGTGACCTCACTGGGAAAATGAAAACAGTTCAGTAAAAAATACTTATCTTGGAAATAATCTGCCTGAATTTGAGATCAGTGAAGGTATTGTATTTCCAGCACCCTTTCAAAGAGCAAAGCCATTTACCATTCATCTGATATGGGCTTCTTGCCTGAGAGATGCTGACTCAGGCAAAAAAGGATCTCCACTCCAGCTCCACATAAAGACACAGTAAGGGAGTCACCCTTAGAAGAACCAATGATAAGGTTTTCCTTCTAAAACCAGAGCAGAGATGTGCTCCTGGTAAGTGCAGCTCTGGAGAAGACCGAGCCACACAAGGAACCTCAACTTTTGGCCTCCGATATTTTCCTCCCCTCTAGGATTTCTCCCGTGATACGTCCAACGCCGCCTATAAAGACCTAATGTGTCCCTGTCTCTACAGCCTAAAGGCAGACAAAGGTACAAAGCTTGGACATTTCAAAAGGCCCCTAACCTAAAATGCAAAAACTTAATAAGGAGGTAAATCAAGAAAATGTCAGAACAATCTAGAAGCAACATCAGGCTGAGAGCAGGCTTCTGATTCCCCCATGGTTGAGGTATTGTGTTTTGTTCTGAGCCCTGTTCCTTACCTAAAGAGCTCTCTTGGCAATTCTAAGCCCCACAGTCCTTTCCCCCTATATCTTTCCAGGGGCTGGGAGGACCAGCTCCAGTGATAAGCAATTTCATGGGGATTTACTATTCTATAACCATTAATACACCAAATCACCTCTTTAAGTGATAATTACAGAAAATCAACCTAGTCTTATTGTGGGCACTATTAGAGAGCTACCTCTTTTCAGTTTGGCTTATAACAGGTTTGGACTCCTGGCCTTGGTTTAATTAGCAAAGAGGTCTGGCCAGAAGCACCCAAGAGACAGTGTAGTTTGATTTAAAAAAAAAAAAAAAAAAGAAAGAAAGAAAAAAAAAAAAGCCTCATGTCCCTTGGGCTTTATCTGAGGTCTTTCTTAGTCCCACTAAATTTTCAGCTTCCGAAGCTACAGGCATTTCTGCCAACAATCTACCAAACAGCTTTTTATTCTGCCCAATGAAAAATCAGACCCAAAGTCTGTATGTTTCAGAACCATCTATGAGCGCGACAAAGCTTAGGAGTCCCCTAACTCCCTCTTTGCTTTGAGAGCTGGAAAGCTAATAGTGGAATTTGCCATCTTCCCCTAAAAGTTATGCAAGATTTTCAAGTATAAATTTCTGAGTCTAACTTTACCCCTGGATTCACTCTATTCTTATTTTTCTTTCTTAAATTTCTCTCTTTAACAATTTTTGTCCATGTCCAACTATGTAGTTTTGTTAGATACCTCAAATTTATTTTTTTACCAACTCAGTATCAGAAAAAGTATCTAAAACTTGAAAAGTTTTAGGTAAAAAGCTGGGTGTTCTGCAAGTGCAGTACTTTTCTTGACAACTCGTATTCTGAGCTATTTTATGGCTCTGGTGAGGCAAAGGCTAGTTTGTATGTTTTTGTCTAGTTGAGATGGAAATAATTTCTCTCCTGTAGAACAGATAATCTCAGAATTTACGGCTTATGACCCGGATGGACAATAACCAGTTTTGTATCTAATTTAGCACTTTTACCCTAATATTGTATACCTAGCTTCTGAAATGTTATTTGAACTGGTTTTACTATATTACAATTCCCTTCACTAATTAGTAATTTAAATACAATCTCTGACATATCTTATATTTGTATGAAAGTAATATTTTAAAAATCATACCTTAGAAAAACATAAATGGGCAATACAATGTACTTGTCAAAATCCACAGAACTTTTCAACACAGAGTGAATTTTGATGTATGCAAATTAAAAGTAAATCATTTAAGAAGTCAGGGAAATCCCAGATGGAATGCAGAATCTCACAAAAAAAATCTACCTGAATTACAAATGCATTAAACAAACCTCAGTGAAAGGGGGGTGGGGGAGGAAGGTGAGTAATGCAATGAGTAGAGTCTGTACAACTAAGGAAAATAATTGTACAGAGTACTGTGCTCTAGTTGATAAAATTGTTTTCCACAAGAATATAGGTTAACACATCTCTAACCACTATACATGTATACTGGACTTCACAATTAAATAGGCGAATGGCAGATTTCTTACTGAAGGAGAGAGTTTATAAATAAGCAAAGAAAGGAGGCTGGGTTAGAATTGGAAACATCAGTATGAATTCGTATTTGGCTTACTATGGACATAGCTACTTACATATAGAAATGTTAATAGACACATGGGTTATTATATACACATATATTTCCTTCTCCCTTAGCTGAGAGGGCCTGGAAGCAACAACACCAAGTAGCAAGATCGAGCACCCAGATCTTGGTTTCTAATGCTATTCTCCAGGAATACTAGTCTCCAGGAGCCAGGGCTTTCGGGAAAATGGCTGATTTTAGAACTGAGGCAGGAATTATGTGAGATGAACCTGGAGTCACTGACAGTGCCAGAAAGTGAGCAGTGCTCTAATGAATGAATAAACGAATGAATAAAACAAGACAGCGCTGTGTCAAAGGGATATGGGAGCCAAGGGACAGAGCTACCAATAACCAAAGTTGAAACAATTTGAGCAACAAAATAAGTAAAGTAATATTGGATTATAACCCAAAGTATAAAATAAATATTGAATCCATATTGATATAAATAAACAGGAGAGATAAGACAAATCTCACACACAAAAATTCCAAATAATGTGTCTAGCTACTTCGCCCTCAAGGAGGTGGAACATAACTGCCCACTCTTTAAATCCTTAAATGTGTACCATGCATAGTGACTTTATTATAAAGAGCACAATATGGAAAGTGGGGGGAAGGGTAAATTTACAATGGAGAATCCTGACACACTACCTCGGCCAAGATATTGAGATCAACACCATCAGTCATAAATTATGTTGCTAGTATGTACTCTTTACATGATGGGATAAGAATGGTACTTTACCTCTATATCCTTCCTCCCATAAAAAAAATAACCCATCTAATTCTGAGAAAAATGTTAGCAAATCCCAACCAAAGGACAGCTTACAAAATACCTGATCAGTACTCCTCAAAACTGTCAAAGTCATTAAAAACAAGGAAAGTCTGAGCAACTGCCACAATCCAGAGGAGCCTAAGGAAAAATGACAACTAAATACAGTATGGCCATATATGGAATAGAAAAAGGACATTAGGTAAAAAAGAACTAAAGATATCTGAATAAACTATGGAGTTTAGTTAATAATAATAATACATTAGTATTGGTTCATTATCGGTTCATTAACTGTGACAAATGTACCATAATAATCTAAGATGTTAATAATAAGAAAAATGGTTGTACGGTATGTGGAACTCTCTGTTCTACCTTTGCCATTTTTGTCTATCTAAAACTATAAAATAAAAAAGTTTATTGAAATAAGTAGGTGCATCAGACAAACCAGATATTGATACATTCTGCAAATATTTGTCTGTGTCCTGAAAAACAAAGAAAAACTCAGAAACTGTCACAAATCAAAGGAGACTATGGAAATATGACAGCTTAAAACCATGTGAAACCCTGGGTGGAGTTAAGCAAGAACAAAAAAAGGATACTAGTGGAAAAACTGGTTAAATCCAACAAAAAAAAAGTTTGTAGCGTAGTTAATAGCATGGTATCAATGTTAATTTCTTAGTTTTGATAAATAATTGTATAAGATGTTAGGAAAAATTGGGTGAAGGTTTATGGGAACACTATACTATCATTGCAACTTTTCTGTAAATCTATAGTTATTTGGAAATTAAAAGGTTTAAGAATGTTTTTTGTTTTGTGTTGTGTTTTTTTAAATAGGTGAATCATGAGGAATAACAGATAAGTATAGACTGGAAGCAAGATATACTGCCTTCATCTGGCCAATAGAGATACAAAACTGCCATCACCAGAACTAATATGTATTGAAGAAGGAAATGATCCCTAAGAGCTTCAGGAAGACTGCCTGAATCATAGTGATTCTCTCCCTGGGATGGGGAAGTATAATAATCTAAATAATAAATCTTACATTAGCATTTGTCCGAGTACTGTTCAGGCCAAATCTCAGGGAATTCTGCTTTTCTTAGAGCTCTTGGTGACAAAACACATCTCTCTCAATAATCTCAACTATGAGTGGTCTATTTCAGGCATTGGGTGTTAAAGATAGGGACACAATGGTTAATGAGATCTCCTTTCCTACATGATCTAATCTCTGCCCTTTCCACACACAGGAAGGCCAATAGCTATTCCCTCACAAACATAAGAAGAACAGGTCTTATCTCACTGACCAGTTAGAAGGCCAACCCCTACAGGATGGCCACAAACAGCCAAGATCCTGAGGGAACTGGGAAGAGCCTCTGATCCTCCGATCCTTGCTTGACTGAGTTATTTCTCCAAGCTTTTCCCAAGGTAGCTAGGAAGAGGTTTCCTGGAATTGTTTATGAGGATGCCAGAAGGTCAGCCAGAGTTCTCAGTCCTGACAGTCATTTGTTCCTCCTCCCTCACTGGAGTTATAATACATATGATGCCCCAACAGACCTACTCAACACACATTGGACACCTGTGACGTGCCAACTTCAGTGCCAGGTACTGGGGAAGAGGGAATGGATTTATTAAAGAAAAACCATAATAACAATGCTAATGATGATAATTGATGACGATGACGATGACGATGATGATACAGATTTACAACAGATTTACAACAGATCAAACCCTATGCTACAAACACTGGTTCAATCCTTACACTAATTCAATGAGACAAGTCATGTTATCTCCATTTTCTTATAGGTAAGAAAGCTCTTCTCCCTCCAGGAAGTGAGGATCAGAGTACATTGTCCAAGGTCAACCAGGAGGCATCCAAGTGATTAAGAACACAGCCTTTGAAGTCCAACAGACCTAGAACCAAAGCTTAGAGTCAAAGCAGAGAACGATCCCTGGGAAGCTAGAATGCATCTCAAGAAGAGGAAGTGTGGAGGTAGACAGGGGAGAGGAGAAGGAAGGTACAAGAATCTGAAAGCCTAGGAAGGAGTTTCTTTTGCAGGAGGGTAAATGGGTAAAAGGGGTCAAATACACGGTAAGAAAAAAGGAAATTAGACTTTTGGTGGTGAGCCATGATAGAGTGTACAGATATCAAATTGTAATACTGTAATTTATATGATGCTTTAACCAATGTTACATCAATTTTTAAAAAATTAATAAATAAGAAAAGTATCATGAGACTCTGCCCAGGCTTAGCTGGGGGGAAAATGCCTTGGTCCATTAGTAATTTCTGCCACAAATTTTGAGAGTGGGAAGAGCCTCACATGTGCCCAGAATTTGCCATTTCTCCTTTAGGGGATATCACCACTTGGACATACTCTGCAGGAGGAATTAATTGGGTTCAGGCCCAGGTAGGGAGCCAAAATGTCCCAAAGACACTCTGCTTCCGTCAACCTTACAAACTAGGAAGAAACAGCATTGACAGCAAGAAAGGACCTAATTTGAATTCCTTTGGTTTTAATTATTTTGAAAAGAGAGGCAGGCCACCAATGCCAAGATCCTTTAGGAAGAACTAAAAACTAAAGAGATTCAGGCCAGCTGGAGGGGGTGGAAGGGGGAGTCCCAGCCAATTAGCCTTCCTTTGTGACATGGTCACCCTTCACCCTACCCTCCAGAAGCCTTAATAACACTCATGTGTCAACAGGATCTCAGGAGAGGGGAAAAAGCGGTGAGCCAAACCTCAAGAGTGAAAAGGAAAAGCAAAATCTGGAATTTCAGCTCAAAGCTGGACCCGTGAGTGGCTTAACTGCTGTTATTATTTTTTATGGAGCCTTCACTGGGCTTTCCTGACCACCAGGAACTTGGCTTCAGAGCTTGAGGACCATGGCTTCCTTCTGTAGCCTTGCTACTTACTGCCTTGCCAAACAGGCTCAACCACCATCTCAAAGTCTAGTCTTCCACGTCAGACCTCCCCATGTGGGTCAAACTTTCCATGGCTAGACTATTAAAGGGCAAGCAGTCTTACTCTTTCCTTTAATAAGCAGTTTTTACAGGGTGCCAAATGCCCTTTAAGGAGCCCAAAAGCCCAAAGCAGTCCTCTGTGTTCTAAAAACCCCAGCCTCGCCCAGAGGCAGGAGGAGGTAGAGACCCAGACCCAGTCAAAATTAGTCTCCAGGGAATCTGCGTCATTCAGGCTGTCAGGAGACACTGAAGCTACCATTAGCATTGATCCAAAAAGGCTCTTCTAGGTCCTGGCAGGAATGAGCCCAGTCTCTCCAGGGTAGTAGCTCCTGAGAGGGGAGGACAGGAAATTTCTGCCATATGCCTTCTAAGGAAGGTGAAAGCTGTTACAGGCCTGGTAGTCTATTGAGAACCTTGATGGATCTGGATTCACAAAGGTCAACATGACACTGAATCTGAAGCTGCCGAAAGCTAAACGGCTGTATCTGATAGAATAAGAAAAACGTGGAGTATGGGGGCAATCCAGGACAGGTGAAAGGGGCCAGCAGAGGAGGTGGCCTGAAGCTAGGGCAAAGCCCCTGTGTGAGCACCTGGGGATTCGGGGCAGTGGTGGGGGGCATGGTGTGTGTGTCTCGGAACAGGGATACCTGATGTTCAATTTCAATACAAACTGTTAATATAAACTGTTAATATAATATAAACTGTTCTATCCCCCAACCACATCTCAAAATTTCAGTAAAATCTAGTAAATACCTACATGGCTTTGTGTGTGACTTTTGTGCACAACCAGGAAAGGCTGGGTTTCGTTCCTGATTCAGTGAGGACAATAGATAGCTTGTATGTGTTGGCAAACTCAGGTTGCCGGGCTTAGGGACCAGGGTGACTCTGGATTCAATCCCTAAGAATGGACTAAATCTTCCGGTGCTTTCTCCACTTCTTTCTAAGTGAAAAGTGAATTGGAGTGGTATCTCTTTCTACCTTTTTAAATTTCTTCTCTCTATTTACGATGTACTAGGACACTACACAGAAATGGTAAAGAATACAAAACTTAGGATTTAAATAGATATGGGTCTGAATTCCAGCTCCAGTTTCCTGACTATGTGACTCTAGCCTCGGTTTCCTAATCTATTAAATGGGAGTAAATAATGCATTCTTTATGATGGTCATTCCTTGTAAAGGATCAATGAGATAAACTATGTGCAATGTTTGCCATAGCAACTGATACATGGTAACACTTAACAAACCTGGCTGCTCTTGTTCACCTGTGGGTGATAACGATGATGATGATGATGGCCATGAAGGTCTCACTGACAATTACTATTCCTGACTATAGAGCTCCTATAGTTAGGGGAGGGGAAAGGACTGGTGAAATAGACTTTGAAGATAAAGGAAAATAAATCTTGCAAATCTGCTCTACTGATTTTTATTGGACCATGAAGTGAACATGAAATAAACTTGTTGCTAAAATGGGAAGATTGTTTCTTACTACAATTAGTCTATATGCGCTAATCCAGGCACCACCCCACATCAGCCAAGTTTGGGGAGAATATTAAAAGGAAGGAGGTTGATGAACTGGGGATGAATTTATACAGAGAAAAGTGAATGATGACCGCTGTCCAAAGCCTTAACAAAACAAATGTATTATATTTGGCTTTTCTCTCATGCTATCTACTCTTTCCCTTATTAGGTTCCAAGTGGATTATTTTTCTCCCGATATTCATTTAGTTAACTTCTAATTTTCTACACTCAATGTGCCTTTATGGATATAACCATCATTCCTTTTTTCAACCTTTATCAAGGCATAATTAACATTTAACGTTGAATACATTTAAAGGTGTGTGTACATTTACAGTGTGATGATTTGACACACATATATTGCAAAATGATTATCATGATAAGATTAATTAACACCTCCTTTACTTCACATAATTAACAATTCTTTTTTGTGGTGCGAACATTAAATTCTCTTAGCAACTTTGAAGGATGTAATACAGTACTGTTAACTATAATCACCGTGCTGTACCTTACATTCCTAGAACTTATTCATTTGCTAAGTGGACGTTTGTACCCTATGACCAATATCCCAACACTTCCGCCCTTGGCAACACCACTTGACTGTTTCCCTGAGTTCAGCTTTTATAGATTCCACATATAAGTGAAATCATATGGTATTTGTCTTTTTCTGTCAGACTTATTTCACTTAGCATAATGTCCTCAAGGTTCATCCATGTTGCTGCAGATGGCAGGACTTTCTTCTTTCTCACGGTTGAATAATGTTTGTGTGTGTGTGTGTGTCATCTTTTTTATCCATTCATCCATCAATGGACACTTAGGTGGTTTCCGTATCTTGGCTATTATGAGTAATGCTGCAATGAACATGGTGGTGCAGTTCTCTCTTCAAGATCCTGTTTTCATTTCCTTTGGATAAACACCCAGAAGTGGAACTGCTGGGTCACGTGGTAGTTTTGTTTTTAATTTTTTTAGGAATCTCCATACTGTTTTTCATAGTGGCTGTACCAATTTACGTTCCCACCAACAGTGCACAAGGGTTTCCTTTTCTCCACCTCCTCACCAGCACTTATCTCCTGTCCTTTTAATAACAGCCCTTCTAAGAAGTGTGAGGTGACATCTCATTGTGGCTTTGATTTGCATTTCCCTGATGATTAGTGATGTTGAGCTCCTTTTCATGAACCTGTTGGCCATCTGTATGTCCTTTTGGAACAATGTCTATTTAGATCCTCTGCCCATTTTTAAATCAGATTGTTTCTTATTTGCTATTGAGTTGTATGAGTTTCTAATATATTTTGGATATTAACCTCTTATCACATAGACGGTTTGCAAATATTATCTCTCATTCAGTTAGTGGCATTTTCCCTTTGTTTAAATTGTTTCTTTTGCTGTGTTTTTTGATTTTTTGTTTTGTTTTGTTTTGTTGATGTAGTCTCACTTATTTTTTCTTTTGTGCTTACACTTGTGGTGTCATATCCAAAACACTGTTACCAAGACCAATGTCAAGGAGCTTTCTCCCTATGTTTTTTTATCTGAGAGTTTTATGATTTCAGGTCTGACATTTAGGTCTTGAATCAATTTCAAGGTAATTTTTGTGAGCTGTGTAAGATTGGGGTCCAATTTCGTCTTCTGCATGCGATTATCATTTTTCCAGCATCATTTATTGAAGAGACTATCCTTTCCCATTGAGTATTCTTGGCTCCCTAGTCAAATATGAGTTCACTGTATCTGCAGGGCTCTCGATTCTGTTCCATAGGTCTATGTGTATTTACGCCAGTTCCAGGCAGTTTTGATTACTATAGCTTTGTTATAGTTTAAAAATCAAGAAGCGTGATGCTTTGGTTACATGCTCTCGCTTTCCCCCATAGGAGAAATCTCAGCCGAGAAGGTCTCCCATGGCACCAAGCTGTGCAGCCTTGGGGGGAAAAAATGACAGGGTAAAGTCAAACGGTTCCTCTTACCCTCTTCACTACATCCAAACTCATTTTTGTCTTCATATTTTTTCCTTTGCTCACACAGCGTGCTGCTGGAACTTCCATGCTGGACCCCTGAGAATCCACGTAGACTTTCTCACTCACGAGTGATTGTCTACGACAGATTCTCCAGAGCTCCCAACAGCAGCCGGTTCATGGCCCACTGCAGAGTCTACAGCTGGGACTGAGGTCTCTTTGCCTATTAAGCAGATCACAGGTGGGCAGTACTCCTCCTGGTCCCTTGGCATATGGTGCTGGATCCTACCGCTCCCCTAAAGGCACTTCCGCCAGACTGTTGTTGTTGAGGCGGGATACAAACAAGGACATCTTATTCGGTTATCTTGCTGACGTCTAGAACCGTCACTCTTGACACCCCTGGCAGTCTCCTTTCTGATACAGCTACGCTGCACTTGCTCCTTCCATGTTTCCGGTCCAGCTGCCACAGAGCAGGCTGTTGAATAGGATAGAGCACATCCATTATACCAGGTGATCTCTGTCTGGAGCCCATCATTTTGTTTTCAGTCTGAAAGATAATACCTCCCCCAAGCTATAGAAGCCAAAAGGAGTTTATTGCCTTCAAAAGAAATTTCAGGAGATGCTGTATCACTGGCTTAGACAAATCCAGTTTGATTACATTCATTGTCTCCTTGTCTCCCCTCACACAACAGTCAGATTTTTAAAGGAAGGTTTAATGTGAAACTGAGCCCTTCCAGTTTCACTTTTCCATCCTCCTTTCAGTACAAAAGCCCTACCTTGGAAAATGAGAATAAGAATTGTTTCATTAATCATGGGATTTCAGATCTTTTCAGTGGGAAATAAGGAAGATGAAAATAGTCCTTTACCAGAACCGAGGCTTAAAGACACAAAAGCACACTAAAAGGGAAAGGTCCTTGAAGCCAAAAGAAAAAAAAAAATGGCTTAAAAAAATAAAAATATAAGTGACAAGTTCTGTTTGGGGAGGGGGGGAGAGGATAAAAAGCCATATTTCATGGCATGACGTTGATAAATGTTCTTTTAATGTCCAAAGTCACTTCTAGGAGATGGATTCCTTTAAAACAAATCTACTAAATACTCCATCATCACTAGAATATTTCAGTGTGCCTTTTGCTAGCTATAATCTTACTATTTATTCTCTCCCCTTTAACTAGGTGGAAAATCTCATTTTATGCTATGAAATGAAAAAATGTCTTCCAAATTTGACGTGGTTTTTGAATCACAACTATGCTATCTAAACTTCACTAGGCCTTAGTTTTTCCATATGTAAAATAAGGAAAATAAAAACTCTACATTATAGAGTTTTTTTAAGGAATAAGAAATTTTGCTTACTATCACTGCAATAAATAATACAGTTACTTATATTACTATATTATTTATTATATACAAAGTACTTTTTCTTGTTTAATCTCTTGACAATCAGTCCCATGTGGTATATACTAATACCAACCCCATTTTACAGATGTGAAAACAGAGGCACAAAACAATTAAGTACTTGCACAAGGTTACTCACTAAAACAATCACAGAGGTAGGCAGGTTCAAAAGAGAACAGAATGTTTAACGTGTGGCAGAATTAGGGGAACAAATATAGTGATGGATTAGAGACTACCCAACAGAAAGTCATTATCATCTCTAGTCTTGAAGGGACAAGAGGAGAGATTGATGTGGTTGAAACCAGGTGAGAGCTGCACACATGGGAGAGATGGCCATAGTAGACATAGATACCTCGCCATGGCCAAAACCACAGCTTGGCAGGAATGGAGGGAGGAAATTAATATTCTGATCTCTCATTTCTCCCATCCATTAATCTTCTGCCAGCACCTCCCATTTCATTGATTAAACTGAACTGGAAATCAGAGGTTAGGGGAGTCCAAGTGACACAGAACATAGAGGTCCGCCTCCCAGGGCACAGAGTAATGCTGAGAATAGACCAGGAAGGGCAAATGGAGAAAAACTAAAAATGCGGTGGAGTTAGGATTCAAATCCAAATTCTTACCCACTCACTCTATTGTCTCTTAAGCATAAACCAGTTATTGGCCTTTCTCCAACTTATCTGCAAAGCCTCAGTGTCTTAGCTCGAAGTCCACCTTGAAAGCAAACAGCCCTTTCTCTGGAAAGTGTGACTGATAATTATAATAAAGATTTGTCAGCAGAAGGGCTCACAGCACAAGGAGCACAAATGGTTCCCTTGAAAGAGTCCCCATCAGACAGGTTTTATTCCCGAGTCGCTCCTCCTGGTTCAAGCCATGGGATGTCCCTTCTTCCCTCATCCTCTACACACAGCAGTCCTTGGACCCTCTGTCATCTCCCTCTTGTCCCCCCTGCTAACACAAAGTCCTCCTCATTTTTAAACCTGGGGATAGCCTGACATCCTCAACTCCAGACACCAGAGGCTTCCTTCCACACCTCAGTGAGTTGAAGAAACTTTTCTGCAAAAAAAAAAAAGAAAGAAAAAGAATGTCTCTCTCTACGAGGAATTCTCACATCATCTACCAAGAAAATATTTGTTCTCTATTAATGCATATGTATGTGTAGGGCTTGGCATATGGCATGCATAAAAGAAGACTACTTAAATGAGAAGTAGCAGTAATAGTAAAAGTATCAGTAACCTCGGACACCACAGTGCATTTCTACCCAACCTCTTTACTATGGATTTTGGCAACATTATTTGGACTGCTCTTCTGCAGAATCACTCTTCTAGGCACATTTACCCAGCAGGAGATTGTTGAAAACGAGCTACAGATGTGTTTCTTTTCCTGAGAAAATGCCCCAATGCACACTATTTTTCAAAATGTTGCTTTTCGGACCATGAAAATGGTATCCCTGGCCTTCAGTTAGCATGATATAAGAAACTTGAATAACCATGACCAATGACCAACGACAGGATAATCTTTCGTTTGTTAACTTGTAAACAGACATTTTTGAAATTGTCCATACACCTTCGACCCTTTCAGGCATGGGTCTCAAACAAAGTGCCTTTTCCTGTCCAAACACATAGCAAGTTCAAGTTTCTGCCCATTACATCACCTGCGTTCGCCTGTACAGTCTATGAAACACATTATACAAAGAAGACATATAAGGTGAAAGAGACTTGTTTGCAGGTGAGTCAATCTTCATTCATCAATTTCTTTGCTTTAAATGATAAGCTTTGACACCCCAACAAGGGTACCTGTGTGAGTGGGAATGAGGGCAGGATTATCAAGTGGAGATGACATCGCAGAGGCAAAGAGCTGGGAAATCAGTGGTCTAGTGCACTGCCCAAAGGTAGATATTTTTAATCTAATGGGAATTCTCACTAAGTAATTTGGATACAACTCGTGGATCTGTCCACTTCTCACCCCCTCACCACTGCCATCCAAGTCTGAGCTCCTGTCATCTCTCATTGCACTTCCTTCTGTGCCAGCGACCTCGTGAGCACAACCTGCCCTCACCGCACCTCAGCTGCACCACCGACCTCTTGCTTCTGTCCCTGCCTCCTGGGATGTGGGATGTTCGTGGGAACTATGCAGTCCTTCGGCTGCAGGCACAAAACTGGCAGTGTGAGGGAATTAACACCCCAGCGGGCAACCCAGGACCGATGGGGGAAAGGAGCTGAACAATTCAGAGGTGAATTCCCACTTGGCCTCTTAGAGGTCCCTGATGGGATACGCCCCAGTTGTCTAATAATATATCAGAACCTCCACACCACTGGCCTGACTTTACCTTTTTTCCCGTTTCACACTTCCTAGTCCTCCACTTCCGTTTCATGGATCACAGACCTTGTGTCGGCTCAGCTTTATGGAGGAACCAAGCTACAGTGGTCTCCTAACTGTCCCCATCTATCCCTTTAACCTTCTATAATCTGTTCTACAGCAGCCAGAGCAGATCATCTAAAATATAAATACACGTATTATGTCATTCCTCTGGCTCAAAAGCTTCTCATGGCTTCTATCACATCCACAATAAACTCCAAAGTCCCTTCAATGACTCCCAAAACTCAGCATGATCCAGCCACTGGTCCCTCTCCAGCTCTCTCTTTTTCCATACCACTTACACCACATGCCATTATAGTGTGTATTTCTCTGTTCATGGACCACCTCCTCCATTGCAATGCAAGCTCCGTGACAGCACGATTTGTCTGTCTTGTTTACTGCTTTGTCCCAATTCCTCACTCAGTGCCTGACTACATAGGCATCCAAAAATATTTGTCAAATCAATGAGACACGTGATTTTCATTATGCACATGGCTGTCATGCTAGAACTAACATTGTATCAGACAAAGAGAAAAAAACTTGCTGTCAGCTGCTTTGAATGATTTTGTGATATGTTTATCCAACAATGGGTAGAAAACGTGATAAAAAATGGCTAAAAAGCCTGGTGCCAATGATAGTCTTGGTGAGGATTGAAAAACAAAGGCCATTCCCCTTGATCAAAAGCTAGATGTAATCAAAGCTGGATTTGCCCAAGGATATTTAGCTTTATAACTATAGACTTAAAGCTATAAAAACACCAGTATTATTGAAATGCCTGCAGGCAAAATGACTATTATTGGCAGTCTAAATGCTCCAGCCCCAAATCCCCTATTTTCTCTTTGAAATCATTATTTTTAAAGTGATTTTTACAAAGAGGCTCCTTAGGAATGCAAGTGTAGCACTATAGTACAGATCAGACCCCTGCCCCAATGAATGAGAGCGAGAAAAGCTGAATCTAATCTATAACAAAGCTTTCCTTGACACATAAAGTGGAGTCTCAGACAGAGTAAACTATGGCAAAGCCCTCAGAATTCATGACTATAATCTTAAAAGGAGATAAGGACTAGAAGAATATGTCACCTGTTGAGCCCATAATTACTAAAATTAAGCATGGCTTCCAAAGGCCCAGGGGGCATTTGGTTGGCAGCCACCAAGGTGACCAGCCCTCAGATACAGCCCCAGATCTAACACTGACTACCTTTGTGAGCCTGGATAAATCACTTAACTTTTGAGTCAAATGCTCTTGAGGGCAAGAACTATCTCATTCCCTGTAGATCCCACCACAGGGCCTGGCAAAAAGAAAGTGCTGCAGGCACACATTTGCAGAAGTATGTGAGGCATAATTTGTACCCTTAAAGGCCTTGTGTAACTTTTAGCAAGAATCCAATACAGCATAGGAAATAGGTCGACAGTATTATAATAACTATGCATGGTATCAGATGGGTACTTATCAGGGTGATCACTTTGTAAGTTATAGAAATGTCTAATTACTATGCTGTACACCTGAAAGTAATATTTATTTTATGTCAACTGCAATTGGTAAAAAAAAAAAAAGTATTAAAAAAAAAGAATCAATATGAATTCTTTCTCTGTTTGTTTTGAAGATATCTGTATTTTTGCCAGCACTTTATTCCCTGGGCTCAATTCGCTATTAATTTCCATGGACAACATGACTCTCATGAGGTATTTAAATTATTATTTCAAATTAGAAAAGAACCATGTCCAGTCAACAGAGATTGTTGTGTGAGTAGATTAAAACCATTATACATAAGTTGGACATCATAACATGATTTGGGTTTGAAATTTCCTTTGAAACTAAAGATACTCTGAGGTCTCTTTATGGAAGGAGCATAGGATGCTGAATGGGGAGACCAAGACAAGTGATTTTGGAAAAGTTACTTACTCCCTCTGAGCCTCAGTATTTGTATCTGTAAAATGAAGGCATCTGAGGAGATGCATAATCTCTTCCCCAGCAAACAAGGGCGGATTATTGTGAACCTCAAGATGTTTTTCAGAGATACATGCCTCCATTTGGTCTGTCCCTGGGTCCTAAAGGAAGAGAGGAAAGAGACTATGTATCCATTATGCACTGTCACATAAACAAGCCACCCAAAATGTAATGGCTTAAAATAACAATGTATTATTATATTTCACAAGTCTGTGGGCTGACTGGGCTTAGTTGTGGGGTTTATTTGCTCCTTAGAGTGCAGCTGAGGTCACGCCAGGGCTGCATTCAGCTGTGAGCCCAGCTGAAGCAGGAAGGTCTAAATTGGCTTTCATCCTCAGGTTCTTTCCACGTGGCCTCGCATCGCTCAGTGGTCTATCCTGAGCTTCTTTACAGCATGAAGCCTGGATTGTAAGAGGAAGTGTTCCTAGATGACATGCTCCCATGCGCAAGTGTTTATCAAGACTCTGCTTGCATCACATTTATTAATATCCTGTTGTCCAGAGCAAGTCACTTATCTAAGCCCGCAATAAGGATGGGGGAATGGGGACAGCACAAGAGCATGAATACCAGGAGGGATGGCTCATTGAAAGAGCAAGAAGCGCAAAATCGGGACAGGACTTTGTAGATTAAGATGTTTCTGCAGAGTTTGATCATTTTTTCCCAAGGAACCTGTTTCCTTCTTCTCCAGACTCCATCAGGCCACTGAAGGTCATTGTTCTGGCTGGGTCAGATCAACCTTTTGAAATCATTAAGTGTTTCCTCCCTAGAAATATACTCAGGACATAAATAGCAATTTTATCATTACAGGAGTTATCTGACATTTATCATACATGAAATACTTTTGCCACCATTAATCAGCTTCACTGCAATAATCCAGTGAATAATAAAGGGTGCTGCATTGTCTGAAGGGCTAGAAGAAGAATGAAAGGAATAGATTTTAATTTTATCTTTAAAAAAGGTACAGCAATAAATATTTACTGAGGCCCGGCAATGTACTCAGATATGTACTGGGCAACTAGGCTGTGAAAATAGAGGGAAAGTGTAATAAAAACTTCAATACACCAAAATATAACTAGAAGGAATCTTAAATTATTGACATTACATACTAATAACAGCAATAGCAAGTATTACGGTGAATGGGGATTTCTGCTATTATTGCTACTATTTTACTTTTTAAAAATTACTGTACTCTGTATTTTACGTTCATTAGTTCATTTACTCTTCACATGTAATCCTATAAGGAAGGTACTAGCATCCCCATTTTACAGATGAGAAAACCACAGTCTAGAGAGGTTAATCACCTTTCAAGGTCGCTCAAGAAATTAGAGGCAAAGGCAGGGTTCAAATCTGTATATTAATTTATCCAGCCACCAAATATTTATTGAAAGCTTCCTATGTGCTAGACTCTGAGTCTTTTCTATATTTTCACCTATTACATGTTGAACAGTAGCTTCTCAATCATATGCCCAGAGGCATTCGAAAGAAAATGAATAAATACATGTTGAGGGTAAAATAAACTGCAATGAAATGAGCTTCTGCCCTTAGCCAGGCATCTCGGAACCAGCAACACACTGCACTACCCCATCCACGCCCAATGAGAGGTTACACATGATTTACACTCTTCCTTGGAAGCTCAGTGCATCGAACTCCCGGACCTGGGGCTGCTGACCTGCTATCCCTCCGAGTCACCTGAGTGGGTCCTGCCAGGACTTTGAGATGCTCTTGCTTCACTGACATCATCTTTCATTATCACTTTCATCACTGACTTGGACACCTCGAGTGATGCTGAAGACTAAAGACCAAGCCTTGGGAGTAAAGAATGAGAGAAATGATGCAAGCTTGGATCTCATATTCTTGCTTCAACAGTAAAACTTTGGCAATAAGAACCCTTTCCAGAATGCTGAAACTGCAAGTACTCCGAAAGTATGGAAAACATTTTGATATTCTCTAGCCTTTATTATGGAGACATGAAAGAAGAATCAGATATCTTGAATATATTCTGGGGGGGGGGGGGAATCCGATTCGTTTTGAGTATACAGTTACAGTAAAATGCACAAGCCCTAAGATCCTCAAGCATTCTGATTAAATAAAATTTTTCTGTGTAAAGCACAGATCTGGCGCTTGGAATCACGTCTGGATGAAAGGCAGGCCTTCTTTATAAGTAACAACTTGAGAAAAATACGAGGCTGGAAAAAGGCAACTAGCAGAGACAATAAAGTATAACAGGAATTCAGAAAAGACTTAGACTAGCTGGGTGGCCTGCCCTAATAAACATCGTTGGGAGTTGGAGAGCTGCCTAGGAGAGGAAAGTGAGGACCGAGATGAATAATTGAATGAAAAAAAATAGGGAGAGAGTATTAAGTTGCATCTTCTCCACATGGGATCTTGAAGGGAAGGGATGCCTTTTCAATAAGGTGGAGTAAGTAGCTGCCCTCCTGGTTTAATTTGAAGGCAAACAGTACCTTCTTCCTAAGAAAGTACTCTGGCAGCCCAATTCCAGTGAATACAATGTCCACCATAAATTACTCTTTGAAATCTGGGAATTTAATGACCAGTTAGATTTGAATGAAAAAGAGTTACTACCGGGGAAGGAAAGACTGAGGCATTATCATCACCCATAAGCTCCTTAAATCAAATGGATTTCTGATTTTTTTTTTTTAATAGAGGGGCTTTTTCTGGGTGATTGAGCAACAAGTGGTATTTCCTTCTTCTTTATATTTTTCTGAATGTCATACGTTATTATAATGATTGGTATTACTTCTGGAGTCAAGGAACTATCTTCATGAGCTAAAGATAGATGCTATGCGGAAATAGTACTCAGACAGGTAAGCTTTGGTACTTATCAGGAGAGCTAAAGAGGTCTGGAAATTAAAGGCATGGCTGTAGTGGGGACAGTATGGAGTCACTCATTACCTAAGGACAAAGAAAAAGTCAAAGGAAAATGGAAATTAAAAAAATTAAAAAAAAAAAAACTTTCACATTTTTCCTAAAAATAAGCTTCATAGAAAAAAGTTTCTCTCATTCAAGATAGAAACCACAAAGTTAGAAAATAAGATGCAAACATATTTTTAAGCCCTCTGAATAATAAACTTAGGAGGGGGTTGATTCTCCCAATCTTGAAAAGATTATATATATACCTTCTATCACCTATTGGACTTCCCTCATCTGTAATAGAAAGCACTGATTTTTAGAACAGGAATATAAGTACAGTCTTCATATAAGTGTATGGTTTTCATTATAAATGTGAAAACCACACATTTCAAAAGAGAGAAGAAAATTTGCTCATAATATAATTTTGCACTGTGCTTTTTCCACTTACTATGTATCACATAGCAGAACCATTATTCTGTGTTCCTACATAGTCTTCAAAATGACCTTTGAAATGGCCACCTACTATTATGTATCATCATTTATAAGTTTCTTTTCAAATGTGTTGAGTGTATGAAGAAGGCAATTCATCCAATTGAACATGCCATCTAGACAGCTATGGAAAAATTCGTTTCTTAGCTGAAGTATTCAACTGTTTGCTTTCTATTTAATGCAAGGGTCTCATTTTTTCCATGGTCTTATAAGGTATCAATGCCTGAAGAAAGAACTCTCTCTAGAGGCATTCAACATTTTTGTTCGTGAATTGGATGAGAGCTTAGCTAGCATACTTATCAACTTTGTAAGTGGCCCAAGAGATGGGCGGCATAATCACTATGGAAAATGACAGATTCTGAATCCAAAAAAAAATCGGATTGGCTGAAAGAACAAAAGACTGAATCAAACAAGATGGCGTTTCACAGGATAAGAGTTAAAAGAACTGGTGATGTTTTGACTAGAGAAAATAAGCCTTAGAATGAACAACAAAAATGCTCTTCAAACACCTGGGGCTGGGAGGGGGTTTCATTACCCCAAAGAGAAGTGTAATAAAAGGTAACCATGACTATAAGGTTCAAATTTTAAAATTACTTTCGCCAATGGAGTTGCTAACCAAAAATGTACCCACGGTCACTTGCTCATTTATTCCATAAATATTCCCTGAGCACAACTACACTGTGCTCAGCTAGCACAGAGCTGGGTGCTGAGGACATGGCACTGAAAGATGAGGCCATCACGATCCCCACCCACAGGGTGGTCACCTCGCAGCGACAGACAGGCTGAAACACAACAATCAAATAAATGAATAAAAAAGTATAAACAGTGTGTTACAAAGTAAGCGGTAAAAGGCCTGAGATAAAGATTAGTAAGAGGAACCCACTGTAAACAGAGGGCCCAGAAAACACTTTCTCTGTATGTGACACTTCCACAGAGACTTAAAGGGTGAGAAGTAGCTGGTTACAAGAATAGTCATGGGGACAGTACGGGTAAGACCTCTGAGGCAGAAAAGAGTTTGCGTGTCTGTAAAAATGAAAGAAGGCCAGTGGTGTGGGAGCATAGTGTGCGAGGACAATGGGGTGAGAGAAGGTCGGAGAACTGGGTAGAAAATCGGACTTTGTGGGCAGAGTAAGGAGAGTGGATTTTATTCAAAAAGCAATGAGAAGTTTTTGAAGAGGCTTAAGCCTAGACTCATTTTTGTGTTTAAAAGAGTACTCTGGCTGTGATATGGAGAATAAATTAGAAAGAGGCTGAAGGGGAAGCGGGGAGCGCAGTTAGGAGACTGTCACAGTGGTCCCAGTGAGAAAATACGGTGGCCCGGACCACAGTGGTGGCAACTGAGACAGAAGTAGAGCAGAGCCAGGACAGAATCCTAGCAGAGACTGTGTCTGAGGTCCCTAAAAGACTTCAGAGCTGGCACAACCACTCCTCCATAGGCCATAGAAGGGATTCGGATCTCTTAAAGCCCCTCCCAACTCTGTGACTCCCCAAGAGATAGAGAAGAGATTCTAGAAGGGACATCAGGATGTGAACAAAACCCTTGTGGGTGCAAGACATGGTTCCCATTGATTTACGTGCACGGGCCCTGTTTTTCTAAAATCTTAGCAACGAAAGACACTAGGTTGAGCCAAATTCCTCCAAAGAGTTAATTACTGGCATGGCCCCTGGAGGGTCAGAATGAAGCAGGAGCATGTGGAAGGCATCAAGCTTACAATGTGAACATGAGCAGCACTAATGGGAACACTCCATCGCTAGGCACTGTCCCCACAATTCTACAAATTAGCCAGAGCCTCTGGAATCCCAGCTCTGCAGCTGCTCCACAGATGTGCTGAGCACCGGGATGAGAGCAGAGAAAGGGGGCTGGAGCATAAAGATTTATCCAAATCAAACCGGGACTTTTGGCATTTAAGGATATGACCACCATTTCTGTCTCCAAAGTCTAACTGGAAAGATCTTATCAAACTGCAAATATGACCATGTCCTCTTCCTCATTCCCACCCTTAAACCCTGCTTAGCATTGCTTTCAGCATAAAGACCAAAACCCTCAGCATGATCTTCATGTGAGGGGAGCATATGTCCTGGTTTGCCCAAAATAGCTGGGGTTTATGCCAATTTTGGTTGTCACTGATTTGTTTACTCTCACAAGTGTTTTGGTTTAGACAACAAATGGTGTGGTCCCCCTACCTACTAGGTCCCACGTGGTCTTTCCATTGCTGATGTCTCTGTACTCATTTCCTGCCTTGCTTCCAGCAGTAGCCACACTGGACTTCTTTCTGTTCCTCCAAGGCTGTCATCCCTCCTGCTGCAGGGGTTTTACATAAGCTGTTCTCTCCCCCTGGAAAGCTCCTGTACTCCCTTCCCCTTCATCAAAACACTGCCTCCTCCTTCAGGTCCTCCCTACCAGGAGACTTCTCTCTTAGACTGTCGCTTACCTTCATTATGTTCCTCTCCTCCATGGCGCTTACCAAAGTGGGTTTTATTTTGTTCTGTTTATTTTTATTTGGGTGATTCTTTGATTAATGTTCAGCTATCTCTCCCCATTTGAAAGAGGGCAGTGATAGTGTCTCCTTTGCCCTTGAAAGTCAAATGCCAAGCACATTTTGACTGAATGAATGAATGAATGAATGATTTTATTAATGAATAAATAAATAAGTATATGAAGAAATTACTGGTTAATTGGCTACTCCTACCAAACATAAAATAAACAAACAAAAACTGTGTATTAATACACAAGGGGAATGGTAAGAGGTGAGCTGATTGAATCTTTGTAACATATTTATTGCTGTGAGTGGCTGTGTGTCTGTGTGTGTCCCAAACAAGCATCGAATTCCATGTTGGTCACCTCTCAAAGCTAGTTCCTTGTCCCAAAGACATGGAAATAGTATGATGAGTTTCTAAAACTCTTCTTTGGAACTTGCTTGATAAGTCTTACTATGTTCTATTTGACCTCCTCCGATGACTACAACCTTTGAAGGGAGGTTTTGATTTCTGGAAAAGCCAACTGGCATTTCGCACCAAGTCTTATGAGCAAGCCTGCAGAACAAGCCAGACAGGGGTGTCTAGGTCAAAAATGAAGTGAAACTACAGAGACCAACCAAATCTCTCATGTGTCTCCGAGAAACTGGCTCTGGGGGTAATTCCAAACACTCTCTGAGCCCTGGCAGCAACTGTGGAAGAAGGGGAAAAGCCTCCCATGGGAGTTTTGAAAGATAAGCCTTGTTTGGTCATTTGAAATCATTTGTGGAAAATCAACCACAAAGTCCTTGGAATGACAATCCCTCCTTCCAACTGTGAGGTGCTATTTAGCTTGTAAAGTGCTTGCCCCAAATTGATCAGAGATTCCCTCTTCAACAAGGGCCCACTCTAAGACACACTGCTATTTTCATTTTGGAGAACAAGGCAAGCAGGGTTGAGGAGGTAGGGAAGTGGAATCGGAGCCCTCCTGGGGTCACGAGTCATGAGGGCTTTAAAGAAATCTAACACCTCCCAGGACTAAGCATGGCTGGAAAAATAAATACCAGTTCCCCGAGACAGCACCACAAGTGTTCCAGCCAAGTGTAGACATCCTTTGGAGCCCACCTGTTTGTGCTCCCTCACCCCAGATCTGCCAGGGCCTGCCCCAGGGCTGACAAACAAACCTCAGCTCTGAAATTCCATTAGCACCTCCAGAATGTTTGCCTAGCAGCTTCTCGGTGGAACAGGGGGACAAAAAACATTTTCTGAGCCCCACCTTAAATATGCAAAAGTCAAGTTCAAGGAGGAGCTGCAGAACCTAGAGCTTGGGATCCTGTAAGTCTGCTTTAGGGCCCTTGAAATGCACAGGGAAGAACTGAGAATGAATACGCTGGGAGAGTCCCAGTAAACCGGTGTCTTCAGGGCTCTCCAACTTCCCACTCTTAACCATCTGATGTCAAATCTAGTTTCTGTTTCAGGATTTCAATGCAATGAATTGGTATAACAGTGTTTTGCCTCCTATTAGCACCTATAAATTAACCTTCCACTTACAATGTAGAGGACAAGGCATTTCAGCTATTTGGAGCACCGTATTTCCTATCGTAAATGTGAATCAGGAGACATAAAGACCAAAGAAGCCATCTAGGAGTTACAGAAACGCACTCTTCATTGTGTCACTGGTGGCAACAGATGGTCAAGGGAGTCAAAAACACAGTTTGGTCCCGGATGAAGCCAGCATAACCAGAAAGACAGCAGAGAAGGGACAAGTCAGAAGTTAGATCAGGATGACAAGGGATGACCTTATAACACACCAAACCGGGAAATGCTGAAAACAGGCTCGGTGACCAACATGCCCCCCAAATATCTAGTATCAGGGTCATTGATTGAGGGGAAGTCTTTTTTCTGGTCTTGGACCTTGGCAACAAATAGAATAAGGGGTGATTATTTCCCTAGCTTGTTAGATTCATTTCCACCCAGTCCCTAGAGAGTTCGGCTTCTCCCTACTCTATGATAACCAACGTGACCGCAATTTATTGTTCAAATTGGTGGATATGGCGGAACGAAAGGGAGGAAGAGGGAGAAAATACAGAGGGATAAATTGATAGGAAAGTGGGAGGGGGAAAGAAAGAAGAGAGAAAGGGAAGAGAAAAAGAGAAAGGAAGAAGTAAGAAGGGAACAGAAAAACACAGTGCTATAGCATTACTTCTCACACTTGAGACACATTTGAACATGAAAGTGGCCACTATCAGTACTTTTTTCTGGGAAGCAGATGTTAACCTGAGACTGTCCCAGGAAATCCAGGACCTGCCACCCTTCTTACAACAGATGTATTCTCAGTGGATGGCTTTCAACTCGCTCTGTGTTTCCCGGGGGGTGGAGGGCAGAACAAGTGGAATGTGCCTTTCCGAGCATACTGAAACCAACCAACAGGTCCTCAGGCTGGCATCTGACAACATACAAAAGGTCTTGAAACCACAAACCACATCATCTACCATTGCTGGACAAACAAGAAAAGACCTGATAGTTATCAAGACAGCCACACATTTGTCTCCATGACTAAATGTCTTTTGTCGGGAGTCCAAGGGAAAGCCACCACCTCCCCATCTAGGCATCCAAACCCCCACATTTCCACACCTGCCCCACCTCTAACCTCACCTATTTTCCAAGAGAGTGAAGAATTTTCTGTGACCATGCTGATGCGAAGCATATGTGGATAATTGGATTTAAGAGATTGATGACAGATTTTCAAAGGGTTGATTTAAGACGATCCACGCTATAGCAGTAATTCTCACACATGAACCTTCATAAGAATCACACCGAGTCTTGTTAAGATGCGGATTCCTTTGCAGTGAGTCTGGGACAGGGCCTGGGATGCTGCATTCTAATAAGCATCCCAGGTGATTTTCAGGCTGCTGGTCATGGGCTACAATTGGAGTAGAAAGTGTCTACAACATTCAGTTTAAAGTCTAATGATCTTAAATATCTTTACTATGACACGAGGGAAAGCAGGCCAAGTAAATCTATCCCCAAAAGGCAACATGGTGGAAGGAAAGGGAGGAAGAAGGGGAAAATGGAGGAGAAAATGGAGGGGAATAGATTGATAGGAAAGTGGGAGGGGAAAGAAAGAAGAAAGGGAAGCGAAAAGAAGGAGAAATAATAAGGGAAGGGAAGAATACAATACACTAAATTAAGTTAGGCTAGAGAAGAAAATAACTAAGGGTTAAATGGATTCCTTTGGCAGAAGTGGGAAGCAGAAGCTCCATTCCCATTGTCTAGAGCCCCAGGGAGAAGCTGTTTCCATTCTGCAGCCCACGGCAACAAAAATCTCAAATTCCTTTATTTTCACCATTGTTAGCCAATTACTTACAGACTCATAGCATAGAGTCCTCTAGTCCAGTGACTTTTAAATTTTTGATTATGTATCACCTGTGAAATACATTTTACACTGTGACCCACTAAATACACACAATAAATACTTCTTGAAGAATTAAAGGATAAATGAATGAATAAATAGACCATATCACAACCAGAGATTCATATTGTTTCCCTGAATGTCTCCAGCTTCATTTTACTTTTCCCATTTAGACTCTATAGACAAATAATTATCCAGTGAATTTTGTTTCCTGCCAGCACTAAAAGCATAACCTCATCTGCCACTTGAGTCACAAGCCAGGAATTCTGTCACAGGGATGAATATCCAGGATTTCCCTGAAGATTTAGCCCTGGTGAAAACAACAAGCTGTTTTTCCAAAACAATTCCCAACAGCAACATTTATTTCATTTACTTTTATTTGAAAGTTTATGGAAGAAAGTCCGATTGCAGCTACAGATTCATGTTGGGATATTTTTGGTCTAAGATCTTGAGTTAAATAAGTCCTCTCCAAAATATTTGCCAGATTAGTATCTTTTAAGATAGTTTGGGGAAAATTGCCCCCGTAATATAAAACAGAGAACAAACAGCCTTTTCACAAAGATGGTGCCGAAAGCGAAAAAGGAAGCCCTTGCCCCTCCCAAAGCTAAAGCCAAAGCAAAGTCTTTGAAGGCAAAGAAAGCAGTGATGAAAGGCGTGCACAACCACAAAAAATAAAAGAAGATCCGCACATCACCCACAGCCCAAGACACTTTTGCTCCTATAGAAGCCTAAATATCCTTGGGAAAGCGCCCCCAGGAGAAATGAGCGTGACCACTGTGCCATCACCAAGGTCCCCTAACTACCGAGTCAGCCGTGAAGAAGATGGAAGACAACCACACACTGTGTTCATTGTGGATGTCAAGGCCAACAAGCCCCAGATCAAACAGGCTGTGAAGAAGCTCTATGACATTGACATGGCCAAGGTCAACACCCTGATGGAGAGAAGAAGGGACATGTACCCCTGGCTCCTGACGATGATGCTTTGGACGTTGCCAACAAAATTGGGATCATCTACACTGAGTCCAGCTGGCTAATTCCAAATACAATTTTTTTTTTCACTTGAAAAAAGAAAAGAACAAACAACACTAGAGGGAACTACAACAAATAATGACCATAGTTAGCTCTGTGTGGTAGGATTACAAGTGTTTTTCTTTTTTTATCTTCCTGTAACTTTTTTTGTATGTTCCTTTTTTTTTTTTTCTAAAATTAATATATAGTATTAAGATAATCACGAAAAACATTTCAATTATTTCTTCCTGTCCTCCCGCCCCCAAACTACTCCTGCTCCTAAGTTTCCTAGTTCAGTGAATAACACCATCATCCACACACTTGCCCAAGCCCCAAACCTGGGATCAGCTTAGTCTCCTCAGCACACCTCCTCTTCCACAGACAATGCAGCCCTACTCACTGAGCTGATTGTTGCTACTTGTCTCACTCAGCCTGGGAAGCTATAAATACCATAGACTGCTGGCTTAAACAACAAACACTAATGTTTCACTGTTCTTGAGGCTGGGATGTCCAAGAACGAGGTGCCAGCAAATTCAGTTCCTGGTGAGAACCCATTTCCTGGCTTGTAGGTGGCCACCTTCTTGATGTGTCTTCATGGGGTAGAGAGAGAAACAAGGAGTCTGGTCTCTCTGCATCCTCTTTTAAGGACACTAATCCTGTCACGGGGGCCCACTTAATTACCATCCAAAGGCTCTGCCTCCTAATACATTAGGAGTTAGGGGTCAGTCCATAACACTACTTAACAAATCGCCTAAAAACTTAGTGCTTTAAACATTTATTATTAACTTTGGGCTGACTAGGATCAGCTGGGAGGTTCTCATTTGGGGTCTCTCAGTGTTGTTGTAGTCCTGTGGCAGCTGGACATCAAAGATGGTCCATTCACACACTGATAGCTGTTAAAACTATCAGCTGGGAGCTCAGCTGGAGCCGTCATCAAAAGTGCCTACGCGTAGCTTCTCCATGTGATTTGAGCTCCTCAAAGCATGGCCACTGGATTGCAAGATAGAGGGACCCAAGAGCAAGCATTCCAAAAGGCCCAGGTGGCAGGTAAGTGACCTCTGTATTGCCTGTGCATTGGTAATTAGATACAGAATCTTGATGAGATTCAGCTTTTATCTTTTCGTAAGAATATTTCCTAGGTGTATTGTGTACCTGCAGTGGGAGGGACAAAATATGTACCTGGTTGGTTGTCTTTTTATGGTAACAATCATTGATAATCAAGTGCCTAAATAAAGCAATTCATCAGGAGTTCAAATTTGCGTTTTGCTTCAAAGATCATTTTGGCTACAGCACAAGTTACATTAAAAAGAAATAAATGTAACACTTATGTGCAACCTCGTAAGAATGCCCATCAAACCAATGACATGCAGATTTATAGGATACCTCATCCTGGTGGGTCCTTTTAATAGTCTGTGAAAATAAATAAGTCCAAAAGGAAATTTTAAAAAGGAATGTATTGTTTTGGCATCCTCTTTCACTGATATTGTTCAATTATTTCAAGAAGATTTCCATTAATTTTTTCTTTAAATAAAACATCAACCCCTAAAAGTTAACAAAGAATTTGTTTGCCCAACCAACAACCAGGATGAATAACTGTTGTCTCAAAATAAACATTGAGTTCCCTCAAAAGCTTACTTTTTCTTTCCTTTCTCCTCTTTTTCCTTTCTCTACTCTCTACCTCCCTCATCATCCCAACCTCTCTCCCACTTTTTATTTTTGAGGTAAAGAAATATCTTGATCTTTTTCTAAAAAAAAAAAAAATTGAAGGCCAAAAATCAAAATGTAACTAGATTACAAACACTGACAAAAGCTGCTTTTATCTAGAAGTTTCCTGACCTAAGGAGGATGTACCCTGCTATAGTAGCCATGGTCAGACTTCTTCCCAGAAGGTCAGATTGCATTTCAACAATAAATCAAATCCTATCTGCATCACATGAGAGTCAGAGCAACAGAGAGGAGCGAACACAGGCTTTGGTGTCTGATAAACCTCGACTGGAGTCCCAGCTCCAACTCACACACTGTCATCACTTTTACAGTTCCAAGTGAGGTGTTGCTCCTCAAGCGTTAATAGGCCTTCCAACCATGTGCGGATTTTGTTAGAATGCAGAATCTGAGGCAGTAGCCCTGGAGTGGGGCCTGAGCTTCTGCATTCTGACAAGATCCCAACTGACACCCACCCTGCTAGCCTGCACACCACACTTGAAAAGGAGAGGCTCTAGAATCCACAGGAGCCACTGTCTCTGTCCTAAAAGGAAGTCAGTCCTTTGTCGGTCTTTTCTGTGGAATAGTATTCTCCCTATTGGATCAGGAGCGTATCGAGTGACATCGTCACTGACTTAATCATCCCTATTAGTTGAAAATGTTTCCCAAGTAACGTTGTAATAAACGGTATCACTTACTCCTTGACCACAGGGTATTTATGGTAACTTAATTACTCCAAGTAATGATGCATGTGAAAAAAGAGACCTGGCACTGCCCTATACAAAGAGCACACAGAAAGAGGGTTTGGAAGCCCACCAAGAAGCAATACTCTTGTCTCTGTCCAAAAGAAGCTAAGATTTTACCACAGACCTAAACTCTGGGTGGCCCTTTGGGTTTCCAGTCTGCATCAGAGGCACACACACACACACACACACACAAAAAGGACTTGATAATAATTAGGCGCCATAACATGCTTTCAAGGGAGGCATTATTACACCCATGTGACAGGTGGGGAAACTATAGACATGGGGACTTCATTTTTCCCACCCAAGGCCACCCAAAGTGCCAGGGATGAAAATGAGGTCAAAAAGCAAATGCTATGGGTAATCCTTTCTCAGCATAAGCCATGAGATC
Organism: Rhinolophus sinicus; assembly: GCF_036562045.2. Lineage (NCBI taxonomy): Eukaryota > Metazoa > Chordata > Mammalia > Chiroptera > Rhinolophidae > Rhinolophus > Rhinolophus sinicus. The sequence continues at coordinate 138,825,944 of NC_133756.1, forward strand.
TTTGCAATGATGAATGTTTATGCTCTAGTTAAAAAGTCTATATTACAAGTGAAAAGTAGGGAAGCGTAAGAGAGCTCTAGATAAAATATTTTGTTATTTGGTGTGTTATGATCTTGAAAGTACTCATGGCCACAAACATTTTTCACAATCATTTCTTGAATGTCTTTTATCATTATGCCAGTGTGAGCTGGACGTGTTATTTAACCACTCTGTGCCTCCGTTTGCTCACCTGTGTAAAACTGGAATAAAAATTGGGATAATAATTTCCTCACTTGTGAAAAATTGGGATCCTCACAAAGGATAAAATAAGTTAATGCATACAGGAAATTTTAGCAGAGCTTGGCATGTGGTAAGTATTAGACACGTGCTAGTTATTCCTGCTGCCAAGGGCTTCACTGTTCTGTTCTCCATGATGCTGGAACGGTGGTGAACCCAGAGGGGGCCTAAAAAATGATTTCCTGTCTGAATCCCAAAGGCTGAGCTCTGTGATTCCATTCACCTCCCAGTCTTCATACTGTGCAGACGTACCCCTCTAACATTCCCAGAATATTTACTATTATGTACATGAGATACCGTTTCCAAGAATATTTTTAAGTTATCATGATTTCCTCATATTTTATAATCTTCAAAGTGATTTCACAAACATCATTTCATTCAAACCTTCTTATAGTAATGCTATGAAGAAGGCAAAATCTTAATGTGTCCATTTTATGGATGGGGAAATGAGACCCTCTGAAGTAATTCCCTCAAAGTCATACTGATTGATAGTAATAACAATCGGCACTACTACTAACATTTTTGAAGACTTCATATTAGGTGAAACACATGAGAGTGCTGACATTATATCATTTTAACCTACCCAAAATAAGATATTTCAGATCGTTCAACCTAAATACCAAGTATATTGTGTCATTTAATCCTCATATCAACCCTATAAGGTAAGAACAAAGTCCCGTTTTATCAGCAAGGGAAATGAAGACTTAAAGACAATTACCCAAGATCAAACAGTGGAAACAAAATCCACAGTAGTAATTCTGTCATATCATCTCTCCCTAGTATATGAGGTCTGACAATTAAGGTTGTGAACTCAGCCCAGAAAAAATGCTATATACCTCATTGCTGAATATCACTATGGTCACCTTCGAAGTACTCACCTTGGGAAGCTATGCACCAATGCCAGTGCCTAGTCCACCCTTCAAAGCAATTTTGGAATTCTTTTTCTGGAATGGCCATCAGAGCCATTCTTCGTATTACACTTGATGTCCTGAATGTCATCAAAATGTCTTCCTTTCAATATTTCCTTTATCTTCAGGTAAAGAAGGAAGTCACTGGGGGCCAGATCAGGTGAGTAGGGAGGGTGTTCCAATACAGTTATTTGTTTATTGGCTAAAAACTCCCTTACAGACCGTGCTGTGTGAGCTGGTGCATTGTCGTGATGTAAGAGCCATAAATTGTTGGCGAAAAGTTCAGGTTGTTTAACTTTTTCATGCGGCCTTTTCAGCACTTCCAAATAGTAAACTTGGTTAACCGTTTGTACAGTTGGTACAAATTTATAATGAATAATCCCTCTAATATGAAAAAAAAGCTTACATTGTTGCAACAAGTTGACAAACTTGTCAGACCTCATAGGGTTAGAAAATGGTGGACCTTGCAGTGCTACCCACATCTCTATTAACGCCACATTTCTTTTGTATTAAAAATGAAGCATATGTATACTCACTCTCCATAACAACCACATAGGAGAGAAAAGATCACCCCCACATTAAAGATGAGAAAGATGAGGCTCAGAAAGTTTTCATGGCTCTGTCACCATTCACACAGCTTGCATGTTGGGAGTCCAAACTCAAATCAGGGCTGTACAACTTCGAAGTCTGGCACTTAACCACATCAGCTGTTCTAAATGAACTTGGGACCTTTTAAAATGTCCAAAGTCTGGGCAACTCTGCAGACCAATTAAACTACAACAACCTCTTGAGGTGAAACACAGGTAAGAGTCGTTTCTGAAACTCCCCAAGGGATCCCAGTGTGCAGACAAGCTTGGGAACCACTGCTACACTCCATCCCTTCCCACCCAGCCTACTGCCTCTTCTACAATATGGACCCTACAGACTGGTAAAATCTGGCCCGGAGGTTTCCCTGCCAGTTTAATCCTGCAGTAGTGATCCTAATCGTGTCCTACACAGAGTAAATACCTATTTCCAAGACTCGCATTCTTCAAAGAGCTCCTATGAGGAACCAAAACACCTCTCAGCAAAGAGCCAGTCATAGCATCTTCCCATTTACAACAATCCACTGTCACTGAGGCTAAAATGGAAAATGTCTCAAGGGAGGCCTACCACTCTCTTGAGCTTTTAGCTTTGGCCTCAGTCAGTACCCTGAACCGAGACAGCTGAGCTTGCTGGTGCCTGGCTGGGGAGCAGAGTTGGGAGCTTCTGGCCAGCCTCTCGGAGTGGACAACCCTCCACCTTCACCATTCCTCATGTTTTCCATAAGCAGGTTCAGGGCCACGATCCTGAACATAACCGGGGAGGCATGCATTCCCTCCTGCTGTGTCTAGTCACCACCAGTTCAGAATACTTCATCTTTACGAACTTCATTTATTTTCAAAACTATGCTTCTTTGATTCCTGCAAGCCAAACCCATGGAAAAATAAAGGAAACCAAATGCCAGAGAAATGGCGCCAAGGCAAACACATGTAAGCCCTGAAATAACAGGAGATACTGTGGTCACGTCTGACCTTCTGAACTGTGCTATGGGTTGAAGCAAAAACAGCTCTTGCTGCTGCTTAAGGGGTGCACGATAATAGTTTATTTGTAATGTGGAAGAGCGTGGGTTTAGAGACATCGCCTTTTGAAACTAGGGACTCAGCCAAAGGACCAGAAATAATATCATTTTAAGGAATGACTTTTAAAAAAGCTACCCTTCACCTCCATGATCAACATAAGCCCAGAGTCTTCTGATTTTTATCTGTCAAATGATGAATATCTAAGACCTCCAGAGTTTCTGTAAATGTTTCTCTTCTGATTATACCAATATTTTGGTGCAGTCTAATTCAGAAGCAAGAATGCAGGTCCACTTGTTTCTTTCCGGATCCTGCAACAGACAAATGTGGAAGGGTCCAGAAGGAAAAGTAAAATGATGACCCAGGGTCAAAAGTTGAGTACGGAGAAGGTTCTGTGTTTCCACACTAACCAGTTCAGCCCAAAGCAGCACTGCAGTCTCAGACCTGCTGGGGGCCTGCCAGCAGTTACATTCCTCTGAGACGCCAGTACTGCATTCTTGGGCACACAAAACAAGTCACCAGGAGGAATTTGCTCCATGTTAACATTACCAGAAAAAGACCACAAGTTACAGAGTTCATGCAAATGAAGCCTGGTTCCCATGAAAGAGATTCCTATATTGAAATAATTGCCAAGTTTCCCTAAGAATGAAATACTCATTTTCATGTGGTTTTTCAGATACGATTCTCTCCCTTTAGTTACATAATTTGCTGCACATCTAGAAGATGTGGCTTAAAGAGAAAAACTACATGGTAAAACTAGTTTCATTGTAATCATTGTGGGGGGAAAATACCCCATAAAAGAAATAATAATCGCAAATACCTAGTGGCAGTGTTTAGCATGTGTGCAGACACATAATAAAACTTAACTGTTTTTCATGTAGTAATATATTTAATCCTCACAAACAGTGATTGCTATTAGTGTCTGGAAGTTTTATTTTTATTTAATGGAGTCATACTTACCAATCCTTTCGCCTGTCTTTTCTTTTGGTTAGGAACCGAAAAAAAAAATGTAAAAAAATAAAAAATAAATTAAAAAAAATCAAAACATTGTTTAAGAATTAAAAAAAAAAAATCCTCCAAATTATAAGAATATTTTTCCTGTATTTTCTCCTACAAGTTTTAAATATTCAATTCTCATATCTAGGTTTGTAATTTATTTGGAGTTTATTTTGGGTTAAGACATGAGGTAGGAATCTAATATATATTTTTTTCAAATGGATAACCAATTTTCCTAGACTCACTTAATTCCCAATACCACCAGCCTTTCCACACCGTAATGGCATATTCTATTGTCAAGTTTACGTATTTGTGTGGGTTGGCTTACAGGCTCTGTTGTGTCCATTCGTGTCATGACAGCACACATCTTAATTACCAAAGCTTTATTATAAGCTTATATCTGCTGGAACAACCCCAATACCCTCCCCCACCCATCTTGTCTCTCTTCTTTGTTGATATTGACCTTGGCCTTTTCATATCAATTTTAGGATCCCCTGATTAAGTTCCAGAAAAAACTCTATTGAGGTTTTTGTTGTAATTTGCAAGTGAATTTGGGGAACTTGATATCGTCTTGATTTGAATCATCACATCAATGAACATGGTGTTTCTCCATTTCTTCAGCCATTTTTTTCCCATTGACAAAAGGAGTCTTTGTCTCGCTCTAGTTTAAAAAAAAAAAAAAAGATTGTAACATTTCATCCTTAAAAATGTTTGCTGTAATTTTTCAGTAAACATCGTTTATTGGTTAAGCAAGTTTCCTTCTATTCCTATTTTGCTAAGAGTTGGCTAAGTGTTTTTAGTCATGAATAGATATTGAGTTTTATCAAATGTTACTGAGATGATCACACGGCTTTTCTTCTTTAACCTTTTTAATGTCAAACCATCTTTGCATTCCTATGCTAAATCCAATTTTAATTACATTATTTTAATACATTCTAGCATTTTGTTTATGCACATATATTTATATATTTAATTTTCTAGCATTTTGTTTATGCTCATATATTTATAAATGTGGTTGATTTGTAATCTTCCTTTCTTATACTCTTCTTGTCTGAGTGGGAAATGTTCCCTAATTTTCTATTCTTTGATAAAATTGGCTTCAGCATGCAATTATCTGTTTCATGAATGTTTATCCAAACTCATCTGGTCCTGTAGCAAGGCAGGGTAAACTTTTAACAATTAATTCCATTTCTCTAGTGGTGAAAGCTGAACTCCTCTTTCCATTTCTTCTTGTGATAGTTTTGATGAGTCATATTTTTCTAGGACATTGATCATTTCTGTATTTTTAAATTTATTGGCATAATACTATCTTCTTGTTTATCTTTATTCCACCTGTAGTTATGACACAGTTTTCATTTCTAATATTGTTTGTGAATGCTGAGTGATTTTCTTTTAAAGTTTTGCTAAATGTTTATTAATTTATCTTTTACTAAGAATCAGTTGGAGTGGTCTTGCTTCCAATAGCCAGGACCTACAACTGTTCTTCAGACTACCCTCAGGCTCCTGGAGCCACTTTGCCCAACAGTGTAGAGAAGCCAAGTATCTGGGAATTCACATCCATTCTAGTCACCCCTTAGCCAATAACTGACAGCTATGGGAGTACAGAAACCCCCACGTAAAACAGTTCCACAGTGCAATTCATCCTTCAGAAGCTCACTGTGGGATCAGGCTGAAGCTCTTTTCTGAGGGACCTGGCCTGAAACTGCACCTTGGATTAGCTTCTCTTTTCCTGACTGGCTTTTTTTTACCCCATTACGTGCTTTTCTAGGGTGAGGATAGATAACCTGTTAATTGAGGATACATGAACAGGTCTAGGACACACTCATCTTCATCTCAGAGTCTGCTTCTGAGGTGTCCAACATGATAGCAGTTTTCTTTTCTGTGACTGTGTCATTAACGTATCTCTTCTTTATTTTCTTCTTTCCACTATTTTTGGGACACTTTATTTTCTTAAAGAGATGGTTATCTCCTTAATTTTTCAGTTTCATTTCTCTAATATTATCATTTAAGGCTGTAAATTTTATTTTACTGCTTTAGTTACATCCCACAGGTTTTAGTATGTTATATTTTTATTATTTTTTAAGTGTAAATGTCTCCTCATTTTCATAATTGTTTCCTCTTTGTGAAAGTCATTAGTGCTGGTCACTGATATGTCCAGTTCTCCTCTTACTGGTCAACCCTCTTACACTCAGCCATGACAATAAATGTTCTTTGGCCAACATAACATGAGTGGAAGCAATGAGTGTATTTGGGGGGCAGAGAGCTTTAAAATCCACACACTCTCCCCACTAGCACAGCAACTGGTAACATGCCAGGTGGTGGAAGCTCCACCGGCTTGAGTCCTGCAGTGAGGAAAATGTGGAATGGAGCTCACAGCTGCCTTACACTGGAAATAAACCTTCATTGTTTTAAGATTCTGAGATATTTCAGGTCTGTGCGTTATTGCAGCACAATTTGCACTACCCTTACTGTTGCAGTGACCAAGTAGTTTTTAGAAATGTTTTTCCTTCTCTCTAATTTTCAAATATATAGAGTAATTTCAAGTATCTTTTTCTTTTTCAAGTTCATATTTTAGTGGAGTGTGGTCAGAGAGTATGTCCTGTATGCTACCAAGTCTTTGGTATTTGATGAGATTTCCTTTGTGGTCTAGCAAGCAATCAGTTGTTGGGTTACATATGTGTAGACGAGATCAAGCTAGTCAATTGGGTTATTCAAACTTTCAACATCTTTACTAATTCTTAACTGTTTAGTCTATCAATTACTGAAAGATGTTTTTAAAACCTACTACATATAGGTTTTCAAATGTCTCTATAAATCCACTAACACACATGCAGTTGAAAATCCGTGTATCTTTTGACTCCCCAAAACTTTACTAAAGTTGTCCCTCGGTATGCACAGGGGATTGGTTCCAGGATACCCTGAGGATATCAAAATCTGCAGGCGGTCAAGTCCGCTATATAAAATGGCATAGATCAATGCGTATAGTTGGCTCTCCACATCTGCAGACTTCCAACTGTGGATCAAAAACAGTATAAGTATTTATCGAAAAAAAAAAATCTGTGTATAAGTTGACATATGCAGTTCAAACCTGTGTTGTTCAAGGGTCAGCTACACGTGAAAGTGCTGAATTTATTTTAGATTATGAAATTACGTTCTTTATCCCTAATAATGCATTTTTGTCTTAAAATCTATTCGTCAGAATGGTTGCCTCTGCCCCATGCTCCAAAGTTATCACTGCCTGGGATATCACTGGCGTGAGTCACTTTTTGTTTGTTTGTTTTTAATTGGGGAACAGTGTGTTCTTCCAGGGCCCATCAGCCCTAAGTTGTTGTCCTTCAATCCAGTTGTGGAGGGTGTGGATCAGCTCCAAGTCCAGTCGCTGTCTTCAATCTTAGTTGCATGGGGCGCAGCCCACCATCCGATGTGGGAACCGAACCAGCAATCCTGTTGTTAAGATCTCGCGCTCTCACCAATGGAGCCGCCCCCTTGAGTCACTTTTTATACTGACTTCTCAGCTGGGGAAGTGTGGTAGGCAGTTCTCGGGCCACGCGTATAATTTAAGTTCAAAACCCATGTGAGGTAGGCCTCTCTTCCTTGTCAACTTCTGTGCTAAATGCAGAATTTTTGTAGTCACCGTTTAGTGAAGGCATAACCATGTGATAGTTCCAGTTTTATAAAAGGGTCTCAGGTCCAACTCTTCCCCTTAGGCAGGCCCAGGCCCTCATCGCCCATCCTCAGATGTAGCTACAGCATCAGTTCCCACTCTGTCTCCTTTACTTTTCATAGTCTCCCCACCCATCCCCACTTTCTTCCATGGGGACTATATTTATTGCAACTAGTAAAAGGAGTTTTCCAGTTGGAGGGCTTTAGATTATTTAGTATCAGCAGAACTAAAAGTTTTCTAAATTGCATGTTACTAATGCTTTTGCCCTTCTGATCAACAGGCTGAAGGCAGGATGTCTGATAAGATGGAGAAAGGGGGAGTGTGTTCCTTTTTTTCTGGAGGCTGTCCTCTTAATTCTACAAACTCTGAACGAGAAGATGGTAGTCACCATCGCACCCTAATTTTTTTATGTTTTTTGTTTTATTTTTCCCCTGTCCCTCTAATTTTCCCTGGAGGCAAAAATCAGGGACAGGAGATTCAGAGATCTTAGGTGGGTAATCAGTGAAAGAACACTACTGATGATAGTATAACAGCATTGATAATAAGAGTTGACATTTATTGACATTTAAATAAGCCAGTCCCTGAGCAAATGCTTTACAAGTGTTCTCTCATGAAACCTGAAAACTGTGAGGCACTGGACCTTAGAATGCTAAGTAATCTGCCCAGGGACACACATGTATGGTAGGAAGTGATAAAGATCCCAACCTTAGTCGTCCAAAACCAGAGCCTGCAATGGCTGGCACTCTCCCTCAAACATTCCAATTTGAATGCTTAAATTCCTATTTTTTACTTAATACCCACTTTATCTCCTCCCCCACATCACACACACACACAATATCTAATTAGTCATTCCATCTCTTGTTAGATGGAAAAGTGATATTGTGTAAATATATAGATTTTTGGAGGGTTACTCCCGGTTGTGCTGCGAGGTCCAGCTCAGGTGACACCTCCTCCAGGAGGCTTTCATGGATGCCTGCAGGTTGGTTAGGTGACCCTCCCAGGGTTCCTATAAGCATACTGGACCACAATTATTTCATTCTATGAGTCTCTCCTACTGGCCTATGAGCTTCCTGGGAGTAGAGACAATTTCTTGTTCCTTTTCATATATCAAGCACATAGCACAGGTCCTGGCACATAAGGAACAACACTTGGTGAACATTGGATGGATGGATGGATGGATGGATGGATGGATGGATGGATGGATGGGAGGAAATTGTCTTTCATGGAGATCAGGGCCTCCTCAGCTAACCATATTCCCAAGGATGGAGAGGTTTCTTTATCATTCTTATAAAATACTAATCCATTCAACTTTTGTTCCGAAAACATGGAACAACCTTTCTGGAGATGCATATTTTTCTGATTTATGTGTAAGTCCGTCACAGGACAAATATGGCTTACCTAGGGTCCCATGGCCTTACTGAGCGCCACATTTCCCTGAGCCCGGGGAGGTCTGCTGCCTCCTGGCTTCAGTCTAGCTACGTGTCTTCCATCCAATTATGAGGAACATTCTGTTTCACCCTGTGCCCAAGCACTGCTCTCCCCTGTTGTGACAGCATGACAACCAGATGTTGCTGCCTCTGTGGGTGGCCACTCTGGGAAACCCTGTGAATTTTTGCAAACTGATGTATTTATCCTGAAAGCAACATATTGTTGTCTTTTTATTCTCTTTGTCCTGAAAAGAGACTTTGATAGGCATGTCCCTTTTTAAAAAAATGTAAGAAATCCAGGCACAGGTATAAGCCCACATGCCTAAGGCTGACACTGTAGCAATTTTGTTTCCCACTCATTAAAGGTGATGGGCCATCTTGCTGTCTCAGAAATAACACTGAGATGTCTGTTGCCCGAATCCTATAAAACCATGCCACGCTTCATGTACCGAATTATTGCTGGAATTGGTCCTCCCCCCAAAAAAAGAAAAAGTACATATACCCAGGAACACAGTTCTTTTTAAGTAACCCCAGATGGGATGTATTAGTATCCCTCCTCCCATTCTATAATAAATCCTTGTAATTAAATAACAAATACTTATTATTCTTGTGCATGCAGACACCAGAAGAAGCTTTTCTCAGCATGGAAAAACAAGAGAGGTGAGAGCTGAAAGGACAGGGAGGAGCATCGTGGTCGTTTTTCACACTTAGGTGAAGAAGGACAGTTATAGTCAAGGTGGACATAGCAAAGCTTGTCTGGGGAATATCACTGATCTCAGGCTTCTGCTCTGTTGGTTGATCAGAGACAAGGAGGCTACATGGTTCAGAGCATAGGCATCAGTCAGACAGACCTTGGTTTGGACCAATTTCTGCAATGTAGTAGCTGTGATGCTAGGCAAATGACCTAACCTCTCTGAACTTCAGTTTGCTCATCAGTAAAATGAGACTAACTCTTCTTATACCACAGCATTGTCGTGAACATAAAATGAGAAATCTCATGTCCTAGGCACAGTACCTGGCACACAGTAAGTAACTATAAGTAACAATCACATGCAGTAAGAGCTGCTGTTATTATTGTTTATGGAAAACAGAACTGGTCACATTTAATGAGCAGATGCATTTTTTGTGAAGTTGTGGTAAGGGGCCCACAGACCAAAACAGTTTCTCACCCATGCTCTTATCATGATGGTTATCCCACCGCACTAAAAAGCCACTATCTAAGGGCCACGGGAGATATGTGTTTGATTGGATTAAGGAATTCTGATGTTGAGGCAGGCAGATAAAGCAAGAGCTATCTTAGATATTATCAATGATTTGTGAAAGGGATCAAATTAACAGTCAGGGTCACATGGATAAACCCAGCTGCTGAGAGAATCAGACAAAGGACAGGCCAATTGTGATGAGGGAAAAGGCCAAGGTAGAGGTAATGAATGGTCCAATGCAAAGGGGAAGGCTTAGAGCTCAGGTCACCCATGGGACGTAAAATTGGAAGGAAGAATGGTTCTGAAATGGGGCTAGGAAAGGAAGACTGGAGAACAGTTTTGCCAGTTTTAAAATTTTGCTTTAGGTGAGAATGAAAGAAAAGATAAATATTCTGGAAATTGCAGCCATTTCTAAGATTCCTAGTGAATGACTTGGTTGTGCAAACATTCATGAGTAATCATGAATCCCGATCCTGTATTTCATTGTAGGCTTAAGTCAGGCCTCATATAAGAAAGAAATGCAGGCCATCTTAAGCCCCTGTAAGGAAGCGGGGTAAAATCCTCTGAGCAGTGACTGTCCCGGCCCACACAGCTTCTGGGGGTGCAGCTCTGGGCCTCACCCCAAGTGTACTCCTCACGTCAGGAGTTACAGGCCACACTGAGGCATGAGGAACTGCCAAAGGCACAGGGAACCTCTGCATTCCAGGCCCAAACAAGTCAGTTGCCCAACAATATGTATTGTGTCCATATCCTATTCAAGACAAAGGATAGCCCCCAGTGAGTAAACCTGACCTACTGTGGTGAGCCAAAACCACAGGAAGACAACACCTGGCGAAATGTTAGGGAAGGCTCCCTAACAGTCAGAGCTGTTCAAAGGACAGAATGTAAAGTAGTAAAGTCCCCATCATCAAATGTTTCAAGCAGAGGCTATAATGGCTTATAGAAATTCATATATTGAAAAGGAAATTGGACATGATGAGTTTAAAGTTCACTTCCAATTTTCCAGTCCTATAAAATAGAAGGCATGACCTGTAATTATAATGAAATTTATAGTTTAACCAAGAAAACAGAAATTATGGCAGTAATAGGCGATCCAAAGCAACATACCGTGTTTTTCCCTGAAAATAAGACTGAGTCTTATATTAATTTTTGCTCCAAAAGATGCATTTGGGCTTATGTTCAGGGGATGTCATCCTGAAAAATCATGCTAGGGCTTATTTTCCGGTTAGATATTATTTTCAGGGAAACACAATACAATGAGCCAAATTAAAGGTCTGAAAAACAAGGTACAGCAATTCCAAAAAGCAGCTCTCCTGAGAATATTCAAGAAAAACCAGAAATTACTTCACACCTAAAGGAGATTCATCCCTCTGCATAAGCAATGATGAGACTGGGTTCCTGGCAGTGAGGATAAAGTACACACATGATTTAGAGCCAGAGGAATTGGTACACAAACTCTCATGCAGTCCCCACCAGATTTCTACTTATTATTAATAAATGTAGTACAGAGCATAACACTTGCCATTAAAAAAAAAAAAAAAAAAAAGTAATAACCTCAAATCAATAGTTTGCCATTTCATAAGAAAAATCACATCTGCTTGAATGCTCTCTGCGTTTGTGTGCACTACGGGTCTAGTCTCAATATTCTGCTTTGCTTTGCAACAAATTAGAATTCGAAGTCATGGTTTACCAAGCTTAACTGTTAATTCAGAAGATAGAATTTGTAACCTCATGATTTCCTGTGGGCTTTGAAATCATTACTTATTCATTCTTCATTTCTGACAGTGTCTGGGGATCAGATTAAAAAGGTATTCTTTGTCCTACCAACATGCATCAACTGGAAACAGGAAATATAGATAAAAATTAACAAGGGCTTTGCTATTCAGTGTGGTCCAAAAACGAAGCTGCATCAGCAACACCAGTTCCTCCCACCCCCAGATGTACTGAATCAGAATCTGCATTGTAACAAGATCCCCGTGATTTGCATGTACCTTAAAGTCTGAGAAGTCCTAAACTAGGGAACAATAATTCTGTTGCTCACCTTCTGACTTGCACCATCTGAAAGCTTGCAGAAGAATCATCAGCCTCTGGAAAACAAAAGGGGGAGAAAATTACTCAGATTGTAATCATTAACGAAATCATCGATCAAGCATTGGCATCGTTTCAGAAAACCTATTACTCACATGGTACAGCCAGGTTTAACATGGGCTGGCAGAGCCTCCAGCTTGTTTTGACCCAAATTAGCTGATTAGTCTTGGTTAGCCATTAGAATTCATGGGGAAGGGGCTGCCAACCGATAGATGTTGGCGCCAATTCAACGCCAACAGGAATCTCCAATTTGGGGTGCAGTGAAGAGGAACACTTTATTCAGTGCCAATAGCTAAATTGTGGCACAGCCTGGATGTGGAACAGCTCAATAATGTTAGTTTAATTATGAAGCAGCATGGCTACAAGGCGGCCCTGGGGCCAGGCCCGTCTCTGGCCAGACAGCCCTGCTCTGCTCTAGTCAGTAGGCTCCACTCTGCTCCACCGAGATAGCTTTGATGTTTTAGCTCCAGCCAGGGTAACCTTCGGTGTAAACGGAAACTGCGCTTTCTGAACTAGCAGGGAGCTGACTTATATATAGACAGAATTCCGCACCCCTGGTCCCTGATTGGTCCATCCTCATGCAAATGACGACTCCAAATCCTTGCAGGTTGATTGGTCCAAAAGGCACTATCCTGACTGGTCAGAATGCAGCTACTCTGATTGGTCAGTGAAGATGCTGATGAGGGTGCACAGCTCCAATTGGACGAAGAAAGCCTCAGACCTATTGGTTGGAATATTATTCTAGGAACTCCTTTATAAGAGTTTGCTCAGATGGCAGGAACACAATGCAGGCAAGCAGTTCAGTGCAGGCTTCTCCTTAAAGTGTGGTCTGCACAAGAGGCCCGGTTTAGAAACAGCTGCTAGTCTCTGGTTTTAAATTTGAGCTCAGTTAGCCATCAGGAATCCTTCTTGGTAGTTATCTCCTTTCTCAGGGTCCACAGAGCAGAAAGACTTCAACAAGTGTCTCTACAAGGAAAGACAGCTGTTTCTCATAAACTGCAATGAATGAGCTTAGCAGGGCTTCATTCCTTATGACCTGCAGCCTCTTTGTTAGCAGAAAAATCTCTTCCTGTTAGGGTGACTTCTGAGACACCAATAGTTGCAATGAGAGCATGAATGTGGCAACAGAGGTGAACTTTGTGAGCCTCTAGGTGTGAGAAATATACAAAACAAAAATAAAGTATTTTCTAGTACACTTCCTCTATTCAAAAAGGCCACTGATTGCAGGAAACACCATAGAGTTAATAATAGCTTTTCATGTGAATGCTTCCTTAAATAAGTCACAGACATGTGCCCATTTTTTGAAAAGTAAGCTTGAGGAGGGCAGGGTTTGTGGGAGTATATCTTAGAATCAAGAAAATTTGGCAGATTAGTGCTTGACAACTTTTGTTGGCCAGTTTTGCTAATGGGTATTAGCAATGAAGTCATTATATGGCTTCCTGAAAATATATGTGGGAAAAAATGATATTCGCTCTTTTCTGCAGGCATCTGTTTTGCTGCAGGACTGAAATAAAACCGGAAGGGCTATAAAGAAGAGAAATATTAAGATTTCACCTTCTTCAAATAAATTTGGATTGAAAATTAGATAAATCTAAGAGCTTTGTGCTCTTGCAATACTTTACCTTTCATGACCTGGGGCCTGATTCTGGTCATCTAACGATCCATACTTCATGAAGAAAGACCATCTGACAATGGGTGTATGTGTGTAGGGTAGGGAGGGTAAGGTAGTGGTCTGAAGCGAGGAGAGAAAAACCCAAGTCCTAAAAGGGGACAAAAATTGTCCCCCAAACACATAGTGAGTCAGTGAGAGTCTGACTCCCTAACGTGCAAGGTCAGTGTCTTTCACTCTCTCATGCCCCCTCCTTTATGAGCTTCTCAGTCCTCAGGTATAGCAGTCAAGCTCCTCCTAATGAGTAAGATTCCTCTCCCTCTGTCCCTAACGTGAGAAAAGCACACCAGTTAAGAACTACAGAGAATGTCATCAGGAAATCCAAAGTAAGCACATGCCAAAGGCAAGGTACTTCCCCACCCTGCCAGGTACAAAAATCCTAACACCCATTGCCATGTGTCATAGAATTTACAATGTATCATTTTTGCTCACGAAAGAGTACTTTCTTCCCAAACCTTCTGGAAAGTTGTTTTCTACTTTCTTTTCTTTTCTTTTTATTTTTTTGCTTTTAAATTGATTCTACATAAATACTCGGATTTTCCATAAACTAAATTTGCCATAAAGTCAAAAGAATCCTATTGACTAATGGGTGGAAAACTGTGTGTCACAAGGAACTGTGGTCATATCTGCTATTATAGACCTTTATGTGCATTAGGAAAAAAAGAAAAAAAAGAACAACCTAAGTGGATATTTTTAAAAGGCAAAAGCTTTTTGAATTCCTCATAGAGGCCTTAAGCTTTCAAGGAGGGAAATCACTAGCTTCATCTTTCCCCTGTATCCTAAAGCTCCCTCTAGTGACCAAGAACATAACACTGGCTACAGGTACAGTTGGTAAACATGTCTAAAGCCTCTTACTTTTCAATATTACCTTGACGTTTCTATAGCATTTTCACATATATCTGATCGTTTAACACAAAACAGTAGGAAGTAAAAGTATCCTTTCTCCCATTTAATAGATAAGTAAACTGAGGCTTAAGTGGGAACCAGACTTGTGCAAGGACACGTGGCTGGTAGTAAGGGAGCTGGAATAGAGGCTAGGTCTCCCGCGTTGTTCTATGACACTGCCTCATGCTCTGGACAATTATGTAATGTTATCCATGAAGATTCTCATACAAAGCATTACTGGAAGCACTTTTACGGGATTTACAGAAGTGTTTCTTGACTTTTGGGGGGTCCCTTTGAGAAACTGATGAGAGTTATGGGCCCATCCATACCTATACATTTTTCCACACATCAGGACATGCATGGACCACCCGGAAGGGTATCTACTGACGCTCTAGGATTCCAAAGGCCCGAGGTAAAAAATTATCAACATCTTACTGGATATAATCTTGAGATACCAAGAACTCAAGGAATACAAACTTTGAAATTCTTTACTCTTTCCTTTAATTGTGTGTTCCATGCCTATCCAGTTATCTCTTCATCCTTTGTGCAGAGTGTTTAAAAGGATTGAACAAATTAGCATGTATTTGCTTACATTTAAGGAAAAGCCTATGAATATCACCATCAAGGCCTCCTAGCATTCCCATAGGCATGCCTGGGATTAGTGGCCAACTAAGAAGTTCCTAGGAAAGTAGCAATTTGGGAGCATTTTTTCCACTGGAAGAGCATATACCACAGTCTCTCCAGCTGGCTCTGTGGAGAGTCTAAAGAAGCAACATAGTGAATACACAAAGGATTTTTTTCAATGAACAAAAACCAGTATAGCCTCTACATTCTTAGCTTTTTTCATCCTGGCATTTCCTATGGCTTTGGAAAGGCCTGAATGAACACGGATGGTTTGCTAGTTCACATAAGTCTCTTCCATGTAAGCTCCCTGAGGATAGGGACCCGGTCTAGACAGGTCAGTCATATTCCCAACCAGCACTAGTGCACAATGAGAAGGTATTTGATGAATGTGTATGTGGATTGTCCTCCTCATTGAGTCAGACCCCCTGGGAGCCTGCTCCTTTCCCTTCCTAATCAATCAGCAGCGTGTGGTTGCCTGGGACGTTCCCCTACAACACTCTACACGGGCAATCTCAGGTTCTGGATATGTGGTTGCTCTCACGAAAAAAAGGTCTGCTCTCCATTCTGTGACCCACTCCCACAGTCTAGATTAGGTTACAAACAAACCTAAGGATGATAACAGCTTCCGGCCATAGCCCTCCCAGAAAGTCTATCATGGTATTACCGTAACATATGAGTAAAAATACAGCACTCTAATGCCTGGAAGAAGAACATTCATCCATCAAGGCAGACTATTAAGAGTTCCTCTGAGTTAGGAAGGCCTTTTTGGGTCGTCTCTCCCATCCTCTACTCATCATGCCCTTCCCTACCTCTGAGCTCTTATCTCATGTAACTTCCCTGCCCACCTGGTACACTGCCATCTCTATACGTAGTATTTTCTCCAGCTCTCCTCATGAGCAACTCTCACCTGTTTCCATAGCAGAGTTCCAACCTTTATGACTGCACTATGATACTATTAAAATTATACCTGTTGTTGTCCCCTCCTGTCCCCTATGCAGCCAACAAGAGGGGCAGGAATTGCTGGATTCAAGAATGAAGTTTCAAAAAAAAAAGAATGAAGTTTCACTCTCCAGTTTATCTTTCTGGCAAATTCAAGTTTCTCAGAAGTTGCTGGCAACATCCCCATGAAAGCACAGGGGCTTCTCAAAGACAGTCAAGGTCTGAGCCCCTGCAGAGCTGTGCTTTCAGGTACAGTTGGGGTCTCAGCACCACTCATTGGTCTTTTCACACACAGCGTTCCTCTTTTCCCAATTGCCCTAGTGGATATCTTATTTAAATATCAAAGTTTCCCAAAAGTTTGATTAGCACCTTTGGGATTTTTGCCATACCAAAGTAGCACCTGAGCTAATATTTACTGAATACCTTTTTTCAAATTAACTCGGTTTTGAAACAGTACTTTTGCTTTATAAGTAATATCCATGAAATATTAATTAGATGAGCTAATTGTTTTTTCCCATGTATAATAAAATTTTGAAGCTATTTAAAAAATTGCATTAAAATAAACTCGTAATTATTAAAATGTAAAACAACTTCTCTTAGGTAGCCACAAAGGTCACCTCTAGGTATTATTATCAGGGACATCCCTGCTTTTCCATGAAATTCTTTCCTAAGCCTCTGCTTCCCTCCTCATGCCTTCTATCCAAACCTACCACTTCATTCTCAGCAGTCTCCCTCACCTCCTACATCCATGAAAAGAGTCAGTCAGACTAGAATTCCCTAAGCTTCTCAACGTATTTTCCCACTCCATACATACATCTGCTCCCATCCTTGCCTCTTCCTGCTCTGCTGTCAGATGTTGCCCTTCTTTCTGTTCAAGAAATGTCCATTCATTTGTTCTGAAGCCCATCCCAATGTATCGTCACAAGCATCTTAACTTCTCTCTTACCTGGATCTATCTTAATTATTTTAAATAGTGCATATAACCCTATCTCTGTTCATATTAAATAATAATAATGCAAGCCTATCACCCAGGTTAATTCAGCATATTGGCACTTTCAAACATGCTTTGTATATATCTCCATTGTCTCTCTCTCCCACCACTCAGGAGTAAGCTTTGGCCTTTCTTTATAGTTTTCATGCCACGTATGTAGATTTAAGCAACATATTAGTGTTGCTCAGTTTTAAATTTTAAGTAAATGGAATCATACTGATTTATATTCTGTGACTTCTTTTATTGAATATTACCTTTTGAGATTTACATCTTTTTAGGTGTGTATAGCAGAAGTACCTTTATTTTCACTTCTGTTGAGTACTTCATTTCAGGACTAATCCACAAGTTTCCTTCATTTTTATTTCTGTAGAATCTTCCATTACATGACTAATCCACAATTTCTTCATCACGTTACTGCTGTTAGACATTTGAGCTGTTTTCAGTTTCTTGTTACTGTAAGCAAAGTATTATAGACATTCTTGTAATTGTGTCCTAGTACATATGAAAGGTATCATTAGAGCAATGACTTTCAAAATGTTTTGAACACAACTCATAATAAGAAATATATTTTACAACACAACTCAAAATGATTAACAGGACAATGTGAAAACTTACTATTAGAAATCCAAAAAATTAACAAGAAAACACAGAACGTTACTATCAGCAATGCATTCTGATATTTTCTATTTCTATTCTGTTCTGTTAAATTCTATTATACCCTGTTCTCATTTAAGAGAAAAAAAAGGCTGCTTCACTTACCAGTGTACTCTGACCCCAATCAAGAAAACTCAAAACTTCTTTAGGATACATACCTAGGAGTAACATTACTAGGTGGTAAAGTATGTGCATGTTTTAACTTGCCTAAAATGATCGACGACGTTCCAGTGTCACTCTTTCAATTTATACACCCACCAACAGGACATGTAAGTTACGTTGCTCTAAGGCCTTGATAACTTGGGGACAATTACACGGTAGCTCTTAGTTTAAATTTGCATTTCCATGGTTACTAATGAGAAGCAATATATTTCCCTACGTTTATTGGCCATTTGTGTTTCCTCTTCCATGAAATGTCTATTTATATAGTTTGGGCATTTTTCTCTTAGGATATCTATATCTCAGATATTCATAAAAATTCTTTATATTTTTTAAGGTACTTATCCTTTGTTGGAAATGAGTTACGAATATCATCTCCCACTTCATGTCCTGTCTCTTGACTTTCTTTACCATGTTTTGATGGACTGAAGTTATGCAAATTAGATGAATTTATCACTCCTTTCCTCTATGACTTGCATTTTGTTTATTTGTTTAAAGTCTTAAGAATTCCTTCTGTATCGAGAGATTGTACTAAGCTAATAGTCTTCTAAAAGTTCTATGCTTATGCTTTTACAGTTAAATCTTCATCCACCAAAAATTGATTTCTATATATAGTACAAGGTAGGTACCCAATTTTATATTTTTAATCTACATGATCATGCCAGCACCTTTATTGAACGACTGATCTTTTTCTTCATTGATTGCAAGGTCTTCATCATGAATCAAGCTTGGGTGCATGAATAGATTTATTTCTCCCTATCTAATCCATGGATCTATTTGTCCACTTGTGGGTCAATACAATGTCTTAATCATAGTTTTATAATGAGCCCTAAATCTCGCTAAGGCAAGTCCCTCCACCTCTTGTTCTTAACGGAAATAAGGTCCCTGTTACTCCATCTTGGCTGGAAGAAAAGACTTGAACAGTGTCCTTATGTATTTTGTGACCTCTAACTGTGAGCTGCAAATGTTCCCTAGGAATTTGGGGTAATTCGTTGATTGAGAACTGATTTCCTTCAGAGCTTTTGTCACTATCTTGGAAACACTATCAATTAAGGACCACTTTAAAATGTAATTATTCACTTGTGTTGTACAAACCAGTGTGTACTTACAAATTCTCGGGTGGTATTTCCCACCTCCACTCAACACCACTGTTGGGAGAGGAAAGCTTTCCTTCTGCATAGCAAGGTTCCTTTCTTGCTCACCTTTATACGAAGGCTTCAGCCTTGGGAGTTCCAACTTTATGCATGTTTCTTCAACTGGGAATGCTGCGTGGGCAGGACCTTGGTCTTATGTCTTGTGCCGCACATTCCAGGCAGCCCTCAAAAGCTCGGCATCTCCAGGGTTCAGAAAACCTCAGAACAAAAGCCAGCTTTGGTTCTGGTCTGTCACCCAGGGTTCCTTCTTTCACATTGTTTTCTAGGTATCTGTAGATTCCTTAATTTCATTGTCATTCAGCAATTTCTTTTTAAAATTTTCCTCCTCAATGTTAGCTGCTTTGATTTCAGGATGTCTATTCTGACATGCTGAAGGAATCAGGACCCTCGCTTGCATCGTCAGCCTCTTCTTTTTTACTGGCTCCTGCTCACCATCCAACACATTCAAGTATCTGTCACCCTTAGATACTGGCTGAACCCGGGCTCCGCTCTCTTAGCTACAGCCTTCTCTCACACCTGCCATGTTTTAAAAGGTGTTGTCTACACTCATCTCTTTCTAATCTTTGATTCATGCTCTAGCCCATTATGGTCTGTATCTGCTTCCACATCTCCAATAAAACTGATCTTCAGAAAACCAACAATGATGACTTCCACCTACCAAATCCAATGGACATTTCTTATTTCTTACCCTAACGTAACATCTGGCACTTTTGACCACTCTCTCCTCTTTGGCCTCCTTTTCATCATTCTTTCTCACTCTACTTCTGCCTCCCCAATCATTCCTTCTCACTGGGTCCTCTTCCTCTGTTTCTTACTTTTCATTGCTCTGCAAAGGTTTTTGTTCCCCGATTTTCTCTTTGTACCGTCGCCTTTCACTAAGTCCCATGAACCATGTACTACCAGATGCCAACCCCTGAATCATTCTTCCTCTCGTCCTGCCTCCTTAGTAAAAACCTCATTTTTATCTGGCACAACGCTGCCCAGAATTCATCTCTATGCTTCTGTCTTTCTTCCATCTTCTGTCCTGCAGCACGGACATAATGATAAATGACTGGAGCTCTAGCATCCATCTTGGAACAAGAGGTGACTTGGAGGTTGGAAGCTGTACAATGAGAGAATAAAGCAGAAAGGAGGGGCATTAGTTCCTACTGAACCTATGGAGTCACATCAGTCTAAACCGTCTATCTCTGGACTTCTTTTAGGGGACAGAAGTCAACCTCTACTTTTGCCTTTCATTCTGGAGAAGGGGGGGTGGATGTTACAACCAGTGAATCTAGGTCTATGTAATACATGTCCCAACTCTGAAACCTGTCATACTAGATTCTTTTCTTTTTTTGCCCCCATCGAACCCCCACATCAAAAAAATCCTGCTGATTTTGACCCCTATCTCTCAAATCTTCCCTCACCTCTCACTTCATTGTACCTGAGTCTAACTTCAAGGCCTTAGTGTTTTTTTTGCTTAGACTAACACAGTGACTCTTATATTGAAGATGTTTTCTAAAACATAAGCCTATCTTGTCTCTCAACCATTAAAGACCCTACAAAAGCTCATTACCTACGGAATGAAGTCTAAACACCTTAGTATTGCCTTTCACAATGAAATACCTACCTCCTTTTCCTTCCCTTCCACTTCAAACTTTACTGCCAATAACATATACGATACAATGGATTCTTATTTATATCATATATGTCAAGTGGGTTTCATGCCTCTAATGCCTTTGCTCTCTGCGGGATCCTTTCCCGTTTGTGGATCTGATTCTTTCTCTCCTTTAATTTCCAATTCATGTATCAGCTCATCCAGGGATCAGCTCATCATTAATACCTTCAATCCCTCACCCATATTTCCTCCTCTCTGCTATCCCTATAACTTACATATATTTCTATCACTGAACTTATTATTCAATAATTTTGGTGTACATTTTGCCTTCCCTCCTATACAATGAGCTCTAAGAATGGAGAAAATACCCCCGTGATCTCTGTATGCCCAGCAAATAGTATAGCGGAGTTCCTAGTTCATGACATGTCTAAACTATGAGCTAGATAGGTGAAAATATGTTTTATGAAAATTAAGCAGCAATTAAAAAGGGAGGCATAATAATTACGACTTTCAAGACAGAACGTTTTCTCTAAACACTGAAGAGCTAGGTAACAGTGTTTTAACAAATTTTATATAGACAAAATGTCACCAGTAAATGGAGTGTAACAGCATCTACCCAGTGGAGGGATTGAATGAATTCTGTGAGCTAAGCTCAGACAGGGCTTAGCAAGGTGCTTGGAACATAGTAAGTCCCCACTAGTTTTAGCTACTATGATTATGGTTATTCTTGATGTGTAATTGTGTCATAGAACACCAAAAAAAAAAAATGTTATGAATATTACAGAAACCCTCATGTGGTAGGAAGATGTCTTAAAGACACCTGTAAGATACTGCTTGGAAATTAGTTTCACAAATTTAAAAACAGCAACAGGGGGTTTCCTTCCTAAGAATGAGTTCACTACACAGCCTCCCGAAGTGGTAGTTATTGCTTGGGTGTGGAAGGTAGTCATTTATTTGCAGACCATTTGGTTGTTGAAATTGGAGTCATAAAGCTAGCTCTGCGACCAGCATTTTTTTTTTAACCTGCATGAAGAGCCAAAACTCTGAATCTCCTTCAGGAACTCAAACCTTATTTCCAAGAAGTTGAGCCTAGGTGCTTGCTTGCATTTTATACAAATGTATGTATAAACAAAGCAATGTTTTAGCAGGATATGGGAGGAGTGTGCGTGGGAATTTAAACAACGGACACATTGTCTAGTTTTCTCTGGTAGGAGAGATTAAAGGCATGATCATAGCTTCACACATACTGCATGTTTGTGCAGTCATTATGCTTTTCAATGGGTTCTGGTTTCTCCGTTAACGCCAAAGATTCTTTTTTAGAATGTGATAAACCATTTTGGCTCAAGTATACTGGTTCCAAACATTCCTTGGCCTTTTTATGCTTGATGCTGGAGTTTTAAAAGCTATCGTTTGTATAACTCCGGTGTGTGTGTGTGTGTGTGTGTGTGTGTGTGTGTGTGCCATGAATAGGGCTGGGAATACAGGAGAGGAAAAACAAAATTGGGGTTGGAGAACTAATTATATTTTAAAAGTAAACTCACATGGCAACCATCCATAGTTAAAAAAGACAGATAACAAAATGTGCAAAACAGTCCCAAAACTTAATTTTAGGATTCTTACTAAATTCATTTAGGTGGCAACAAAACCTGGTTACACATAAACATGCAGATATATATCTAGATATAACTGTCTATGGTTTTCATACTTTGCCTAGGTACATCCATTTGACTGGCCCCAAGGATGAAAAAGTAGCAGCAATTGTTTTAATGTATGTATCATGCAACAGAGTTGAAATCGAATTTGCTAAAAATTAATTTATTCTTTTTTTATTTCACGCTGATGCACAGCCTTAGATCACCCTAAATAGGCCCCATAAACCTGGTATTTCTTTTTTTTTTACTTTTGTCATTCCCCAATATTTATTATTAAAGGCATCATGAGAAAAGGGAAGTATTACTATCTGATATATCACAAACATTCCCCTTTCTCTAGATATTGATGACATAGTTACTATTATCAATGCTTATTATTTGTCCAGGGTTATGCTAGGTATTTTGAAACCTAGTTCTACTATCAACTAGCAAGTTAGCTTCTCTAATGTTTTCCTGAGAATAAAAATGGAGATGATAAAAGTACCTACATAATGGAGTTGTTGTAAAAATTAAATGAACATAAAATGCTTAGAATACATAGCAAACACTCAATAAATGTTCAGTATTATTTACTATTTACTCAAAACCATCTTAGAGCAGATATTATAATCCCATTTTACAGATGAGGATGTTGAGATTCAAAGGCTAAGAAATGTGCTCAAAATTACTCAGCTAGTAAGCATCACAGCTGGAATTTGAGACCCCTTCTGCACGTCTTTGAATTCCATGCTCCAATTATGCTACATTATCTTCTTGATCTGATACCTTTTCATTCTTACCTTAGGCATATGGTCTTAACCCTTCTATGTCTCAGTTTCCTCATCTGTAAAATGAGGATAATAGTGCCTATTTCCCAGGGGTTGTGAGAGTAAGCACTCAATAAATATTATTATTCTGATGTGTTCCTAGTGTTGACATTCCTTTCTAAACCTTTGGGCTACTGTGAGACATTTTATGCCAGTTAAGAAAAAAAAAACAAAAACAAAAAACAAAAACAGTAACTGGCTACACAGTAAAGTGATGACCAATTTTAACCTCATCTTTCACCCAGTGACATGATCATTATACCAAATGTCTTTTTAATCTGCTTAACATTTTATTTCTAAATTTCTCTTTGAACCTCTCTTGGAAGAACCCTAACATCTTTATGTAAGAATAACAGACTCAAGCCACCTGAAATAACAAAAGTGGGGATTTTTAAAGGGGATCTGTTTGTTCTGGAATACCATGAAAGAAGTCAGCTAATTCAGCAGATTACTAGCTTCAAAGCAGTTCAACTTGACCAACTTGGAAGCCAAAACAGTCCTCATGGTCAGCATACAAATGTGAATTTAACAACTGCCCTGACAAGTGCATTACCAAAGTTATATGCAAGAGAAAATACAGTGGGGGGACAGGGAAAGAATGAAAGTTTCATCTTGATGGGAGTCTAGTTTATGACTGCTAACTTGTTATTTCAACGGCCATAGTTAATACTTTATGTTTTCCAGTGTGCCCTAAGTTGTTACTCCCAGTTGGACTTCTTTTCCTGAAACATGACTTAAGTCTTCCTTCCCTTAAATAGCTAAGTATTTCAAATGACATTCTATAATTCAGAGGACTAAACAGGGCATTCTTCAAAAATAAGCATGTCAAAACTAAAACTTGTAAAAACAAAAATTAAACTCCTACTATAAGGAATGAAGCATCAAATTTTTCATCAAAGGATTACTTATCATCTGTGGGATCGTCAGCTCTTGATTATACACATTAGTGGAAAGGACCAGTGACCCAGATAATCCAAAAACCATTTTTGATTTTTGGAATGTGCTTTTATTTACATTTGATCCTGGGTGTATCTGGAGTTCTTGGAATTGGAAATGGAAACAAAATAATGAATTCACACTGTGTCACTCAAAGAATCAGGAAAACCCTCCAGATTCTCGACCTTGAACTTGTCCCTGCAGCTCTGCTTTCAGTTCTACCAGGAGTTAAGACTTCATTTGCCAGATTTCCAACCCAGGTAGACCTTCCCTTTTTCAGCCTGTAATGTTTGTGGCTTTATATCTTCCATTAAGTGAGGGAGAAAATTGAGTTTGGGAGTGGAAAAGTCTCCCTTTCTACTTCCAATAGGGCTACACAGTGTATCAAATAAGGAAAAACAACAACAACAACAAAAAAAAACAAATATTGGATGATCTTAAACAGGTTACTGCGTGCGCTCTGTTTCCTCATTTTCCTTTCCACACAAGCTGACTCTAGTGAGGGTTAAATGCGATGGTGTGACAAAGCACTCAGCCTAGGCTTTGGTCCATATAAACGACAGCTCCATTTTATTAGCTTGAGGTTGAAGGAAGCTCTTCTTCTGCCAAATCACATGATGAATTATCAATCTATAGAGAAGAATTAAATATAATCCCACAAGTAAAAGATGTAAGCATCTTCGCAGAATAAAGGAAAAACACCATTGTTCCACTACCAAAACAGGGCCTGCATAAAATGATATGTTTAAGAAGTGCAAAACGCTGTCAATTGTCATTGAAATATTTTAAAAATATTAATTTTTTTTTAAAAGTGCAAAATGTCAAAAGGTCAACAGGGAGGAAAACATTGTAACACAGATGAAAAACACAGCCAGAAAACTCCTGATTTTTCTAACAAAAAGCCCTTGCTCAATTGCTTGCACTTATTCCTTTATATTAAACAGACTTGTTTCATTTCAATTACTTGCTACCAGCAAGCAATGTACTGTGTCACTTTTGTTTGGTGATCGTTTCATTATACTGTTGGATTACTTATTAATGGTTTATTTAACTCCTAAGACACAGATAAAGTCTGCATTATCTGAATGCAATACTTGAAAAGTCTCTGTTCAACACATTCCAGAACTTCTTCACAATAGCAATAAATGATTCAGGATTTTAGAAATGTCAGTAAACACTGTAACTTGGAGTGTGTCATGTAATACTTGTTTTTCAATTGCATTTTCAGCTTTTGGAAGAGAGTAGCATTTCATTATAAAATTGTGTCTTAGGAGTAACTTAAGTGTTAATTATATACAGTGATGTGTTTCAGTGATTTTATTCTGTTTCACCTCAGTAATTCTCAGGTTAGTTGGAATTTGTTACATTTCTAGGATTTTCATTCCATGCCCTTAAAATTATACAACATCAGTAACATTTATTTGTAGACTCATGTCAAAAAAACTAACTTTTGAAATATCAAATTGAAATTAACATTTATTAAACATACAATTTCAATGTTTATTGTCCCCGTATACCAACTTAAGCTAAACTTCCAATCTACCTGAATTATTCCAAATGAAGTTAATAACTTCTTCTCAATCCCAGTGGTACTGAAAATGAAGCATACATAAGAATCTGGGAGAGCTTTTGAAAATGCAGATTCCTGGTCTCAACCAGGAATCAGACTGCATTAGTGTATAAATTCAGGGATCTCCATTTTTCACTAACACCAAAAATGTAGTTTGCAACACACATTTTTAGAATCACCAATTTATAGTAATACATTGATTAGATTTGAAAAGGAATTTAGTTGCCATAACTTAATAAGTATTACACTAAAAAATGAATTAAAATGCTTTTAAATGTTCTCAACTAAATAATCTTGAGAAGTGAGAAGTTAGGTATACTTCAAGGGGCATTTTTTTTGGTTTGGTGAGTCACTAATTCAAATATTTATTGCACACCTCTTACATATGCTCTGCACTGAAGCATATAAAAAAATAAACAAAACTAGATATTGTTCAGCAGGGCTTTATAATCTAGTTAGGGAGGCAAGATACAATCATAAAGAAGTTAGGTCATTTACGGAGAGTAAATAATTAAATGGCAAATAAGGGGCAATCAGACGGGGTGCTGATAAGGACTGAAGTGAAAAAGAGTTCTCCGCAGGTGTGCAGTGGCAGGAAGATGGAGGTGAAACAGGCCGTGAGGCCAGGTTACAGAAGTCAGAGGGGTGACTACATTTAAGCGATTATATTCGTGGACTGCCAGAAACTCACACACCTCAGCAACACATATTTTGCCTCCAAGTCCAGAAATGAAACCCAAATGCATACGAGTATATAAAGTCACTTCTTACTGTAAAAATTTTAGATCTTCTCAAACCGTCTGATGTTTTAATGTGAACAATAGAAGAAAATAAAAACCCGCATCCATAATGAATATTTATCAGAGGAAGACCAAAATTGAGGGAGAAAAGACCCAGAAATCTAGTATAGAGGCAAACTTTTAGAAAAATGATGAACATTTTTCATTAATTATTTCAAGCTTTATGCTGGAAGAAAGTGTAGGAATTCAGGGGAAATGGACACACCCAACCCTATTACATGGATTAGAAAGTGTAAATACAAAAGCTAACAGGCAGAATTAGAAGGCAAGCGAATAAGTGAGGCCAGGGTGGGTGGCCATGTAAGAACTGTGGCTGAAACAACGGTAACGTCCAGACAAAAACATCAAAAATATTAGAGTCATTCAAACAAAATCTTGTACACAATAACATTATATTCATAACAGTTAAAAGGTAAGAACAACCAAATGACCACAACCCACGAATGGATAAACAAAATGTGGTATATCCATAAAACAGAACATTATTCAGCCATAAAAAGAAATACTGATAAATGCTAGGACATTGATGAACCCTGAAAACAGCATGCTAAGTGAAAGAAGCCAGACACAGAAGGTCACATATTGTGGGATTCCATTTATAAGAGCTATTCAGTATAGGTAAATCCAAAGAGACAGAGAGCAGATTGGGGGTTGCCAGGGGCTGGGGTGATGAAAAGTTTGGGAACTAGACAGAGGCAATGGTCGCACAACATTGTGAAAGTACCATATGCTACTGAATGGTTCACTTTGAAATGGTTAATTTCACGACCTGTGCATTTCACCTCAATTTTTAAAAATCTAGATACAATAACAACAAAGGAACTCTGGCAAACTGGAAAGGACACACCTTGTAAGAGGCACTGACTACCCCGTCCTTGCCAAGTCCTGCCATGTCAGACTGTATACTCAGCACTGTTAGGTCTCACCATGTGAGAGAGAATGGAAACGCAGGTCTTTGTGTAAATACTCACTATTTTAAATACTGGCAACCAGTTCAAAAAGTTTAAAATTGTGCTTGGCAATGAAAACCCACCCCGAAGCTAAATACAGCTCATGGACCACCAATTTGTAAATTCTGGAAGAGCTCATTCTAATTTAAATCAGAATATTTTAATACTCTATAAACTATGTTGTTTCTTAAGTTCAAATTCTTAGAGATGGTTTAATTTAAAAAAAATATTGTTTTACCTGTATGTAAGTAAATATATGGATATATTTTTTAACAGAAGACATTATGACATAAAAAATAGGTGTGTTTCCCCCAATGGCAGTTCTCCGCCGTGAAATTACAGTTCTCTTTTATGTATTTAATCTGAAATTATACATTTTTCTCTATGATATTCTGCTGGGAATACTGCAAACACCAGTTCTTCTCTGTTCGGTACAAGCATTATGTTGAACGAAATGTAGCCATCCAGGCACATTCATAACCGAAGTTGCCTTAGCCTTGATTATCATTCAATTTGACTTTAATTCCATTTAAGACCTACAAATAAAGTGGAGTAAAGCCCTTACTTTAAATAAATTCCAAGCATTTATAACTATGTTTAAATGCTCTCCTACCAAATGACAAATTTTATTTATTTATTTTGTCTGTTTATTTATTTATTTTATTTATTTTGTTAAAATAGAATAACGAAATATTCAATATTTATAAGAATAAACAAAACAAAGCCTCTGAATTTGTAAGTATGAATTTCAGGGGCAGCATATTTTTTAACTTTTTATTTTAAAATAATTTTGATTTACAAAAGAGCTGGAAAGATGGCACTGAGAGTTTCTATACATCCTTCACCTATCTTTCCCTTAGATATAACCATGATATATTTATAGAACCATGTATAAACACTTATATAACCCTGGTACATTGATCCAAAGCAAGAAATTAACGTGGGTAAAATACTGTTAACCAAACTATCGGCTTTGTTCGAATTTCTAGCCCAGGATCCGATCCAGGGCACCACACTGCACTTAGTTGTCTCTGAGGCGTAGAGAGATGGAGACTTGTCGCATTCCCACAGCGTAGGGAGCAGAGCACATATTCAAACTCAGGTGCGTCTCCACTGCTCCCCAGAGCCTCGTGGCAGACCTGGGCATAGCCCCTCGAAAGACACCCTGATGTCTGTAGTTTTTATGTCACACTCTACGAAGGAAATGATGTCGCCCTCCCCGTCCTTCCTGGGGATAAGGAGTGACCTAAATCCACATTCTAAAGCCACAAAAGTGAACTGCTCAGAACAGAAACTGGGAGCAGAAAGGGGCCTTCGTGATCATCTAGTTGAACGTCTTCAGTGGACAGCGGAAGACTTTGGTGAGAATGTCCTCTACTTTATTGAGACAGACACCTTTTAAGACTGACCTTTTACCTTTACCTCTGGGGCATTCTGCACCTCAGCCTACACCAAGAAAGGAAAGCCCCTGGCTGAGGGAGTGGGAGCTGCAGACAGCTAGGCCACAGACGGTTGGTTGTTTTTGGAAAACTTATTCAAACTAAGAAAACATTCCACTCCCGAGTCACCCAGTGCTCCTGCCACCAAAGAGAAACAAAGATCGCTTCCATCTCTCTCTGGCCCTCGGGTGGTTCCCAGGCAGGTGAAGCTACTGGGAAGGAAGAAGCCTCCTCCTTTTTTCCAAGTTCCTGTGCAAGTTCTATCAGCTGAAAGAGTATGAACCAAGAAAGGGAAAGGGAGGGGCTCGTGGATTCTGGGAAAGGGCAGAGTTCCTTCCAGATTTTTTTCTCCTGCACGTAAGGTGCAGCCTTCTCCCTACAGACAGATAATGGAATATTTTCCTTTCTCAAGTGTCCTACCCCCTTCGAATTCTAAGAGGAAATTCAAGATACCACTGCCCTTTCTGAAAAATGTTCTCTTGAAGGCAAATTGCCATTATCAACAGTAGTAGGTAAATATTCACTGTAAAGTAACTTTGTGCGCTTTATTTTTTCTCAAGCCAACACATGAATTTAACTTAGATCACTAAATGGGCATGGTAAACACTTGAGTATTATTGGAATATAGAAAAATTAATTTTTGTTCTGTCATAAAGTGTAATTTGTTAGTGGAACATAAACTACTCTATACTGTTATTGACCCGGGCCATGGCTATCATAATAGGCACATCTGTGAAAGGCCAGCCTTTGAGTTGCTAATTAGATCACTAGCAGTTTATTAAATAAATAGCCCCATCCATATTACTTCAGACCCTAAGTCCTCAGATGGTCTATTTTTAGCATCATACTTCAAGGTTTACTTTCCCTTGGAATTCTAAAGATTTTCTTTAGAAATTACTAAGATTTTGGAAATTTCCCTTATAACACTACAGTAGTGTGTCACGTACACAAGCTGTCGGAAAGTGCATTTGATGTTCAAAAGCTGTCTGATCACCAATCCTCAGTCTTAGAAAGAAACGTTATGTGTGGAATCACCATTGTTCTAAGCCCATTCACTCCTCTTCAGCTCCAAAATGATCAAATGTTGTTTTGTTTATCTAGGGGACTCAAAACTGGTCTCGGCTTAATAACTTCCTCCTGGAAGCTTTTCCTGACCCCAACAAAGGTTAGTTTCCTCCTGACAGGACCTCAGAGCTTGTGCTTCAAGGTAAGTATTGGTTTAACTGTGGTCTCCACTAGAATGCAAACTCTGGGGGGTTCGGTATTAGGTCAGTCTTGTTAGCCACTACACCCCCAAAATCTAACAGTGCTAGAAATTCAGTCAACACTAATGGAATCATCAAAGAGAAGGCTTCGTTCCTTGCAACTGAACCCTCACGCAGCATTTACTACTATAGAAAACACTCCATTCTCTTCCTTAAAACCTCCGTCTCACAGTGGGGGATCTCCTCTTACCCTCTTCCCACCTTGCTCATTGCTCTTCCAACTGCTTCTTTCCCTCTGCCTGATCTTTAAAGTTATTTACCTGCACTCCAGCCCAGTTCATCTTTTCCCTTCCAGGACACAGGAGGCACTTGAATAAGTATGTGCTGAATGAATCAAAGAATGTCATGCTTCAAACTCCCCTTGGGAAATGCTATCCACATCCATAGCTTCCATACTTACGTTGAACTGAATATCTAAGTATCTATCTCTAACCTAAACTTCTCACCTGAGCAACAAACCTGTACCTCTGTGAGCACCCTTACGTCAATATGTTCACAACTAAACCTAGGATTCCTAATTAAACACAGCCAATTAATCACACACAATTATCTCCTTTCGCTCTCTGATCTCTGCTAAATGATGGCGAAGGAATTGAAGGGAAAAAAAGGTACAAATCCACAAAGGCAAAGGCTCCTCCCATTGTGTCTTCACTCTACTTTGACTGGAGGTTCATACCAGCTTTTCTTATCATATAAGAGTATATAGGAGGGAAACAGAATATGGCTGTTAAGCTTGGATTGTGACATCTTGAGCTCTAATCCCTCTTCTGTTACTCACTAGGTATACTGGCAGCATAACTTCTCTGTCTCAGTTTCCTCGACTGTAAAATGGGGATAATAAAAGTAACTATCTCATAGGATTGTTGTGAGGATGAAGCGTTAGCGCATATAGAAGCACAGAATACTGTCGGGCACATAGAAAGGATTCAATACCTGTTTGCTATTGCAGTTAACAGTGACCTCCCTTCATTGCACCAAATCCAGTACGGAACGCTCTTTCCTGCTCTTCTCTCTCTAACAGCACTGGACAGAGTTCACTACTCCTGCTTTTAGCACTTCTACTTGTGGTTTCTGTGACATCAGGCCCTACCGGCTTTCCATCTACTCCACTGACGGCTCCTTCTCAGGATCCATGCTGGCTGCTCAGTTTCTAAATACGGGAATACTCAGCCCTCCCTTTTTACTATCTAAACTCTTACTAGGCAACCTGTTCCAGTCCCATGCTTTTACCACCTACGTACCGATGTTGCTTCAATGTTTAGCTCCAATCCTGGCTCCCTGGGGATCAGGCACAGATACCTGACTGCCACTGCCACTGAAATATTAAGATGGCACTGCAAACCTAATGGACCTCGGACAGAATTCGTAAAGACGCCCCTCTCCCCATCGCCACCCATACACCTCCTCCTATCACATCTTCCAGTTTCTGTTATAGGTATCATTCCCCCAGTTGAGCAGTCCTAAAAACTAGAAGTCATATCTCATTTTTCCTCCTTCCCTAACTTGACATCCGAATGTTAGCAGTCTTGTTTGCTCTACCTGCAAAATATATACCAAATCCACCTCTACTTTATATTGTGTCACCACTGCCATCTTAATCCAAACTATCATGATTTCTTTCCTGGAGACTGCAAAATCCTCCCAATGAGTCTCCCTGCTTTGATTCTGTCTCCAACCAGCCAATTCCCTCACAGCAGCTGGAGGAGCTCAAACTATAAACCAGATCATATCAATTCTCTGCTTAACACCTTCCAGAGGCTTCCAATACAATTAGAATAAAATCTGAACTACTGAACTCAGGATTATATATGATCTGGCCTTGCCTGACTTCCCAACCTTGACTCCTACTGTTTTCCCCACCAGTATCTCCACTCCAGGCAAGCTGGCCTTTTTCAAACACACCAAATTCATTTACGCCTTACAGCCTTTGTTCCCTCTGACCAGGGTATCTCTTTCACCAGATTTTAGCAAGGCTAGCTCAGCGTATGTTACCACCTCAGAGAAGCCCATCCATCTTAAGTAGTGGGCCCTTCTCCACCCAGTCACCGTTTAACCCAATGCCCTGTTTTATTTTCTTTAGAGTACTTACAGCCAAATAAATTATTTGCTTACATGCTTAATATCTGTTTCCTATCAATGCCATAGAAGATTCCATGAGGGCAGCAAGGACCTTCTCTTATTCACAGCATCTAGCATACTAACTAGCACATAGTAGGTATTCAATAAATATGTATTGAACCAATTTGAAGAAAATGAAAGCAATAAATATGTATTGAAGTAATTTGAAGAAAACAAAAATAATGTACTTTTCACTTTTAGCATAGGGGTAAATGAAAGTTTACCCTAAGCACTGAGAAGTTAACTTATTTTTGGTATATCATCATTCATGATTGGTATACTAACCAAAGTCAGTTATTATGTAAATCATTTATTACTAAGAAAAAGAATATTGATACATCTTATCAGAATTATCATCATATAAAAAAGAAACAAATTTGCATTTTTAGGTACTTTCACTTATCATGTTATATCCCCATGATAAGTTTCTAAATTTGATAAGGTATTGAAGGCTGAAAACAATGAGGCAACTTCCAAATAAGGATCCATAAAGCCAGGACTCAAACAAAGACTCCGGTCTACAACATTTGTGTTCTTTCTATCAGATTATGAATTTGTTGACATTATGGATTACCTAGATATTTTAGAGCAGTTCCAATCAAAGTAATAGTAGAAGTCAAAGAGATATTTTAAAAACCACAATAGAAATTTCAAATGTTGTAATGTAGTTTGTAATGCCTAAAATATCAACTATATTGATTTTATGAAAAATTGATTCAGGTTAAAAACACTAACGTACCTGGTAATCAGGTACATTGATTGGGTTGAAGAAAACTGAGATTTTAATAAATGTGTTTGGTAGTCAAAATCTTTTAAAAATGTTTCATTGGTAGAGCAAAACGACCTCACAAGCCCACACACAGGATCAAGTCCAAATTCTAGAGCATACAGAGCCTTTTTACTCTGACCCCTGCTTCTCTCCCAGCTAGTTTTCACCACACGTCCGTGAGTGTGGTCAACCTCATATCCATCTAGAAAATTCCTGCTTAACTTTTGCCAGCTCAAATGTCACTTCCTCTTTGGAGCCTTTCTTAATCCCTTCACAAACTGAACTATCTCTTATCTATGTTCCCAGATGAACTCTGAACATAATTTTAAGCATAGCTTTTACAGCATTTATTCTGTTACATGTTTTCCTGGCTGGACTGTAAATGTATGTTGAGTAAAGAAATATACAATTTAAATTCCTAAATCAATATGTAAAACATCTGTCACAGTGACTGTTCAATTACCATTGGTCAATCTAATTAATTACTGATTGAATGCAGTCTTATTAGGATTATGGCTATAGCTAAAAGGTGCCTAAATGACTTAACCTACTGTGGGAAATGGAAAGTTTCTTGGATATAACTATATCTAAAATCCCCAGGAATTTAGGCCTATGTACACTATGTTTTTTGCACACAAGTTTATTGCTACCCTGGCAGATTCTACATTCTCTCTATACAGCAGGTCAATGTACTCAAGTATAACGATCATTTGTAAGGTTCACTATATTTAAGAGGTTCTGAGAAAAATGGTCAGACCTCTAAATCTCACCAATATGTTGGCCCAATAAACCCTACTGACTCCTCCCAAAGTGTTCTCTGCTTAGAATTTTCCTAGCTTTCTGACGACATGGATACCCTTCAAAGATTCTATTTCTGTTTCCTTGTGCTGATCAACCACTGCAGGTTAATCAGAAGAAACTTGGCAGGTAGGACTAACAGAGCAGAAACATGAAATATATCCCAAATAGAAATCACTTTTAAATGAACTTACTGACTTTATATTGCCACAACAAATTTTCATTTCTTGATGATCCCCTAAAAAAAGATACAGATTTTTAAAATTTAATAAAAAGTAATGAGTGCTATTTTAATAGTAACCCTTTGAAATACTATCCTTAACATTTATTTAATATCTACAATCTCACCTTCAGTAAAATATCACTGAACATTAAAATATAATGCACTGATAATCCAATTTAGAAATTAACAAACTAATTATAATTAACATCTAAGTATTTGTACCAAGTACAGCAAAATACTATTAGTGCCTCAAGATTACTAAATCACAATCTAAGATCCAGAGTACAAAATGACGTTTTGAAATTTTCCTTTAAAACCTTCATTTCCTTGCTACAAAACATGCTTCCAGTTCTTTAGAAGTATTTACATAGGGAAAAATATACCAAAAGCCATCAAACAAGACTGTTTTTGATTACTCTAGAATTTTAACTCATTTAGATTCTTCTAAGAGTTATCTTCACCATGTAGTTTAGGAATGCTTGCTTGAACAATTTAATTTTATTATGTTCAAAAACATACACAGAAATAACAAGAGTATGAAAGAACACAAGAAAAATTGTTGGTTTTATTGGTATCACAGTGGTTTTAACACAAACTAAATACAAACACAATTGTTAGATATTCAGTCACTTATCTTGCGAAATATGCCAAGATCAACCTTGAAGCCCTTATAAAACAGAAAATGTATAAAATATCTTCCTTAATTACCTCCGACTCTATATGTAAATGCAAATATTTGAACTTGTCAATCTCAACATCAAATGTTGAACTACTTGACTAAGCAGTACAAAACAATTTCCGATTGTAAAATTCAATAGCTACAGGTAAAAGCACGCCGTGTCCCATGCCTACTATCTCTGTATTCTGCACAGAGTTCCAAGGCAAAGATTGCTTCTGGCTTTATGAATTACCAGAGACGACGAGGACCTGTGCGGCTGACTTATCACAGGTCTTTTAGTCTTCTTTCCTGTTAGAGCCTTAGCTTCCTTGGGAGGAGGCATATGAATTGGTTTCCAGGGAATTGGATTATAAAAGGCTGGTTCTGGATAAGAATTTCCACTGTAAAAACCTAAAAATGTTTAAAAACAAAAAATCAGAACAAAACAAAACAAAAAAAAATAGTCTTGAGATCAAAGAAACTGGTTATTTTTAAATTCCTAGAAAAATGTTAAAAAAATCTAAATGGCAAAAATGTCATCGATGAACCAATTTGACTCATTTAAAATGAACCCTCGAATATTTTCAAATAAGTAACACTTTTTAAATACAGTAAATACTGTAGGGAAAATTAATGTGTGAATGATAATTCTAAGAGTCCAAAAAATATTTAAGGTTAAAATCTATATAAAAACTCATATAAAAAATTTACTAAGAAATTAAGTTTAGAATCCTTAA
Organism: Rhinolophus sinicus; assembly: GCF_036562045.2. Lineage (NCBI taxonomy): Eukaryota > Metazoa > Chordata > Mammalia > Chiroptera > Rhinolophidae > Rhinolophus > Rhinolophus sinicus. The sequence goes on from NC_133756.1 coordinate 138,861,496, forward strand.
ATTGAATAAAATCTTCATTTTCTTAACTAAATCTGGGAAACCACTTGAGAACTAGTTTCCCTTAGTCAGACACAGAAGTTTACAGGGAAAAAAAAAAATCACATTGCATAAGTAGCTAAAGTGAATCAAGATTCTTCCTTAGAATCACTGAAATTCTGTATCACTGTCACTCAAACTTCTAAGATTCCATGTCACTGTAGTTATGATTACTAATTATGGAGTGTTCTAGTATAATGTATATGAAGTGTTTAGTGAGTTGTGATTCCCAATATCTAATAATTCTGAAGGAGGAACATTTTGTAAATCATATTCAAATCCTCCAGTCACTGTACACACATAAATTTATTTCATAATTTGTAAAAATGTTATGGGCATAAAGAATAGAGGCTTAAGAGCAGTAGAGCATTTGCAGACAAATATGATGCTTATTAGAATAAAACTCATTAAAAATGCAAAAATATTAATAGAACACCCATTTTTTTTAGCAATGAACTTCTAGTCAGTATGTATACTCCCACCTAAAGCTTTAACTTTACTACCCAATTGTTTGGCTAAAACCACTGCTTATTACTCTTTTTTCAAATAAGACAGAAAAAAACTGAAGCAGGCCACGCTCAGTAGCTGTAACAGACAACCTCTGTGACATGTAGGAGAGACCTAAATCCTGACAGCAGGAATATATCATTCAGACACTGGCAACCCACTTTGACTGCATGGATATGTCAACACACACTTCACCAAGACGGTCAAAACAAAGTCTGGAATATGTTCTATTGTGTGAACAAAACAGAATGGGAGTATTTTTAATAATAAATCACTTAAATAACTGAAGGCAGCTGTCAGCAAGGTATGAGCTTCCAACATGAAGTACAAAGAAAAACATGCACTACCATTTATAACGAGACCAAGCCCAAAGGCGGACCGGTTTTGTGTCTGGCTCACGTGCCATCTAGTATTCTACCCTGCAAAAACAATGTGTCGAAGACATTGGAAGCTCTGCCTCAGAGGGGGTTAGAAGAAGGTGAAGAAAAATAACCCCTTAAATATGTCCTGTTCAAGGCTTTAAAATTCAAGAAATGAAAGAAAATTGAACTTGTTTCTTAGTGTGAAAAATCACTACTTTGCAGTTTTGCAACTATTGCCTTTGAAATATATCTGATTTATAGAGAATGACAATAAATTGGTACTATCTCCACAGGAACATCATGTTATAATATAATCTTTCAGAAAACAGTAATTTGAAAGAAGAATTATTTTTACACATTTCTATTTCTGTCAAAAGGAAACATAATGTATAATATTTACTCCGGCAAGCCATATTTATGTAAGCCACATAACATAAAAACCAACCTGTAAGTTTTCCATTGGCATAACCATAGCTCTTTGCAGCTGGACGAGGTTTATTTTTTGCATTTTCCAACCATTCCTTAAACTTTTTTTCTGCTATTTCCTTTTTTTCCTGTAATTCAGCTTGCCGCTGTTTTTCTTTTTCCTTAAAATGACAAAACCAAAGACTCTCCAGAGATGTTCTGTAACTAAAAATTCTATTCAAATTCTACCGACTCTTTTCCCCAGTAGCTTCTCACCCCAATGACTTTCTGATGATAAATACTAAATCATATTTCTATAATTTGAGTGCAAAACTTAACATGATCAGAGATGTGATCATGTTTAGTGGCTGCCTCTAAACAAGACGTCAAATCCAAGAAGAAAAAACCAATTTACAATAATGTAATGAAAGTACATCAAAAAATACTTAAAAGCATTAACAATAAAAAATATAAACCCAACTGAAAAAATATCAACACGCTTATTAACCTTTCTCAACCTAAGAAAACCAAATGCATATTCATCTCTGAAGCTTAAACAGTATAACAAGCAGGGATAGCTTCATGTATTTATTTTATGCTAAGACAGTGCCAATTTTCTTTAGAAACATTTTATACAATACAGTTGGCACATGTGAACACCAAAGCCATGTCTTCTAAGGGCTCACTTTAATGAAAATACCTTTTCTTTCTTCTTCTTCTCACATTCTTCAGCATTTTTTTTCTTTAACCATTCTTGATATTTTCCTTTTGCTTTTTCTTGCAAATGTTCCTTCGCCAGTTCCTTTGCTGCTTTCTCCTCCATTTCTTTATTAATTTTTTGTTCCCTCTCTTTTCTTTGCTTAAATAAGAATAAAGAATTGGAATTGGAATATCTGTAATTATCCTCATATGAGAAAGGAGTGTTATATACAGTAATTTTCTAAACTTCAGCTGTTTCTTAAAATGTGATAACACAGTGGTTGGCACAATGTGGCTTATGACAATATGTAACATACCTGCAATGACCTGCTTAGTTTCAGTCTCCCAGCACTAAGATTCTGAATGACACTAACAAACTTCTTGTTCAGTAAAGTATACTCAGAGCCTCAGATAGTGCTGAATAACCAGCTGGTGCTCAATAAATTAGTGAACAGAAATTACAACCTGTTACATTGTCCTGAATCATCATGTTTTTTAATGGATATTTACCTCTAAAATGAAGCCATGTGTGTACATATTTCCTGGACTGTTTGCCAATATGAATACTTGGATAAATCTTCACTATCAGTGAAGTTTTTGGAGTTACGCAGGACAAACAAATAACATTTTGGCCCATTAAATACTGCTCTAAGGACACATACAGACAAATCTTTGGCTATGTAATTCTTGTAAGTCTTACATAGACACGAGTTTGGCAAACTATGGCCGGCAGGCCAAATATGGTCTACTCACCACCTGTATTTTTCAATAGTTGCACTGATATGTGGCCACAACAATTTATTTACAGATTTATTGTTCAGGGCTGCTTTTGCACCACAACAGCAAAGTTGAATAGTTGCAGCAGAGATTGTACGGCCTGCGATACTAAAATATTTGTCTGGCTCTTTGTAGAAAAAAATTGACATGGACTATATAACTCAAATGGTTTTTCCTTCCTCATTCAAAAGATGCTTTACCAACACAGCTAAATTCTAAATAACCAATGACATGGCTAGCTCTCTTTATCAAAGGTTTGGAAAATAATCTACAAGGCATAAAGTGCATGCAATACAAATGGCACATACATCACCCTTCACGGAGCAAATAAGTATGAGCCAAGAAAAGAAATTCTTCCCTTGAAAGCATCTTCGAGGATACTTTAATATAAGCAATTCAGTTAACATCCAAGTAACAAACATCAGTTACATACAGTATACGTCCAGCTACACAGGAAAAGGCAGATCTTAAAAATCAAAGTCCAGGAGCCGGCCCGGTGGCTCAGGTGGTTAGAGCTCCATGCTCCTAACTTCGAAGGCTGCTGGTTCAATTCCCACATGGGCCATTGGGCTCTCAACCACAAGGTTGCGAGTTCAATTCCTCAAGTCCTGCAAGGGATGGTGGGCTGCACCCCCTGCAACTAGCAACAGAGTTGAGCTACGCCCTCCACAACTAAGACTGAAAGGACAACAACTTGAAGCTGAATGGCACCCTCCACAACTAACATGGAAAGAACAACAGCTTGACTTGGAAAAAAGTCCTGGAAGTACACACTGTTCCCCAATAAAGTTTTGTTCCCCTTCCCCAATAAAATCTTAAAAAAAAAAAAAAAATCAAAGTCCAAGTCATTTCCCAGATGCTGTATCTACTTCTAGTTGGGCAGCCAGTAGCTGCAAAAAGGAATCCTTTCTTGTGGAGGACTCAACAAGAGTTTTATCCACTGACTACTGGATTCTAATTACTTCATACTGTCAGAAAAATCTGTAAGATCATTAAGGATCTTGGAGTCTTCTTGTTCAATCTCTGGCTGACTCATGAGACTCCATGGCCTCATCAACAGGAGTAAATCAGTCCCTACATTGTTTGAAATTATAACTAACATTTTTCCAGTGCTAACGCTGCCTTTTACTACTCTATACACTTTATAGGCATGTACTCCATCAATTTATTCTTAGAACAACAATATGAAAGATACTATTATAATCTCATCTTACAAATGAGGACACTAAGGCAGAGAGGTTAAGTAATTTGCCTAAGGCCACACACATGGTAAGTGGCAGATCACTACAGATCATACAGGCACTGAAATGAGAGAATGTTAAAAACAATTTTATGCCAAAAAATTCAATTTAAATGTAATGTCAAAATTCCTTAAAATATACCACTTTCCAAAACTGATTCAAGAAGAAATCGAGTGTCTGAATAACCCTTTACTTGTAAAAACAATTCAGAATTAAAAACTTTTCCACAAAGAAAACTCGAGCCTCTCATAGCTTCACTGGTGGAATCGATCACACAATTAAGGAAGAAATACTACCAAGTAGTATACAAATTATTTTAGAAAACAGAGAAAAAGGGAAACACATCTAAGCCTGTTTTAAGAGCCCAGTATTATTCTGATATCAAAACTAGGCATGGAAATTATATAATATCAGGAATAAGACAAGATAATTGCTCTCATCATCGAAAACATGAAATACCTAGGGGTACATTTAACAACAAAAGTGTAATATCCCTGTACCTTGAAAACTAAAAAAAATTATTAAGAGAAATTAAAGATGACCTATATAGAAATAAAAATCATGTTTATAGATTTAAAATGTGATATTAAGATGGCAACTTTCTCCAAAATGATCTATATAATTAATGCAACTCCAATAGTATCACCGGCACTATCCAACAAAGCATGACTTGGGAAACTGATAAGATGATTCTAAATTGTATATGGAAGGAGTAATTAAATCAATTTTGAAAAAGATGGAGGATTTATACTATCTGATTAGAAGAATTATAGAGCTATAGTAATAGGCTAGTGTGTGTGGTACAGGCATAGAATATAGAAATGGAACAGAAGAGAATCCAGAAATAAATCCGTATGCATATGGTCAATTGATTTTAAACAAGTGTCAAGGTAACCGAATAGGAAAAAGATTATCTTTTCAACAAATAGTGTTGGAACAATTGGATATCCAAATGCAAAAAAAATGAACCTTGACCTTTAACTGAAACCAAACATTAAAATTAACTCAAAATATACATATAGGTAAAAGTTAAAGTCATAAAATTTCTAGAAGAAAACAATGAAGAATATTTTTACACCCTTGGCATATGCAAAAGTTTCTTAACACACAAAACCTATAAACTATAAAAGAAAAAACTGAAATATGGATCTTCATCAAAATTTAAAACCTCCGCTCTTTAAAAATACCACTAAGAAAATTAAATATTTGCAATACATATATGTAACATGAGTTGAATATATAAAAAAAACTCTTAAAATTTATTAATAAGACACAGAATCCTTCTACAAAATGGGCAAAAAATTAAACACAAAACAAAACAAATAAAACAGGAAAAGAGATGTAGAAATGGTTGATAATGCGATGGACTGAACTGTGTGCCCCCCTCCCCACTCATATATTGAGAAGCTCTAACCCTCAATATGACTGTATGTGAAGACAGGACCTTTAAAGAGGTAAGGAGGTAATTAAGGGCATATGGGTGGGGTCCTAATCCAAACAGGCCTGGTGTCCTTATAAGAGGAGAAAGACCTCAGGGATGCACGTGCACAGAGAAAAGGCCACGTGAGCACCCTCACATGGAGACGGTATGGAGAGATGTCCATCCGCAAGCCAAGGAGAGGCCTCAGAAGAAACCAAACCTTGCTCTGACACCTTCACTTTGGACTTCCAGCCTCCAAAACTCTTGAGAAAATTGGTTTCTGTTACTTACTAGCCAGCCTGTGGTATTTCATTATGGCAGCCCTAGTACTCATACATTTGTTGTACTCATATAACAGATAAGCTTATAGAAAGTTGATAAATATCATTAGAGATCAGGAAAATGAACGTGAAACAACAACACACCACGACACACTTACTAGAATGACTGAAAATGAAACCGACTGACAGTATGAATTTGGTAAGGATGTGGTGCAATTGGAATTTTCACACAATAGTGGTGGAAACATAAATGGTACAAGCACTTTTAAAAAGTTTGGCAATTTCTTATAAAGTTAAACACAAACTTACCACACAACCCAGCAATTCAGTTCCTAGGCATTTATCGAGGAGAAATGAAAACAAATGTCCACAAAAAGACTTGTACATAAATTGTCATATAATTTTATTCAGAATACCCCCAAACTGGAAACAACACAATTGTCCATCAACTAGTGAATGGATACACAATTTGTGGAATTCTGTAGAATAGAATACTACTCAGCAATAGAAAGGAACACTCTTAATACATGAAATATTAGGGAATTTTTAAAACTAAAGAAGTCCAACAGAAAATAATCCATATTCTATACTTGTACTTATGAGATTCTAGAAGAGGCAAATCTAACCTGTAGGGACAGAAGCATATTAATGGTTCCCTGGGAGCTGGGGCTAGCTGCGGGTGGGGAGCAGGGGCTGAACATAAAGTGGCACGAGGGAGCTGTGCAGGTGACGGAAACGTTCTGTATCTTGTTGTGCTGCTGGTTACACAGGTACATAAGTTTGCCAGACCTTATTAAACTTATGATGGGTGTACTTTATTGTATTTCAATGAAAGTTGATTTCAAAACATCAGACAGGCTCTGTGAAGGACTTACAGTAGAGAAGAGACAATGGAGTGCCTTTAGTTAGCAAAAGAACAGAGGAGGCACTCGGAGAGAAGTGTTGAGAGAGTAGCCGGCCGCTAAAGGGGCTTCAGATTTTCGGGCACTCCAGTTCTATATCACCCAGGGCACAACAATAAATCTTCCTTTTTTAAAGATGGTGCCCTAAGAGAAACTTTGTTTCTTGAAACTAAAGGAAAATAACAAAACAACTGGCTACAGTTTCTAAATTTCTTCTCTGGTTCCTTCAACAGTACCCGGGCGCATAGTAAAAGTGTTGAATGCAGGAATGGTGCACTGATAACAATGTTATCAATCATATACTTTGTTGATCTGAATTCATTTTTTTACATTTAAAAAATCAGTTCTACGTTTTGAGAATTAAAAATAATTTTATTTTTAAATAATTTAAAAAACAATGAAGGTAAGACCCTTTTAAAAAATGTGATAACATACTGACAAAAACAAATCTAAAAAATGAATTAGTATGGCAACACAAATGTAAGAGTACCAGATGAGATAAGCCATTTATTTGAAACAGATTGAACAATTTACAGTCATAGTATAAGAAACCAGCTTTGCTAATGGATACATAAATTCTTTTTGTCTGATTTTTTGATAGAACACAGTGAAAATGACTTAGAGAAAATAGGCCACATATATAGCTAAAATGTGAATGAAGCTGGAGGCACAGAGGACCACACACTATGAAATGTAAACAGAGGAGGAAAAAAGCGAGATGCCAGACAGGAAGAGAAGAACCAGGAGAGCAGTCTTTACAAATAGAGGTAAATGTAACTAAGAGTGAAACAAGAAATCTGATAAGTTTTAAAGAAAAAACAATTTGTGTAATCAATTATTCCTTAACATGCACAAGAGTTCTGCAGAATAAGTAAACTTAATTTCTCAAGGTTCGTTTTTGAACTATTCTCAACCTTATGAAAATCTTGCTTTCAATAATTAGTGATTTATGTCAGGGCAAGCCATTTCCCTCCAAAAGAAAGAAATTTTTTCTCAAATAATTGGATTAGATCTACTGCCACTAATTAAAACAGAGAATATATCATCTCTTAGCAGTATCTTACATTCTTAGCCAAACAACAACTATGTTTGATTGGCATGGTAAAATGAGCTTAATGGAGTTCGAAGATAAGAAAGCTTTTAGAGGAGAGAGCATGCTATTCTGTACATGCGAAACTATTTTATTTTACAGTTATAATCTTCAAAAAAGTATCACTCAAAGTTTGGTAATGGTCACAGAGGCTTACTTTGATTTTGGCATTTATTCACAAAGAATATTATGGGATGACGTAAACTTAAAAATAATAGTAATAATAATTTACTTCCGAAAAAAAGAACAAATATATTTATGGTTATAACACACACATCTAGCCCATTTCCTTTTTACAATACCTGGATGAAGAAAACTATGTCATCTTCAATTCACTGAAATGATTTACTAGGTACTCTTATTAATACCATTGGGCATTAGATATAACAATGCTTAGAATTAAAAATGAAAACTTTGCCACCCTACAAGCTAAACATTCGACTAAATCCATCAAATTGGATTATAATAAAAGCAGTATCATTCTAAATATGTAAAAATAAAAATAGTAACGAAGTGCTAGCATTTAAAAAATTTTTAATTTGTGATTCAATACAAAAATGTATTAAAATTGAAAGGAAGAGAATACCATTCATTCATTCATTCATTCATTCATTCCAATAACAAATGCTTACTATATTATAAAGCATTATGCTAGCTCTTGTAATGGATTAAAAAGTAATATAAAAATAATTCCTATCTTTAATAATCTTAAAATTACAATGGAAGTAAAGATATATGCATACGTCTTTGGAAAAAAAACAGAAAAAGGAAAGATATATGCATAATATAAAATAGCAACAAAATACATACATATATATATATATATATATATATATATATATATATATATATATATATATTACAAGCCAGTATATGACAAAGTAATAAAACTGAACAAGGGTTCAGAAAAGGAAAGTTTCTAGCATGTGACCAGAGAATGCTTCATGTAGGAAATGCTTTGAATTGGATAGTAAAGAGAGAAAGGTAGGATGGAGGCTATGACTTATGTTCTATTCCATTAAATATCTGTGCTTGCTTTAACATAAAAATAACATTTTTCCTCTCAAAATTTTCCAGCGATCTAATACTCCCAGAAGATGGGCCATGATTATCCTGTGTGTGTGCTCCCAAGAGTGCCAGTAAAAAGCAATAGCATAGAATGAAGGAACCACCGTGGAAGACATGGTTCAGAGAGCAAAGAGAAGGTCTTTAACCAGCTGGGCGAGAATTGTTAAAACGTTATTCAGAAGACAGTGAGGAATCATGAAAAACATATTTTGAATTGGGGAATGACATTCGACTGTTTCAGGCTGGCTTGAACAGAGGATGGACTGATTCATTCGACAAGTATTTGGGGCAACTATTATGTGTCAGGTACTGATCTAGCTGCTAGAGAACTGAACAAAAGAGGCAAAAAATCCCTGCCCTTATGGAACTTACATTCCAGTATGAAAAAATAAACAAACAAAAAGTTGAAAGATGTAATGAGACCAGATAGGAAGAGATGACAAATTGGAGAATGGACATTGCAAAGGAAAGGAGGGGATGACTATGAACAGAAGAATTCTGATTATGTGTAGGTGACTGAGATGACAACAATACTAGTAACAGAAATCACGGAGTTAGGAGGATGGTTCTAAGAAAGGACAATGGGCAAAAATGGGTTGTTTCAGATTTGCAGGCTCAGAGGTGCCTGCTGACCTTATAGATGAAAATCCAAGACTCCAGGAAGTCAGGCCTAGAGATACAGATTTCATGACTACCTGTCGCCACATATAAGGGGAAAGCCACATGAGGGAAAAGGAGAGAAGCACAGAGCAAAGGGCAGAAGAAAGCGACTTCATAAATGTCCATGAGGGTAGGGAAAAAAAAATCAGGTCAGAGAAGAAAGAATCTACGAGAAAATAAGAAAAAACTAGGTAATGAGGAATAATGGGGAGACCACTTCACAGGAGATATCAGTCAGTATGTGTGTGTGCATTTTTTTTCTTCTTCTTACCTGTTCATTCTTTTTCTGAACCCATTCCTTGTGCTTTTCTTCAGCAATTACCTTTCTTTTTTCCCGTTCTTCCATTTCTTTTCTTTTTTCCAGCTGCTGACTTAATTCCTGTGAATTTTATTCAAACAAAAGGTAACATTTAATAGATATACTCAAATCACATATTTGAAAAAAGGCTGAGGTTAACCAAATTAAACATGAATATAGTTTCCTTTATAGAAAATATACCATTAGTGACAATAACTTACTTAAGTAACTAGTCTATGATGAAAAGAAAGCGTCGGTAAAAAGTATGTCATTTTTTAGAAATGCAAATAATTGCTTGGCAGCAAAACACTAGTTTCTTAGACTAAACTTCAGCTAAATTACCCTCATTGAAATCAACTTTCCCACACATAAATTTTGGCATCGCTGTACGCTACTGGCAGAAGCTCAAGGGAATTGAAACTTTTTTTTACAGTTCTAAAAAGCCTCTAGATTCTTGAAGATAAAGGATAGGAACTAAATAATCCCTAAATTTAAAAATTTAACTCAGAGTCATACCAAAGTAGAAATGTACAGAAGCCATTCAATTTTCTTTAGAGAAAAAAAAAGAATCTAGATTTTTCTTCACTGATTTTATAACTGCCGGAGTGTAAAACAAAACCACATTCATATCCCAGATTATTTAACTGCCTTGCTGTCACTCGAATCTACACGTTTGGGCATTTCCTTAGGAGAAAGAATGTGGAAGGTATGGCCAAATAAAACTACAAGCTGAATGCCACCACTCTGTCACTCATCAGTTAAATCACAGCATTAGTTGAGAATGCTGTTCAAACTAGACTCTTAGGACTCCACTACCATAATTACCGGTTGTTTTTCTTCTCTTTCCCTAAGTTCTAATAATCAGATATTTTTATGTATCTTCCATTGGACCTCACTCCTCCCCAACCCTCCCTCTCCCAAAGATCTACCTGCCTCCATATGAGTGGTACTGTGTTTCCCCAAAAATAAGACCTAGCCAGACAATCAGCTCTAATGCATCTTTTGGAGCAAAAATTAATATAAGACCCGGTCTTATTTTAATATAAGACCGGGTATAATATAATATAATACCGGGTCTTATATTAATTTTTGCTCCAAAAGACGCATTAGAACTAATTATCCGGCTAGGTCTTATTTTCAGGGAAATAGGGTAGTGGGAAGGACGATTTTTCAACTCTCAGACAATTCCAGTGTGTTAAATGAAAGGAAGACAAAACTTGACACCAGGAACTTATCTTTTGCACTTTAGAACAGCAAATGGCCGCAGGATACCTGTCTTCTATGACCTCTCATCCTAAAATTCTGCTGCATAGAAAATAACTGCCCTCACTCATTCAGAAAGTCTTCCAACGTTTAAACACTACCCTCCTCCAAGCCCCCAGAGTAAAACAGCCATCTTGGTTTTAAAAAGAGTCTTCCTTACCTCTGCAGTTGCTATTCCTTGATTATTCACTTAATACTTTTTTTATGGAGTGCCTACTATCAATGTAGCATGAACTGAGAGATACAGGGATGAAATTCCAGAAGGCTCTGATCTAATCTCCTTCTAAATACACAAAAGAATTAAGTGCTACATTGTGAAGTTTTGTGTATAACAGGAGTTCAGAAAAGGGAAAAGAAGAAAGGAGAAGATGAGAGGAGAAACAGTGTGGCCCAGGGTAGTCAGAAATGAGCACTATAAGAGGAACAGTGAGGAACTGGCTTCACTAGAAGGGAGAGATTTGGGATGGTGGTGGGCGGGTGGTAACTAGACAGAAGAAGGTCTTTTGAGCCAGGCAGAGTAAATTGAACACTATGAAGCAGGAATACGTGGCAAAGGGATGATTTAGAACTCTTAATGATAAAGGTTAAAGACTGCATTAAGGGGATCAGAATTATTCTGAGGGAGACTGATGAGGAGGTTGCCACAGTGTATGAGTTGTAAAGGGAAGAAGTCTGGACTTGTGTCAGGAAACAAAAAGGGGGAATACATGCATGTATGTACGCACGAGTGTGTGTGTGCGTGTGTCTGTGTGTGTGTGCGCGCGCGCGTGCGCGCAATATAGATAACAGATCTGACAACCATATACCCCAAATTTTCCTAAATAGTCCTAAATTTTATTTTTAACAAAAGAAATCATTTAAATATACAACTAAAGATATGATTGATTATACTTATGTACCCCTTTAAGATTCTTCATATAATTAAACTCAAAAATCAGCAAAAAAAAAAAACCAAAATCAGAATTTGTGTTCCTATTTTATGGCTCACGAATTTTAGTTAATGTTGACATAAGAGTTAAAGATAAAGGAAGGGTCAAAAGTACCTAGAAAATACTACCACTGACCCAGACAGTGCTCTAATCTCAGGATGTCTGTTCAAGTAATTTGCCACCCCAGAACATACATCACATTCTGAGACATAACCCTCCCTCCCAAGGCTAGCCCTCTTAGAATTTCCCACCCTGAATGCGTCCATATGTTCACCGCCAAGGCAAACCTCTCCCGGACACAGCTGCAGTCTTCTCTCACAAGGCCTACGTCGTCTTCTGATACACCACTGAATTTCAACAGGATTAGAGCTATTTTCCAGAGTACACATTCGATTATGGAAAAGCAAAATCCAAAGAGGATCCTCAATAGTATTTTTATTTCAACAGCTTTTGTCGACTTTCAAAGAACTTTATACCATCGAAGGTTAACAATCAGAAAAACGGATAGTTCTGAGTTTCACCAACTCCATATCCTGCCCCATTCCTTCATTCAGGGCTGAAGAATGAAAAGGCCGAAGGCAAGACGGTGAAAAAATAAAAGTATGGATTATTCACAAACTAGATATATTTTATAATTTAGAGCAGATTGTACTAAAATGTTAAAGCAAATGTTAAAAATTAGAGTAAGCCAAAGGCCATAGGCAGTTTAGGGTAGTCTGCTAAAGAATTTTTTTATATAATAAAAACCAAAATAAAATTTATACGACCTACAAAACCAATATGTTAGTTTTTCATGATACTGACATTTAACATTTAACATATTTATCATCTTAACAGTTACAAATGTAAAACAACATTGTCAGCAGATAATTTTGATGGGTTAAAATAATTTAACTCAATCTTGCAGAGATATCTGAAACAAATCTAAATGTCTGTTGATAAAATCAAATTTATGAGAAGGAATAATCTTTTTAATGACCCAACTATCCTTTAAATCTTTCTTTAAGTTTTCAAGAAAGAAAATAAGCAAGTCAGGTTAAATTCAAAATTAAATACTAAGTCTGAACCATTTAGTTCTAAAAATACACCTTGGTATTGTGGAAAAAAAACTTATTAAACTGGAAGTCGAAGGAACTAGGATCCAGTCCCAGCTTAGCCACTAACTGAAACCTTGGCAATGTTACTTTCTGACACTTATGTTTAATAGGTGTTGAGATGAATTGTTCCTTATGGTTAAAAATCTGTGCTTTTAATGATATGATTAATATGATTTGTAAACAAATTAGAGAATGCAATAAATAAGGACAGGAAAATAAAGGAAGCATGACTTAGAAAATAAAACAAAGAAAAGGGCATGAAAAGAATGTGAATACCACATAGCTCAAAATAAGCTTTTATAAATAAAGTGAGTAGTTGGCCTGTATGTTATGATATCCCTGCCATGACTGAAACAGTAAGATTCATGCTGAAGTATTTTAATTGCTTCAGAGTTAAGTAATGACCTAGCCATAAGAAATGTCATACTCCTAAATACACGAAAAGGTTTTAATCTTTCAACCAATTATACTCTGCTACAAGCTCAATCAATGTGGTAGGGACTTTACATTCATTACTTTAGTCTGTTCTCAAAACAAACCTTCAGTAGTTTATTACTATCTCCTTTAACACATAACAACAACTAACTTTTACTCAGTGCTTCCTATATACTACAACATTTACTGATGCTCACTTAGTCCTCATAACAACACTATGAAGTAAATATTATTTTCCCTTTCATTGATAAAGAAATTGAGGCAGAAAGAGGTTAAGAATTTTTCCAAGGTCCAAGTTTTAAATCTACAAAACTACAGCTCAAGAATTTATGCTTTTACCCACTCTACTATTTCCTCTCTAACATCTGGCTTACAGATGAAGAGACTGAGGCTCAGAGAAGTTAAGTAACTTTCTCAAAGTCACAGAGTTAAAATGGCAAAGCTAAAATTTCAGTCTTGTTCAGCCCGGGCTCCCTTACAAATTTATTTAACTTCTTTTATTGTGTGCTGACTCTAAAAATGACCTGAAGTGATCCTCCTTTTGTTAATGTAACAAGTCATTTCTGGTGAGACTAGACATAAAGTTAAGTACCATCAACTGAGCTCTACTTTACCATTGGCTCACTGGACTACATCAACGTCTTCCAAACTGCGAGTCTAAAACCAATTTAATGGGTTATGACCAGCCTTAGAAAAAAATAAAAAATAGAATACCAGGTTTTGCAAAAATTAAGATGTTATTCCAAATATGTATGTACATGTGTTTGTGTGTGTGTGTGTGTGTGTGTGTGTATCTGTGTGTGACATGAAGCAAAGTAATTTCTCACTGTGAATAAATATTATGAAAGCTACTGCACTAAGTAATGGAATTAGTAATGTTAAAACTTAAGGTTGAGGTAAGAGAAGTAAGAGTCTGGGGTCTTAATAATACACATTAATTCTGAAAATAAATGAAAACGCTGTAGCGAGGTTATGAATAGCAATGATATCAATAACCATAAAACACTACCAGTCATCTTTATATGTTATCTCATTTAATCCTCACAAAAATCCTGTGACACAGATATTATTTTACATTTACTGTACAGATGAGTAAATTGAAAGAGGCATAAAAGTTTAACTAAGCCTGCCTGACATCAAACCATAAGGTCTTTCTCAGGACCTGTGCCCCTCTAAGAGGAAATAAATACCACTGTGCGCTTTGCCAGGAATAAATTTGTATTTGAGAACACAAAGTGTCCGGCAGCAGGGAAACAGCAGGATGTACTGGTGTCTACAATCATTTAAATCATGTCTGCCTCCTGAATATACGACTGCTTACCTGGTTAGAAACCCATCACAGAAACAATGATTAATTTCAAAACTGATTATGAAAATTTATTCCAAGGATGGTCTTGGAGGGCAAAGCTACACTTCCAGGAATTTTTATGACAACACAACAGATTACCAACAGATTAGAATAAACTTAAATATACAACAACAGTGAATCCATTAACTACATTCTAATACATATTAATACATTTTAAATGGATTTTGGTAATCTTAGCTAGCCATAAAAATGATGCTGTAAAAATATTTAATGACATGGAAATGTACCGGGGGTGCCAAAAAAATGTATACAAGTGGACCCTTTGGTCAGCGTTGCTCAAACAGTAGTGCACCATTATCAGAAGTGTCTGGACGCTGATGGGAACCACGCTGAGCACCTCTTGTAAATGCAGAAGTCAAACGTGACTTGTATTCATCTTCTGTTATCGTTATATATTGAGTATTATAATTTTAATAGTTCTTTTCTTTCTTAAAATGTGTATATATTTTTTTGGCATCCTCTGTATTTTTAATAAAAATCTTAAAAAAAAAAAACACCCTCTAAAAATTTTTGAAAAAACAAAAACAAGAAGTATCCCCTTATCACTCAAATCTGTTTTCTGTGTTTGGATAATAGGGAGAATTCAGATAATGAGTCTGGATATTGGGGATGCCAAATTATCCAAATCTACTTGGCTGCTAGGTTCTAAAAAGCAAACAGTAAGAGTTCAAAGAATGAGGGATTCGTGTGAAAAGGTATCTCAAACTATGTTTTGAGTTTGGAGAGTGAGAGTTCAGAGAGAAAACCACAAATGCAGAAATGTCCACAAACAAGGCAGAGAAGTACAGAGAAACTGAAAAATACAGATTGCCATCTCCCAGCACAAAATTACTCTAGGGCACATTGAGTGATATGGGGGTAGATTCCTATCTCTAACTCAATTTTTGTTTTTCTCCTTTCTTAAAAATTTCACCAAGCATATGCAGTTGAATTTACTTTAGTTTAATGTACATAACAGTGAAGCTCCATTGTATGAACCTGTATATATACATTTGTACATACATAATTTTTTTTAAATTTATAGAGAAGAAAATGTGGAAGGCTATATAATACTCCTCAATATTAACAATGGTTATCTTCAGAGATTTTAATTTTCTGAATTATACTTAGCTCTATTTTCAAAATGTTCTTATGGTAACCATGCATTATTTCTCCAATAAGAATTGTTGAAATCAACAGAGCAAACTGACACAAACAAATGCAAAAAATTTGTTTTGAGGGATAATAACATTAATGTTTTAATTTCAACAGCAGCTCTACTCTGTGAGCTCATGGAGTGCATTAAAAGAATAGTGTATAGTTTTACCTCTACAGCTTTCTGTTGCAGACGGTCACGTTCTTCTTTTTCTTTGCCAACAAACCACACTTCCCACGGTGTCAGGCTGCTTTCTGGTAAACGCACCTGTTTCTGTTCTTCTTGGTTATCTTTGGATTCAACCACACTATTACAAAAGAGAGGACATTACAGCTTGTACTTGAAACTCTTTGGCTTAACAGTCAGAATCACTTAGTTATACAGTGAAAGTAGAATTTAATAACATATTTAGAATCCTGATTTTTATCAGTACATATATATCAATGAATTATATAGAGATATACATTTGAAAAGTCATTAAAAAGGAACTTCAGTATTTAAAGTAATTTATCCATCAAACTGCCTTGGAGTTCCTTCATCTTCTGAAATCACAGTATTTTAAAATCTACTGGGATAACCCACACCAGGTCCATTTGCCTCAATGAGAACAATTTTTATTCTTACAAATCTTACATTTGGATAACTAATTACAACACATGATCCAAATTAGATCCTGAAGAAGATTCTTCCCTTTTCCTCACTTAAATATGTCAGGGGGGAAAAAAGGAGTATGTGTGTTTACAGAGAGAATGATAAATCAAATGTGTTAATAACAATTAGTGATTCTGGGTGAAGGGTGAGCAGAAGTTTTTTAAACTCTCAACTTTTCTGTAAGTTTGAAATTGTTTTGAAATAAAAACATTACAAAAACAATATGGCCCTTGCATTCTTTTGAACACTTTGGTTGACTCCCTTTGGCCAATTTTTAGACAGGGAGTGTGGACTCTCCAGTTTGGTTACCTCCTGCCATGGTCACCATCTCCACCAGGCACCTCTCTCAGTCTATCTCTTCCGGGTACAGGGAAAAGTTACTACTCACTCACGCTAAAGAGAAGAGGGGAGAGGAAATACTCTAAGCAGATTAAGTAAATAAAGAACACAGGGGCTTAGCCGTACACAAGACTCTTAAAAACAGGAAAAGCTGAGCACCCATGGAAAGAAAGGCTGTTTAGGACCCAAGGCAGCTCTAGAGACTAGGTTATTACAGACTCAGCTCCTCTGCACCCTTAGTCAGGCAACCAACCGCCTAACCCACTGCAATGAACAACTTTTTCTACTTCATAGCATCAGCTTGTTTTTTTTCCTGCTATTTCTCAACTCATCCATGGTCTGATGGAATTTTTATTCTAGTGGGAAAGAAACACTGTTGATGTGTTGTTTATTTCTTTTGTGTGTGTGTGTGTGTGTGTGTGTATGGTCCTTCTTGGTCTTGCATAACCACCTCATCTGTTCCCATAGTTTCAACTATCGCTAGATGCTAATCATGTGCAGATCAGTCATTCCAGGCCATATCTTTCTCCTGAGCTCCAGGCTTTATTTCCAATCATCTGATAGAAAGCTCCATTTAAATATCAAACTCAATCAGTTCAAAACAAGTTTAATCGTCTTCCACCACCCACCCATTACTCTCCCTCCCTCCTCACCAGAAAAATGTTACTCCTCCTCGTATAATCCTATCTCAGTGAAGGGCACCACCACCTACCCAGGTAGCCAAGCCAGGAACCTGGCCAGACCTTTGACTCCTCCTGCTCGGAGTCCACCTCCGATGCGCCTACCTCCCACACCCATATTATCACCTAATTATGTCTATTCCACTTCTTTCAATTTTCTCAAGCCATTCTCCTCTCCTGCAATCCTGCAACCACTGTCTGGTCGTAACTGGCCTTTCCCCCTTCATTTCAAATCCTTATTCACACTGTTACCAGACTCATCCTTCAAATGCATCCTTCTATCATGTCACTCCTCACCTCAAAGTTCTTCAGCGGCACCTCTGCCCACAAGATGACATCCAGACTCCACAGCCTGACACCCATGAATTGGCCCTGCCTGTCTTCCAGCCGCTCCTTTCACCAATGGCTGGTGCGGACTCTACCTTTCAGTCTTGAACTTACGCAGATGCAGACTGCTGAACGCGCCAAGCCCCGTGCTCTGCAGTGCTGCCTACAACTCTGAAATTCTGTCCTCCACCTCCACACACGGCCCAAGTAAGAGCTCAGGTTTGCGAGCAAAATATTTGGGGTGAATCTCTACCTGCTTCTTTCAAGGGTATGGTTTTTCACCTCTTTAAGCTCCCATTTCTCGTGTGTCAAATGGTAACAGCAGTGGCTACCTCAGTTACCACTGGATGAGACAGTCCACGCTAAAGCATGGAGTACAGCCCCAGGCACTCAGTAAACATCTGGTACCTGTCAGCAGTGGGAGTAGGAGTACAGCTAATTCCCACTCTCCCTTCAAGAGTCAACTCACGCATTATCTTTATTGCCTCACAGTGACACCCTCTGCAAAAAATCTGGACTAAGCACCTTGGGCTTTCTGTCACTTGTCCATCTCTGCCACAGGCTGTGAATTCCTTACAGACAGAAAACATGTCTTGACTCATTCTTTATTTTAAGAGTCTAGCTTAGGGCCTAGAATATAGTAGGCTCCTAACAAATGTTTGTTGAAAGAATAAATCAGTGAGATTAGTATCGTTTAGAAAATAACACTTTATATATTAAATTTCTTGCCTTAATATTTTTAACAAATACCGTGTTTTCCCAAAAATAAGACCTAGCCAGACAATCGGCTCTAATGCATCTTTTGGAGCAAAAATTAATATAAGACCCGGTATTATATTATATTAGACCCAGTCTTATTTTACTATAAGATAATTTTTGCTCCAAAAGACGCAATAGAGCGGATTGTCCAGCTAGGTCTTATTTTCGGGGAAACACGGTGTGTCAAAATGTTTAGCATATATATTATAGCTCTGCCCATAATCAAGAGAGGCTTGATAAGCAGCTATTTATGACCAAGACATTTATTAAGACATGAGTTTCCTACTGGATAGAGTGATACAAAATCAAACAAACAAACAACAACAAAAACCAGGGTAAAGCTGAATAAACAGCAGGCCCAAAACATATTATAAAAGACTCCAGGAAAATACTTCTCATTATTTTGTCTGAAGTCAACTGTGAACTTCACGTCAGGCCATTTGAAGGCTAATGTGTAATATCCTCTAAGCACGGCTCTATTTATACCTAAAACACCTTGAGCTCATATCCATCAGGTACAGCTGATGCCTGAGTCTAGCTCAAAAAAGCCATATCCTGTAAGTATTGCCACAGCCAAGTCACCATAGCAGGTGAAGGATGGATACAAGATATAAAGTCCCAGGCAGCTTTAGGTTTGCTCCTTGGTCCAGAGAAGATGCTCATTACCCAGACTATGGCTGGGCTCTGATGACTCAGACAGTCTGCTCTCCTCATGCCATCATCCCCAACTGTCCAGGGTACCAGCTTAAGGTGAGAAGTAGGGAGAAGTGAGAACATTTTCTCAACACATATCTTTCCTGAAAAGAAGCGCTAGGTTTTCTGAAGTATTTGAAACAATCACTGCATCTATCCTGTTCTCTAGAAAGTGGGAAATAGGCATTCATTCAGCGCAACAATTTATTGAGCACCAAATAAGCATCTCACACTTGCCACACACAAGGTCTGACAACTCCTACATTCTTTCCAGATTACATCCTACCTATTCCTTTGATTCAGAGAATGAACCGTGATAAGGAAGGCGGCCTTGGTCCAGGATGCCACCAGCTCATTTGGGCTTTGGCTAAGGGGAGACATTAATCTTTCTGGCTCCTCTCCTGCTAAGCTCCATTTGGTCAGTGCTTTTGTTACTGGAAGCTAATGCAAGGTCTAGGTAGCTGAGACATACTTTTGATAGCCATCATTCTAGGTTGCAACACTGTGTCTACAGTGTGTTGTTGATTAGACTCAGAAGGTATTGTCCAAAGCCTTCAAATTTATTTTAAAAATCTATGGGGCCAACTCAGTCCTGAAAAATTCCTACAAAGGCCCACATGAAAATGGACTCCTGAAAGTCTAATTTAACCATTAATTCTATCAGGTTGATCAGGGACCTGTTTCTTGTTGCTACAACCAGTCTGGACAAGTGGTTTGCTTAGTTACTCTCCCTGATCTCCATTCCCACCAGTGTACTTATTTTTACTTCTCATTCTTAAGAGACTCACTGTTGTAACTGTGTAGGAGCCACTTCATATGGTTCCATATTCCATTCACTTACTCTCGTTATGAATGCCTTATATGAAAGGGGCTATCTTGATGCTTACACACATGGGTCCTCGTGTCTGTATTTCTCAGCTCTCCTGTACTATGCCTTACACAGATTGACAATCGGAAAATTGTAAATGCTTTCTGAAGACGATGTAATGAGCCTACCCCAAAATGGACCTGCATTACTATGTCTGTCTCAGAAAAATATACTCCTGCAGACATAGGCCTTTTGCTTCTATTTCTATATGCCCAGTAATATTAGACATCCAGTATCG
Organism: Rhinolophus sinicus; assembly: GCF_036562045.2. NCBI lineage: Eukaryota > Metazoa > Chordata > Mammalia > Chiroptera > Rhinolophidae > Rhinolophus > Rhinolophus sinicus. The sequence continues at coordinate 138,882,025 of NC_133756.1, forward strand.
GGAAGAGAGAACACGATCAGTGTAGTTTGGTACTAGGCCCAGTTCTGCTAATAACCACCAGTGTGTCCAAGAATCGGACTTATTTGTATTCTAAGCCAGTTACATTATCTGTAATATGAGTGACTTGATCGAGGCTTGAATTCCATGAGTACAGGCCATGTGTATCTTGTTGATAAGCCTCAATAAGTAGATCCTCATGGGCCATAAACTAAATGTTTGCCGAATAAATAATTGTAGAAATACATTACAATGGGTTTAATAATCTCTTTGGTTCTAATACTCTTTGATTCAATGACTGTTAGTCTACTGTTAAGTAGGTGCTCAGATCAGACCCCAAGTTGCCTCTGGATGCTGAGGCTGACATTGCTAACCTCTGTGCTTCAGCTCCTTATTTATAACATAAAGAGTATTCTGCGTACTATAACCTACTTCACTGGCAATCAGATGTTTTTCAAGTTATCTACAGGTAGTACTGAGGGGCCGTAAACCCCATTTTGGTGTTAAGGGCATGGACAAGAGTTCTGGTGTCCACAGACTTCTGAGTATTGATAAAACTCCTTCGATTGTAGCAAAATGTTGTGTTTGCCACTAGGTGCGTTTCTCTAGGGAGACTGTAGCAACATCCTATTCTCAATTTGAAAAAGGATGTAAGAATCCTAGAAAATGTGAGGTCATTTGTAAGAACTGGCCCAGGACTCTATGTGCAAAAAGGGGCAACACCCCAGGATACAGGTGCTTGCTCAGCCTGTGGGGCAGAAGACAGGAGGGTGTTTGGCCGGCAGAAGAAGGGACGCAGAAAGGCCTAAGGAATCTTGAGGGGCCGTGTCGGCCAGCGAGCGGCCTCGGTTTACCTGGTGCACCCCTGTAACTCCATTCCTCTCAGGCTCGCCCCCTTGGCCTCTGAATCACGGGCATTCTCGTCCACGTCTTCCTCAACTTCCCCGTCAGCATCGTCGTCGTCAAACGCGAAGCTCTGGTGGCGGAGGGGAGACAACAGCGACATGGTGGAATTGCTGCAGCTCAGCGGCGGAGATGGCGAGCACGCCGCCGCGGTCTCCAGCCCCTGCCCTCGGGTGCCCGCCATGAGGACGGAGAAGGACCCCGAGGAGGGCCGAGACCTGGCCCTGCAGTCGGGCAGGAACCGGGCGTCGGAAGTGGGGGAAGCAGACCTCCACCGCCCCGCAGCCCACATCTGACCCGCCAAGTTCAAACCGGCGGCGGGGCGGCGGGGACGTGCTCTCCCAGCAGGCCTCGCGAGCGCCGCGCCTGGCCTATCCGGGCCGGCACCGTCCCCGCGTTGCCATGGCGACGCGTGGAGTCAGCGCGGGCTTTGTCCCCGGGCTAGTGAGAGTGGCTTGCTCTGCGCCGGCCTCTCCCGGCTGGCCCTACCTCCACCAGCCGCAAGGCCGGGGTACTTCTGCGCCTGGGCTCACGGGCGAGGTCCCGCTCGGTGTTGACAACTTTAAGGGACTGTCCTTTGTTTGCTGTGGTGTTGCAGTTCATTTGATACCTGACATATGCTGTCACTGAATATAGCAGATACTTTTAAAGGGAAAGAGGCAAAAGCCAAAACTACCCTCGTATCATTACAAGGTCAGGATGACAAGCATCAGTCGTGATTTCTATCAGCGTACAGCCAGATTTTGTAAGGGGGGAGGATGGGCGTACCTTACCCAGGTTTACCGGTGTGTCCAAGAATTCACTGTTAAGATAATTTTTCAGTTTTTGGTTAGTACCTCGTTTGCCTGGTATCTTAAGGGAACTAGTTGTCCATACATGTAAATTTTGGGGCCTCTAAACCCCCCAGTGTGCTAGGACCTGTGTGTTTGGCACTGGATATAGATGATTAAGATAAAAACACTGCACTTACAAGTTCCTCGTTCTCGTGTGATGAAAAATCATATAATTAAAACATTTTGGAATATGCATTTTATGAGGAAAGAAAAAATGTGGGATCTCAGAAGGCGCACTCTCAGGGATTGGGGATGGGGATGAGAGTGCCAAGGGAGAGGTAGTAGACAATAAAGCTGGATGCTTTATTCATATGGACAAAACTGTATAGACTTGAAATTATTATGGCTTTTGTCCAGCTCGTAATGCATATTGCAGGTAGAAATATCGCAAAGTGAAAACTGCCAATGGCCAAAACAGCACACAAAATTTGTTATTGACCAAAGAGTGATACAAATCTTTGATGAAATTTAAAGCTGCAAAATGCAACACAGGAGAATTAAATATGGTAAAAATAATAGCAAACCAGAGCAATTCACAAGGCAGAGGCTCTAATTAATAAAATGACATGGTTAAACTATTGAAATGGATGCTAATTTTGGTAAAATTTTCAGTAAAAGCAAAATGAAGATGGAAGAAAATAGGAGCAATTTAATAAAATTGATCAAGGAATAAAACTGGCTAATGGCATTTTCATCCTATACCCCAGTTATTCATTATCAGCATATCTGTTTAAAACCTTTTATGAGAATATCTCTAGAATCCACAAAAAAAAAAAAAAAAAACAGTATTAAAAGGGTCTGGACACTCGAAGGCTTCAGAAGGTGGTACATTTGAGAGGCTATTCCCAACAGTCAGACCTGATATAACTGAGGCATAGTAGGAAAAAAAGACACACGTTTTAGTATGAAAGGGACCTGGGTTTGAATTGGTAGTTTCCTCTGAAACCTACTCACTAGGTTTCCTTAAACAAACAAGCTGTTTGGCCTTTCCAAGTCCTAACTTGCCCCTCTGTAAAATAGGGAAATAACCTACCTCCCAGTCATATGATCTCATTAATCCTCAAAGCTTCTAGCACAGGACCTAACAGAGAAAATGACTGATGATAAATTAATGTCACTTAAACTCCAAAACTTTTCCACTTTAACCTCTTGGTATGGGAATCTAAAATGTCATACACTTCTCTGCCTCCTTAAAAATTTTTACTAAACAAATTATGCCCTTTCCTTGATGCCTCAATCATCATAATGACCAACTATAGTATTATGCTGTTACAACACTGGAGCTAGGGAGGCGGAGGGGCATGGCACTGGTGCTGGTGTTTAAATATAATAGAGTCCTGTGGTCTCCTCTCTTACAGTGCTTTTTCATTATTGGAACTGAGAAGCCACAATCAAGTTTGGTAAAATTATATAAATGCATAAATAAGCTCAAAAGAGAAGCTCCCCCCTTAAGTTTTAAGGTATTGACTTAGTAACTGCACTTCTTATTACTCATTTATTTTCACTTTCATGGCGTATTTGAGATTTTATATATATATGGTTTTGTTTTTTGTTTTTTCTGCTTTGCTGGCTTTGTGACCATGTGGAAGTACAGAGGGACTTTTGCTTAAAAATCTTTGTTACAAAAATAATGTCATTACTAGTTAGCCCTGCGGCAATACAGTATGCAACTTAAGTTTATCCCTGGACATACTGAACATTTACTAATGAAAACAACATGATGTCTTAGATTTGCTTCAAAATAATCTAAGGAGAAGAGGGATTGGAAGGGTTAGTGACTGGGATGAAGAGGAAACCAGGTTTACCATGTGCTGTTGACAACTGCCAAAGTTGGGTGGGTGATGGGTACCGGGGTGAGGTGTGAGGTCTGAGGGAATGGGAGGGGAGGTGATTATATTATACTATTCTATTTTCTTTTGGGAATTCCAAACCTATACTCAAGTTTAAAACAAATGAACAAAAACAAACAAAAACTGTGTCTCCAATTCAGAGAAACTGGGTACTGACTGGTATGGGTTCTGATTTGCTATGTAACTCAGGTATTCACTGAAGTTTCATTAAGCCCTCTATTTTCTCATCTGTAAAACGAGGGTTTGATGTTATTTCTAAGAATTTGGACAATTGACTAAATTTAGTATCATGCAGGTTTCTTAATCATTTGCTTTTAAATAAAGATTTAATTGATGGTATTCTCTTAAATTTCACAATTTGTTTTCCGTTAGTATGATAAAACCTTCTAAATTTCAGCAGTGTTCTTCCAACATTTCTTCTAACACTCTTCACTTAAAAAATATTTCACTTTAATTTACTTTAACACTAAGTAAATTCATTATTATACCAAGTTATATATTAAGGCAGAACAGATTGCTTTCTAGAAACTTTAATAATTCAAAACATTGTGTACAATATTGTTTCCAACCATATTTATAGCTCAGTTTATACATCTGCTATTCTATTTTTAAATGAATGAAAAGTTTTCAGTAACGTAAATTATAAAGAAAAAACTTTACCTAGTATATTTACCAAGTTATGATTTAATATTCATCAATGTGTAAATATACAAACATGATAGCAATTTTAAACACTTGTGAATAGTTGGCCTTACAAAATTACAACACACTGTAAATAAACCCCTCCCACATTTTATACAAACTACATGATTTTGATATACAAAGATTCTGTTTTTATTATACTGACAATGTACAACCAAGACTATTTACAATGCAACAAAGTATATAAACCACAATTTAACATTCTGCTACTGGCAGCCACTATAGTTTAGGAGGTAGCTTTAATTAAACAAAATGAACAGAAGCCACATTTCCCAACCTGTGTTCTAAAAATAATTTACATAAGATAAAAATTCATTATATGCACAGTATATACAGTTTAATTATTAAACTGCAATCTAGCTTCATGTTTTTAGCATATCCTGAATAACTAATATGGCAGTGGGTTTGCTATTGATTTAGCATATTGTTCAAAAAACATACTGAACATTTATAACTTTAAGACTCCACATAGCGATATGTTAAAAGTCCATAGATGAGAATCAAGTAAAACTTAAAAATTTTTTTTAAAGACATAGACCTAAGCTTTATTCCTTTTCTTCTTTTTTCTTAATGATACATTTGTCTTGTCTCACAAGAACACAGTATCTGAACTGTTGCACGGGCTCTTTTGTAAATTATAGTAAGGGGAAAAGGTATGGAAACTTCCATGAAATAGCACAAGTTCAGGAGAATCAGCTCACTAAGAAATAAATGTAAGTGCATTGTGTCATAATTACTCCCAATTTCTTACAATCAAATGCAATTATTCACCACAGTTTACTTTCTGTAAAATCCAAACCATAAGTAGATAACATACCCACAAAATTGGAACATATCAGTAGAACCAATGATATCAGGAAGTCTCTATTAATGGGAACATTATATGGAGCCATCAATTCCCTCAGATACTATTAAAATCCCATATTAGTAGTTTAGCCAGATCTACTAACCTCACACAGCAATCAGCCCTTTACTTTTTCCTAGCAGTGTGATCACAAAACACTGGGGGGAAAAAACGACTGCGATCACACCCAGGCAATGTAAAATGACTGAAAACAAATGTTCAGCTAGTCTTTTAAAATCTAACAGTTGTTAATATTGTTTTACAAACACCTTCAGGTTTTCGATTTATAAATCACTTCAACAAATTTATGATTCTGTTGTGTCAAAGATGGAAACAAAATGCTGTAAGGTAAAGCCTACATATACTCTCACAGTCCCACCTGGGAGACAATCCCTTTTTTGGCTCTGCAGTAAGTTGTCCTGAGATTAATGATCAAATATTAGGTAACATTAGCCAAGAATTTTTCTTCAGTTTTATAAAATCACATTTTAAAATATTCTTAAAAAAATGTTAACAGCTGTTTTTATCTTGTGCTTAATTCAGAAACAGGTAAAATTTTGCTTCTTATGGATCAGAAAACAATTTAATGTTATAATGCTATCACATAACATAAAATCTTTTCAACTGACAGACTTGTTCCAAATAGACCACACATTGTTTGGACACTGTACTTTTCACCACTTGATAGTTTAGGCACTTGTTCTTTGACAATGTCTGGTTTAAGAAAGAAACTGCCACCTTCTCCTTTTTCTAAGTGACACCAGGCAGTAATCACAGAAGTGCTTCCCAGATGAAAAAAATCAGACCAGGGTTCACTCTATAAACACTGTGATTTGGGTGGATGGGGGAAATCGTCCCAAATGTTAATTCAGTCTTTAACTCTTGGGAGATTGTAAGCATAGCGCACCAAAGGGAATCCTCGGCTCTGATAGAAGCAGGCTCGCCCACAGGCCTGCACCTGGTCAGAACTGTCCGAGACAAAGGAGTCTTCCTCATCTGCATAATCAGAGTGGGCTGACTGTGTACCACAGTCGGACCAATAGCCATCTGGTCTTTGGCAAGAACCCACGGCCAATGCAGGACAGCTGTGTGATTTTATTAAGTGTTTGCACGACACAGGCTTCGTCAACAGAAATGACTCACAACAGTCACACACAGTCAGGTTCCCCTGCAAGTGGGAATACATGCCGCAGTCGTAGTAGAAATCCTGTTCCACACAACCAGCTTGGCTACTGATAGAAACCGAAACCGACCCACTTTTCTTGGTAATGTGCCGCTTCAGTAACTTCCAGTCTTCTTTAAACTTTGGGTTGAAGAAAACATACAGGACTGGATTCAGGCAAGCAGGCAATGGGAAAAATATCAGAGTAACAGACTTCATTATCTCAGGGCTGATCGAGATGGCAGTGATCAACGGCGCAAATGAGAAAAATGCAACAGGGCAGAAAAAAATGCAGTTGGTGAAGATGAGCCAAGCAACGTGCTTAATCATGCCACAATGGGAGTTCTCGGAAAGGTCCTCTTTTTCCAAGTTGCAGTACAGTTTAGTGTAGATAATGGCCATTAACAAAAATGCTAGTGAGTTTAACAGCACCAAAGTTACAGTAAATCCTAACGATGGTGTTTCTCCTGTGGGAAAAGGCAAGCACAGGGGGGATGCAGAGTATTCCCCTCCGTGGAAAAGTGGGAAACAGCCTGCCACTGCAGCACCCACAAAAGCAAAAAGGGCAGCAACTCGGAACTGTTTGAGATGATTGCTTTTCCCATTTTTCATTATCTCTTTCGCAGACAAGCTTCTTTCAACAGCTGCTAACATCAATAAAAAGATGGCGCTTTCTGAGGAGAAAACGGCAAGAAACCCAGCTATCTTGCAGCCACTGCCAATCTCCCACCAAATGCCAAATTCAGCAAATCTGCCCCAGGACACAGCATCCAGAAAAGTTAAGATGCCGGTATAGGCTCCCATGACTAAGTTAGACACAGCAATCAGGCCTATAAACAATTTGGAGGAAGGCAGTAACGTACAAGATGCAAATGTTGTTAAAATGACAAGCAGGTTGAAAAAAAATGCAACCAAGAAAATGAACCACACAGTTAGACGGATCATCCAACTTCCCAATAAATATTCACAGGGCTTAAAAGCACCTAAAACGAAAAAGAAAGAGAGAAATAAAAGACAATGTAGAAAGCATCACATTCCATATGATATGGCTCAAGAGAGACACTAAAGATAGTTAATCTAGAATAATTACATCTGCTACCAAACCGAATTGAACCAAGTTGAAAAGACATTTCTTAGATATTTCAGTCATTGAACTAGGCTGTTTTGAAAATAACTGACTTTATTTTTTATTAAATACTTGGTAGAGCCATATAGTGATATTTAAAAGACAAATTTCACTTTTTCTTATACCTCCGTTAATATACATAGCATAGTGTCTAGCCCATGAAATGTTCTTGCTATACCAAGGGTTTGGAATTGGTAAACTGGAACTTGATTAAGGTTCATAGTTTGCTGCTCTTTTCCTGTTTTTGTTTTTTTAACAGGACTTTATTGGGGAATAGTGTGTACTTCCGGGACTTTTCCAAGTCAAGTTGTTGTCCTTTCAATCTTAGTTGTGGAGGGCACAGTTCACTGGCCCATGTGGGAGTTGAACTGGCAGTCCCGTTGCCCAGAGCTCGTGCTCTAACCAACTGAGCCACCCGTCCGCCCCACTCTTTTTCTTGAGAAAGCAAGATACACCTCTATCTGTGTTCTCACTTGTGGATGATAATGCCTGTTTCATAGAGTTGTGTAGAGTAAGTAAAATTACATACATAAGGAACCTAACAGGCTACTGGATACACAGCTGTACTTAGTCAAGATGAGGTCCTTATTCCTTCCTAATCCTAGTAAACTTTATAATAATGCATACACATATTTTTTACACCTTTCTTATGGCTTTAAAAAGCAATCTAATGAAGCACGTTAAGATAAGTGTAATTATCCCCATTTTTCATCCAGAGAAACTGACATTTCAAAGGGTTTGATTGACCTGACAAAGGTTATTCAGTAAGACAGTATAGGGAGAACTAAACCACTCTACTGTTAAGTATTCATACAAAGCTATATCCAGTAAAACCCTACGTAACTTAAACTAGGATTGCAAGAACTAATTTCGTAGCTGAATTGTAAGTTTCAGTAACTGACTTTGAGATGCTAGTTACATCACAAATGACAACTGCTTTATTTAAAAATTAGTAAAGAAAAACAAAATTTTGCCTTCAAAGCACAAGAAAACTGTGCATCACCACTGCCTGCAAGAACAGGTTCTGATTTATCTTTCTGAAATGTCATGAAGTTTAATACCTCCCATAAAGCATTTTAATCAATGAGATATTCATAGACCTAACAAGCCAGGTCTGCCCATTTATATCCATCTAACTTCCAAATAACACAGGAAACTTCTAAAAATCATTTTTAATTAATCAATTTTTTTAAGTTTTCCCCTCATGGAAGTGTTAAGAAGCTTTTGCCTTTGTCTCTGTACCTGAACTCATTCTTCTTCAAAGAAGAATAGCTCAGCTGACCTGGGAGAAAGGGACACCCTTTGGGAAGTGTTTGACTAGTGGGTGGAGTTCCTTTCCCTCAAAGGCCTGGGAAGCAGACCCCATCCAGTCTCTGTCTTTGGAAACCAGTTGCCTCTTCCGATTCTGACAGAAGAATCCTGCTCTCCTCCACTTCTGCTCCTGAGTCAGCAGGCACATGACATCAGTGTCTGTGCGTTAGTACAAGTGAATGGGGGAGGCAGGCCTTCCATACTGCAGCCTGGGGAGATGAGCTCGGATCAACTTGACCCCCAAGGTTTAAATTTAGTGTAGAGGAAATGGAATTTCTGCACGTTCAGGTCTAATTTCCCCTTTAATAAAGCCACCCCTTCCCATTGTGTTGTCAGTTTCTTATGTACATTTTCCATCACCAGAACCTCAGGGGTACATCCCTTAACTTCCAACAATTAATATAAAAACTGTTAGGTTGGTGCAAAAGTAGCTGCAGTTTTTGCAATTATTTTTAACATTTTAAACTGTAATTACTTTTGCACCAGCCTAATTGATACATTGCATACACGTAAATGATTCTTGCCAACTCTTTTTTTTATCCCCTTTCTTCCGCCAACCCCCTACTCCCATTCCAGTTTAAGCCGTTGTTTCTCAGTCTAGTTGTGTAGGACACAACTCCCTGGCCCATGCTGGTATTATGAGCCTTGCGCTCCCTCCAGAGACAGCACATAGCAGCCTGCAGCAGCTCACGTCAACTTCCTGCTGCTCATGGCAGCCCAGTTCCAGGTAGAGCTGTTGTTCACAATCTTAGTTGTAGAGAGCGCAGCTCACTGGCCCATGTGGAATCGAACCGGCGACTGCAGCGTAATTCTATTCATTCATCTGGTCACTTTAAGCTTCTCAATGCAAGGCACTGTGCTAAGTATTAACAGAATACAAATACTGTCCCTCCAGAGGCTCACAATTCAGCAGTAATCATTAGAGAATCATAATATATGATTCAGAGTTATCATTATGTCCAGATCACCCTGTGTCAATATACTAAAAAAAGGAATCTACTTTATTGAACACAATTTACCAATTATTTAATTTTTCCTTTTCTAGTAAAATTCTAAATCCATCTTTTCTGATAGATTAGGCAGAACACAGTATAGTCACAATGGTCAGTTCAGTAACGTTCCCAAGTCTACTCGGTTCAATGAAATAAAATAAAATACAACAAAAAGGAAAAGTTGCATTAAAAAAACACACACTAAAAATCCTTATAGACCAATAAGTAACTTATAGACATTGTCCTAAAGTTAAAGGATCATTAAGAACATGCCTCTCAATCTTTAATGTGCACAGCCCTCACCTGGGGAGCTTGTTAACACATATTCACTGGGTCTGGATAGGACATTCTGCAAAAAAATGCCTAAGTCTCTCATACACAGACCACATATGAGTCCGAAAGCCTTATGAGATCATCTAATCCTAAAGGTATTACAGAAATCACATCTATTCCCAGAAGTTTTAGAGATATTTGCCCAATGTTTGTTTAAAGCAAGAAACTGCAGCAAAATGTATTGAGCATACCTGTTGAGGGTGTGCAGTGGATAATTATTTGACTGTGTTCTTCATTTTCAGCACTGCCAGTGACACCTGCCACATCAGCAGGACCTGAGTGGAAAACACCAAACGGGGTTTAAACTCAAGCTTTACACCATTCAAAAGTACCCGAGTTTCCTGCAATCTTCTCTGGCACGCATGATGGAAGTTTGGCCTGTATGAGGCTGATAACGTCTTAGACGTAGCAGTAACACAGTAACTACCATTTTTCATACTGATCCTCCACCAATTCATTATAACAATGTTGTAAAGAGTGTTCTGTTTAAAAAAAATACATCACTTGCCTTTATCCTTGGCTACACTGTGGTCTTGGAGGCTCTTATCTTCTGTGTTTGAATGTGCATAAGAGTCACAACCCCAAAATGCACAGCACTGATAAGCATATGGTACAGATAAAGACCTGGAAAAGAATTGTAACATCTACACTGAATGACAACTTCACAGACTTGCTCTTGTTTTGTAAAAATTATTTTAATCTTTGAAAACCTCAGTCTAAGAAAGGCATGACTGTTACATGCTTTAAGCTGGTCATTATCCTCTCCAGGCCTCAGTTTCCTCATCTGTGAAAAAAGCTCTGGAATCAGATGACATTACAAGCTTCTCCATTTATGTAAGATAAGCTTTTAAAAAACTGGATTTAAATCGAACCATATTTAAATTTAATAGCAATACTACAACTTAAAATAAAATCTTATCAGGTTCCTTTTATAAATGAATAACCACTCAATTTATCATATAAAACTGATATAGGTTCATTCGAAATTAATGTCTCAAGTCACTTGTACCTTTACACCATGAAATATATTTACTTTGTTCATAGACATATAGTGAAAATATTTATTCTCTTCCCCCATAATAGTATTCCCAAGCCCTCTCTACTGTATCTAATGAGGTCCCCACTCTAACTCTAATGTCTCTATGAAGTATTATAGCACTGTATCAATAGGTTCACACTTACATGGTTTCTACCACCTTGCTGCTAATGACCAATCCACTGTATAAAAAATCATTCTGATGAGTAACTATATTATCTCTTTCACAGCATCAAGGGCTCCAATTCAAGTTGTCAAAAACTATGGACTAATGCTCATGTTCTATTTTTTTTACCAAATCTCTGAGGACTGAGGTAGAAAACACCCTTAAATTATAGCCTCCCGAAAATCTGGGAACCACAGCAAAAAACTAGGGCACTCTGTAATTTGGGGGCCTAACAGAACTTCAACGAAAAATAAAAATAATCAAAAACACACCTGAGATTAACAAAGTCTTTTGCTGATAAGGCTTCTTTCAGCTGGAAGTTGCCCACCAATTTCAGTTGATTTAACCCATTTAGGCCTTCCGTAGGAAATGAAGTTAATTCATTGAAACTTATATCTCTAAAATGTAAATGAGACTTCAAATTAACTCCTAAGATGCAAATCACATAAAAACATTTATACATATGTTAATGTCATAAATATTAGAGCTCCAAGAAGTTTAGGTGTGCTAAAATGACAGATCTAGCATTCATCTTGCTAACTTAGAAGCTGTTACTATACCAATGCAGTTTAGCATTTATACAGGAAACAACTAAGCAGAAAAATAATTTGATAGGTCCATTCTAAAACACAAGTTTCTGTAGACTACTCATTACTTTCCTGATATTACTGCATAAAGTCATCAACTTACAGGTTAGTTATTGACCCAAGCTTGGCAAAAGCTCTGTCGTGAATTTTATGGATCAGGTTTCTACTCAGATCTCTGCAATTATAAGAATACCATGTTAATCTTTTCAAATAAACTCAAATTGCAATTACTTTGACTATACTTTAGAGTCTGAGGTAGTCACAACATCCCTGATAACAAAGATCTTCAATCTTGTCCAACAACATTTTTTATGTTGAATGCCTCTCCTTCACAAAAATCTATTTCTTGGAATGTGTTCCATGTAGTAGCAATTCTAGTTGGCATCTGTTTCAAAACAGTTGTGAATTTTCTCTACCTTATCATTCTGGTACCAGTTTAAAAATATAAATGATATGATATAACCTTTGGTACTATTAACCAGGTGAGGAAAAGCTCAGCTCCTGAAAAAGCTGAAAATCAAAACAGGTTTCATATTATTTGCCTTCTCAAAGGTTAGTGATAATGCCCTGAGGGAAGACAAATAATCAATAAGCAAACAAGAACATTCCAGAAGGGCTTCAGATAGTCTTTTTTTTCTCCCAAGCAGGAAATAAAAAAACGTATCAACACCAGAGCCATACTATACTCAAGAAGGCACCCTGAGGAATTCTCACATTACAGAAATAATAAAACAGAAATAATCTGCAACCAACCACACTTACAGAGAGCTTTCAAAGAAATTTAGAGATTGGATAAATTCATTTCATGACACATCTCCTAGATAACAGGAAACCTCGACAAATGTGGTTCCAAATCATGAAAAGGCCAGCTTTTCACTGTTGTTGCTTATCCTTATCGGCGCTCTAGAAGTGATGGCAGCTAGAAGCCAGCCTTCCTCACTAGAGCCCAGACCCATAGTAAGCCTGTCAGCAAGGAGGAAAGATCTAGCAACCCAACCACCCGTAAAATGTTTGCTAATAGAATGCATCTCACATTTCTTACTGGGGATCTACTGAAAAATTGGATTCAATATATGTAATTTCACTTCATTGTCAATTTTTCAAATGTGTTCTGTATTTTAAAAATGTTCACTGATTTAGTGATTTGTGTGTTCTGCACTAAAGTTCTAGGAAGGTAGTGACAAGGTTTGCTTTAGTCACCTCCATATGCCCAAGTGCTTAATAGAGTACTTGGCACAAATACACACTCAAATACAAATACTTTTTTTAAATGAGTGCTTCTGCTGCCTATTAGCTATATTTGTCAATGATAGATACCCTTGGGCAGGGGTCAGCAAACTTTCTCTGTAGAAAGCCAGATAGTAAATATTTTTCACCCCCGGGTGTCATATGGTCTCTACTGCAAATATTCAACTCCGCCACAGTATGGTGAAATCAGCTTTAGACCACACTTAACAAAAAAGTCATGGCTGTGTTCTAATAAAACTTAATTTACAAAAACTGGGGCGGGCTGGACCTGGCCCATAATTACACTTTGCCTACCCCAGCCCTAATGGATTAGCAAACCTTACTATTATGGCTTGAAAACAAACAAACTGCACCTCTCAGGTTATACACATTACACTTTTTCACTCACCAACGTATCATATCAGAAATTCACTAAGGTAAAAAATACTGAAAGCACATTATTTGTAAAGTACCATGTGGTGGTACAGTTTGAACAATATTTACACATAATAAATTGTATCTTTAAGTATATTTATTAAAATGGGAATTGTCCTGATATATTTAATTTATAGCGTGACAAAAATTTTACTTATCTCTAATAATCATAGAGAAACTTACAGAATCCTTAGGGATATCAGGCCTTGAAAAGTACCTTCTTTTATTTGGTGGATCTGATTACGTTGCAAAGAACTAAAAGAAGAAGAAAAAGGAGGGGAGAGAAAATTATTTTCTATTTTAAAACTGAACATTTCTTAATTAAACTTTTTCCTAAATTTAAATACTCATTCGTAAGTGTTCAACCATATTTAGGCCAGGAGCAGAAACCTTATCTTAAAAGCCATCTTGTCTCGATCCTGTCATGCTTTATCTCCTCTGGGCTTGGGCGACCTGGGACCAGGGTGTGGAGCTGGAGGGCTTGGTCATGCCCTGAAACCATTTGTCAACGAAAACCCCCTGAAGCATTGAAGGGGGAACAGCCTCGTTTACCCCTGCCTATAACACTCCATACACCCCTTTGCTAGGGGAGGTTATGGTCTTTTCTAGCCTGACCTCCCGCAGCTCAAACACGCCAAATAAATTCTAATAGACCAGTCTTGGTCTCCCGCGACTCATTCCTCTGGCCGTGCCTAACAATAAGTAACATCGATTAATCTTGTAAAAGTAAAGGGAATGACTATTTCCTCATCTATAAGATGAAATGGTTAGTCTACTTCGTATCCCATCTCAAATTATACTGATGTACATTATCTAAATTCCTCATCAACATCATTCAGGAAGGAGAGCAAGAAGACAACACAGGGACAATGGCTCCAAGACAACACAACCATACCAAATACCATAGACACAGAAAGAAAGTTAGAGGAAGGAGAAGATCAAAAATGGGAGAATTAATGCCTCTCTGTCCCCCCCTCCCCCCCATCAACCTCCATCAGAGCTGCCCTATGAAGAAGGTACACAGTGAATATCCATGTCTGGTTTCCTTCAAGAGCCAGGACCAGTCTTTGTTTGTCTCGTTTGTATACACTGCCCTCCCCGCATAGTGTCTCATAGAATGCCTGAGAGGTAGGTGCCTAATAAATGCTGGTTGCATGAGCACACCAGGTACAATTGGACATTTATTCATAGGAGTGCATAATTATGTGAATCTCTAATTTCTTAATATTAAAGCCATTTATATAAAATAGGAAATGCTCAGTGAATTAACACTATATCACAGCAAAATAAAAGAGTAAGTCAAAGAACAACTTACATCTCTTCCAGAGCATGGCAACCATTAAAGCTTGGAAGGTCTTTTATATTGTTGTAAGACAAGTCCCTAAAAAAGCAACAGAAATTAACAAATTAATGTTATGCTATCAGAAAACTACATTAAAAGAGTTGTACTCAGGATCATTAAAAGCAACACTAAGATCTATAAGAAAGATATGGCTGAATAAGAAAACCAACTATAAATAGGCTTCAGATTTGCAAACTTCAAGTACATAATGTTGAGTATAGACAACGTAAAATATTTTAAAGGATTAAGTATGTAAAATTAAAAATATAAAAATAGAATACAGAAAATATATAAAAATTATCTTGAACTGGTCGAGTTAATGGGTTTTTTAATTTATATTTTTTATAATATTGTTTACACCATCAATAATTTCTATGTTGTTTAACTAAAAAGCTTTAAGAGAAATGGTATGCATGCTCACATTTTAAAAACCATTTCTAGTAAATCAAATATTGGGACTACTTAACTCCCAGTTAATCCCACTGCAGTTTTTTCTCAGTGGTAATCTTCACGTTTGACACTCCATGACACCATTTAATTACTTCCTTAATCAATCATTTACTTATTTTGTTACCATCTCTTTCCACCGAATACTTATTAACAACTTAGTAACTTAATTATTTGCTCTTGTAACATTTTTACATCCTTTATTTACTTTTAATTTCTTAGTTTAAAGTTTTTGGACAGCTCCATGCTTAGTTGGTTCCTGATCCAAGAAAGATTTGGCCTCTGCTTCGGCTATGGATGAAAGAGCAGGATACAGAGAGTTAACACCCTTGAGGAAACTAGAGTAAGGACTCAGAGTCAGGGTAAGGGAAAAAAAAAATCAAAGAAGAACCTAGCTTGGTTTTACTTTGTTCAAAGTAAAGTCACAAGATGTAGACATATATACATAACCCTGAAATCAAATTCAAATGCACATTACCTACCCCAAGGGGCTATAAAAGAAAGGCCACTCATTTGAAGAGAACAAATAAGAAATACTTATACTTTAAAATCACCAAATGAAAATAGTTCACTAAAAATAAAACTCAACATGTATGAAGTACATTTTTAAAAAAGGTATAAGAAGGGATGAAAAATCCAACTTACAAAATTCTAAGCATCTTTTGTTCTTGGCACAAATTACTGGATATACTGCTTATCTTTGTACCTGTCAAGGTCCTGTCGGAAAACATTGTTCATGTAAGAAATGATTCAAGCTGAGATGGTAAACAAAATGTTATTCTCATATAGAAAAATAAATACTCACATATCCGTTTATGGCCTAGAGTCTATGTATCCCACTACATAATTACCCCCTAAAATTAGGCAGGTGGGAAGATAAATTAATCCTTGATGTTGGTATCATTTTCATAGTAATTTAGAAAAGCTCATGACACTAGATGTTAATATTGTCCAGACAACAAGCTTTTCTCCGATGGACCAACAGAAAACCACTAACCCACAGTCACAGCCTGACCACAATTACCTGCAACTTCCGTCTCTCCCCACCTCACCCAAAACATTTGAAACCAACTTGGCATCTTGCCCCCAAACCTCATTTCTGTCTTTTCTTCCATCAACCTGACTCAATGTTCTCCACTTTTCTCTTATGCCCTTCCCTTTATTCCCATCTGCAGTCAATTCTTTCTTTCTCTGTAGTGTCTCCAGCATCTGACCCTCTCTCTCCATTTTCCCTGCTACTATACAGATCAAAGGCGAAATGATGTACAACGGGTAAGAGAATCTCAGACAGGCCATATGGAAGAACTCCAGTGATGGACCACTAAAGACACAGAACTCTCATGTTTAAATGTATTTGTCTAGCCAGGTGGATTATTCCCATGGCCTCCTTACCAATCTTCCTACCTCTTCAAGGTCTGATCAAACAATACGGTGAATGCTTAAATTTAAAAAAATTATTACAGTAAAAGACAAACTGCCATTACTCCTCTCAAAATACTACTCCCCCTCATTTTGAACACACTTATGCCATCGTTCTTGCCACTTTCTGAAGCAGTTCTAGAAGTCCTCTTTCATGAGTATCTTTAGTTTTACTGTCATGGCTACCTCAATGACCTAAATTGACTCAAAACATTTACCTTTCACGGTCATTTTGTCTTTGGGGAGGAGCCAGAAATTGCATGGTGCCAAATTTGGTGAATAAGGTGGATGAGGACACATCATAATGTTTTTATTTGAAGATACAGAAATTGTATCAGAAGTGATGTGTGACATGAAGCAAGACTCAGCTCTGAGAAACCTGACAGTATTCAATTTTGAAACATTTCACCTACTCCATGAAGCATTGTCTGATGGCCTAACATTTATTACTCTACTTCTGAATTCCTAAATCACTGCTTCTCATTTAGCACTTACTGCCTTATATTTTCAATGAGTTTTTCAGCTCTTAACCGTGCATACTAGGCTATACTTTAGCTGAGCTGACTAACCCCAAACCCAATAAATCCATCACCATGTATGGTATTCACAAAAGGAGGTTGTAAGAATCAACACAAAGTCTTCACCATCACCAAAAAGCATTGGCAGGCCAATGTTATCTTTACACCACCCCTCTTCCAAGGGCCACACTTACAGACTCTCCAGGTGGACAGTTCCGGTTAGATTGGGGAACTGCTGCACCATGGTTGCACCACGAATGACTCTTTAAGAAAATGGGAGAGAAAAAGTAATTTAAAATGAAAATTTTTCACAGCTAATATTTGCATTTTATTTTTTAAGCAGCTTAAACGTATAGTACTCTTAGACCTAAAAATAAAATTGCTTTCATTTCGTGGATGTACCTGGAAGTGTGATAATTTGGCCAAGTGTTCATAGAAATAAAAACTACCATAAATTTTCAGAACTGTCCTTTGGACTTCTCCCAAGGAAAAGAAAAGATTTTGTTTTCTGGAGCTACAATAATAAAGTCTAGTTTTCCTTTAAAACAATTGTATAAATATTCAGGTTTGTTTTCAAATTTGTATAATACTTACAAGGAATGCAGATCAGATAAATTGTGAAATGCTGAGTTTCCCACAAAAGATAGAGGATTATCATACAAATGTCTGTAAAAGTGCCAAAAAAAAAAAAAAATCAATCAAAGTTTTCATATGTTCACAAGCACTCCAAAACTAAATCTATGTTCACAAAGTCTATCTACCTAAAAGCCTGAGTTTTCATTCTTTTTTCAGATGTTTGGTTGGCATCATATAGACATAACTGTACATGGTTATATATTAGAAGAAACTGAAAACCACTTACATCGTTCTTAAAAGTGGATTACCATCAAATGCTCCATCAGGGATAACAGAAATAGAATTACTATGAAATAACCTAAAAGGGTAGGAGAAAAATATTTTGAAATGCATATCCCCTTATGAAAAAAAAATTAAAACCCAAGTATCTACTACTATTCAGTATTACATAGCATATAACTGATAACTACATGAGAACTTCAAAAATGTGGGGAGACTGAATTTTTAATTCTATCTTATCTTTTTCAGGACCACAGACAGTTCTTTTTAGACCCACAGCTTAGCCTGTTATCAGGTGCCTCATAGTCACTTAGCTGTACCTTCATCATCAAAGAACTTTAGACGCCAAGAACCCGACGGTGTTCTAAGCCCCAAATTTATCTTCTGCATTTAGTCTTTAAGCAATGCCTCTTAGGGTTTTAGCTGTCATCTCATGACAGACAATCCCTGTGATGCCATATACATTCCTATTCCTGCCCTGGACAGAAATCCAACTTCTAAAATGCTCCCCTATCCCTTTTATTTATTTAAATATTTCCATTCATTCAAGTCCAGTCAAATGGCTTCTCTTTAGTGATGCCTTTTCCAATGTCACCAAGGCTCGATAAAGTCTTTTTCTCGCATGAGTTATTTATTCTCTTCACTCAGCCCTTATTTCTACCTAGAAACTATCTGTCTGCCTTATATGGCCAGCCTCCCCAATGGGACTAAAAGGCTATACACTCCTACAAAGCAGAGACTGTACGTTATAACGGCTTTGGTTTCACCAGAACCAGCCTGATACAACAATCTATGCACAGAATTGTTCGTGTTAGCTAACATATTCCCAGGTGTGTGGTCATGTGTTGTGTTTTGTGGTATATGTAATGGAACAAAGATGTTCTAAAAATCTGATTGTTGCAACATTAAGTGAGGAATTCAAGGGATTTTAAAGCATAAATAGAGCGAAACAATACTCACAGCTCTTTTAGGCTTGGAAGGGCTTTAATAGCCTGAGGAAATTCCCCCAAGTTATTGTAATTCAAGTCCCTAGGAAAAAAATGGGGAAACTGTGTAAGAATATTGAAGAGTGGTCTCAATTTGTAAGGCATTTTGATACAAACGTATTTTTTTTAAAAACCTCATCCTCTGGATGGTAATCTTTCTTTACCAACTATACTACCATTCAGAACCCTGTAGGAGTTTAATTGAATTTACACCTTTTCCTAGAATACCAAATGGGGAAAAAAAAATCATAATTCTCCTATGATGTTAAGTTAATTTTAAAAGTTCAAAGAACTCTCAGAATCACATATTACTGGTACATTAAGTAAACAAATCACCCGAATGACATTTCTCAGGAAATTTACCATAAATTTGAATTTACTGAATATTCATTTATAAGTGACAATAGCCTGCAACAGAGGTTTCCATTTGGGGTTTTGAGTGGCTTTCTGAAATTCTGGCATCGGGGCAGCAAACCTCAGCCCTACCGTCAGCAGAATGACCAGAGATAGATTTGAACAGGGAGAAGGGCCCGGATGGCTTCACACAACTATTGTCCTCTCATAAATATGTTACGAACTGTAGAAATTGTTAACAGTCATTAGGAGAGAGAAAAATCAGTGATCTGTACTAAAAAGTCTTAATTCTGAGTATGTTTCAATTTTAATTATTTTAACCTAAAGAGCATGTTTGCACATGATCAGCATGGTTGATTTCAGAATGAGAGTAAAACAAATTCAAATGCTCAGCTCCTGAGACACCTATTTTGTTCTCCTTTTCTACATAGAAAGAAAAGTGGCCGATGAAAATTTAACCAGGAAGAAGAGGTTTAATGTCAATGTAACTGGAATAGTATACATGGTCTAGGATCAGAAGACCCATTCAGGTCTCCTGTTATACTGGTATTTACATACTTAGAAAAAAAGAACTGAGTTTGGAACTACCTTCTTTAAGAATGTCAACTTTCAAATATCCACTGATGTTAACCATCTTTTAGTTGTTTAGACAGAAAAGTGGATTCACAGAGTACTAGAAGATTTTCAGTCTTCTCAGTAACTGACAGTGAACCAGAAAAGTCAGTAAAACAAAATATTACAAACCATAAGCATTTCAATCAGATGTTACTTGTCAATCTAATTGGGACAGTCTCTGATTCATTTACTACCACAATGGCAAATATTATAAGTCTTGGCATAAAGGCAACTAATATAAACTAAAACAACAAAACTAAAGATCCTACTCTCGAGTACACATAGCTGCACAATGTCTTTTGTTCATATACTGGTGCAATGTACAATTGAAACACACAGAATTCCAAAATACTTTAACTAGCAGAAACAACAAAAATATCCTAAGCAAAATGAAAAACTTCATTTAGCAATATGAAAACAAACACAGTATTCAAACCCAGTGTTAACAATTTAGCAAGGCAATTGAAATCATGGGGAAAAAAAAATTTTTTTTCCAGAATTAACTTTATAAGGTTCAAAGTTAACTGTTTATCATTCATTCCAAAAAAGCCAACATTTTTGAAAATGCATACAGCCTGGCAAATTAAGCTGCTTTTTATGTGTACTTTTGAAAGCAATCTCAAGTTCAAACTTGTGTGCCATTTTTAACCATAAACTTAGATTGGTACACATACCTGTGTTATTTGATAGCAATATTTAGTCATTAAAGCACATTAATAATGAACTGAACTCAAGACCATTATTTTTTTCCTTTTTCTGCAATGAAATACAAAACTACACCAGCAACATCACAACGTGATCATCCAAAACATGAATAAACTTACAAGGTCTCCAGGTTGTCTAGTCCATCAAAACAGTGTCGACCCAGGCTTTTAATTTTATTGTTATGAAGATGCCTATGGAAAAAAGCATCAAAATGACTTTCACATCACCCAATAGCAACTATTATGTTTCATACATCTAAATTGGTATGGCTTAAAGCTATGGTGCAGTTAAACATTTCAACACTTGACTAATGGCAAACAAATAGCACGGGGTAGTTACGTCTTTATATACACTTTACAGACAGATTCACTGGACAGAATACCAGTGAAAAAGGAAAATATCTCTAGTGGAAAGAGGGTACACATAGTAAAATTTCCTTTTTATTCACCCTTATCAAAACAAAAGTTTTGATGAGCTTTTAAGTAAAAGTGAAGCGAAACTTTGATGAGTTCTCATATGCGGATGGAGGGGAAATGACATGGAGGGAAGTCAGTTTACATCGAGAATCAGTAACAGATTTGAAATTTAGAAAAGCCATTTTATTATGTCCAAGTTTTCAAAGATTAGAAACACCGAAAATCATATACTCTTTGAATAGACAAGTTGTTAAAAACATAAAATATCACTAAAACTTGTCTGTGAGCATCTCAAAATGATTCTGCTTCTTTTAACATTGGATACACTGCTGACACACAAGCAAAAGCTGTACCAAGCATTTGCTAAATGATCCAATTTCTTCTCATGATTACAAATGGCCACATATTTTAAAGAGATTCAACAGTTATCCTCAGATGTTAATTTTTAAAAGTATCCTATTTTGTGCTTTTAAAAGTCATCGCATTTCATGTTCTAAAAGAGGCAGCTCCCTCAATCCTAGCTCTTCATGATGCATCCTCAGTGAGGTATTTTCATAATAGTTTGTCACCAGAAACCTGTTTTTGTCCCCAAGTTAACACAAATATATGCTAGTAGAAGGGGCGGATACTTACAGGACCACCAGGCTTGACAGGTTGTTAAATGCAAAGTCGGGGATGCTGGAGATTTTGTTGAGAGCCAAGGTCAAGGCCTGCAGAGTCGGCAGGTTGCTGAGGGGATGCACAGGCACCTCGGTCAGGCTGTTGTCATCCAGCCACAGATGTCGTAACTGAGCAAGCCCCTCAAAACTGTCCTCCGGGACTGAGGTAATGTGGTTGGCATCTAAACGCCTGACAGAGACAGAAACAACCACGCTCAATAACAAATTCTAGCGGAATGAGTCAATCCAAGTCACACAACTCTCCAAGTTTTCAAAGCGAAAAGGAGTTATAAACATGACCAGGGCTGTAACATCCTGATAGCTTTAATTTCACTAGAAGTTCTCATAAAAAAATATAACAACTTTTCCAAACCAGTGTATGGAAGGCAGTTCTTTCCTTTCCTTCATAGCAAAGGAATGAATCTAAATCTGAATCCTTCAAGAATCCTTGGCTTAAAGTAACTTTAGAGCAGAAAGATGTTGAAAGAAAGAAAACCCTCACAAAGCTCAAGCTGGAATTTTATGTTTTATGTCTAAAAAAGAAATAGAACATATTTATCGAAAATACAGAAAAACAAGACAGTAAGCTGAGCTAAGGCTACTTTACTGACAATTTTACATCATTTAATATCTAATATTTGATGTTAAATTTAATTGCTATTCTGACTTGGAACCCAAGAGAAAAAATAAGAAAATATTTTTAAAATCTTTTTTTACAGCAACAAACCATTTCAATAGATAATTAACAATCCTTATTACCACCAGCCAAGTTGAAAATATAGTTGTCATGTAGTGGCAAAGCAACCTTCTCCTCTTCTCTTAGCACTAAGTGCTTTTTAAAAAATTAGTTTGTCAAAATTAACAATTAAGAGCAGGGCGAACTGTCCATAGAAAAAGTTAAACAGTTTCTCCGATCAGTGTTGTTGTGGCTTTCAAGCTTCTTTAATTTTTCCAAATTTTTTTGAATTAAGGACACCTTACTAATAGGATTACTCATACTTAAAATTAAATCCCCTTCTGAAAATATAAAAACTAAGTTCTCAGTGCTATTATTGTTGGCACAACCAGGCCTAATTGTTGGACTAATAGCTTTTCCAACACAAAGACAACCTGGTATTTATATGATAAGGGATCTATGTGCCAGGCAGGTCACAACTTTCTTCAAAAACCCCTTGTTGATATATCTTCACTACTTCAATTCACACCTGACAGGCTTGGACCTCTTGGTGAAAATGAGGGAACACCAACAGCAACAACAACAACAACAACAACAAATCCACTGGTGAAAAGTCAAAATGACAGCATATTTTTAAAGAAATTGAGTTTGACAGGTTTCAAGTTCAGGAAATTCATTTTGTGCCTCCGTTTCTTTATGCTGCTCCGACTTCAGATTCTGCAGTCATTGCCTCTTTCTTTCCCCTCCAGATAAGACCCAGCTAACCTCCCCCGTCCCAGGAGCGGCCTCCTTCCCACAGGCAGATTAGCAGGGGTTGAAGACCCTTGGTCCTGGTGAGAATCTGATGGAAGTTTTCTTTTAGCTAAAGTTGAGATAACCAACTGAAAGGGCACTAAAAATGGGAGAGCTCGGAAACTGAGCAGTTGTTGCCCAAGAAGCCACTTAGAAACAAACTTTTTTAGGCTTGTTTATTCCTTGGGCTCTCTCGAATCTACCCCTGAGAAGAGACAGGCATCCTTTATAGTACAGACTTGCAAAGTCCTGGCTACTGAGCTGCTTAGCTAGCAGATTTGGTGGCATGAGGAGATAGGAGACTTCACAATCTCAAGGAACTTCCACTTAGAGAGACACCGAACATATTATCACACAATTAAACATATAATGTAACTAAATAGTGCCATTAAATTCTACTTGCAGCTAATTTAATTGTCTGCAACTCACTCAACACATCTACATGGAGCCTCCTGTCAGGCACAACAGATAAGATGGTGAGGCCTGTCCTCAGGAGATTGACATTCTAGTGGAGATGATACACAATATGATAAACACATTTACAAATTATTATAGAGTCCTTGAAAAGTGCTATGAAGTGCATAGGGTCCTGAGATAAAGAGGAATAGGAGTTAAGAGTCACAGTAGCTATTTACAATACACTGATCAGGAAAAACACCTCTAAGAAGGTGCTTTCTAAAGTGAGATCCAGAGAAGGAACAAGAGAGAGTAAGAGCAACTGGCAGAGGGAGCTGGGCAAGGAGTGTTACAGTCCAAAGACACATCCAGGCCAGATTCAGTGGCAGAGACTGGCTCGGTGTGGTCTCAGCATCTCCCAGAAAGTCAGTGATTAGTACATGGGAGGGTGTGGAAGGCTGACAGAGACACAGAGGGGAATGCGAACAGGAACCAGATTATGTGGACCCCGTAGGCCAGGTAAGGGGTTTGGACTATATTCTAAGTACAAAGTAAAGTCCCTGTCTAGTTTCTCAATGCTAGAGCAGTTTAAGTTAAAACTGCTTATATTATCATACTGATGATAATGCACAAAAGTAAGTTCATATTCAACAAAATTATGAGCAATGTCTGCCTCACATGCACACAGAAATCCCCACTGAAATGTTTCACTGAGATGTGGTAAATACCATAATAAGGAAAGTGGTCAGTACCTTTTTAACCTAAATCCAGTATTACTATACACACCTTTTATGCTCCTGTAGAATTCTGTGCCATATGCCATCACAGAAAAGGGATAGCCTGAACTTACATCAAGGTGAGTTTGGAGCTAAGAGCATAATGAAACTCTCTTCTAGGCAAACTAACGCCAATAAATGCACAGACACAATTTCCTCTGTACTAAAAATGTCCCCAAATGTAAAGTCACACATAAGAGATCAAAAGGAGGAACTTGGGAAAATGGAACCCTTAAATAAGAAGTTAAATGAGAAAAAGGAGTTGTGGTGACGCCACTGGTTAATCCTTATACCTCAATTCACATGTGGGTGTTGGTGGCACACCCATCAATATAAAGAGTTGCACTTACACTGAGATTAATGTGTCACAGAGAACTTGTCTTAGAGCTAGGGCTTTGCATCAGTGACCTACATTATTAATATTCATCCTAACCAATAGACAAAGAAAGTACTATAATTGATTCATTTAGCAAATGCAGTAAATGGCATCAGATACCTCACAAAGTAGGAGATGGTATCGGCTTGGTTAAGGTATTCCACCATTTAAACTCTACACAACTATTATTTTATTTAAGTGCATTTTAGTGGTTAAAAGGTTAACACCTAATTCCCTTTACTATTTGTCTTTAAAATATGCATCTTTTCCTATTCTCAAAATCCTTTTTACATCTTACTGAGACTCACATACTTTTTTAATTCTTGCCTTAAATGAAGTTATTATTACCAGATAATTATATTAATATATGCAGGTATTTACTGATGAATGTCTACGTATGCTATCAACAAACACCTATTCTGTGTAATCAAAAGCTCTCCCTCTTTCTCTCTACTTTTAACTTACCCATAATGGAAATATTATAGCATTATATTTTGTTACCAGTTTCTAGTTTAAAATAGGTAAGCAATTCTGCTATTGTGGAAAAACCTAGAAAACTTAAGTCTTTGAAATTCTTTCATATTCAATATAAGTGTGATCTAATGTAAAGAAGAAAAGAAAAATCTAGTGGAGCAAATTCTGACCTGTCATTTTAATATCCTGCTCAGGAAATGTGTTAGCCATTTTTATGATTTGTGGGAGGCTGGTATGCTACCTTTTTATGAATACCAACAACTCACTTTGAGATTTTATAGTTATCATCACTTACTTGCATCAAACCACTTCTGGTCAATTTCAACCCCTAATGAACTTTGCTCCTTTTAAGCACTACTTCAAAACCACAAGGAAATCTTTCATGTAATTCAGGTCTGAAGATCAGATTTGCAAACTGACTCAAGTGCTGATAAGACTGTTTTACACCATGACAGAATTTCAATTGTATCTAACTTGACCACTACACCCACTATGCCAACAAACCTATGAACATTTCCTTCTCAAATAAAATAGGCCTGACACATAGCTCCTGGTGTTTCTCGTACATGTAAAAACATCCCAATGCCTTTAAAAAAATTTTTTTTAAAATGTTTTGACTCCTCTCCTCATCCCCACCCCCCAATCTTGATTTTGGATATAATTTAAACTATGCAACTCATTCAGTACGTGATGAGCACAGTGTGTTGTTTCCAACAGTATTTTAGAGGGAGACACCATTTTCACAGAAACAATGTCTGTTAAAAACTGTAAATCATCTAAAATGCCAATAAATGTCATGTGCACTTTAACACACTTATTGAACACAAATTAGAAAGAAACTAGTTACATGTTTTCTTGGTAATTTTTCTGTTCTAAAGTTCGAAGATATTAGTCTTCTCTTTTTCAGCCTTCCGACTAGACAAAATGAATATTTTGATCAATAAGCCTTGGGAAATGAGAACAATTATGGAAGAAGGTCTTGGCATAAAATGAATTCTGAAGAAGCAAAAGAAAACGAACTATGTAAAATGTCTAATGAATTCAGGTTGTCTAACGAGTTCAGATCTGAGGGAGGAAAGAATGCTCACTCTCTGTGTATCTGTCCAAGGTTAGAAAGAGTGTCGGGGCAGCAAAGTCACATTTCTGTAAAGGAGTTCATTCCAATCAGTTCACTGAGAGTCTACTTAGAATCTACTCGATTCACTATGGTGAATAACAAATCCTTATACTCCATAACTTGGCATTTTGGTGAACTATTTAACAGATACTTCTACCTTAAACTTATATTTAATCTGGATATTCAGTGGCCAACACCCTGGACACTCCTTTTTTTATGACATCAGATACATTGTAAAGTTTGACCTTTACAGCCGAATACATGCTTTATTAACACATATTTTTATTTTCACATTTACTTCCTATTAACCAGAATAGCTAATCTAAAAATCAAAAGGTAATCTATAATTTACGACATCTAAAGATATGTTTCGGGTGAAGTTAAAAATGGTTTTGTATTAGCAAGCGGAGGAGACAAGCAGCTCGATCATTTTCACCTGAGTCTTCTGCATCCCATGCATTTCCTACAAAAGCTTATACGTAGTTATTTCAAAGGGCAACATATGTTTTAAAAATTTAAGGAACAGATTAGTGTACAAATATGTGATGTGGTGAACACCTAATTTTATAACCCAGAACACATAAATGTAATAACTCCGTGTTACAATTTTGTATTCAGAGTGATTCTCAAAACTTTGGGTAGATGGGCATTACCTGGGTAAATTTTTTTTAAAATACAGCTTTCTGGATCCTCCCTTTAAAGAGAAAATATCATCACCTCTAGGATATGGCCTAGGGGTCTGCAGCGTAGCAATCTCCCCTCATGATTCTGTTGCCCGTGGTCAAAGCGGCATACTTGAGTCCCTACGCCCCAGTCCCACTGTATCCAGTATTAGGACATGAACTGAAGCAATCAATGTAAGTTTGTATTCATTGTTCTAGGGGAACAACAAAGCCCTTTGTTTCAAAGAATATTTTTTTCATTACTTTCAAAGACATTCCCTTCCCCTAGTTATGCAAATTGGGTAAACTAGTAATGAAAGGAAAAAACTAATAAAATATATCATCATTAAAACTAACAGATCCCACAAATGTCTATTAAGCTCTTACTACATGTCAGACATTATCATATGTCCTTTTCGTGCATTAAAGTACAGGACAAGTAATGAGCAAACTACTGCATGAAGAACTTTAAATAGCTTGCCCAACATCACACAGCCAGTAACTAGCAAGGTGGGGATTCAAAACCAAATAGGCCTGTTTTAGAATTCTAATAAATCTAAGCCTGTCGGAATTTGTTTTTGAGAGTGATGCAAACATTGTGACAGAAATATGCACGGGGCTGTACTTATTCTTGGCAAAAGTTGAATTATAATAACCACACGCGTCATTCAGTTCAGGGCTTCTCACCCTTTTCCTTGAACGTGCCCCTAAAGGCAGAGGGACTTGATCTTCTACCCCCCGGATGGAGAGACCTAAAGGTGTACACCGAACACTAGTAATCTGTAACATGTATTCTAGTTATTAACAAATACGAGTTTATTTAACATAAAAACAGTTGTTTCTTCAAAATCTCCTTTGGATTTATAAGGTCCCTGTGATACCACTGCAGTTCACCTGGTCCACCCACTAGAAGGGGAGGGTGGGGGTGCACAGCCAAACCACGGTAGCAACGATCTCTGTTCTCTAGGTTCATATCGATACATGAACACGCAAACATGGGAAAGAATGCAGGAAAGAACAAAGTGAAGCGCCATATGAAAAGCCTTTTGGAATTAGCAGCGGAACACAGTAAAAACCAAGAGTTGAAATCTTGGCAACTCCACATAAAACCAAACTTTCCTCAAAAAGGGAAACCTGGGAAGAAGGCAGCACAGGTGATAAGGTACCGCCCGCAGTGTATGTTCAATGTCCACAGATAAGGAACATAGTCAATCCGTTCGCATTACCATTACCACCTGAAACAGAATCCTCTTTGTGGCTGTTTCTTGACTGTCATGGCACAAGACATCGGAAATTCTGTACACACATACTGGGCTCCATAGAGGTGATGACCACGTGCTCCCTACAAGCTCGTGGATGCAGACCCAGCAGTGCACACTTGTACCTTTCTCCCACCCTTGAGACAAGATAGACCTCTTTCGCCCTCACCAATGGACATTTCAATAACAGTAACTGGCCAGCCCTATTGTGATCCCAGATGAGAGGACAAATCTCTCCTTTCCCTGAAATTCCACATTCAGCAGCCAGATAGTCTCCTAATGATTCAAGAATGCAGAAACCCAAAAAGTTACTTACAAAGACTGCAAAGCACTCAGTCCTCGAATGGCTTCACTGGGTACTGTTTTCAGTTGATTGTTTTGGAGGGTTCTGGAAGGAAATTTTTGGTTAGTGAATAACAAGCAATTGTTACCATTTTTTCTTAGAAGAATTCAGAGTCATTTCTTTCCAAAACAACAAAATTTCCAATGACAGGGAAGGGGAGGGGTCAAGGCGGAAAGCACCCAAGACAAAAGAACTGCAGAAAAGCAAGAAGCAATTGTCATAAAGCCAGAAATAAAATCCAAGCCATCTCCTAACTCAGACCTGCTAGATGATCTATACCTCCAGGGGCAGGGGCATTTTACTCTCAGGAATTAAGGTACCCTAATTAAGGTTCATCAACCCTAGGTAGTACTGTTCATGTTAACCAGGAGCTGTAACAAGTTAACTGGGATGGATAACAGCAAACCCCCTGGAATCCGTAAGGCCTTTCCAAATTGGAATAAAGCAGAAGCCAGAAATGTGGGCATCAGGTAAAGTCAATTCTGCCAAGAGGATAGGAGACCCTGAGCACTTAGGGGGCAACAGCCGTGTCCTCAGTGAATGCAGGGCCCCGGCAGAAACCGAGCTTTAGTCATCTAATACTAGTTAGCTAGGGCCTGGAGCTTGCAGACATAAATAGATCAGTATTGAAAACGAAGTCCCGTTCCATTCCTAGTCACATTAATAAAACAACTGCCTGACATGGATCATAACCACAGAATGGAGTGGTAAGGACCCATCTAGCTCACTGAACCTGTGAGGTCTAGGGACTTGCAGGTGGTTACCCAGCAAGGTCGTCGTGGCAGAAGTGGGGCTGGCAGCCAGTTCACCTGTCCCCCAATGCACTGCACTCCACACTCCTGCTCACTGCCAGGAATGTATATCCTGATCCCTCACAGATGATATAAATCACAGGCACTTCAATTTCCTCTGGCTCTAAAATGATTTTAACATTTGGAGCTCTTGTAAGCTTTTTTTCCCTTTACGGTCAGCTAATTCAGAGTTCTCATAGCTATAAAATAAGTATAAACAAAGTCCTACCAGTAGAGTTTACATATGATTTTGATTCCACGCATTAGCCACACAAAAAGCCTAACATCCAACCAGAGTGCACCAGGGGTCAGAATACCTGTTATTTAGATATTAACTTCTGTTATCTAGACCCAAGATTGCCTAAATCAACCTCTAGCCTCCCACACTCCCCTCTGGCCACTCCTTAAATCTTTTAATCCTGAACTAAAAGAAACTGCTTAACCTAGCTCCAAGCATGTTGACTATGCAGAAAGAAAATACACAGCCAGCTGTGAAACTCTAAAATTGCATTACTTACAGAACTTTGAGTTCTTTCAACCCAGACAAGGCCTTTGGGTGGATAAAAGAAAGGTCGTTGCCAGCCAATCGTCTAGGGGAAAAAAGTAGCAAGAGGAAAAGAAAAATCATAATTCAGACTCTTAAAATTCACAACTTACAATAACCTAATCTGCAATTAAAGCTCTATGTTAAACATTTATCAAGTCTATCTGACATTAAACATGGTCTTAAACCTTTGCTAAAGTGATCCCAAGAGTCTTCCAATGAGATAAATGTCTCTAGAATTCTTTTTTAAACTCCCAATATAATCATTTAAACAGGCACATTTTTATTCTGGTGAGGTCAAGCAAGCCAAAACACATTAAACAAAATTAAGTTTTCTATTCATGGTCTGTAGCTTGTGGTCTTTTCCAAGTGCCTCATAAATACAGACTACTGGTCAGTAGTCAGCAGTGTTTGTTCAGATCAGAGCAAACCAGTCTGTCAAGGAGAAATGCCCTCAGGAGGCAAATCAGCCTGTTATCTCTCCATAACCCAGGGCAGCATATTCCTTTTTAAAGAGAGGCAAAAAATCAGTCATCATAAATAACTTTCCAAACAAAGGCATATGTCTACATTTTTTCTTTTGAAGAAATGTCAAAGAAATTTTGAAGTGATAAATTCAAGTGGGAGTAAGAATGGAATAAAGTCAGGACAAGGATTCTTTGGGTCCTTTTGCAAGAAATCTGAGCACCCCATTCATACTGGGCCCAATTTTTCCTCCCATTTTTCCCCAGGCACACAGAAGTGGGAGGAAAAGTTGAACAGAGGACTTTAAAGGAGGAGAAAGAGAAGCAGGACAGCAACTTCTACAAGTAACTTGTAAACTGGTGAACTGAAGAAAGCTTTTCAAGTATTGACTTAACAGGAGAGTTGTGTACCCACATGATGCCAGTCAGGACTGTCCCAGTTTCCTGGTGCTGTCAGGAGTATTCTCCCAAGCAACAAGATTTTGTGTCTATGATTTTTTTAAAAAAAATGTCTCGCTACCTCGTGTCTTGGGATCACATAGTCACCGAGTCATATTAATTTCTCAAACATGAGTGCCTACTAAGTGCCAGGCACACAACGTCCTCTTCTTAGACTTCAGGTGTCCCTGTCCTTCCAATCTGTTCCTCTGACACACCTTGATCGTAGGAACACAGGAAGGCTCCTTTACCTTTCCTGAAATTTGAAGTCACAGAAGTCTGAAACGCTACGTTTTAGATGCATTAGTTTTTCTTGAAGTTTTTCCCCCAGTTAAAATGCAAACAGCCTTGGAAAGCATAATATTTGACCCTTACCCAGTAGTAACATGGAAATGTGTACTGAAGATGTGTGTGTGTGTGTGTGTGCTGGGTGGGGGTGGGGGTAGGGGAACGAAAGAGTGGAATAAGCAGAAAATTCAGAAACCAAAAGTGAGTATATAGTTTCTGTAATAGCAAGGATAACAACGTTGGATTTTTTAGGCAACACCACAGTTGTAACACGGGATTCCTGCCCCTAAACTAAACTCTTTCTAAAAAGCCCTCTCACCATAAATGTTGCTTCTCACAAGACACCCGAGCACCTAAGCCCTATACTGCCTACCTTTGGAGGCTTCCCACAAGCCAGGCTCTTAGCCTTTCACCTCCTAGAGACTCATACATGTAAAATGAGGGTTTTAGGAAGATGGTTTTAAGACCTCCTCAGTGCTTCCATTTTAAAACGTTTCTCCTCAGCAAATCCTCTTGGTTCTAGCCTAGCCAGTTTCACCATTGCATCTGCAAATGCTTCAGCTCACAACCTCATCTTCACCCCGTAAGTACCTGATTCCAGTGTTACTTCCCATGGAAACTTCTGTTCTTAGGACCATGCCTTATGTGAGACTCCTTAGAACTCAATTACACTGGGTCACAGGCTACCTTCTGCTGGTTGCTCCATGCGCATTTAGTCCTGTAGGCCAAATACAAATGCTTCCAAGAACAGGGCATGTATCTCACTTTTCTGCTACCATCCATCATGGCAACTCATTACTCAGAAACTGCTTTCTCAGAATTTCTCCCTCAAAAATGCTCGCCATTCCAATGCCTTGCCATCCCACAGCCTACCTTAGTGCAAGCTTAGCACACACCCTCTCAAGGGGCTTTCTCCACCCCAGGCTCACTAATTAAAGTCAATTAATAATGCTCACAGCACTAATGCAGTGTTTAAAAGGTCACACCTTTAAAAGATCAAATTGTGCCATAAGGACTAGATGGGGTAGTTGCCTTGCCCCCCACCCCCACCCCGCCCCCCTGCAGGTAGTCATGTGACTATGACTGCTCCTGCCCCTTGTCTGAAAGACTAGCCTTAAAATGTCAGCTCTGCCAAAAAACAAACACTATAAACAGACTGAGGCTGTTACAGAGTTCTTTCGTATTCTTTTGTCTCTAATATTAGTTTTCAATGTCCCTACATCTATGGGCTTTCCTTGGAGCATTCAGTCGAAAAAGCTCATGAAAGAGTGTTTTATAATTTAACAAAGGAAGTGGCAAAATGCAGAGAACCTGACTACCTTTACTTGTCAACAGAAAAGAGTGTTTCACCACATGAGCCAAAATATTTGCTTCCTTTCCCCAAATCTCTGCCCCTTTATAAGCCATGGGAAAACTACAGTAACCTTACTTCAAAAAGCATCCTTTCTTTCTCCACTATTTATCGTTAATGGAAATGGCCAAATGAGCTCCCTGCGTGTGGCTTATCCCGAATGCAAGTCCACTATCTGGAGAAATCAACACTGCTAGGAGGAGGTGGGTGGCTGATAATGCTGAGCAGGGGGGCACACTACCTCACACTATTCTGATTACTTCCTTTCTTACTGGAGTGAACCTACCAGGCAGAGCCCTCAGGAATGCATCTACCCACGTTCACCAGGCTGCTGTGTTACTGAATAATAAACACAGCAGCCTGGTAAAGGCTCTGCAGCTTCAGCAACTGCACCCTCCAAAGCGTCTTTGCTTACGCGCGTTTTATGAGCCAGTGTATCTCAGAGCAGACCCTGGGGATGCTTCATGTCCAAAATCTCAGATCCAGGGAGAGCAAAGCGAGTAAATAACAGGGCTAGGGACAAAGTCCCAAAAATCTCTGGAAGGGAAAACCTACTATCTAATGAGCCCACAGTAGTTACAGGCACTATGATGGTGGTTTACAGACATTCTTTTCCATTTTAATCATCTCACGACAATAGCCCCACTTCTCTGAGTCCCAAAGAGGTCAGGTGAGTTGGTCTAAGTCACACAGCTGGTAAGCAGAGGAGCCAGCATTCCAGTTCTTGCCTGGCTAGCTCCAAAACACATCCACTTTCTCCTGCACTGTGATGCCTCGGGTATAGCACCAAGAAATTGGGAAACAATGCCCAGAGACGTGGAAAAGACTGGACCTGGGCAAGTTAATAACCTTGTTTGAGTTGCGACAGCTCTCACCCAGCCGACCAGAGCTCACGTGCAAGGATTAGGGCATTGGGTGCTCAGCACTGCAATTTTGCAGAGGCGTTTCCAACAGACCAACAGCGCCATCCTTCCCACAGCCAAAGATGACCAGTGGAAGGGGGAAGGATGGATCCCTGAGTGCCCAAAAGTGGGGACAGAGCATTCTCTGTTGCGTTTTTTAGCAACTCCCAAGTTAAAAAGAGCTGACTGATCTCCAGGAAGAGCTTTCATCGATGGCCCTCTCCTGGCAAAGGCCAGCTACTTCCCATTCTGGTCTTTGCTGCGGTTGTCAGTGCTATATCTAGTTTTCTTAGCTTCTCACATCACGAGGACCTATTGGCTGGCTCCAGAAAACCTTTCTAATTTGGTAAATGATAATATTTATATAATCTTACTACTCTTCCAATTTCTGGGAAGCCCTAAAGGAAAAAAAAAAATCAGGAAGGTAAGACCAAAAGGGTGAAAGTGGCCTCTTTTCTGCTTGCTGAGGGAGCAGGGTCCCAGGGTCTTTCCCCTCTGCACCCTGCACCTTCTCAGTCTCCAAACACCATAAAGAGCCTGGCTGCAAGGTGTCAACCCATCCATTCTTTTACTCTCCCTGCTGTCAGTTGAGGCTGGGCCCTCTTTTTTTTTTTTTTTTTCCCCCTCCTGGATTATTGCCGTGAACTTCCACAAGATTCCAGCATCAAAGCACTTCATTATAATACCGTTGAGATCTAAATCTTAAAAAGCACAACTCTGAGCATTTTCCCAAAGGTTTTTTTCCCTGCTGAATCAGCCAGTCCTTCCACATGATCCTCTCTTCCTTTCCCACCTTATTCCCCAGTGTTCCTTGTAGTATCTGCAATTCAGCACACTCTGCTTTCCCACCTCTGACTCTTCGCTCATGACACTTCTTTCACCTGAAATACCCCCACTCCAGCCTCTGCCAATTAAAACCTTATTCACATCACCATCCAAGCTGGATGCTACCACCATAGGAAACCATTGTGATATCACCTTCCTTGGATGCCACAGGTATCTGAGACAAAGCTCCTTCATTGGATGTGTCTTATTTTGCTTCTAGTTACTATGGCCTTGTCGCATCTCCTTCAATTTTATTCCATATCCCTTAAGGCAAGGACGCAGTTATATTCAGTTTGTATACTCTTGCCTGTGACTTCACATGTGGCAGGCACTTGGTATTGGCTGGCAGGCCTCAACTGAGTCCCAGTAGAAGTCTCTGGATTCAAAAAGGCAACACTGCTACTTAAAGAGTGGGGAAAGCAGCTTACTGGTCATGTCCACTTTTCTGCATGTTTTATCCTCTTGTTTCATTTCTACTCCCCATCACTCTCCTAACAGGAAAGAACTATTTGGCTAGATTTTGAAGTGCTATGGCAACAATTTTCTTTGCCAACATATTCTGGGAGTATATTTTCTTAAGGGGAGGGGAGCAGGGTGGACTTTAAACATGGGAACACCAGTACATTGGTCAACAGTATTATCTGAACACACTCTGGGGTCAGGCACACGATCACACAGAATTAACACGAGTCTAACAGGACTTCAAACGGGGGCCCAGGCCACCTCATGGCAAGTGCCATTTATTCTGCTTGTTACAAGAACAACGCCAGAAGCAGAGAGAGCAAAGACGGAGAGAAGAGAGAACGAAAAAGGGTAGAAGAGACGGAAATGGCAATCCACTAGACTTCTGCTCTCCCACTGGATGTGGACCCCTGCCAGGAAACAGGATACAAGTAGCTCAGTATGTAATGTCCTTATGAATCAGTTTTGTGTACATGTATTATTCATAAGGTCCATGGATTCACATTAGGGGCTCCTTCCTGGGGAAGCTAGAGTTTTCCATTATATCCTTATTCTCAATGTATATGCTACATGGTATTTTTCTATCTGCCATCCCTCCCAGAGGGGGAAGCAGGAACAGTGCCGGTTAAATGGACACTTGTCAATGGTGTGTATGAACGTAGGCCACATTTCAGAAGGCAATCTGTGTGCTGAATTAGACTGGGATTTCTCCAATTGGGAAGCCATTTGAACAAACAAGAGGGGTTAGTTGAAATACAGAGTAAGCTAATTGGTGTTTATTTCTCTGAAAAATGTCTGGATTTAGGTTTCTTCTAGTCTGTTACAGAAATTTCACTGTAACCATTTGGCTGGAATCTAGCCAAGAATCGCAGTAAGGACTACACTATACACAGACTAGACATATGGACCAAGCTGCAGGGAGAGCTGAGGGGGGTTCAGTAGCTTCCAGCAGCTGTTGTGAGGAGCCTGGGGTGGAGCAAGCAGACGGGGGCAAAGTAGGCGGCAGCAAGGCCCAGGCCGCTTCGCTTCAGATACAAACAACAGAGAGCTTTACTCATGGCAATTTCTCTGTCACTCTATGGAGAGGCTGGGGAGTAGGTGACCAGACCAGGAGAGGGCGGCCACAGCCTCCCATCCATTCATGTGACCGCCTTCGTTTTGCAGAGGTACTGACCAAGACGGCACAGCACTGTGCCATTGTCAAGTCCCGACAGAAAAGGACTTTGAGCACCGCCTTCCCTTCTGACCTACATTTATAGACCCCTCAGCAATGCCTTCTCTCCTCCCCATGACTTCCTACACCTCTGTTTCACCACCCACCAGATCTCCATCTGAAGCCACACACACAAGCTACCACAGATTGTACCCAAACCTCTCCAGGCTGCCTCTCTTGCAATGCCATTCAATTTTCTCAGGTAGGCGATCAGCACAACACAATGTAATGTGCAAAGTACAACAGACACAACCGCCAGCCCGTGACACTGCCTTCAGAGAAGGCATCTCCAGTTCATAATTGAACTGGGCAAGTATGGCCACAGGAAAGTGTCTAACAGGAAGTGATGAGTGGCATTTTCTTACTGAATACAATTGGAAATCAGCAGAATCCAAAATTTGGACAACCCCTTCAAAGTAAAAGCAAAAAACATTATAATGTGTACTTCTACTATAAGTCCTTAATCAGATATTTATTTACATGTTAACGCCCTACTATGTGCTCAGAACTCTGCTGCCTCCTGTGAAAAATAAAGACCTCAAGAGGTCTACTGTTCCTATTTAGGGATGTTTGGTATAAATATATATTAACAAAAATCTAACATTTGTGTAGCACTTTTTATTTTCATAATCCGCCTCGCTTGGCCCTCAAAACAACCCTGGCTGGCAGGCCAGGCAGTCTTATAATCACCACCATCATCCCCGCCCCGCCCCATTTTCTTTTTTTTCTTAAACAGATGACAAAAATGACCCTGTTTTCTCTGTGCCTTGCCCAAGGTCCTACAGTAGAGCTAAAAAATGTAAATCCTAAAGATAACGTAAGGTAAATAAACTAAAATAATGTAAAGTCTAAAAACAGGACAGTGTTGTCTTATGTTATTTTCTATAAATGACTTTAAGAGAACCGAGGGATGTGGTTATCTTCTTAGTGAATACAGAGGGCTAACAACATAGCATCCTTTATAGGTCCTCTTGGACATTCTTCCTACCAACGCTAAGTAAACCTCATCTGATACAAGATATCAGAGATTCCTGAATCAACTAACAATGTTTTACTTACCCTGTCATCTCATACACCAGGAAGACTTTTATATGTTCATATAACTTTTATGTATATGTAAAAACTGAATGTTTTTTATGGACATGCATATATTAAGAATCCCTATTATGGAAATTCTCCAATTTTTAAAGTAGTCTACAGAGAAGAGGAAAATTATTTCATACATATATAGTATATCATATTACATATGTCTGCTTAAATGCATGAAAACTAAAGCAATAAAGTTTAACAAAAAATAAGCCTGTTCTTGCTGAAACTCGGTTTACAGGCCATCCAGAACTCCATATACTACCTTATTCAATTCAAAGAAACTTAAGTTCCACCTGCAGCAACGGGGCTTTGTATCTTCCACTTTCTCTTCTAGCAGCCCACAGAAGACTTATTTTATAGATAAATCAATAAAAACCCTGGCAACAGTTTCATTTTCTAAGCAGTTATCCTGACAACTGAGTCATTTATCCTCTTTCAATAAACACATGTAATATCCACCTATATGAGGAAATATGTCACAGCTTAAAATTTTTTTTACAGCTAATATCAACCAACAAATATTGACCTACTATAGGCCAAGCACCAAAGTGATGGCAAAATAAGGACTGAGTTTCCCCAAAACGTTTCTCATTTCTTTTAAAGGATAATTCATTAAACATAAAACTTCAGTGGAATTTAGTTTTCATACAGTTTGATAAGTTTCTGACACCAATAAATTAAAAATAAGAAGATATCCTTTGTCTTAACCCCTCCCTCAATTTCAAGTTCAAAAATGTGGTTACTGTCACCAAAAGCCATATAGGAAAAGTGTGATGACAGGCTCTGCCCTTAGAAAAACCTCAGTGGAGTTGGAGACAAGTACACACTGACACATACCTAGAGCACAAAGTAACAAGGCACTCAGTCGAGCACTAAAAGATGAAGAGCACAGAAAAGGCAAGAGGCACTCAGAAAAGAAAAACCAGGGAAGGCTTCCTATGACAGAAAGGGTTCCGAGTGTACTATATATTAATAAAATGTGTAAGATGTGACTAATACAGAGAGGAACTATGGCAGACACTGTTGGTTTCCTACCAAATATTCACATCTTCCTGGGAGAGCTTGGATTTGTTCAAATACCACCTCCTTCAAATGACTCAGTTCCATGAGTACATTCCGACTGGTCTTAGCCAATCATAGTGATTCCATGCCAGTAACTGGTTTGGAAGGGACCTATGACCCTAAATCTGGTCATAGGAAGTCTACTGGGGGTCTCTGGGAAAGGTAGCTTTCTTCCTAAGTGGGGGTACACTGGAAGGGATGACCCTTTTCTCTTTCTGGATGTCATCATGTCTGAATACAGTACGTGGAGGGACTGCAGAGATGGTGCTGTCCTTACTGGGGACAGCAGGTGAGGAAGACGGACAGAACCTGAGTTCTTGAGGTGGCCTAACAACTCCATTAACCAATTCTAGAAGAATTCTACCACCTCGTTATGGGATGTGGTGTGTTTTTTTTAATTTACCATTTTAACATTTTATTTTTTGCCTTCTTCTGCTTCCCCACCGTCCCTCACTCTGGTTCAAGCCAGAATTGAGTTTGGTTACTAACAGCCAAAAGCATTTTTATTACCTAACTAATAACCATTCTTCCTCCTTACCTAGTAATAGAACCCTGATTTTAGTCCAGACAAGAATATGCCCAGCTCAAAGGTCATATGTCCCAGGATCCCACTGTTAAGTGGGCCATATGACTGAGTTCTAGCCAATGAGATGTGAGCAGAAGTATCATATGGTATAGTTAAGATGGTTCTTGAAGCTGGCTACAGGAAAATACCCGCTTCTTTTTTCCTTCCTTCATCCTTCTTGCTGCTGAGAACTGGGTCATGATGGCTGCAGCTCCAGCAGACAGTTCTTTTTTGATCTTGAAATGGTAGCTATATACTAAGAACTGCAGAGTATCAGATCCTACTTCCCTGCTGACTTTGCCATGCAACACAGTAGCTATGTGTGTGTGTGTGTGTGTGAGAGAGAGAGAGAGAGAGAGAGAGAGAGAGAGGGAGGGAGAGAGAGAGTTTAATCCACTATTATTTTGAGTTATCTATTATATACAATCAAATCTAATCCTGATATGAGGCTTTAGAAAAATTACACATCAGACTGGTAAAAATAGCACAAAGATAGTGCATTAAGTACACAAACACAGGTAGAATAAGAATGTTTCTAAAATTGCTACTTATAATGACACAGAGTAAAGAAACACCTGATTAGTATGAGAATGGTTACATAGAATGGGAAGAATCCAAATGATGAAATACTACATATTCATTAATTGAATGCAAAAACTAGATCTATTAATATAGAAACCGTATAATATGCAAAATAAGTATAGCATAAATAATCTATACGGTAAAATTCCATTTTAAAAAAGAAATTGCATATGCTCAGGAAAGTCCGGAAGGATATACAAAATATTAACCATGGGTATCTCAGTGGTGAGATAATAGGTGATTATTTTTCCTCTCTTCTCTATCTTTCTAAGAGTCCAGAGTTTTAAAATTGAGTATCCATTAATTTTATGATCATTTTCTTAAAAACCAATTTGTCTGTAATACAAATATATCTAGCATCTCCAACATAATCTTCTTTGATGTATACATATAGTACAAATAGGGAGTGAACAGGTGAAATAATGAACAAGTTCTGAATTAAAGGTTCTATTAAAGGATATAAAATTGTGTCAAATAAGCATGGCTTCACTTAGAGTGAACAATACAGGAAAGAAACGACTTAGCCTATTTCCTTGCTGGAAAATTCAAACATGCTAGTAGAAAATCAACTACGTTTTCATTTACTTGTAGTCCCTACTATCTTTAGTCAAAGAACAAATTGTTGGCTTTGATGAAAATAAATGAGCCAGCAAACCATGGTTTCATTTGCCTCTCTACACTTTCTGATCCCATGTCAAACACTTTAACCGGGATTGCTGGGTTCTCCTGCTTGATTTCCCCTAGTCGCCTTTAAAATCCTGACTGTTCTAACCCAAATTCTGAGCACATCACATCTTCTATCACCTCTACTTCTAGACTACTAAGCACTATAAGACAAAGTTACAGAGCCCTTTGGTTCTACTCTAAATTTAAATTACCTAGACCTCCACTGGGACCTTCCTATTCTTCAGATTGACACAGTTAAACAAGTATTTCTGACAGTATGTCTAGTCACTAGATTCTAGTGGGCTGTGATTAACTACTTCTTTCTCCCAAGCCTGTCTTCCTCCCCTCTTCTGTTTCCTTTGGGAGGAACATTTCCACTCTAAGAAGTCCTAGTGGGGATGAGTATATGACCCAGTTTGGGCCACATCATCTTTAACCAGTAGAGTGACTGGCTCCAGGATAGACAGACACATGAGACAAGTCTGGCCAATCAGAACCCTCATAGTAGTTTTCAGCAGAAAGCAGGGAGGAAGACTTTAGGTATCCATTTTGGATCTCACGATGCAAAGATGTGCTTGGGGCTATCAACGGTTGTAATTTCCCACTCCACAGAGACAAGCTATTTGCAACAGGAAAGAATGAAACCAAAATACAAAACAGATAATCAAAGTTCAGAAATGGAGAGTAGAAGAAAACTCTCATTAATTTTTAAATCCTGAGATCCAGTACCATCTGAAGCCAACCCCACCTCTGGACTTTCTAGTTGTACTTGAAACAATAAGTCCTCTATTATGCTTCAGCTGGGTTTCTGCCTCTTAAACCCTGTGGACTCCTGTCAAATTCAGTACATACCCCAAGCTTTATCTACTCTCCAAAAGCCAGAAACCACCTACTAGCAGTCCCCAAATGCCTGTTCCTTGATGAACTTCTTCCCCCCAAAGCCACTCTCAAACCCTACTGAAATGATTCTTTAAAAACTTAAATTCCAGGCCTTTTCAATATCTGGCCGTGGGCCCCTTTCTCCAGTATGTGAACGCTGATTCTTCATTTCTTGTGAAAACCCTCTCCTCCCACAGCTCCTGGGGCATAGTTCTGCCCTAATTCTCCTGCTCTTCTGGCACTTGGTCTTCTTCCCACACCCTAATTCAAGTGTTTCCCAAGGAGTTGTCTTTGGCCTCCTTCCCTTTTCATCTACCCTCTCTCCCTTGGCAAGCTTTTTCAATTTAATGTTTCCAGTAATCACCTCAAAAGAAAAGACTCCCAAATCTATACTCATGATTCTCTATTCTCGACTCTACACCTGTATTTCCAGATCCCACCCACCCAAATCCCACCTAGAGTCAATATGTGCATGCAAAACTGCATGCAATCTCTTCTGAAACCATTTCTCTTTCTGTATTGCCTTTAATTTTGTCAAAGCACCACCAGACTCCTGGAAATCTTAAAATTAAGTGTTATCACTGACACCCCATCATCCCAGCTGAGACATCCTCGTGGTTCTATTTCCACAACATCTTTTGCATCCGCTTCCTCCTCCCTGTCCCCGCCCCTCGTCTGCCGTAGTTCAGATTCTCATCATTTCCCCCTGCACCACTGCCACGAGCATCTTCATTTGTCTCCCTGCACGCTCTCAATTCCAAGCATCCTACTCTCTGCTATGAGATTACACTGATTGAAAGTCATATGTGATCAAGTGTCTTCCTAGCTCAATGACCTTCAGCAGCCACTCAAAACTTGAAACCCCTTATTAGTCCGCCAAGAAAGGCCCTCAGTCCAGCCCTAAACGCCTTTCTAGCTTCTTTCCCATAACTCCTTTTCAGGAATTCAGCATTACAATCAAACCAAACACCACATCATCCCTACTACCTATCCCAGTCTGTGTCCGTATCATTGCTAATGCCCCTTTTCCTTAGATGCTCATGAGTAACTCCTACTCTCCCTCCTCAAGGCTCTCCAGAAATGCCAACTCTTTGATGAGGTCTTCCTTAATCTTTCTTGCTAGAAGTTATTTCTCTTCTCCTTTGAACGCCCATAACTTCATCCAGTACACTGTTCATCTCTCGTGAAGACATGAATCCCATTTAATTCAGCATTGAACACGGTGTTTTACCAAACACAACTTTGTTGAATTAATTAATTGTCTAATAAGTCTTTCTTCATCCTCTCCACATGTATAGGAACAGAGTCAGACCTGGGATTGAAACCAGGTCCATTACTATAATAAGCTATGTGACCTTGGAAAAGTTACTTAACCTCTCTGAGGAAAACCTCAGCCTCCTCATCAGCAAAACGGAAACTAATATAGCTCACAGACCATTATGAGTTAAAACAAATCATGTTTGCTCTAGGAGGGCCTACATAGTAGGTCCAGTTAGTACAAGGTTCCTTCCCATTTCTCTCTTTTCACCCTTTCACTCATCCTCAGATTCCCTAATCTGAGAATTCCCCCAAAGGACACATAAAAAATATTTGAATCGTACAAGTAATACTCCTCTGTGAGCTCACTACACACTGCCCAGTCAGTCTGGGCAGTGATCTTTGCTACCAAGCCCTCCTACCCGAGTGCTATAAAGTGAAACAAGAGAATGCTTCCAAGAATATAATATTTTTAACTGTCAAATATCACCAGAGCAATGAGGAACTCTTTTGCTTTTTCTGGGAAATTACTGCAGTTTGACAGAGCTTATCTGAGAGCCTTCCTCAAAGGAGTGTTAAGCAAGTCAAACCTTAGTTTCAAAGCAAAGGAAATTCCTTGTATTAGAAGAGAATAATAGCTACTTTCAACAGCTCGGAACAACCTGGTAAGAATATTTGAGACCATTTACACATCTCAGATATAAAAGCTGATAGGAGATAGTGGAAATGGCACTGAACTATATAGATCTAATTCTGGCTCAGTTACACACTCACTGTGGCACTGTGGGCAAGCCACTCATCTTGGCCTGGCCCTTGATGGTCTCATCTATAAATGCTATGGCTAAACAAGAAAATCTCATTTGACAAAGAACTCCTTGTTAATAAAATGTTTATTCAATGAATTGACTAAAGGAAATGTTGAGCAGACACCCAATCACCTTTGATGGTGTTTAGCTATGAACATACTTAAAGCTGTAGGTGATAGTGAAGGGATGGTCTCTTAAGCTTCCTTCCCATCCTGTGCCTCTCGAGGATATTACAGCTTAGAAATTAAGACGAAAGACTTGAATCAGATCAACATGGATTCAAACCCTGGCT
Source organism: Rhinolophus sinicus (assembly GCF_036562045.2). Classification (NCBI taxonomy): domain Eukaryota; kingdom Metazoa; phylum Chordata; class Mammalia; order Chiroptera; family Rhinolophidae; genus Rhinolophus; species Rhinolophus sinicus. The sequence goes on from NC_133756.1 coordinate 138,925,192, forward strand.
CTGCTACTTATTATATGACACAGTGAGTTTTTCACCTCTCTAAAGCCTCCATGTCCTTATCTGTAAATTGAGGTGATAATAAATTCTATGTACCTCACAGGGATGGGACTTTGTGAGCATTAAATCACGTGGTATGTATTACATTTTTAGCACATAACAAACTGTCAATAACTGTTGGCTGCCATTCTTATGTCTATTGCACCCTAAGAGGTTCCCTTTGCCAGACTTGACCTCTTTTAATTATATGCATTAACTCAGATAGAGACTATAAAAAAAGTTTTAGAAATTGAAAACAAATTATCAAGACACAGTAACCTGATGCAACTTGTGGTTCTAGTTTGTATCCTGAACCAGAAACTTGTTTCTTTTGCTATAAAGAACATTAGTGGAACAGCTGTTAAAGTTGCATAAAAATTACAGATCAGATGATAATATATATCAACGCTAGTTTTCTGAGTTTGACAACTGTACTGCAATTATTTAAGTAAATATCCTTGTGTTTTTGGAATAAACAATACAGCATTTAGAGGTAAAAGGGCATTTTGACTGCAATTTACTCTCAAATAGTTCGAAAAAATCTACATATATTTTACATTTTATATAGTGTGTGCATGTGTGCGTAGAGAGAGAGAGAGAAAGAACGTTAACATTTGGGGAATCTGAGTGAATGGTATGTGCAAAGTTCTTTATGCCTACAACATTTTGTAAATCTGAATTCATATATATATATATATATATATACACACACACACACACACACACACATGCGCGCACGCACATATATACATATACTGGCCAGTATTTACATAGAATTAAACTATTTAGTTTTGACCCACTCTTTGTATTTCATTTGAAATCTCCCTATTCAAATCTCCCTGTCCTCCTTTATAAAATAATGCCTCCATTTATAATTATTTGTCCTATAGGTTAAAAACAAAACAAAAACGAGGAGTGGTCTTGAATTAGTACTCAGAGACCTAAGTTTCACTTTAGCATTGTGAAGAGTTCCAAAGTCAAAGCATATTTTGAAACAAATGGAATTATCCTCGTCTTATGTATTAAGTAGTAACTGTACAAGTGCCCAAATTGACAATGGTTTCTATAGCTTTTGCAACATCTAAGCTCAAAGCATCCACGGATTTTTCTTGGTCACCTATGGAAAAGTAGTTGGACATACCCTCTGCTATTTTCTAATTAAATTGATTTCACAACTCCACATTTCAGCCATTCCCTAAATGGCTAATGCCCCGAACAGGTCTCACGGAGAGCTGGAAACAGTTGTGGCAGGGTCACATCAGAAAACAGATCCTACCGATGCTAAACAAATGTTTTCCAAGAACTCTGACTTTCCTTTTACATCGTTAACAGAAACCTGTATTGGCCCACTCCACCTTCCATCCCCAATCACAACAATCTCTCCCCCAAACACTCAAGAAAAAGAAAGACTGCAATGTTTAAGAGGAGTAGTAGAATGTACCTTACTCATTTGAACATAGCACATTATGTTCACAAAGCACTTTTACAAAATTTATTCCATTTTTCCCTTCACAATACTACCAGGAGGAGTCCCATTTTAAAGAGCAAAAAACTGAGGTGCAAAAGTCAAGAGACTGGCCAAAGAGTTCAGACTTTGTATGTATTGAATTTAGAACCAGAACCTATGTTTTTGTATCCCCAGAGGGGGGGGGCTTATGATGTTTATGAAGTATAAAACTTTCAAAAGTAGTTTAGATGTGAAAATAAAATAACTGGCAACAATAGTATATAAAGTATTAAAAAAGTTGGAAGAAGTGTTTCCCTGAGAATATATATGCATCATTCATAGTGTTTCAGAAAGAACAGGGCTCTGGAGATCTGACTTCAAGTCCCAGCAAAACTACACACCAGGTACGTGAGCTTAAACGAGGAACTTACCGTCTTCAGCTTGGCTTCTGCTTTTGTAAAATGCTTCCTCTCCTCACAGTTAGAAGAATGAACTTTTACACAATGGACAGCCCTGTATGCATGCCATCTACCATCATTATCTTTATAAAACAGTTTGGCGCTCTGGGTTCCCAGTCTCAGTGAATGGCACCCAATCATTCAGAGCAAATATCTTTAGTATCGTCCCTATTACTCACCCTCAAATCCAATCAAGTCCTTCAGGATAAAGTCTAAACTCCTTAGTTTAAAATGCCCCTTCATGATCTGGCCTCATCTCTTGACATTTCTCTACCTTTTAATATTTCACATTTCTCTGTGTTTCAATAGGAATAACTAACCACTTATGATGTTCTCATACTTCTGACATGTCTACCTCTGTGTCTTTGCACATGCCAGTTTCTTCCCCGAGCACCCGTATTACCCAGTGTCATGCAGGGTTTCATGCAGGATCTCTGGTCCCGCTCCCCACATAAGAACACAGGACATGGTGAGGCCAAAAAGGAACACCCATGGAGCCATAGGTAGAGGAGTCATACCACTATATTCTCGCTGGAGGCTGGGTTGGAGACACAGGAAGCAGGAGCCACACGATCCGCAACCCGCTGTCCACTTGTCTCTGCCTGCCAACCTCACTTGCTAACTGCAATCCACTCTTGCTAGCTCAGCCACCATCTGCTTGGTAGCCCCCATTTTCTGCTAGTGTAGCCACAGCACTTATATTAGTGGCCAATGGCTCACTGGTTACAGCTGATGGCCAACTAGCCACAGCTGATGGCCATTTACTACCTGAGCCAGCACCTTTCCACGTGAGGCCGAGAGCCTGGAAACTGCACTCCTGGCTCTGTCCCCACACTGCCTAACTCCCTTGTGCCCTTCAAGACTCAGCTGAAGCTATTCCGGGAAGCCTTTCTCAAACCCTACAGTCTCAAGTAAACATATGGCTTTGGGCTTCCACTGACCCTGCACACATTTCTATGACCATCTCCATCCACCACTGCTACATCAAGTGTTAGTTCTAGCTCTTCCTATATTGTCCAATTGAACTTTCTGCACTATTGGGAAAGGTCAATACAATAGCCGCTAGCCACAGACTGGGCACTTAAAACATGGCTAGTTCCATGATGGGAACAGGATTTTAAATTTTCTTTCATGTTAATTACTTATTTATTTTTTAAAAGACTTCTTTGTTTCTTTTTTTTTAAAAGATTTTATTGGGGAAGGGGAACAGGACTTTATTGGGGAACAGTGTGTACTTCCAGGACTTTTTTCCAAGTCAAGTTGTTGTCCTTTCAGTCTTAGTTGTGGAGGGCGCAGCTCAGCTCCAGGTCCAGTTGCCGTTTTCTAGTTGCAGGGGGCACAGCCCACATCCCTTGCGGGAGTCAAACCGGCAACCTTGTGGTTGAGAGGACAGGCTCCAACCAACTGAGCCATCTGGGAGCTCAGCAGCAGCTCAGCTCAAGGTGCTGTGTTCAATTTTAGTTGCAGGGGGCGCAGCCCACCATCCCTCATGGGACTCAAGTTGAACCGACAACCTTGTGGTTGAGAGTCCAGTGGCTCATGTGGGAATCGAACCGGCAGCCTTTGGAGTTAGGAGCATGGAGCCCCAACCACCTGAGCCCCTGGGCCGGCCCCCTCATGTTAATTATTTTAAATCTAAATTTAAATAACCACCTGTGGCAAGTGGCTATGGCACTGGACACCAAAACTCTAGAGAGACTGTCACCTCCAAGGGCAAAGACCATCCTTACTAGTCTCTGTATCCCTGGCACCCACCACAGGATCTGCATACAGCAGGCTTCTGTATGTGCCGAACGAATAAGCGAACATGTAAATCTCTATAAACACGGCTTATGTATGGTTGGGAAGTGAGTTCACCCACTACGCCAAGGATTCTGGATCATCATATAAAATTTGGCCGAACTGGTCACATCTTGTAAAGTGCACTTCATTAAGTATCATGGGGGGAAAAAACCCTCAGTAAATCATTTCTACTCAGGGCACTTCAGCTTCACAATCACTCTTAAATGACTTCCAGATGACTTCTTGACTAATGGTTACGCTGTTTATGAAATATTACAATAGTCATGGCAGCATCATTTTGGAATGTCAAAATCAACTACACTGTTTTGTAAAGAAAAAACATGGGCTTTTTACCATGTTTATATTAACATGGAAAAAAATTCCCTTGAATGCCTGAAGTATTCCCAGAGTATGAAACACTACTCTGAACTATTCGTTAAAATTAACCATCAGCTTTCTCCACACTGAACACAATATTGAAATCCCACACACTATTTGGAGAAGGTGTACTGAACTGATTTGATGGGCTCCCATCACAGCGGCAGCAGAATACGGAGAGAACATGACCTAACTACAAAGAACGAGTGGTCAAATTCAATTTGGTTCCAATTAAAAGTTTCGGTTGACAGAAATCATGAGCTTGACATATGCTTGGTCATTTGAGATTTTAAGAAACCCAAGATGTGAACTGCACAAAGCAGAGGTTAAGCAGGTTTTGACTCCGCCTCCCGGTCCTCACTACAAAATGCCTCAGAGTGGAGCTGGCAATCAAAGGCCTGAGCAAAGATGGTCTGTACACAACCGCCCCGCCCAAAGAAAGGAGAGCGTCTCCTTTTCCTATTTGGTACGTCACCTGTCCCACAGTGGTTATACAATAGCTGAACAGCCACTTGTTAACGTCCTTTCATTGCATAATTACTTCTGTAAAGGGAGACTAATGCTAAATCTAAAACTGTAGGTGAAATAAAAAGGAATCGGTAAGGCATCTAAAGCTTGATTAGGAGCAGTGAGGAGTCGGCCTTCAAGTAAATACATAGGGCACTCATTTCAAATTCAATTTAAATTTTAAAAATATATAACTATTTATTACAATGTTTCCCCACCCCCCAAAAAAAAAGAAAGAAAAGAAAACCACGCACAGATACACACACACACACACACACACACACACACACACAGAGGCCTAAATAAAATAAAACATGCATCTAATCCTTTTACCCAAACATAATATTGTTTATACATTTCAGTGCTTTTATTTTCCTTATGCACTTTCAACATAAATACTAGCCAGCATTTACATAACACTCTCTCTGTTTCATGCACTGTCCTAAGCAGTTAACTTCTATTAATTCATTCTGTCTTCACCACAATGCTACGCAGGAGGGGCTGTTGCTGTCTGCACCTAATAGACAAAGAAACTGAGCAGAGGGAACTCAAGTAACTTGATCCAGTTCACAAGCTTGGAAGTGGCAAATAGTCTCTGCTCAGTTTTTGCTGTGGGAACATTACGTTCAACTAAGTAGTGTGGGAAGAAAACTTTCTCCTTAACTTTATTAAATCCTTAGCTGCTATTTCAGTGCTCCGTCAAAAGCAGGGAGCACAACCTGCCTTCTTATATGTGATTCCAGAGCCCGCGCTAGGGGAGGGGCAGAGCTGAGACAGGAGACATTCACAGACTTGCATCTAATACTCAACAGCTGGGCTGTAGGACTCACTCTGTAATCTGAATTTAGATTCCTTCAGGGCTATGTCTCTTTGATGTTCTTCGTATCAGACTGTACACTTCTTACCTCCACACAGTACTGCATAATCAATTAGCTTGGTCATTAAACATCTATATTTAACTTGATTCGAGTCTGATTTTCCTTTTTTCACCTGGATTCTTCACACACACACACACACACACACACACACACACTTCCCAATTCCTTAAAAATCTAAAAGGGCCTAGTTTTAACCATGAACTTCACAAAACACAATGGAGGTGAAAACAAGTGGAAAGAAATTCTCCACAATGTAAACTGTTAAGCTGGAAATGTGATATGCAGCTGACAAGTTCAGAAACAGTCTTCAAGTTACAGGTGGTCTTAGCGACCCGGAAGATGTCCCTTGCCTTCACCCCATCCGCAAAAGTCATCCGCAAATGTCCGAGGCGACCCACACTCAGTTTTCTGCTTGCTGGCACTGATATTGTCTGCTGTATCATGACCGAGACATGCCTTGTATTATTTTTTATGGTTGTGTTACCCATACAGCAACTCCTCTGACAACAATGGTAATTACACAGCAGCCTTGTTGTCTAGGGATCACACTATAATTAACTTGTGTCACTGCAGCATCCATGGTTATAATTGCAGGGAAAAAAAAAGTCTTATGGAAGTAGCATTTTTAGTGCTTGCTTTCAAAAATAACTTCAGCAATGACACTGCTTAAAAAATCAAGTTTGTTTCCTCCCCCAAAAAACATGATTTCATTTGCATAAAGCTCACTGAAGCTATCCATATGTCCCCCTAACCAGAAATATTAGATGATAGGTCATAAGAGCTTCTAAAGAGGAAAAACAAACAAACAAACAACATTTGTCAAAGTGATACTTACAGCTCCTCCAGAAAAGGGAAGTTCTTAAATGCGTCTTTTGGCAATTGAGTAATGTTGTTCATACTGATATCCCTGGAAAACATAAAGAAGATCGTTATCTAAGTGTTATTAGACTTAAAGCACTTAATTCAACAGAAAAATAATTAGGTGTGGAGACTTTGTAAAGAAACAAGAAAAATGAGCATAGAAGACAGACAGACATAGGAATAGTCATAATTTGGCTTCAGAATGCAGAAAACAGAGAAAAGCTAAACCTTTTATTATAAATTATGTTCCGTAACTCAGAAAAGTACCCAGATCCTGGGTTTTCCTTGGGAAAATGACTACAAAAACTATCTACAATGAGTGGGTCAGTGTGGTTTCCGGGTGCTCTGTATTCAAAGTGCTGTACCTGATAAAAATAAACAAATACCCCAGAACTTCATTTAAAAAAAGAAAAAAAAAAATTGCTGGCAAGAGTGGCTTCTTATGCCACTGTCAGGAACAATAAAACAGGTCCTAGCTGTATCCCAGTCACATTTTCTGCAAAACATATAAAAGTCCTCCAGGTAATAGTTGTAAGTGGATTTCATTTTTAGCCTATGAACAGATGCAAGCTAGAGACAAGTGCATACATGACAGGTATGCAGCCCATTTCCAGTTTTCCTTAGAGACACACCAGAAAAGAGAGAACTTGCTTGATACTGCAACTCAACAACTAAGTCGTTTAAACGGCTAAAACATACTTTATTAACCATTGCCGTCTTCCCGGGCATCTGCCTATTGAACTGGCTTTCTCCTTCCATTCTCCACTTAATACCAATATTATGAAAGACAGGTTAGCAGCCTCATAAGGGACAGTCCCAGCCCGCAATGGGTTGGTTGCCTCCCTCAGTTTCTTCTGCCTCTTGTATCGTGTTAAAGTATGTAGCTGAGTCTTCAAGCCTCTCCTTTCTAGAAATCACCAGGAGAATTCACAACTGTGACCTTCTCTTTACCAGATTAGACACATTGGTTATAAAAAGGCAGAAGACAAATCAAGCACACAAAAACCAGCCAACCACAGAAACACTGTAATTTTCATGACTGCAGTTAGGTAAAATTTTCTTTGAAAGGAGGTGACAACTTCCGTACCAGCGTAGGTGAGTCTCTTCTCCCCATCTTCCCTTTCACTAAAACTTAGAAATGGAATTTGCATCCCTTCTTACTAGCCCTTCCAAAGGCACATTTGGAAAGCTCTTTGGCTTGGAAATAACAATATAACTGCAGCAACAAACACAGCAACCACAGGAGTAGCTAACGTGTAGAGAAAACTAAGATTGCACATAAAATCTAAGTTTACAAATGGGGAAACTGAGGCTTACTGAGGTTAAATCATGTCCCCAAGGCCACTCAACAAGTGGTGTAACAACAGGAAATGGGAACTCCAGAGTCCATGACCTTAACTGTGAATCTTCCTAAATATCACTTGAATCCAGTTACTTCTCTCCAGTGGTAGTCAAGATATAAAGCAAATGCTCTGTACCACCAAGGTTGAAAAGATGGAGGGAGACTGCCCCCAAGACCTTGGCAAAATCATCAATGAAACTCAGAAAGAACAATTTTGCTTGACAATTAAAAAAACAAAACAAAACAAAAACTATAAATAGCTTTAGCAATTCAGGAATCGAAGTTCATATAAATTTCCTAGAACGTGAAACTTTTCGTGTGTGTGTATGTGTGTGTGTGTGTGTGTGTGTGTGTGTGTGTGTGTGTGTTTCCAGGACCTATCAGCTCCAAGTCAAGTAGTTGTTTCAATCTAGTTGTGGAGGGAGCAGCTCATAGTGGCCCATGTGGGGACTGAACCAGCAACGTTGGTGTTGAGAGTACCATGCTCTAACCAACTGAGCTAACCAGCTGCCCCCGTGAAACTTTTCTGAAGATGACCTTTATGACCAGAGATTCACATGCATTCCAAAATTTTATATCAAATTCTATTAAAGATAACATAAGAAAAACAAAATTAATATTCTCCAGGAAAAAATTCTTCTCCAGGGTCTCCATATTTGCAAACTAATATATGTTAAACTAATATATGTTAAGTAATTATTTTTAAACACAGGCCCGATACTACTTCAGTCAGCTATCATTATCCGTGGGGAAGGGGAGGAAACCCTTTTGAGTGTTTCAAGATACTGGAGCAATGGCACCAAAATAAGGGTCAGAAAAATCAGGCTCAACTCCTGCCACAGCCAAGTAGCTGCTGTGTAATCCTCGGCCTCACTTTGCTCATCTGTAAGAGGAGGGAGTTGAACTGATGGGTTGAGTGTCTTCCAAGCCTGACATTATATACTTCCATGATTCACCTTTTTCGGCAGTACACATTCATACAGGGGCCCACCCTTCCTGATGAAAATACACGAGTTTCATTTTATGGAAAGGGCATGTTTCTGAAAAATTTACCATAACACAAAACTTAGAGACTATTAATTCACCATTATAAAACTGAGTCACTCCCACTGTAAACACATTTGGCCTTAACCAATAGAATCACTCTTAAGAAAACAACAAAACGTTTAATCGTATTGAAAGGTAAACTAATAATCTGAATAAGCAGTGATTCCATAAAATATCACACAGTTTTGGTGCTCTTTAGTCATTCCAATAAGAGGAGGAAGAGGGACAACCATAATGTATTACTTTACAAAAGGAGAACCTCCATACAGTTGCCTCTAAGTTTGGCACACCTGAATTCAGGTGAGTATCATAGTAACACAAAATATGATGAATTGCCTCACCAAAAAAAGACACATAATTAGAGAGAATTTACACTACACTATTCTCTGCATTCCAATTCTTTAAAACACATACACCTATATAATTCTCTCATTTTTTTCCCCCTCAGAGTAACAAGACATAACAGGTAGTTTTGCTGTGAGCTATAAATGCAATTACTGGGACTCTATATTTACAAACTAATACATGTTAAACATGAGGTAAAGTTTTGTTTCAAAGCTTCACATTCAGGAGCAACACTTGTTTCCAAATTGTTCTAAATTTCACCCACCCAAACTTTCTCTCTTCATGTGTGTTTTTCCCTCCTACTTTCTGGACTTCAGTTACAAAATATTTGTGAATAAGGTTAAAAAGATGCTACAAGATGTTATCTCCAGAGAAGCACTGGAAACATGTGGTTACAGAGTATGAAGTGGGTGGGTACTCATTTAAAATAATGAGGGCTAATGGTGATAAACAACCTACAGACAGCCTTAAGAGTCGATTCCAGACCTGACATCACCAACACCAGCAAGAGAGCTTAACCTTGGAAAGGATGCTGGCAGTGATGAGTTAACTCTAACAAGTTACAGATGGAAGCGCTATGCCAATAATTACACATATATTAGGCTCATAAGCCATAGAAATTATTAAAATACATAAGTACAAGAAAGTTGCACAGAAATTTTTCAGCTCGAAGACACACCTCCAGATCAGTGCCCTGACATTCATACAAGCGATACAATCTTCCCAGAAACATCTGGAATTAAAACAGTGATTGGCCATCCCGCATTCCAAGAAGAAAATAAATGTAACATCGAAACCAAAAAATCATACAAGGTCAGAGCACCACCAACTCATAAACACCTCTGAAGGGTAATTTCAAGAGAACTGATGGCTTTTACTGGAAGGTAGCCTAGTGTAGTTGGAAGGCTTGGGAGCCAGACAGACCAAGGTTTACCTGTGGATTCACTACCTTGGGCAAGCTCTTCATATTTTCTGAGCCCTACCTTTCTCATTTGGAAAAAAAATGGAAGTAGTAATAACTATACCTTTGTAGACTACTGTGAAGATCAGAAAATGGCAAGTCACGTATAAGAAGCTAAGTAATAGTATTCTATCTTATCACTGCCCATGTTTTTGCTGATCATGGAAGCTATCTGAATTCAGTGGACCCAGAATGGGCTAAGGCTAGGCCAAGCATCACTCCGCCTCTGTGGCCTTCCTTCCCAGAAAGAAGCCCCTTTTGCACAAGAGAAACACGAAATGGTGCAGAAGACTTAGAACCTGAAGTTGTTCCTACCTATAAAACACCACTCTAAACTCTAGAACTCCAAGTGCCAAAGATTTTAAGCTGGAAGAGCCCTTCAAGATCAAATGATTCATTTTAAAAGAAAAAAGTTGAGGCCCCATTGTTGACAGTGAAGCACTCTTAAAAAAAAAAAAGAGAGAGAGAGAGAGGGAAGGGAGGGAGGGAGGGAGGGAGGGAGGGAGGGAGGGAGGGAGGGAGGGAGGAATGGAGGGGGAAGGAAGGAAGGAAGGAAGGAAGGAAGGAAGGAAGGAAGGAAGAAAAAGAAATTATATTCTTATAGAAAATTTTTGAAAGGACAAGGGAACACCAGAGCCATTTTCAAAAAGATCAGGATGACCTCCAGCAGTTGAGTGAAAAAGCAAGACATACAACCTAGAACTTTCACTTGGGGGAGTGGGATTCTTGAGTGTATCTTTTCTACACATATTTATTTGTTTTGTAACAGACTTCTTGCTGGTTAGGTCTCCCAAGGTACACTAACTGGAGCAGAGCTCCATCTGCATATTACACTCACACAACGCAATGCTTCCAAATTTTTAACACAGAACTCAGAAATACCAAAGCACATGAACCCCCCCCCCCTAGAAAAATAAAGGTGAACGCTCAAATACCAACAGTCACTGAGTCCAATATTAAAATTTAAAGGGTGCAATTGTTTAATTTAGACTGCTAAATCTCCCCAGTGGTTAAACTCTCATCTTTTTTCCCTCATAAAATTCACTAATGCTCAAGTATCTCAACAGTAAAGAGGAACGTCATGTTTCAACAAGGTACCTTTTAAAACCCCTATAAAAGGCTCCCTAAGCAAGCCTAACCTGTTTGCTGATGGCCAAGCGTGTAACACTGTGGGCTCTGCCACTGCGTGCTTGCCAGGTCTGGGCCTTTTGCCACAGAATTATTTAGTTTTAAATATACTGTGACAGATCCAATGTTATCTAAATTTGAATAAGCCTTCCTACTGGTATTAGATAAAACTGTGCTGTTCTGCCATATTGTTGATAACATCTCAGCAGTTTAAAAAGTCAATTAATTAGATGTATATTCTAGAGAACAGTGAGTTCTCTAGAAAATGGTGACGTCTTTAAACTCAACGAACACAAGTTGATAATGATTTAGAGCTAATACTATTCCAATGACTTTTCTAGCGTCATTAGTAATCAACCAAAAATTGCAGGGCAATCTTCAGTTAACAGACGTCTACAGCATGAACAAAAACTAAAACTAAATTTGAAAAATGTCTCTGGTGGAACAAATTTGAAGGCAAGGTCTTTCTTGTTGACAAGCAGTAGATATAGACACACATATAACCCCAAAGTTCTAGTCAAAGCTCATGTAGAGTTTAATTTCTTTTCTGACACAATTTCATATTTTTGGGCAAGTCATCTCTTCCCCCGCCCCGCCTTTTTATAACAACAAATGTAACCTATGTTAACTGTTTTTTTAAAAAACTCCCTGAAATACAAAGAAAACCATCCACAATATCAATACCCAGATATAACCACTGTCATATTTCATGGGTGTCATTACAGATGCATCTTCTATGTGTGGTTTATACTTCTTACAAATATGAAATTACATAGTTATGGACATGTTTATCTCTTGACATCTAAGGTTCTTCATTTGCAAAATGAAAAATAAAAAATCTTTTTAACGAAAGTATAACTATGAGAGTCTAATATATCCAGCTGAGCTGTTTTTTGGCAGGCCATACATCATGGATGGGAACGTCCTTGCTACTGGAAGCCACCAGGCCAAAAGGAAAAAGAGGTTAATTAAGGATTTTTCCTTTACAAGAAAAAAGGAAATATACTGTCATCCATTTAACAAACATTTACAAAGTATCCATTATCCACTCATGTACAAGGCACTATGCTGGGATGGTGAGGCTTTTCTAGCAAAATATATGCTCATGGTTCTTTTTAGAATTGTTTTATGAAAATCCATCAGAAAACTAAATAGCGAAAGGTTGCATATAGCTTGTTAGTTTTTACATAAAATTTACATAATGTTTTAAGACACAAAATCCTAGTGTATGCTTTTTCTTGGATACATCTGAATACAGTAAACATACAGAAAACAAGTATAGGAATAATATGTACTAAGTTCAAGACTGTGGTTACTTTTGGGGGTGAAAGGAGAAGCAATGGTAATGGGATTGGCATAGGGTTTAGCTCTATTTGTTATGTTTTATTTTTTGGAGAAAACAAAGAGTACCCTGAAGAAATGATGGCCAAACAGTAAAATCTGTTAAATCTTGGGGATGGTTTCTGTTCTGCTATGTTTTATGTGTTTGTAATATTTCATACGTTAACATTTAAATGTATTAAGACTACAATGGAGCATGTTTTTAATGTTTAGATGTCCACTTATTATGCTATAAGCAGATTTCACTGAGTAATTGTTGCTTTTATAAAAACATGTTTTAAAACACTGTGCAATTCATTAAAACTGGAGGGAAAAAATAAAATCCATCAGTCCACTCTATTCTTAACTTGTTATTACTGTTTAAGACACTGTTGCAATGTGCAATTAAAATTAACTTTTTAAAAGTGCATTATTTTGAAAGCAATTGGAACAGCTACATATACACAAAGAATCTGTTCTTCACACTGCAGAAATGGGGCCAAAACAGAATATATGCCATTTTAGTCAGATTTTGCTCCAGAGATATTTTTCTGACCTTACATGTTTTGGCACTGCTAAAATCAATCTTGATGTCACAATAGACACCTTCTAATGCTGCATGCAACCTCTCTACTACAGTTTTAGGCAGCGGGATAAATAGTATTCATGCTACGTGGCATTTTCTCTGGGGTTTCACGCACAAAGGCTCAGTGCTACCCAGAGGAAAGAATCCAAAGCTTGCTTCTCTGTAAACTTGCAATCCTTAGGAGGATACCATGTTTCCCTGAAAATAAGATCTAGCCAGACAATCAGCTCTAATGCATCTTTTGGAGCAAAAATTAATATAAGACCTGGTCTTATTTTACTATAAGACAGATTGCCATATTGGAATAGCATTTTGAGTATGGAAATAGCATACTTATTTTACTATAAGACCGGGTGTTATATAAGACCGGGTATAATATATAATATAATATATAATATACAGTTTAATATAATATAATACTAGGTCTTATATAAGACCAGGTCTTATATTAATTTTTGCTCCAAAAGACATAGAAGAGCTGATTGTCCAGCTAGGTCTTATTTTCGGGAAAACACGGTAGCTGCTACAATTACCACACTAACACTTAAAAATAAATGCTAATTACTGCAGAGAAAACTCATCACATTGCAAAGTCATTACCTATTTAAGGTGCTTAAACATCCTACCGGTAGCATACAATCTTCCTAACAACATAGAAAGGCTAGAGAAAATGCCACCTTCATATCTTAAAAAAATAATAAGAATAAAAACGTTCTGCTATAAGAGATACAGAGAAAAACGTTTCTTTCATTTATCTACTCTCATGAACTAAAACCTCTATTTTAGGGCCTTTTAGAATTTTTCCATTAAAGACTTTCAAAGCTGCATTGTCACTGTTAAGGGAAAACACACGAAACAGACTGGGAGCACATTTTTGCAAAACATACATCAGATAAAGGGTTTGTATCTATAATATAGAAAGAACTCTCAAAACTCAGTAAGAACATAAACCTGGCTGTAAAATGGGCAAAAAGATTTGAACAGACACTTCATCAAAGACTATTACACAAATGGCATAGAGCACAAAAAAGATGTTCAACATTTGTCTTTAGGGAAAGACAAAATTATATCACAATGAGATACCACGCTAGTAGAATGGCTAAAATGTGAAAAAATATTAATAGCTGACAACACCAAGTGCTGGTGAGGATGTAGAAAAACTGCTAGGGGAGATATAAAACAGTACAACCACTTTGGAAAAGGCTGGCAGTTTCTTATAAAACATATGCTCATGACCATATGGCCCAGCAATGCTACTTATAAATAATATAACCACCAAAACCTTTAAATACCTTGAATATCATTCAGTTGATGGGTGGCTAAAGAAACTTTGGTGTCTCTATACAATGGAATAATAACAAGAAGCCAACCACTGATACAAGCAGCAGCAAGGATGAATCTCAATTACCTTATGCAAAGTCAAAGAGGCCAGATCCAAAAGGCGACCTGTTGTAGGACTCCATTTATATGGCATTCTGGAGAAGGCACACTTTTAGAGACAGAAAGCAGATCAGTGGGGGCCCACAGGCGGGAGGCTGGGCTGGGAGAAAGGCTGGCTACAGAAGGACACAAGAGAACTTCCTGCAGGGATGGCAGTGTTCTATGTCTTGATTTTGATGTGGTTGTATGATTGTTGTATGAACTTATCAAAACTCTTAGAACTGTGATTAAAAAGTGCAAACTTTACCATATGTAAACTAAACCTCAATATCTATATTGCTAAACTTTTATTAATAAAAGCATATATAGGACTTCCTCCCATTGCTCCCAGAGGGGGAAAAATAATCATAATTAATCCTTTGACTGGAGGTCCTCTTTCCCAGCTCTACCCCCAAATAATATGAGGCACAGCGCTGGCTTGAGTCAGGAAAACTGCAGTGTTTTGTTCTGTTTGGTTTTTCCAAGCTCTGCTCTCCACTTGCAGTGGCCACTGGGCCAGGCCTCTTCGTCCTCTCTGGAAACCCCTATTAGGTTCGTGTCTGTGTGCGGGGCAGCGGGTATACAAAGACAAATAAGATGCAGTATCTACCCTCAGGAGTGTTCTGAGGCAATGGGCGAGGCCATAATTAAACAAGTAAATACTGGGATCTGTGCGGCACAGCCAGGGACGGAGCTCAGCCAAACGTGGAGGGGTGGAAGGGCTTCCCAAGATGGTGCTGTGGTGCTGAGAGGTCGAGGACACGCTACAGAGGCCGCTCTCTCAGCCTGTGGTCTCACTCAGGAGGCGAGCACTGGTTCTCAGAGGAGACACATCTGGCACGTTGAGCAGGATAATTCTTCATGATTCACGATGATCTGGCTCACCCAGGTGTGTGGCATCCCTGTTTCCACGCATGCCCATTAGCGCAACCAGAACATTCCCCAAACGCTTCCAACCCTCCCTTAGGAAGTTGGTAGCACAGAAAGGGACATGAAATCTGTTTGGCGGGTGGCAAATGGCATTTTGAAAAAGAAATATAATGAACAGCATGAAGGTTAAGTACATCGCATAGAAAAAGTATTGTTTCATGGCAATTATTTGGAATATATATATACACACACACACACACACGGCCAAAAAAAATGTATACACATTTTAAGAAAGGAAAAAACTATATTAAAATTGTAATATTCAATATATACCAAAAACAAAAGATAAATACAAGTCATGTGTAGACATATTTTTGGCTACACACACACACACACACACACACACACACACACACTGAATGTAAAATGCAGTCCTCACTGGCTTCATAGGGGAAAAAATTACATCCCAAAAGGCCTTGTATGTCACCTCTAGAAATCAGAACATTGTTCTAAAAGCATGGAACGCTGCCAGAGGAAGTTGAAGCATATCAGGTTTGTTGCAGATTGATCATTCTGGCAGCCATATATTATGATAGGATGAAAAGAGGAGAAGAAACCCGGCCTCTCTGGAACGCAACTTCCTCTACTGTAAATTATTTTGTGCTCACTCACTTCTCAGGTCCTTTCTAAATCTATCATTATGACTCTTACTTTGGCATCCCCGCGCCTGCACATTCCCTGCATAATTAGCAGAAAATAAGAAACCCTTAGATTCATGTTTTTCTATACGTACAGGCACATTTGCTTGTGTTAGCAAGTGTGTGAATGAGTGCAGACTTAAACATACCCCCTTCAGAATTACAAGGGTTCGGCAATTAAGAAAGACGCATGACTTCATCTCCAAAGGTAATATTTTATGCTGTAATTGTTTATGCTCTCAGTGAAGCAATACAGCCTAGGAGACATTTAAGGGCGTGTTCTTCAAGGAGATGCTAACCCCACAAGTTAGAAACGAGAGAGAACGAAACACCGGTGTGTAAATATCATACCACAAACGACAGGCAAGTGTGGCTTAAATTACACATCCTTA
The DNA here is from genome assembly GCF_036562045.2 of Rhinolophus sinicus. Lineage (NCBI taxonomy): Eukaryota > Metazoa > Chordata > Mammalia > Chiroptera > Rhinolophidae > Rhinolophus > Rhinolophus sinicus. The sequence goes on from NC_133756.1 coordinate 138,941,647, forward strand.
GAAGGGTAACTTTAAAAAAATGAAACTAGTTAGGCTAATTCAATAGTTTCTAATATTGAAACAAGTTCTGCTTATTTACAGGGCTTTTTCATTTTTGTCCTTTTAAACAGAGCCTAGTTTTCAAGTGTGGGATGTATCCTAAAGAAAAAGATATAACGTGTTCTAAATTTCAAGCAATGTTTACTAAATGGCAAGGAAAAATGAATACCAAAGGGAAAAAAAAGAACATTCTTTTCTATCATTTGATCAAGTACCCCAAGCCATCTGGAATCACATGGAACAGATAAGGGTTAAACTATAATATTCCTTGTTTTCTCGCTATTTAACGGGTGTTCTCAGACATTCTTTGGGCATCAACAGCTGTTCTGGTATCCCTAACGATGACAAAACAGTGCTCGTTACCAGCCAAGACACACAGACAAAATGCTATTTCCATACTCCATTTAACATCAACAAGAAGTATTGTAAGGATTGTCGTCTGTGCAAATTAGAAACACTCAATTACTTCATCCTAGCAGACAAAATACACTATTCATAAAGAAATCAATCCCACAGCATTTATTATGGTAAATATTCTAATTAACTAAATGCTTTATGTTTTACTATGGCTACACTTATTAACACCACTGCCAGGAAAACATTACTTCATGGCACTAGCCTTCAAACAAGCACTCCCACGAAAACCTCTGTATAGACACATATTTTTTAAACTTCAGCTCACAACCAATTAATGGGTTGTGAAATCGTTTTAATGGGTCATGGCCAACTTTAAAAAAAAAATTGAAATAGGAAAGAATAAAACAGAAAATATCAGAATGCATCCATGTAGTAAAGGTAAGTCTGTTTTAGGAAATTTTGTTTCAGCATGTGTATACTTCTCTTTTCCCGATTGTCAAGTCTCACATTCATGTATGTTATCCATGAAACACAGTCAGAACCATGAGTTCAAGGAATTGGCCATTCAAGCGAAATATTTATTCCTCCATCCAAGTGGAAGTCAAAACTACAGCTGCTTTCCCAGCACCACAGGTTTGGCCCAATGGATTCAGAAACCTTTAAAGTCTTCATCTTTGCCCACACCCCAGTACTTTCATGCTTTAGTGACATAGGTTCTCTAAAATTGACAGTAATGGTATGAGAGAATGTCACAATAGGCTACCCTGAAATGTCTTTGTGAGAGAGAGAGAGAGAGAGAGAGAGAGAGAGAGAGAGAGACAGATAAGAATTTATTACACTACTACTTTCAATTGTTTTGACAAAATTGACAATAAATAAGCTGAGTTAGCTAAATTTCTATTTAGTTACCCCATGTTCTATTGGGGTTTTTAGAAGTACATGATAACATCGTGACATTTTTCACTCACTGTGCATAAAATGTTTGCAAGTAATCTCAAAAACCATCCTCAGATAATGTAATGATTTAAAGGTTTAAAAAAAAAAATCTGCATTCCAGTAAATCCCTTCCAATGCCCCAAATCCAAATCTAATGCCACCCAATAAGCACTGATTGTACTTTCAATAATCATCCCAGGCAAGAGGAACTTCAATTTCTAAGACACTGACCTCACAGGCTGAGGCAAGAGGAAAATGCTGAATGACAGGCAGTCTACACCCTAAAATAAAGGTCAGTGGACAGTGGTCAAGGCCGGAACCCTGAGGCAGGCTCTCTGGAGTTTCACCATCTCTGTGAAGCAGGCTTTGTGGGGCAATCACTTGCCTTAGGCCATGACGCATGCAATGTCCCTTCCTCCCTAAACACATACACACCACAGATTTTTCCCTTCTCCAGTCCAATGGCCATTTTAAAAAATGCTTTACAAACAGCTATCCATAAAGAAATAATTCAAAATTGTCAGTGGGATGACACAATCATTGCTGTTGACTCTAATACAACAGACACTGATAATGACAGTTTATAAACAGTCATTCAAGATATTCCCTTGGGAATGACTGACAGCTCATTGACGTTGCTAATGATTTATCCTGTATTAAAAGAGATATTGTGCAATCAAATCTGAGATGATGCTGAATCTTTGGGAGCAAAGACTCTCAAATCTAGTTTTGTAATACTCCTAAGCAGTTCCATTGGTGAGAAGGCTTTAAGTTCTAAAAAGTCCCCAAACTTCAAGTTCTTTTAATTTTTGCAATCCATGTGGGTCATATTGTCCTTTGTTTTTTACCTGGGACAGAAAAGAATGGTCTACACCCTAAATTTCTTTATTAAAAAGAGAGAGAGATATACGTACACTAGGCACTCCAACCACATTCCCAGTTACTGATGTAGGATGTTCAATCTAAGAAAATCTCTGAATTCTGCAGCTGACTTATGTTTCACTGAGGCAGTTTTGTTACTAAATTGGTAAGCAGAGAAGAAATAATGTCTTAAAAAATAAGTTCCTATAAGGAAGAGAATATTTAATTCCCCAACCCCCAGTGAAACCAGATGCACACAACTGATTCAGTCACACACTTTCTCTCTCTCTCTCTCTCTCTCACCCTCCCTCCCTCCCTTTCTCTCTCTCTCCATAAAGCGCTTACCATAGTTAAAGAATGTAAGATTAGAAAGGCAATGGAGATACCAATAAAAAGGATGACAACACACTCCAGTCTGCCTGGGACAATTCCAGTTTGCATCTATTGTATCCGCATAATTATTAATACTGCTCTTTTTCACTCTCAAAGGGATGATCATTTGGATGAAAAATGATCATCCCGTTAACAGCAGCAGGTCTGACTGAATCACACTGGTTGAGCTGTGATGGGATGAAGCAGAAATCTTGGTTTGGATTGCCTAGGGGAGGGCTTGAATAAACAGCTAACTCCTCATCTGTGTAATAGTATAATGGCAACAACAATATGAAACACAACTTATCAAGCATCTGTGCCGTTTGTAAATATCACTTTGATCAATTTCATGCTCCTGCACGGGGATCCTATGCTCCATGAGGGCAGTGTCTATGTTTTGCTCACTACTGTATCCCAAGCCTCTGGCACAATGTATGGGCCACAGTTGAATGAATGACAGGCAGACACTGCAATGAATGCTTTAACAGTCATGATAACAAGTACTTCCTTAGCTTTTCCAAAAAAATAAATCAATTTGAAAAACGGCTTAATTTCCCAACCATCTTTTTAAAGGAAGTCAAAGGCCTGGCTGCAGGAGGAAACAAAGGAAGGGCACAGAACAAATCGTCCTCTTTCCAAGTGTCACCTGACCCGCTTCTGGGACAATCAAGAACACAGCATTTCTTATGGACAACAAAGAGCATCAACAACAGTTTTCCTCCCAAAGTCTATTGCTATAACCAGATAATAACCTTGCATGCAAATACATTTGGGGAAAAGCAAGAAAGAGAGCAAAGCTGTCATTTCGATACAAGTTCCTGGATTTAAAAATAGCTTGGGAGGAATGATGTAAAATTGGATTTCAGTAAAACTAATTTTTCTTCCTCAAAATTTCAAAATACAGGCTTGGTCCTATAAATAGCATCTCACAAAACCACTGAACTAGAAAGCATAGTGGTTAAAAGTTCCTCCCACAAGCCAGACCAAGGGCCTTGGGTTTGAATAAAGCTCTGCTCGCTCACCAGATGCATAACCCTGGGCAAGTCCCTTCATTTCTCTGGGCCTCAGTTTCTTCAGGCATAAACAGAGATGACCCTTCTGATTTAACATCACCGTGGGGATCAGATGATGTGACCTCCGGCCAGTGCCCAGCTGCCCAGCACAGCACCTAGCTCATGGCAAACACTCAGTCAAAATCAGCTATTATTAGTTTCACTATTATCATCATCACCTGATCACCATCTACTCTAACCATCTCATTTTAATAATGAGGCAAATGAGGCCCAGAGGCTTTAGATAATTACTTAATCAAAGAATCAAGACCAGAATCAAAGAGATAAATGCCAGTCCAGGGTTCTTTCTACTCCCCTAAGCTGAAGTGTGTGTGGCAGTAATATTTCAGCAATATGCTTTGGAACTTGGGGAAACAACTTGGCCAGAAACCATGTGTTGAATGGTGCTTAGACTCGGAGGTTAATGGATAAAGGCTGGCTGAGTCCCTCACTGTCGCTCAACTAATAAACAAGTGTTACAAACAAAACATGGAAGCAAATAAATCAACACTATCTGTACTTAAACAAGTAAGTTCAGGAAAAGTATTATCTTCTTACTCATTAAGAACACTGGTCCTTGAAGAAGTCATAAGTTTTAAACGAGGCAAAATTGCTAAAGTGGAATTCTGAATACCTTTAAAAGGTGTTGATCTACTGATGGTGATATGTTCAGGTTTACTTAAAGAATTCACAGCTTTTGTTGTTGTTCAACAAATCTTTAATGGCATTATGAGTCAAACATTCCCAGGGATCTTAAAAAAAAAAAAAAAGTAAAAAGCACTTTTATGCAAGCGAGGTAAAAAGATATAGAGAGAAAGGCCCTTAAAGCTAAAGGAACTGCATGAAGTTGAATTTTAGAGGATAAAACCATTCAGGAGACAGCAAGCAGACTGGCCTGGCTGGGATGTAGAGTTCAGGGATCGGGGATAACCCTGGTAAAGATAACAAACTGAGATTACAGAGGACACCGAATATCTACATAATAAAGCGTTTGAGGACAGGAACAAGAAGCTATGGAAGATTTTTTAGGAACATAAAGACGGCTGCTTTATGAAGAAATTCTGGTAGAATTTCTTGGACACAATTTCTGGACACAATTTTTGCCCCCTCTAACCTTTACAACCACCATGATTGACAATACGCACTGGTAGTCTGCTATTGGCCACACTGAGTGACGGCAGCAGCAGCAACTCCATGAAGCTTGATTGCTACGGATACTGTAAAAATGCGGTAACGTTAGCATTCATGAAGCTACACAGTCTTCCCTTTATCAGAGCCCTTGGGACAAAGTTCTCTCTGACCCCAACTCCAAGAACAGCTGTGTTTCTCCTGCACAACACGTCCTTTTTATCTTACAGTGTGGAATCACACAAGTGGATTCTCTCCCCATCTTGCTGTCATCGGCTACTAAGGTTCTCTGAGCCATAACTGCAACCCCCTTTCACAAACGTGTACATTAGGTGGGTAGCTTCAGTCATTTCTGTCTTCAGTTGATCTTTTCTTGTTCTCCTTTGAGGGTAGGAGGGAAGTTCCTGTCTTCTCTTCCACTTATTGTGCATTTTCTCTTACACAGTTTTGGATAAGCCATCTGATAATCTTGCTTGGAATAAGGTGGATCACCCAGTATGTTACGCGTATCTCGCATACAAATGCACAAACACGTGTTGGTGATAGTACAAAAGGGTGACTGCAGAGGCACGAAGGTCGAGGTGGAGAAACTAACTGTGAAGGATAATGAGATCTGGAACCAAAACAGCAGCACAAGGGACAGAGAGGATAAGAGAGATCAGAGCCTCAGAGTCAGAACCATCAGGACTTCGTGATTAGAGGCTGGAGGAAAAAGGAAAGGTGACCTTTGAAGAAGACACTGTGGGTTTTTTGGTCCATGGAGCTGGGAAAGGGATGCCGCCATCAGTTGGGGGCATAACAGGAGAGACACGTGTGTTGGATCTGCTTAGATCAGGTGGTGTTATGCAGTGGGCGGTTTTAAATTCAAGCCCAGAATTGAGGGAAAATGTCGGGGGGTGGGGGAAGGGTAAAGGTGTGGGAGTCGGCAACAAGGAGAATTAAAAGTGCAGAAGTGGACGGCATTGCCCAGTAAGGGTGTGCAGAAAAAGAACAAAAATGGCTAAGAGAAGTTTTTTAGGAATAACTTAATATGAGGAACAGAAACAGAAAGGGAATCATCAGGGAAATGAGGGAAGACTCTGAAGGAAAAGCTTCGAGGAGATCAAGTGTGAACTGTCAAATGAAGCCAAGTAACCAGTAACTATATATTTGCCACAGGATTTGGTAATTAGATCATTTGTCAATAGCTTTATCATAGCATGAATCTCATGAATATTAACCATGACTAGAACTTTTATTTTCTTCTTATTTTGGCTCCAGGAATAGAACAAAGAAACAGAGAGAATTTCCTGAGGTAACTGGGCAAGATTTAAAAGAGAAAAGGAAAAGAAACACAGGTTTAAAGAGGATGTGTGTAAACATGTGAGAAAAGAGACTGCCTGAGGTGGAACTGACTGGGCTAGGATCCTGAGAGAGGGAAAGGGGGACCTATAATGTGACTATTCCTCCTGTAGGGAACAGAAAGGACAGGAGGGGGAAGGAGGAGAAAGACAGGAAGGTGGGTGTCCCCATCGGTCAGCAGGTGGGGCTACCAGCTGACCACACCTCCGCAGGGTGCAGGGTAGACAGGGTCCCAGATACCTGTGAGCGCTTGGCATCTATTCCTTGATTCTTTAAGTCCAGGAGCAATTAGTCTAGACTCACTCTCACATTGAATGGACTCTTCTCACACATCGTATCACAACTGTCTGCTTGTTTCCTAATGTGTTTTCTCAGCTCTTTCTCAGCTACAGTAATTAATTCAAATACACCATCACTTAAGCGCCAATCAAAGCTCCATCGAGATCTAAGAAGAACAATAGTGTGCTTATATGCACAGTCTATTAATTTAAATTCCCAGTTGAGTCACTACATGCCAACAATTAAGCAATGACACACACAGAGATTATATTCCACGTTAATATAGCCAAACCAGAGAGCTCAGAAAACAAGCTGTCCTGGATTGCCAACTTTTCCAGGTAGCTGAAGGTTCGCCCGCAGGGGAACAAGGTGCAGACATTAAAGTAACTTTTGATAACGACCATTTTTCTGAAAGGCTCTTAGCACTTCTCTGCTTTCTAAAACAGCACATATAAAATATAATTTAACCGCTCCATGTGCCTTCACGATGAGCATCACTAGACACAAAAGCAGAGGCGTTCCTCTAAGCTCACCTCCATCCTGCTCCTCCCCCACCCGAATCCACGCCATCACCATCTCTCCATGGACCGCTGTAGTAGCCTACAATCTGGTCTCCCTGCTTCCTTCCATGTTTGGGTCTCTCCAGTTCAACCTGCTCCGAGCAGCCAAAGCAATCTTTTTAAAATAGGAAACTGTCCATGCCACCCCCCTCCTTAGAACTCTATTTGCTCTCTGTCAAGGCCCTACCTGACTTGTTTCTCGCCAACCTCATCCGAAACCATTCAGTCCCCAGCCCCCAGCTCACCCAAGCTTCTTTTCTGCTTAACACTGAGCCTTTCCTTCTCCAGGCCTTTGCTCTCTCGTCTCTCTGCCTACATTACTGGTCCCCAGCTCTTTTCATAGCAGGCTTGTTCTCACCATCTGGAGTCATCTCAAATGTCACCTCACCCCTTCGGAGAGTCTTTCCTTAGCCCCCTCACAGTGGCTCCAGTTAACTCTATCTTATCATCCAGTTTATTCCCTTATTCTAGCTTTTACCACTTGAATTACCTTGTTACTTTTTTTTTTTTTTTTTAATTCTCAAATAGCACTTACTCTATGCCAGCACCAACCACTCAACCAGAGGATGTCACAGTGTGGTCCAGCATCACCTGGGAATTGAATAGAAATGCACATTCTTGGCTCCTACTCCAGACCTACTAACAGACCCTCTAGGGATGTTAACATGCTTTCTGGGTGATTCTGACTCACGCGCAAACACAAGAGCCCCTGCAGTATATCATGCTGCCATCTCATGCATTAAGGGTCTTCCCACTAGAAACGAACATTTCCGAGGGCAAAGATCACGTCAGTCTTGTTCACCACCAATTTTCTAACTCCTAGTCCAGGACCTAACACATGGTAGGTATTCTGGGGGAGGAGGCATCTCATTCCACCCAGGCTACCGAACTAAAAGTACACAAACTTCATGAGTGTTTAAACGGCCTGCTGTTATTTACCATCCCCCAAAGGCACTCTTTCTTCTTTCTTGACCCGGAGAGCAGTGTTTTCTGCATATGTCTCAGCACTCAGTGTCACAGGATCACCCCTTCACAGAGTTCACTGATCCCGGCATGGTGACCAAGGCACACAGCACTCCGTCCACACGGTAAGATCATGCTGGCTCATACACTGGGTAAAAGCTGGCTTTGCAGCAAGGCTGCCTGGGTTCACATCCAAGCTCCACCACCTATCAGCTGTGTGATCTTCAGCAAACTGATGAACTTTTGTGCTTTAGCCTCCCCCTCTAAAACTATAAATAATGGCACCGACCTCACAAGGCTGCTGTGAGAATTAAATAAGGTGATGCATGTAAAGTGCTTAGATCCTGCCTGTCTCATGGAAAGCACTCCATACACCGGGGCGGTTACACATCACATCCTGCTGGGTATTAGCCCGAAGTCTTTGGCAAACTCCTGGCCATGGTAGTTCAGGACCGAAATACTGGTCTTACAGAGCAAAACATAGCCCCTCTCTCCTAGGTAGCGAGTAAAAAGACATTCCACATCCCAGGAGCATTAACCCTACTTACAAAGGGTTCTCTTTACAGTTCCCTAAATACCACTTCCCACAGGTCCCTACTATATTCCAGCAGCCTTTTCCACCTAAACCTCTCTTTCCCCAACCCCATCTTTGACCTGGCTTTCAAAAGGCTCAAAAACATAACAGGTATTGTTTAAGAACTTAGAAATGTTCTGGCAGAGGACTGCAGTTGAATGCAACTGCACAAAGGTGGGAAAACAACAGGGGAGGTAGTGTGGGAAACAGCCCACCTACTCTAGACAAAAGTCATCCATTCCGGAGAAGGCCCCTCAGCAAATTTCAAGGAGGAGAATACTGCCAAAGCAGCCCAGTTCTGTTCTTTGAATGCTATAAATGGAGAAAAACGAAGAAAAAGAGAAATCATGGAAGAGTGGCATGCAACAAAGGAACTCTAGATATACACGAGTATACAGAGCTTCCAGACAGCAGCAAGGATCTTAGACTCACTGGGAATATCCAAGAATATCACACAGCATAGCACTGACAAGCCAACCCCCTTGCTTAAGAACTTGCAGAGGCTCCCTATGGCTCACGGTGCCAAATTAACCCCCCACCCCACCCCCCCACCTTTTGCACCTGGAGATTGAGATTGTCTATGAGCAACCACCACCTTCACTTTCGTTTGCTTGCCACACTTCACCTACACGCCTGTGCTCTGGCTAGGTCCTCCACCCTCAGACAGCCGGGGTTCCACCCCCTCCCAGACGTCACAGCTTGCTTCCTCCCATTTGTGTTCCCATGAGATCAGTGCTGCTCAAAATGTGGGGTCAGTCCGTAAACTGTAAACAAGCCACAATGAGACCAGCAGAGACACAGAAAGGTCACATCGCAGCAATTTGACAAAGTAGTTTGATGTCTTAAATCAAACAATAAAAACTCTGGGTTTGTATTTTTCCGTTATGTATTTTTTCTTTTTAAAAAGCTTGACCTTTATTGTAATTTACAAAAGTATCAAGCTACACTGGATCGGAAATGAAAGAAAACAAAACTGACCCATCACCGCAGATATTTTAAGGAACACGGCGCTAGACACCTCACATGGGACACCCCTCTACTTTCTTTTCCCACAACTTTTTAATTTTCTTCAAGGTCTCCTGTAAAGTATCCTCCCTGGACAATCCTACTCAGTGTGCACCTTCTTCCCAAAGTTTGTACCCATCATCTCTTCAGCTGCTGAAATTTTTGTAAGGAACTAAACAGAAGGGCAAAACTAATCACTTGCCTTATTCCTATGCAAATCGCAGGCGCCATGGAGCGGTTTTATTTGCGAAGTGCTTCTCTTCACACATTGCACAACCCAGAGGAAGCACAACGCAGTGGTTCAACCTCTGGACTAAAACCAGACTTCAAAATGGAGTCCAATTCCCCAGGGCCACAGCCAAACTCTGGCTATGTGGCCTGAGACAAGTCCCTTAACTCTTCTGAGCGTCCAGTTTCTCTTCTGGGATGTGAGGCTGGCATGGCATGCAAAGCCTTCCCAACTCTAAAATTAAATGATGTCTGTTTGTTCTTAGAAAGGCTCTCAGGTTCCTCATGGACCAATGGGAAAACATCTGCCCTGCCACAGGGCTGGAGAGACAGGAAAGCATTTTTGAGCCCTCTGTGAACTTGAGGTATTATTACTACTCTGCATATACGAGGTACCCATGCAGAATGCATGAACCGAATATAGAAACCAAAGTGTCCAAAACTGAAGGCAAGGGTTGGTGAGGGGCCTCGAAACTCTGACTAGGGAAGCCACTGAAAATACAGGAGGTCTGCTCTGTAGAAGATGAGACTGAGGTAGAAACCAAAGCGCTCTCATGTAGATAAGAGAAAAGGTATGATGAACAGATTGCAATAGGTGGCAAAGGAAGAAGAAAAGGAACCAACAATTCCCAAGTGTCTAGTATATATATGCTTAATGTTTACATCTGTGTCCCCTTTTAATATTCATAACTCTAGCCTTGTGGACCCAGAGTAAAATCATGTTTGGAGAAAAAGCCTATAGTCTTCCCACTATACTGAATGGGGAGGCAGAGTGTATCACAAAATACAACAGAAAAGAACAGTTAATGTCTTCGAGTCGGTTCAGTAAGGGAAGTTGCTGCCTTGTCACTGGACATACTCAGGCAGTGGCTAGAAGACAATCTGTCAAGGACACGAGAGAGGATTCCTACCATCTTTTCTCCAAGCTGCACAACCAGAAATAAAACCAGAATCTAGGCCTCTGCATTTCCTGCATTCCTCCCAATACAAACTGGTAATTAATGTGGATTACATACAAACATGAAAATCTAAAAGCACACAAGAAGACAGCAAAACAAATGCAAGTCTAGAAAGAATATCTATTTTCATTACCAGAATTCTGGTAGCTTAAATTAATAGGGCACCCAACCCCCAATTCCACACAACTGGGGAGACCAACGCAGGGTTGTCAACTTTTTAACATGTGAGAACATTTACAATACATTCATCAATTTATTTTAAGGGGGGGGGGGCAATTTAATACCAAAATAAGCCAAAAGGGCATAATCTTAGTATAGAAGATGGCCCTTTATGACAACTAAAAGTAGACTTATTCAAAAATCATGACATTGCCCCTAGTTTTCATATTTCACCACGCAATTCATCACACAGGCAGGTGGGAAAGAACCCCATTACATCAGATGGCCTTTCTGACTGCAATTTTAAAACTCAAAGACTCTGATGTTGCAAATGGACACAGACTTGTTTTGTTTCTCTTACAGGACCAAATTCCAAAACAGCATTATCCTTTCCAGGTAACATTTATTTGCCCAACTGCCACTTCTACTAATCAACACTACTTCCAATAATAACAAGAGTCAGCATTTAGTGCCTGGCACTGTGGCAAATGATTCTCATACCTTACTTACTCTCACAACAATCATAAGAGGCAGATATCATTGCTATCCCCATTTTACAGAACTGCAAATGGAACTGCCCCAAATTGCCTGCAGAGGTGTCCAACCAGGATTCCAACACCCACGCAGGCTATCTCCACAATCACTAAACCATAATTCTTTAAAAAATAAAAATGCCAGGCACTAACAAATTATGTTAAGAAATACTCCAAAACCATCCACTTAGCCAGGAAATGTAGCCTGTAAGAATGGGGGTGCCCTTTGGTTTGGTGGAAAATAAAGCCACTTATATAACTAAAACATTCACTGCATAGTTTTCCACCATAGTTCTTCATCATGGATGTGGAAGAGAAAAAGAAAAAAAAAGAAAAATCTCAGGAAAATAAAGATGTTTTCTGAGAGCCCTACAATTTCCATAATTACAGTTTACAACATGGCAGCAAAAAAATCGCTACTGGGCTGCTTGCCTTTGTCACAGGTGTTACTTAAAATATTATTTTTTCATAATGTTATCATGCAGCTATCACACACTTGCAAGTAATGCAGCCTAAATATCATGTGTTTACAAATCCTGTATCTGTATTGTGAGCCTCTCACTTGGCTGTACCTAAACCCGTCTTTGCACTGCAACCAGAAGAAGGGGTGGGGATGGAGTAGCGTGTTGGAAGGAGTTTGAGAGAGTGACAGGGGGTGAGACAAAAAAACCTGGCACACGCCTGTTTGGTTTGGTTACTAACTCGTTTTAATTTCAAATAATCCCCCCCATTTTATTTTGGTTCTTCTCTAGTTTCCACCCAATATTTAGACAGCAACATGAGCCATAAAAGTTGGGATGGGTCTAAAATTTGGGGGATGGCAAAGCTAAAATGCTTGGCCTAGAGTGTAAACTGCCACTTATGTGGCCGAGGCAGGACAACCAATGTAAACATGTAAGTGGGTCCAAATATACACATACTCGTTTTTATTTTAAAACTTATTTTGCATCTTAGTAATTTCTTCCTTAAAAATAGCCAAGGAACCCTACTGTTTGGACATTTTTTTATTTTTTATTTTTTTTTATAAATTGCTATTTTGAAAATAAATCATAGTTATCCATGTGTGGTGGATAGACCAATGATATGCTATTTTCTAGTGTTCAAAAAAAGTTTCAAGTGGTGCCTAGGAGCAATCATTAAAACCAATGTATCTCCATAAAGTGCACTTTTTACAAAGTGCTTTATAACTAAACAGTGAGTTGAAACTGGGAGAGAGGGGCTGTTTTTACTGAATGCCACTTGGTCAGGTATCTCCTGCAAGAACAGAGACTAGATCAGTCCTTCCAATCCTTGTCATGACAGGCATGGAAAGAAGACCGTTCGACTTCTAAAGTCCTTACGGATGCTTACCTGAATCTCATCTAAAAAATTCGATGTGTGTGTGTGTGTGTGTGTTATGCTAAAAAGAAGTCACAGAGATGATTTAGTTCATCCAACACCACCCCCACCAGAGAACTTGCACTGATGACTTAATCTAAGGCCCCAAATGGGACAATTTGTTTTCTTCAAGCTGCAGGATCAGAAATAAAACCAGAATCTAGGTCTCTGCATTTCCTGCGTTCCTCCCAAATACAAACTGGTGGTTAATGTGTATTACATACAAACATGAAAATCTGAAAACACACAAAAGACGGCAAAACAAATGCAAGTCTAGAAAGAATTTTCTCCTTGCCTAAGATCTGAAGAATGTACAGCAACAGTTCTCAACTGGGGGTGATTCTGACCCCTGGGAGACATCTGTCAATGTGTGGAGATTATTTTTAGTTCTCACAACTGGAGAGATGGGGTTGTTATTGGCATCTAATGAACAGACGCCAGGGGTGTTGCTAAGCCTCCTGGAATGCACAGACAGGCCTGGTAATGGTTAATTTTTTGTGTCAACTTAACTGGGCCATGGGGTGCCCAGCTATTTGGAAGAACATTATTCTGGATGTGTCTGTGAGGGAGTTTCGGAATGAAATCAACATTGGAATTACACACTGAGTAAAGCAGATTGCTCTCCCCAGTGGGGGTGAGCCTCACCCCACCTGTTGAAGGCCTGAATAGAACAAAAAGGCAGAGTGAGGGGGAATATGCTCTGTCTTCGAGCTGGGACATGAGTCTTTTACCTTCATCCTCAGACTGGCTCTATACTGCCGGCTCTGCCGGGTCTCAGGCCTTCCAACCATCAGCTCTCCTGATCTTCAGGCCTTTGGACTCAGACTAGAGTGATACCATCTGTTCTTCGGGGTCTCCAGCTCATCAGCAGCAGATCTTAGGCTTCTCAGCCTCGATAACTGAGAGAGCCAAATCCCTCTAATAAATCTCTGATATATAGTCTATATATATCCTACTATGTTCAGTTTCTCAGAAGAACCTACACCATTACCGAGCCCCACAACAAAGAATTACCCAGCTCAAAACGTCAGTGCTGAGAATGAAAAACCCTGTTGTGCAAGAATACTGGCGTTTTCATAATGGAGACACATTAGACATAACATAAATTTTACCATTTTAACCATAAGTGTATAGTTTAGTGGCATCAAGTACATTCACAATGTTGGGCAACCATCACCGCCATCCATGCACAGAACATTTTTCATCTTGCAAAACTGAAACTCTATACCCACTGAACAATAATTCCCCATTTCCCACTCCTCCCAGCCCCTGGTAACCACCATTCTAGGTTCTGTCTCTATAAATCTGACTCTTCTAGTAAAGTACCTCATATGAATACAATCATATAGTATTTCACCTTTTTTGACTGGCTTATTTCACTTAGCATAAGTCTTTAAAGTTCATCCATGATATAGCATGTGTCAAAATTTCCTTCCTTTTCAAAGATGAATGATATCCCATTGTATTGTGTACACCACATTTTGTTTATCCATTCATCTATCGATAAGACACTTGGGTGGCTTCTACTTTTTGACTATTGTGAATAATGCTGCTATGAATGTGTATGTGCAAATATCTATTTGAAACTCTGCTTTCAAATCTTTGGGGTGTATGCCCAGGAGTGGAATTACTGGATCATATGACAGTTCACCAAAAATTTAAAAACAAAATGATCATACTATTTTTCATAGTGGATGTAATATTCTGCATTCCTACAGGTGCACTCTGAATCAGCAAGGTTCCAAATATCCAAAGTTTTCTTCTGTCTACCTCTCCCTGCCCTACTTCCCTTCCTATACCCTGGCCCTTTCATGAAGCAGATTATGAGCCAATACTTTAAAAATCGGAGCACCTTTAAAGAAACCCTTAAAGAGAATGATTTTTTAATATGAACAGTCATCCTCTAATTTTCCTCGAGGCTCAATGCCTATAATACATCTTAACCAGGGTGAAGGGGTGTGAAGGAGGCAGTAAGGATGTGGGAAGACATACCCCTGCCATAGTCGACGACCTGTCTCCAAACGCTTTCTGAAAGCCACCTCTGACTCCAGTCTGTGAAACCTGATGGAAATAATTCCCACCTCATCTTGACTTTTCTATGGGGCTCCTTCTTTGAGAAAAAGGATCTTACTATTTTATATGCACCTTGTGGGAAAAGATTCTAGTTTTATAGGGTATAATACTACTGTTGAGTACTTTCAATCCAAGTTAAGTCATTTCCAGGAGTTAATTCTTGGAGAAATATAGTTTTACATATTTACACCTAAGGCAACTCAGGAAGAGATTGAATGTCAATTCATTTATAACTTTGTTCCCACAAAGACCCTTAGGCTTCTCCTGATTTCTAACTAAAAAGTACAGTTAACATACCTATATGAACTGGTTGAAAGGATAAGGTAATATCTCGCATACCTAGACCTCCTGGAAGCAGTGGTTCTCAAAGTATGCTCTCAGGGCTAGCAGCATCAGTAGGGACCACCTGGGAGTGTATTAGAAACGCAAATTGTTGCCCTCCACCCCCCTGCACCCCCACTGCCCCGCCAAGGACTACTGAGTCAGAAACTCTGAGGGTGAAGCCCAGCTACAGGAGGGTTACTCAGCCCTCCTGGTGATGCAAATGCACAGTAAAGTGACAGAATTGAGAACCAGGGCCTAGATCTTACAAAGCACTTTTATACTCCTGATTATTTGGACTTCACAACAAGCTTGTGAGGTAGGCAGGGCTGGGATAGTGTCCCTTTTTACAAATGGGGAAAACAAGGCTCAGAACAGTCACCTGACTTATGTAAAGTGACACAGCTAAGGAAAATGGAGACTTAGAACAAATTAGTTTTAGTGGCGTGTAACGGGAAGGGCTAGAAAAAAATTGGGGATCACATAGCCACGTAGCCTTATTGTAATATAGATTAGGCAACTAGAACCCAGCAAAGGTTACATGATCTGAATAAGACCACATAACATAATAACGGAAAGCTCATTCTCCATTGAACCAGTCCATCTGAGCCATGACCCTCTGACAGTAACTACCTCCCTCAAACAATGAGTTGCTTTTAATCCAACCCTCATGTCACAAGTACTTAGCTTGGTACCTACTAAGTATTTCACCAAAAAAGCAGCACAGATGACTACCTAGACTGCTCTGTCACTAAACAAAAAGTCACCATTGATGACACAGCAGGATAAGAAGGTTAAGGATGTTGACGAAAGAGACTGAAAGAGTGGACAGTGGACCTTAATCTGATCAGAGAAAGAAATGAATGAATGATGGAAAGAAAGGAAAAGGATCTAGGGACTTGAGAATTTAATGAGGTTGAAAAATCTGAGCTAATAAGAAGAATTCTTCTTACTGTTATTTGTGGTCAAGAGGTATTTAGCTGTTTTAGATGTTAGCAAGGTCCAGGATGTGGCCACAAGAAATGGCTGACGTGGAATTAAAACTGGGCTCATCACTGTGATGGAGAGAAATGAAATGAGAGGTAAAGGGTGTTGGGAGGATTATCCATGAGGAATAAATAACAGAACTTATGGTGGTGTAGGGGCGGCAAACATGAGAATTAGCTTAGCACCTAATTCTTCTCTGAAGGGGACCAACAGAGATGCCAGGAGATGACAGCCTTATTGAGAGGTCACAACTAAAGGCCATGACCCACAAAGGAACAGAGGTGGTAAGTGAAGATGGAAGCCTACAGGCAGCAATGAGGAGTAGCCAGACCTTGAATGCTACTTTTCCTGTTGTTGGAAGACAACCAAAGGGCTGCAGGGAGGAAGTGTCCTCAAGGAAGAACCAGTGAAGAGGCTGACGATATAGGAAAGTGTACCAACCTGAGAAGGAGAGTTTCAAAGAACATGAGGCAAGGGTTTGCGATGGAGAGGAGCAGTGGGAAATCAAATCGGGAGAAGACACAAAATCCAGCTCCAATACCACCAACTCCGGGAAGTCTACAATCACAGCAGAATTACTTTCCACAGGAGCTAAAAATGCTATCCAAAGACCCCAGTAGCTAACAAGTTGAACATTAATATTAAATAGATTGTTCAACTGAAATAATCCCATGTAGCTGTGCAACTCGGTTACCTAGCTTGCCACAGAATTTTATTTTGTTTTACAAAATTGGGGATATCACCCTTCCATTTTAATGTAGTGATTTCTACTGAGTTCCTTAAAACCACCTATGATATAATCATCGTGAAAACAAACCTGAAAAGTGAGTATTAAGTGTTATTATCACTACACGGAAGTTAACTGACTTTCCCAGGGTTATAGAGCCAGGCCAAAGAAGACTCTTAAATGAAGTGTGACAATGTTCTCAAAGACCAAGTAAGTATTTCAGGTCGTCAGTAAATGGTCTACAATGCAGAAAGGGGTTATGATGGTTCTATCTTACGACAAGGAAGGAGAGCGCTACAAAGGCAAGTCACTAATTCTCCTTAAATTATCCGTGGAAACTCAACACTCTGCTACTTGAAAATCTGGTAAGAAAAACACTTACTGGGTAAGAAACCAAGGTACCGGACTCTTGCCCCTAAGCGTCAGATTCAGTTATGACGAGTCACCCAGCATAAGAGAAAAGAAGTAGCACAGTTCAAACATTTCTCTGTGCCAGGTACTGTCCTAGACCCATAACATGCTCAACTCACTCAATTGTCACAACCCCTGTTGTGAAAGACAGGTATTATTAACTCCAACTAAGGGAATAAACTGAGGCTAAGCAAAGTTAAGAAACTTGCCCAAGGAGATGGGACATGATCCTTTGTGCATCGCACCACAATGCTTCAAAAGGTAAAAAGGAAGACCTAGAGTCTTACCAACGGAAGTCAAGGCTGATCCTATTCTCCCGAACTCCATCCCCTGCCCCATTATCTGAAAGCATATCAGAGTGGTGAGCTCCTGAGAGCTGACCCCTGTGCCACTCCTGCAGTTGCACCCCATTATTACACGTTCATTTACTATCAAAGCATGATGGGCAATTCCTCCCAAGTTACATTCCTACCACTGAATGCTGGAGGCTGGAAGTCTGAACTAATGGGTCGGTGGTCTCTGACACTCACGTGTCCCATCTAAGCAGTCTATACCCCGAAATAGCTTGAGACTGAGGCAACATCACTCTGTCTTCCACTAATTATTCTGCAACTTTAACAAGCAACAGGGGGAGGAAGTGACTAAAATTCAACTAGGGAAAAGTTGAAGCATGTTACAAATGTACATGTAATATATAACTTTAATGTTGAAATCCCAAACATAAAAATCTGTTTAAAAAATGTGTACATATATGTATTACATACACACACACATATCAATGTTATTTTTTAAAAAGGGAACTATGGAAGAGCTAGGAACATTAAAAATCCCCCTTTCATAAATGCCAGGGCATATTCATAACAGGAGTCAGACAGATTTTGTTTTCTACCACATAGTTCTATAAAAATAAACTGTCATCACAACATCCTAGTGGTAGTAAAAGGCCCTATTTGCCCGCAGTTAAATCCAACAGCAGCTGCTCTATGGAAAAAGACAGCCCAATAATTGGCTTCTTTCACCTCTGTTAATCACGAACAAAAGTGTCATTCAGCTTCAAAATGGACAAAATGCTCCAATGGATGGTCAGCTAGCTGAGCCAATGGGGTGGAATAACAATAACCCTGTAGCATTTTCCTTTTCCCTTTGTTTGGTCTTTCAAAGCCCTTAATTAAGACCTGCACAAAGCACCCCTACAGGCTTTTTTCAATGAGGCATTACACGCCTGTTTTCTTGTATTTAAAGAAAAAAAAAAATAGCAGGGCTTTTCTGAAACACATTAAACAGAATACACAATTTCCATTTATTTGCAACTGAAATACTGTTAAAATTTTAGAGCTTAAATATTATCATCAGTAACAAAGCAAGTTCTTTCCATTTCAGGCTTGGGGACTGGAGGGTGAATGAGGGGTTGTTCAGAAGGGAGGTGGGGAAAGCTGGAGCTGAGGCGGGAGAGGAGTGCCAAATTGAAGAAGTATTGTAGAACCATTTCTCCAGAAATAAAACTGTGATCAGACAGAATTCAGAAAGATCTAGATTGAACTCCTAAACCTTTCAATCACTTAAACTACACACATCGAAAGAAACAGCCAATCTCATGTCTCATAGTCTGAAAAGCAAACAACTAGACAACGGAGACAAAGGGTAAAAGTTGGAATTGAATCTGCTTCTTACAAGCTCATTTTAAAAACCGCATGGAAAAAGATAGTATTTTTACAATGAAACAATCTCTGTAAGAACTTTGTGCAGTTCTTTAGCTGATTTCTGCCTCTAATTTTTTTTCTATCTTGGCTTGAACAAAGCTTCATATAATTATGGTGAATAAGAATCAGAATGCCTTGCTTCAAAAATACCCATAACCTAATTAACTTTTCATTATTCAATTTTCTTTTTGCACAACGTAAGAAAGGCTGTTGTGTTCATTTTTAAGCACTCTGAAATACAATCTTTCCGGGTTTTAGACTGTTCTGAAAATACCTAGTTCTGCCCATAATTTGTTCTTCCTTCCCCCTCTCGCAAATATCCTGAGTGACAGCTTAATGTGACAGCTTTCTTGCCACAATTCACCAAAGGGGAGTGGCAGGTAGGGTTCTAGGAGAACAAATACCTAACAAAGCCATCATTCTGGGGAGTTACTTCCAAACTGTCAATCCAATCCATCAAGTGGAATGTGTTCCACTATTCTTTTGTAAATGTGCTTATTTCAAACCAGGCAGAACTCGGGCAGCTGCCCCAAAGAAGACTAAATGACCCAGCTCAAATGTCACCTCTGCTGTGAAGGCTTACAACTACCCAAGGCAGAGCAAGTTCCTTTCCTCTTTGCTCCCACAGCCCTTTGTTCATCACTCCCACGCTGTATTTTATTTGTGTTTATGTCTGTATTCTCTACCAAACTGGATCACCCATGGACACTTGTGAGCCCGCATGATAGAACAGAGGAGGGCACAGGCTCTGGAGTAAAACCACTTGGGTTCAAGTTCTAGTTAGAGACTCTAAAATGTATGACCTTGGAATATGTTACTTGAACATTTTGTGCTTCAGTATTATCAGCTTAAAATGGGGATAAAGAATTACAGTTGTTGTGATACTCAAGTGAACTAACAATTGTAAAGCTCTTCCAACAATGCCCAGCACACACCAAGAGCTTGATCAATATTAAAACGGGAAGCATAGTCCATATCTTTCCTTCTCCCCCAGTGAATATGGTAGCACAACTGGAAGATTAATAGGCACACACTCAACATTCCTGGTATAAACTTTTGCTAAGCAAGTTAATTTACTAATAAAATGTCACCAATTAAAATGCAAGTTCTAAATGCAATCTTTCCACGTCCTTCAATTTCTTCAACATTGAAGAGTATGTTACGTGCAAGGCACAGATAAATGCAAGGGAAGAGCTAAGAAGATACTGAGTGACACTTGATTCCAGTCCTCAGACAGCTTACAAGCAATTCTGAGCATGAGGCGTCTGGAAATATATTGTATTTAATGGTTGATATTATCCTTTCACAACAGATTTGACTAATGTGTATTTTCTCAACAATGTATTAAATCGTGAAATATTTAAAAGATTTATCTACAACCAATTCGGCTAGTTTCACTAGGGGAAGAGAAAATAAGAGAGTTTAAGGATATACTTCAATGAACCCTGTAATTCTTACTAATGTAATGCTCCACGTTAAAATAGCACATGCATTGTTGCAGGTCCATAACCAGTGGTTCTGTGATAACAATTATTGCTCTTGGAGCACTGTAAGAGTCAAAACTACGTG
The DNA here is from genome assembly GCF_036562045.2 of Rhinolophus sinicus. Taxonomy (NCBI): domain Eukaryota; kingdom Metazoa; phylum Chordata; class Mammalia; order Chiroptera; family Rhinolophidae; genus Rhinolophus; species Rhinolophus sinicus. The sequence goes on from NC_133756.1 coordinate 138,962,158, forward strand.
TGCATGGAAATTAAAAGAATTTGCATCATGAAAAAAAAATTGTAGCAAAATTGTTTCCATTAGGCTCTTTTCAAAAAATTTACCATTATATATACTTGTGTAAATATAGCAATTCTAGTAAGACCCACTTTAACAAAATCAGTACTAATTAAAACCATTATTAAATTAAATCGTCCAGAGTTTTAGTTGTTCTTTAGTTGAAAAGAACTGTGATTTTGCAACACATCTGTTTACGACTCACACTCTTTTATCATAAAACACTAATTTCATGAGAATGTGAATAATCCATTAAAACTACCAATATATATTTGCATTTGACAACATCAGGGAGATTTACTGCATCCCCTTCTCTTTAGAGGAGAGTAATAACAGAGTAACAGAAATGAGCTACTTAAATCAACTACTGGAGCAAACCCCCTGGGGGCAGGCAGGGGTATTGCTTCCTACCAGAGACCACCAACAAAGGTCTTTCCTCATTCACTCATGGATATTTCAAATTCGAATAAAACAACAACAAAAAACACACCATGATAAATTTTGGTTGCTTTTCTAATTTTTCAATAGAAGTATGCAAACGGAGGGGGAAACACCTAGTCGACAATATCTAACTATCATAAATTAACTATGCTATAATAATCCAACTATGTCAAGAGTCTTTCTTTTTATCCAAAATAAAGTGGTGTCCATCATTTTAACATAGTCCAGATATGTCTTGGCTGTCTGTAAAATGATCAATGCCTACTTAAATAAAAGGAATCCTTAAAACATCCTTGTTTAAAAAGGATAATATTGAAGGTATTGTATCAGTATAATTTAAATGTAACAGAAATCTGCTTAAATCATCCTGTGAAATTTTGAAAGTATCATTTATGGGCAAAATTCTGTTGCTTGAGATGCAAGTTATAGAAATGCAATGGCAATTGTCTGTACTATGCGGAATGTTTTAAACTCTATACTACTTAGGAAATATACTACAGGAGGGCTTCTGCTGTTTCTGCTGTGATTCCCAACCAAGCCTTTCACAGTCGGAACTGCTTTATTACCCACATCTCTTCAGTAAGTGTTTCTGCCTTTCACTTTTACATTAACAAAATGAGTTGGTTGTCCTAAATATTGATAATGTCAGGCAAAAATGTCTTGGAAGCATGGAAATTGAAAGGCAGAACCTGGCTACCTACAACACCTCCCTTAAAAAAAATTTTTAACTAGTGTAATAAAAGTGATATTCTACTTTCTAATAGTATAGCTATACCCCCAAAAATAGACTGGCATACAAGTATTTTTATTGTAGACTATCCAGTTGCCCTATGGTGCCATTGTTATTCTAGACCTTCTCTGAGGGGAAATGGAACAGTTAATATCGTTGAAGGAAATAGGAAGAGATAGAATTTTGAAGCTGGGTGAAAGAGGTCTCAGGAATAACGCTCTAAAACTATGCTGCCCAAAAAAGGTAACATTAAACAAGCATTGTAAACTGTCTATAGAGACATGGGCATATTACTTTACTAGAAACAAAGCTCTAGGTAGAATTAATACTTTAAATGTCTCCTGGCAGAAAATAGACACTTTCAATTCCACAAACTTGCACGTGGAAAATGAAACAGAACTTCCCATGTTGTCGTTGCCGTGAAATTTAAAAAAAAATTTACTCACATGGAAAATTTTGCGCCCACCTCCATTCCTTGCTTCAGGGCTCTAGATGAAACTACACCTACAGTAAAAACTAAACGAAATAAAACCAAGACGTCTCTTTGCCATCTCTGCAAGCCTGACCCTCATGACAGTGACACATTACATAATGATCTCTCCTATACATGACTACATGTAACTGCCTTACAAAAACACTTCTTAAAAACACTCAAGTTTTTTTCAAGAGTCTAACCTTTTCAGAAGTTGGCGTACTTTTTCACTTCAAATAAGGAAATGTTCAATTGAAAGAGAGAGATCAGAACTATTTACTACCGTTAGGTCATGAAACTTTTCCTCCTGAAACTTCAGACAAATGCATCACACTACTCCTCTCATGGAGAACATCCACCAGTCACATCACTCAAGAACTGAGGCCTAAGTCACTACGTCAAAGGTATAAATTATGGGCCAAAGACAGCTCCAGGCACTGCTGAGCTCGGAACTGCTTACTGAGCAACCATGTTGTTCCAAACAAACTAAATGCTTAAGAGGCTAAAGGGCAGTGGAGGCAATTATTGGAAGGAAATTTCTCACTAGGCTAGAAAGGAATAATTAAGTCTTTGCATGCTAAATCACATCACTGGGGTTAACAATGAAGTAATCAAGTGTAAATGGTGACAAAGCCCATCTATAGGACTCATGAAAGGAAATTAAGGCTGTGGGTAATCTAGACTATTGTTGCTTAAAGACCACAAAAATTAGTCCCCAAAACTTCATTCATTTATCCTTGCTTTATACAAATGTGTGTGCTCTTTGTGGGAGGCAAGAAATTGGTTAATCCAGCAATTAAGGCAAATATACTGAATCATCAGAAGTAAAACACCACTCAGCTACTAATTCACAGGCAGAGATCCAACATCAGTCCCCATACTACTTAGATTGTACCAAGCACTCACTAATGAAATACCTCCACAATAGAAGATGCGTGTGGATTTTACTCAAATATATAGCTAAAATCATTTAAATGATAAACCTAATGCAGATTTTCTATATGACACTCTATGCTGTAGGACATAGATTTCACACAAAAACACACAGAGCTGCAGGGGAGATAGGAAGGTAAATTGGGGAGAAAGATGGAGGACACATATGTAATCTCCCAATAACTGCTCAATAGCAATTAAAACTAGTTATTCTCAAAGGGAGCAAAATAATGCTGACCTGAGAGTTAAAACGTCTAGCTTCAGATTTTGGCTCTACAACCAAAGGTTATCATGTCACCTCAGAGACTCAGTTTCTTCATTTTATTTAAGAAATGAGGCCAAGATGATGATTTCTCAAGACTCTAAACTGATCTGCTGTAGTTGTTACTGTTGTTTGAAATAATTTAAGACTCACCAGCAGTTGCAAAAATAAATAGTATAGAGAGTTTCTATGCACCCTTCACCTAGCTTTTCCCAATGGCATCACCTTAAATCAGGAAATTTACTTTGGTACAATACTAACTGAACTACAGATCCTGCTCAAATTCCACTACATTTTATATGCACTCATTTTTTTAATCACATGTATGATTTATGTAATCACCACTACAATCATGATAAGGAACTGTTCCATTACCACAAGGGGAAAAAAAAACCACCATGCGCATATTACTCCACTTGAAACAAAACCCTGCGTAGAATTAATACTTTGAATTTCTCCTGGCAGAATCTTTTCAATTCCATAAACTTCTATGTAGAAAATGATATAGTACTCCCTATAATGTTGTTGCTGTGAATAAAAAAAATACTCAAGGCAAATTTTGCTCTCTTCTCCATTCCTTCCTTTAGGGCACTAGATAAAACTACACCTAGAGGAAAAACTAGACAAAAGAAAACCGACATCTCTTTGCCGTCACTGCTCCGTTCTCTCTCCAGCTAACCCTTTATAGTCATCCTGTCCTCCATGTCTAACCCTAACAACCTCTGACCTGTTCTCCATCACTATAATTTTGCCATTTCTACAGTGTTCCAAATCGGATCAAACTCCATCTATAACCTCTTGAGATGGGCTTTTTCACTCAGCATAATACCTTTGAGATTGACCTGTGTTGTTGCCTATATCAATAGTTTGTTCTTTTATGGTTGGGTACTATTCTACTGTATGATATAACAGTTTATTCTGCTAAATTGTATTCTTTTTAGGTTTTAATTATCATTATGGGGTAGAAAGAAACTATTTCGATTTTGTTTTGCCATTGCTTAAGAAGAATTCATATTCCATCAGATACTGAGTGATTATTTCAATCAGTAATTATTTTTATCAATCCACTCGGCCTTCCCTGACTAGCCTCCTTAAATAGCGAGCCCCCTTCATCCTACTTTATTGTTCTTGACAGTATTTAACATTCCCTGACCTTATATTTTTATTGTGTTTACTTTTTCATTGGCTACCACCACACCTTTCCCACTTCATGCCAGGTACGTCACATCAGGGCAGGGACGCTGTCAGTTATCATTAGATATCTGTGTCCCCAGCACTGAGAACAGTTCCTAACACATAAAGCACTTAAAACACTAATTTGTTCAACATAAATTTCTGAAGTACTGACTTATTATCTCAAGTAATTATTACATTAAAGTGGAAAGACTACTGATTCCATGAACCATTACACCAATATTAGTACTCTCAAAAAATAGCTTGAACTGATTATTTGCATGAAACCTTTTTATTCATCTCCACAATTAACGACCTCCCACAACTTCAATAAAGTATTAGGCCCATGAAAGACTGAACGAAGGACAAGAAAGAAGCACTGGAAATGTTACCACCTGACAAGCAATACAAGTCAAAAGTCTTATTAAATGTTAAAGGGTTTGCATGGCCAAAGAAAAGACCATTTGGATAATGAGCTTCCTTCTGCTTTGTTTTGTTTTTAAGATACTCTGGAGGGTTACCAATGGTTCTGGGCAAGTCATACAACTAAATGTAACTGGATTTCTTCCCTGTTAAATGGAGAATGTGAGCCAGATCAACTGTTTCTATCAGTTCTTAAAAGTGGACGAAGAAGGGAGGGAAGGTCTGAAAAATAGTAGCAAGAATTTCGTGTTATGATGTATATAATTGGAAGGTTTAGTAAATAATTGATATTAGATCCATAAACATCTAAATGTAAATATACGTCCTTAGGGGAAAGGGACTTTTTGCTTCTCCCAGGGTGAGACCTACCCTCTTTGATGAGTGGCCCATAACACAGACAAGAGTTTTAAAACCACTGCATCTGATGACCTTTAAGATTTGGAAGAGTTCATACGTACATTTTAAGGAGCTGAGAACACTTCAAGCAGAGGACAAAACAGATGTAACATCTCCAGAACTAATTCCTCATCTATAAAATGGGTAGGACATGACACCCATGACACGCAGGAGAGATGAATGCCTACATCTGGGAGGAGCACTAAAGGACACTGCCACACAACCCACTCAACCAAATAACCCTGGTCTGAAAAACCAAAACCCAACGCCCCATCTGCAAACCCCATTTATTACTTGTATGCCCTCACCACCTGTGGTTTCTCCATCTCTAAAATGGATAAAGTAATAATATGTGCTTCAGAGGGCTGTGTGAGTATTAAAGAGATAATGCACATCACATAATGCCTGGTACTCAGTAACTTTTATTATTATTATTAGCATCTAAGTTAATAACAAGATGATGAGGATGGTTTATCTGAATAGCAACCCAGGCCATAAAGAAGCTCTTCACAATGAAGAATGCAATATAAATGAATGAAAAAGTAAAATGGCTCCGGGAGAAGACACCCTTTAAGTCCCCAAGTAAATGACTGTCCAGGATGGGGCTGGCTATCACCAGTTCATTCAAAATCAAAACTGTGGCCAAAGATTCAATCATGAACAGCCCTGCTCCTAAGTTCCAAACAGGAACCCATCTAGTCTGTAAAATATTAACAGCTTAATAAACATCAGCTCACACAATCAACAAACAGTGTTCAAGTCAACTCAAGAGTACCAACTAAATTAATACCAAGTTGACCAAATGAAATGCCTTGGGGGGAAAAAGGGCTCATGGGTGATTCACTTTTATGCTGACTTCCCTGTAAAAACATCTTCAACAGGAGAGGCAGGAAATTCCAGGCAGTGAAAGGGGGCAACTATATGGAAACCATCATACTGCACACTTTGCTTTTTAATTGACTTCAGGGTTTTGGTTTAAAACAGCACATTCAGAAATTTCCTCCTTAAGAAACAGAAAAGTATGTTTGCTAAATGGATCAGATCCTCACATAACGTCTGCATGAATTCCACACAAAAAAAGAGAAGCAAGCCAAAATGCATACAACTGATATTTTCCTGACAGAAAAACACTGTTAACATAGAAAATGATATGAAAGCTTTTAAATGAAGATGTACAAAAAGCAAAGCGATTAAGTGAGAGATACTTTAAAATTCTGCTATGAATAGAAGATGATTTTACACAGCAAATAGATCGTTCAATATACCGAGGCTACTTCTCAGTCATGTCAGTCTCCCACTGTATGTACACGTGTGTATGCTTTTTCAGGATGTTTTATTTTCAGTTCTTTTTTCTCCCCCATGTAAATCACCTGTAGCTTTTCACCATTTTGTTTCTCATTTTACCTTTTCCTCTTCTGATAAACTGTCAATTACCTAAGCAAACTACAAACAAATAAGAACTCCTGAGTTTCACAGACCAACTACCACCCACACTAACTGTGGGACCACTGAGCAAGTTACCTAATCCCTTCAAATCTTGTTTGCTCAGCTATAAAATAGGAGTCATGCCAGGGACCTAGAATGATTACTGTGGAAATTAGTGTTAACACATGGAACATGCCTAATACACAGGTAGGCCCAGCAATTCCTCACCAAATTTCCATTTTTTATGCATTAGACATTTCAAACATGGATGCACTAATAATTCGAAGATTTTTCACTGCAAGCAAAATGCTCCACATTGGGATAACTTCTACACAAGTCCTTGGGGCACCATAGTAACTGCCAGGTATGAAAAAGGGGGCTAAAACTTCTACTCTTTTAAAAGTACATATGTTTAAACAAATTCCGTTTTAACAACTTTTGGTAATACTACATACATACCACGCTAACAATATACTGAAGCTATAATTAGTGATAAAACCTCACTACAGCTCCGAGACATTAAAACCTAGAGCAACATTTTCTCATGAACATGTACTTAACATATGACCCGGGATCTCACTCCTAGGTATTTGCACAAGTGAAATGAAAACCTGTGTTCATACGAAAACCTCTATGTGAATATTTAATTGGCTCTATCCATAACTGCCCAAAACTGGAAACAAGGCAAATGTCCCTCAACTGGATAATGGCTACACAAATTATGGCACATCCATATGTGGAATACTCCTCAGCAACAAAAAGGAATATTACAGTTTGACATATGCAAATTCACGGTATAATAGAATCTTCAATGCATAAGTAAAAGAAGCCAGGCACAAGACTACATTCTGTTTCATTCCATTTACAGGACATTCTGATAAATGCAAAACAATATAAAATAAGAGACCTAAGGTAGAAAACGGATTGTCAGTTGTCAGGGGAGAGAGGTTGACTACAGGGGGGAATGATGGAAATATTCTAGATCTTGACAGAGGTGGCTACTTTATTACTGTATACATTTCAAAACTCACAGAACAGTACACTAAAAAGGGTGATTTTTATGATTGAGAAGTTTGAGGGAGTTTTCCCTATGAATTCATAGTTATGAATGTCAGTTAGGTACTCAAAGAAGGATGATGGGACATCCTAGATTAAACTAGTTATTTTAGGATAAAAATATGGGAGTACTAAAAGAAAGGGGAACCTCAAATAGACTTATTTGTGAAGAACCATAATACCTAAACTTTTAAAATATAACCTTCCAAGAGCCAACAATTTTGAAGGACATCTATTATTATCAAGAACTGCAAAAGGAATTACTCTTATGAGAAAATGTAAGAGGCAGTAATTTCTATTAGCACATTGTTTTACAGGCAATGTTGAGTAATGATACCAAGAACCACCAGAAATACCTTCTAGATGCGATGCATATAAACATTTAAATATTTGGCTATATCTAGGATAAAACAGGAGCTCACTGCCTTTTAGATAAATCTTCCACTCCTATCAAAACCAGCCTGCATGTCCAAGAAATAAAATGAAACTAGAAATTCAGGCTAGGGTAACTTGAGGGTTGGAAAGGACCCTGATAAAATGTATGTCATTGTTTCTTCTGCCAAAGTCATGAATCTTCTCATCTTTGGATGTCGTTGGGCTTGGTTTTGTTTTGTTTTGTTTCTCCTTCTGGAATGCCACATTTCAGTAAATGCAAATTCTTTTACCACAGAAGAAGAGCTGAAAAAGACAGCAAGTGATTTACACCTTTTCCATGTTCTGGGCCCTCTCATAGATTCCCAGGCCACAAAGCCAAGCCGTTAATGCTTGCTGAACTGATGCTTACTGAACTGAAACCGAGTCCTCAAGGAGAAGGCTGGTTCTATGCGACAGAAATCTTTCAAGGTCAGTGCAGCAGTGCTCAACTAGCATGAGAATGATCAATTGACCTCTTTCTGTGAACTGACAGGAAGATAAACAAAGGGAAGATAAACAAAAGCAGATAGTCCTGAAGGCATGTTCTACTGGGAATCAAGCATCCTCCTTCCAACACTACAAGTCCAAACCGGGAGAAGAGCATCCAAATGCCTGCGCAGGCACACGTGCGCGCGCAAGAATGCGCACGCGTGCACAAGCACGCTCCCTCCCTCCTTTCCTACTTAATATATGATTAAGTAGGAACCCCACCATGGAAGTAGGTCATACAAACTTAATTCAATCGGATATTAGAAACTTATTTATCCAAAACACGAGATTCCCTTTCCACAGAATGTAATGGGGCTTTGGAAAACACAGTTTGATTGCTAACAGCAGAGCCTGTGGTTAGCGCATAAACTTGCCAACCTACCATGAAGAATGAAGCCTTCTGCTGCATGCCCTCACAGCCTCAGATTGTTTGCAAAGGACAGGAATGAAATAGTCCATATGTTTTCTTTGTCGGTGACATGGCTATTGAAAGCAAGGCCACGGTAGTCTCCCTGCTGAGGGACTGGGTCAAACTATTCATGTGTAACCAGGCAGACGTCAAGATGGTAATGGGAAAAACATCTCAAACATTTTTTTTTTTTTAAAGAAAGAGACCCCGGGTAGAAAATATGCACAACTGTATTTGAAACACTCAGCCAATCTAAACAGGTTGTGAGCACTGTTGCATACATTAGCTGCTGCTCTGGCTTTATAATTCATTTTCCAATCAGGTCTGAATCAAAACCCAGAAGAGTTTTTAAAGTTTCAGAGAAAGATTAAACTGTGCTTAACATGAATGCCATATAACTTTTTAGAAATATGAAAGACTTTAAATAAAGGATTTTAGTTCTAGTATTACTTTTAAGATAATAGCTTTTCTTTATCCACAAAACATGAACATTTAGTTTCAAATGTAAATAAAGAATACATAGGGGTCCAATAACGAGTAAAATATCATTTTCAAAGTACTTAAAAGAAAAAGTTCTCTCATAATGTGCGTTATTTCTAGAAACAAAGTGATGTGAAGAAAGAAGAATGCAGCTAAACTGTCAATCCTGAGTAAATTTTAGTCTCCAACATGAAAAGTGATGTGAGAACCTACAGTGAGCACTCATTAGCATGGGGGTTCCCAAAGACTTAGCGTGTTTAATAAAAATCCTCGGTGGTCCAAAGTCTGGAATCAGAAAATCAGCATCTAAAGATCACTATCTAAAGTCATTTGCCCATTTGCTGTGAGGAGAAACACTGCTTCCCTGTTAGGACAGCACCTTTGTAGTTGACCAGCCATCTCAGGAAGGCAGTGCCAAATCACAGAGACCCATGTGAAAAAATATGATTTCCCCTGAGATCTCTCCTCCAGAGAAACTTAACTCCCCACCATCAGGCTTTCTTCTTAGAAGGGGAGTAGCACCACCTATATGGAGGTATCCTGATAAAAAAACATATGTCCTACTCTTTCTCCACCAAACTCTTTATGGTTTTCTAAATGGAAAATCTGCCAGATAAGCAGCCTTTTTCTCATTAACATAGTGGCTCACCTGTGATGTCTACAATAGGCTTCCAACGTGACATACATTCAAAGAACTAGAGAATTAGGGTTTAGCATTTTAAATTACAAGATAACACACATACACAATTGCTTAGCCACTCCCAAAACAAATGACAACAAATTGGGTCCTCACTGTCATTCAAAGAGGTCTTGCTTTAGAGTTTCCTATATGTGACCCTTGAAGACAGACTATCTTTTTGCAGATGGGAAAGCCAATGTCCTAAGTGATTAAATGACATGTCCAAGCTCACAGATTCAGGAACTCAGGGCTCTTGATTCCCTGTGTCACACTCTCAAAAACAAAACCATGTTTGAAGGCCTGTCCACAAAAATATGCCTATAAAAAGAAGACTGGAAAGTAGATAGTGACATAAATAGCTGGATTACACGACCATGGACTTAAAATAACCTTGGAGAGAACGGAAGGCCAACAAGAAAATTTTTCTGTATTACAAAGACAGGAAAATATTAAGATTTAAAAAGAAAAAAAAAAAAATCAAATGAGATGAACTAGCAGAAGTTAACTCAGCAAGGATAAAAACTGAGATAATGATAAACTGCTAAATATCAAGTTAGTAAACCCATAAAATTTAATTTTTTGGAGGAGGATACTAAAATATTTGAGATTTAATATTCCCTTAACTCTGATCTAATTATATGAGAATTCTGCATATGTTTCAATTGATCTGAGATGAGAGCTTGAGGTAGACCCAACAGGCAATTATCACATTCGGAAAATGCAAAGACTGGATTAATTTAGTGCCTAAAACAGAAATGCATATGAAGCGTCTTCAAGAACATTAAGAAACCTAAAGGTTAGCTGACATTATTCGTTTTCTCTCCCGCTACCAACAAGAGGAGAGTTGACAGACTTCCGAATATTGAGTTCCTAAGGTGTTTCAAGAGACAGTGCTCTCATTTGCCGGAGAATTCTCCTGCAAGAAAGCGGCCCTCTGAGATGGTTCATCCACAAGGGAAGGGTGACAATGTAGAAGAGTGGCAATCATGGGTTTCCTCTCCCCTGAGAAAAAATGTAGTCTGCCAAGCCCTTCACATATGATCCATACAGTTTCTCCAAGGGCTTCCAAGCATGACGCTTACCCTTGGGAAAATGGGCAAAACCAGGAAGTTTAATCAACATTACAGCCCAATCCCTCAAGTTTGAGAAAAGACTGCCAACTTGGAAGCACACCTCCCATCCTGCACCTTCAAATCAAGAAACATGAAGAGAGTGAGAATTAATAACATCCATCTATCTTGCTAGGAAATAGGAAAACCACTCTAATCAAACTCTTCAGGGGAGGTTCAATGTCAGCACTTGTAGTAAGTTACTCTGAGGTTTAAACGTAGAAAGAACTACAGTGAAAACCTCCTCGCCTGAGGGGACTGGAAAAGTGAGACCTGAAGCAATTCCAGGCACATTCCTTAGCCCTGCCTAGTACAGCTCTAGGTAAAGGTGCCATCCCCCTGCCAAATTTATGTCACTCTTCTGAGGAGGAAAAATTTCCCCAAATAAAACTTTAAATATATACTACCATGGCAAGAATATAACTCAGGATTTTTCTGCATAACAGATTCTAAAATCTGATTCAAGTATGAAAAATATGTTCTTGTCAAGATTTCGTTCTATCAATGGTCAACTTTATATTTAAAACTTTAAGAAAAGGCTACCTTCTTTTAGTGTAAAAATAGAAGGGAAAAACACTAGCCAAAGGGGCTTACATAACCTTTACTTGTATTGACTCAGAATACTCATATGCAAATTTAAACATGAAGGATAAAAGGTCATTAAGTATATTGTAATATATTAGATATGCTTCCTCCCCACATGCCACTAGCACAGGCAATAGACCAGCCTGGGATCTAAACATATACCCAGTCTTGGCCCAGCTGCCTCCCAAAATATCTATGGTTTACATTTCCTTTCAAGGATATTCTTATATTCTAATGTGCCAACATGTTGCCACAGGGGGGTGGTCCAATGTTTTCCCCATAAGATCTTCCAGTACAGAAAAGCTAGGAGAACTACAAAAATATATTTTGTAAAAATGTTCATTCCCTAGACTATTAGAAGGGCATTCCAAAACTTTCATCATTTGCATCTAAAATAAGAACTGTATACCGCCAAATCTTGCTAGTGTGTTTTGACAATTAAAATATGTAATGGCGTCAAAACATGCTTTAGAGGCTAAAAACAACCACCCCAAGCATTCAGTTTTAATTGCTTGTACATGACACAGAATACTTCAGTATGCTTTAAGAATCTTGCTAAAAATAGTCCCGGCCATATACATAGTTTAATAACAACTATTTATCTCCGGGTGAGTGAATCCAGAGTCTATACTACCACTTAATTCCATCATGCCATGGAATGGCATGTAGGCGGGGTATTTGAGTACTAGCTTACTAATGTGTTTAGAAAGTTGAGAAATTATTAAATGTATAGGAACTATAAAACCATGATCTATCTCCTGCTAAGAGTGATTTCTAAACTAAATTTTGAACTTGCCCAATTTCAGACAGTAGAGCTGATACCCCGCCTACAGTTTGACCATCAAGCATTTAAAGACACAAAAGAAATGTCAAGAAAGGTAGACAAATTAGCCATTGTGTAAAAGTACTAATTTGATAAATGCCCTAGATTTTTCTTCTTCACTGACAGAATTTAAAAATAGAGCATTTTATTATCCTCAATGAAGCTTTTAAAAAGCTACTCTTTGCTGAACAAAGTTGGGGGGACAAAAAGGAAAAAGTTATCAATATTCTTTTGTATGTAAGAAAACAAGCTTGCAGCACTGCCAAAAACTTGAAGGCTGTAGGAGGCTGTTAAAGAACAAGCTGGATAACGTTTTTCCAAAGCCAAAACCTTGAGATCTAGCTTTAAAAAGTTGAAAGAGCTAAGCTGTCTTACCAAGAGCACTCTACGTTGTATGTTACATTTTTCAGAGTTAAGGGCACATTTGGCAGAATTTAACTTTTAATGTAGGTATCCCAACAAATATTGTGCTTTTATGGAAACTTACATCTTTTTTATAGAGAAAAAGTGAGAGACAGTCTTAGAAAAATTTCAGTGAGTCACTTAAGGATATTTAAAACTCTACTTGCTTAATATTCTACACAGACGCTGGGAAATTCAGAGCAGCGAGAGACATGAGCCATCATCTACTCCAATATCTATTATTTACTGATAAGCAAATGAAAACTACGAGGACAGGTACAACCAAAGAGACTAGAAAGCAAAATCCAAACTTGCAGGCTGTCAGTACTTTCCACTCTTATAAAGATTACTAAAATAAGAATTTGAGAGATAGACTGACAAAGACCAAGAAAATGCCTAAACTTGCCTGGATCCACCTACCAGTAGAGAACTTTGATCTTCCCTAAGAGATTAAATTGTCAAACGTTACCGTACAACTCTAATGTTAAGAGCCAAGTGCCTGGACAACAAATGTTTGTGATACCGTAGCTGCCATTAGCATTTAGTTCAACTGGAAATCATAAAATTTGAGTGGTTACAAGACTTAAGAAGCCCAGAATGCGAGTCCTAGGAATTGCTCAGACCACGCCCAGCACGTTGTCACCTTGTAAGGCAGTGAGTTCCCCATTTAATGGAAATATTCCAGTAGATTTGGACAATTGGAGGTTTCCTGGGTGGGTGGTAGTCCGTGGTTTACACACCTATACTTCCCTTAACACAACAGAGAGGATCCAAGAAATGTATTTTTAAAAAACACAAAAATCAAATTAAATAAAAAGAAAACTCTTGGCAGTAAGAGCTGTTTACTTCCTTGTTTTAAAGGTGACGAAAGCAAGGCTCCAAAGGGTTAGGTATGTGACCCTCTCAAGGTCACTCGTGTGATTTATTGACAGATCTGGAAACCAGCTCTCCATATTCCCAGCAGAATGCTCTTGCCTCTCTTGCATTTAAAGAGAACTCAGTAGTTCACTCGTTTGTAAAATAAAGAATCTATGTGCGTACTTAAAGATGTTCTTACACTGACCTTTAGAACCAAGTTCAGTTATGTGTAATACTAATACATCTCTAAAAAGACATACCACTCGAACTAAGCTAACATTGAAATTTACAGATAGTAATTCAGAAATCAAGAGATATCAAAACTCTACCATCACAAAACATATAAATATTTAGCCCCTGATTTAGTGACCTGCCAGGGAATACAGCAGACATTGGAGGAAACATAAGAAAATACTGTCGAATGATACTATATTAAAAGAAGAAAGGTGTTCAGTATAGTGAAAAAATCTGAGACGATGTTTCCAAAAGGAGAAGAAAAAGCAACAGATTATTTTAAAAAACACTTCAAAGTCCCTCAGGTAACCATCAATTTTATATAGAAAACTTGATAACCTGCCCATGTACAGGATACGCACACTGTGAAGGTTAAAGAGATTATGACTAATTATATGGAAGTGAGGACATTGAGTAACTTTTTGTACAGTATCCAAATTACTGAAACAGGGTGATTTTCTTTTCCAAGTGTTAAGCCATACCCACAGGAAACAAGCAGGGCTATTCTACCCCAGCAAAGCGCCTTAGCTAGTCAAGCATTCTGCAACAAGTCTCCATGGCAAATTTCCTAACACACACTTCCAAACACAAAGAACTCCTCCTCCGAGTGGTAATAAATGGGCTTGTGCAACTTCAACTAGAACGATATTCTGCTACTCCTGGGATCTTTTTATGACAGGATCATAACGTTATCTTCACCTTGCCATCCTAAAATTGTGCAAGAATTATAAAATCATAGAACTTCTGGACGCTACAAGCAGCCTTACATATAAAATCTAGTGAACCCAATTACTTCATTTTTCAGACAAGGAAATTATCACACACACACACACACAAAAAAATGAGTTGCCCAAGGCTACATAATTACTTACTGGCCTGGTAAGGTCTAGGATCAAGCATGAAGGCCCACCACCAGCTCCACACAGACACGGAAACAGCCTTTATAATCTTACAACTGCCCCAGACATAATCTAGGCTGTGGAAATTTGTGCTCTAGGTCTAGTTCTTAAACGTTGAGGCAGTAACACACACAACCAGAGGACACAGTACACAAGCCTCTCTCCACCACCCTTGTGACTTCCTCTCTTTTTCCCTAATCAAGAATCCTGCATCGGAGGTAATTAAGAGTCACCTTAATACCAGAATACAGGAATAACTTTAATCCTTTTGATAAAACAAACTTCAGAATGTTAATGCTAGTAAGAGTACTTCCTTTAATACACTTCAGGGTGAATTGGGACAAGCCAGTGCATTGTGACACAGGGTTGAGAACTGCCATTGCAAAATATAAATAACTACAGGTGCAGCAAATGGTGTGAACACAAGAATCCCATCAACAATACCGAGGATTATATCTGACTCTGCCCCCAGCTTCGGATAAAGCAGCTTTCAGCAGGAAACAGACACTGTTAGACAGAACAAGTTTAAACGAGCCTGAAGAAGCAGCAGGTATCCTCTCTGGAGCCTTCTCAGATCTGGACAAAAGACTTAAAATGGTGAGAAAGCTAAATTTGGCAATCCCATGTGGGAATGAGGCCTTAATTCCTAGTCCCGATTCTGTCCCTTGGTGTGGGTTTGAGTCCTTAGTTATCCACTGCAACATTTTTAAGTGCATCCTATGTACTAGGTTCTGTGGACTCCAAGTGGGGATAAAATAAAATCCCCACTGTCAATGCTGAGGTCTCCAAAGTGGGATGCGCACACCCCTGGGGGAGGTAAAGGTCCAACACCACTGAGGGATGCAAGGAAAATAAAAGCACTTTGATGAGTAATGACAGTCTCACCTTTTTAACTTCCATTTTCGTGGTTGTCATTTTATATATAACTAATAAGTACACCTTGATGCACATGCTCCAGAAATTAGGAATCTGTGAACAAAAGTTTGGGAATCAGGAATCCAGTCCCTTAGTGTGTAAGTGCAGCTCACTGAAGCTGTGATGAGACAGCAGATTTGGAAGGAGACCTCAGGTGATCTCAAGGTGTCCTGGGAGATCACTGAAGTGTGCCCTCCCCCAGCACCTGTCTCTCCTCAACATGGCTTTTGGGAATCACTGGAAACTAGCTGGTTTCCCAAAATGCAAATATGGTGCCCTTGAAATGCCCTTTAGATGTATATTTTTGAGGATCAAATAAAGAGTTATCATGATGTACAATCATTCTATCCAGAGGTCACTAATGCAAGAAAAAATTATAACATGTTCACTACCACAGCTCAGAAAGTGCTATGGTGATGCTAGTTTAGCCACTATAATCTGCACTGGTACCAATTATTTTTGTATCCCAAGCCATGAATAATACATTTTGTAAGGCTCAGGGTTGAGAATATAGCATTTCACTACCTTCAGTGAGTTCTAAAGGAAGATGCCTGATGCTCTACAGAGTGTGCTCTCATAAAAGTGTGATATTTCTTTGTGGTTTTAGGTGCTAATGTAAAACAGCCCTTTTCCTCATAGGGCAAGCCTACTCATTAAAACTCGAGGAATCTGCTAAACAAGGTCTTTACAATGGATCAAAATAGTAAAACCATGCTTTTGCTTTATAGAGAGGCTGGGCAGAGGTTTCAGGTAAAGGCAGCTGTCATGCATGAATTCCCAAAAATTTTCAAGAGGACCTAGGGAAAAAAAATAGCCCCATCCTCTCTACCCACGTCTTCTTCCCCACACTTCTCCCCACTTCCACTCCAACTTTCCCACTTAAAGTACCTTTGTGGGCAAACTGTTCTTCACTGCAAAGTTAACTTTTTTCAGTGAAAAGTTAAATTTCACCACACTGAACGAAAATGACTTCATACACATAACTAACACCTGAGGAGGGAGTGGGTGAGAGAGAGGCTGGAGGCCAAAGAATGAGACAGGTTCCAAGGCAACAGGCCTCCTCAATAAAACACCATTAGCAGAGGGCAAGTAGAACACCTCCCATCACCCACCTGGCCTGCAAAGAAAGAATTTCTTCACCGAGTCTGTTATTCCTTTAAAACTGTCTATTTCTAAGAGGTCCCTTTCAGTAGCTATAAGGTAAAAGGAAATTCACTTTACCCGAGGACCTCTCAGAATCCCTTCCTCTCTCAAACAGGTCTTTCACTGCTCTTGATTTAATCACTCAACTGGCCGCACAATACAACAAGAGCATACACCAAGCCCTGCACTCAATTACCCTGTTCTTTCTCTATTAATGGCAATTGCCAATGCCACCTCCAACAGCAATTTCAGATTCCTCTTCTTTTCTGAAAGGAAAGTCTAAAGCTCTCTGGTCCCCATTTAAAGAGGGAGATTTTTTTTAAGTGACAACCATTTGAGAGATTTTCCCAACCGCAGGCAACTCAAAAGGAAAGTTTTGCTGGTTAAGGTACAGCAGAAAACTGCTGCCTACCTTTCCAATTGGGCAGAGCATATGCTCTGGAACTTTTTCTTCCAACATCCTGTACTTCAGGTCAGAATTCCTTCTTTTAAAAGGCCTCGTTGGGTAAGAAGATTATCTTCACCAAGAGAAACCTGCAATTTCCCCCTTCCTCTCCCTTGTTTTGGCCTGGCTCCTCTGCGCGCTCCAGACCCTGGGGCGTTTGTTGGTGAGGCCAGAGTGGTACTGGACCGAGGTGCCAGGTCGCTCTACCTGGACAGAGCCAAATTGGAAGGCGATTTGCCCTGAGGTACAGGTGTTTCTTCTACCCACATGCTGGAGCCCAGGAGGCTCCAGGTGCTCCCCCCCGGAACGTGCCTGGGTCTGCAGACTCAGGCCAAGTTGTAGGCGCCCTCACCCCCGCCGATTGCAAAGCTCTTGCCAGCTGAGCAGGGGCCCGCGAGAGAAGGGAAGGTCGCGTGAAAAGGCTGCCAGGGGCAAACGTTTCCAGATTCCTCCCTCCTCCTTGGCCCCAGATGCACTTGGGAGTTGGTGGGGAAGTAACTGTGCCCAAAAAGTCTGCAAAAAAATAAAAGAGCTACCCACGACTCGGACCCGGACTGGACAAGTTTGGAAAGCCCGCGGCGCGGTCGTGGGTGCCAAGCACCCACCCACACAGGTGACCAGCACCCCCCGCCTCGGGACACTGGGGGGTGGGGTGGGATTAACCAATGGCTCCGCCCCCCCACCGTCCCCGGGTTTGCCCCCTCCCGGACGCCCCCACTGCCCGAACTCACAGCGCTTGGGTGAAGGCGCTGAGCCCCTCCGGAACTGCCGTCAGCCCCTTCCCGGAGCAGTCCACCCTACGGTCGCCGTCGCAGCTGCAGGGCGCCGCGCAGAGAGGCGGCGCCGCGCCACTGGGCTCGGCCGAGCCGCGCAACCCCAGGGCGAAGAAGCAGAGCAGCCCCAGCGGGCCCGGCATTGCTGCGGCCGACTCCCGCGCCGGCCTTTCCCGCGGCGCAGCTCGCTCGGCGCGCCTCCGCTGCCCTCCGCCGCCCCCGGGCAGCCGGCCTGCGGGCAGGGGTCGGCGCTCTCCTCTCTTCGCAGTCGCACGGGTTCGGCCCCTTCAACAGTCCGCGGCAGCAGCGCAGGGACGCGGTGCTCTGGAGTTTCTCCCTTCCCGCTGCTCCATGGAAGCGCAGAGGCAGTCCCACTCCTCCGGCGGCTCAGGCCAGCCGGCCCGACCGGGCGCAGCTACGGAGACCGCGCTCTGCCATCTCCCCGCCTCCCGGGTCCCGGCCTCCCGCTGCAGCCGCTCTTCAAGATTGCGGAGCGCAGCCTTCAGCCATGCCGGCCCCTCGCCCCAGCCCCCGCCCGGCTCTCGCACAAACACCCGGACTCTTTCTCGCTCGTTCGCCGCCGCGGCTCAATCTCCTCCCGTCCTTTTCCCTTCTAGGGTTGCACGCTCGGATTCCCAAACCCCTAGCCACTGAGTTATGCAAATCACTTAGGTACATGCAAAACTAACCCTTATGCCGGAGCGTCATTGGCCGGGGGAGGTCTCGAGCTCATTACTATGCAAGAAGGGTAGTCGCCATTGGCCAAGAGTAGGACCAGAGGGGCGTGTTTATCGGGAGTGAGTGACAAGGTAGTGGTGGTGGTTGGTGGTTCAAAGCAAAAATCCCTGACTTGGCTCTATTTGCGTGGCAGGTTGTGGATTGAAGGTAGAAGGATCTAAAAACGTACAGTGTGCTTTTTCCCTCCCCCACCCGTCTTCTTCTGCAGAAATTGGATCTCCTAATTGGATGACCTGAGAAATGGAGCTTGCCTCCAGCATTCAGTTAAGTTTCAAATGACTCTCCACTCACTGTTCAAAGGGCGAGGACTTTGCGTGCTGTACAAATGGGAAAAAAGACTTTGAAAAGGAAGGAAAAAGTCTCCTTGGTCTGACATAAATATTTGGATTTTAGCTATATACCAAATTAAACGTTTATTCCCACAACCCTCTCACTTCACCTGAGATCTTTTATACCTATCCTGATATGCACTTGACAGTTAAATCTTATCAATTAACCATACACAATACGGAGTTTTGGTGACCGCAATTCAGATTGCTTTCTCACATACTTTAAAATCCTAAAACACCGGTATCTTGTAATGGTCAAAGCAGGGGATGTTTCTGAATAGGGGACAATTTTTCCAGACAACAAAATGTTTGAGTGCTAGATAGCTACCACTGAGAAGCCAGCAGCAACTTTGGTGTTAGGTAATTATCAGCATTCCTACCCCTTCTGGACATTTGTGGCTTAATAGACCCCCACAGAATCATTATTTGTACCAAATACTGCTTTATGGACACTTCCTTTCTTGCTCTCTTCTATGCCTGTGGGTTGTTTTACACAATATTAGAGACATTTTTCATGAATACTTGAAGACAGGGTTAAAATGTCACTGTCATAAAGTTGACTACTCATGTCATGTAAGTAAAATTTTTAAAAATGAAAAATGAAACATTTTCATCGTCTTTGCACTCACGAGTTTATCTTTAAAAATAATGCCCATTTGGGCATATGGCTAACATATAATAAAATTATTTATATGCTAGAGAGTCAATAAATACAGATATGCCTTGACTTTAAGTTTTAGGGATGACATATTTCCTCTAGTTATAGGTGTGAAAGAGAACTTAAAGATGTACAACCCTCTGGGGTTATAATTAAGAAATCTGGAGCTCTCGGATATTGTGTTCTGCCTGAGATCATCACAGAACAACTCCCAGGCTCCTGACTCTGTGTTTGATGTCCTTGGAGCTTTCCCTAAATTGATTTCCATTGTCTAAATCATTTTCATTATTTTCTAACTACTCAAATAAGCAAGGGTAGTTAGGAAATATTGTAAATTTGGGTTAGTTAATTGACTCCTTTAAGACCTCTCTTTTATAAAAGCATTGAAAGATGACAATTTCTCTTGCGAAGATATCACTTTTTGCTGCTGTTTTTAATAATTGTAGACTGTACTGATTGATTTTATTTTGCCAATTAACTCATTTATTTTAAAGTTGTGGTTTTTAAACTTTAGTAAGCCTAAGACTCTCCTGCAATGCGTGATTAAAAATGCAAAGTGATTTAATATGCCTGTGGTGGAGCACTTGCCTCGCATGAAAACGATACAGGTGGTTCGTGAACCACACTTGTAAAACTCGATGCTTTGCTTCCAAGGAATAAAATCTTAGGGCTGGTAATGTAGGTGAGAGGAGAGGTTTAGATTTTGGAGAAAGGAGAGATGTAGATTTTATTGAAGAACAAATTGCTATTGTCTATCAGATGAAGAGGATAAGAAAGAATGATTCAAATATGCAGCTTGTCCAAGACAAAATAGCAAAGAACAAAGAACTCGGGTAGAGAATGTGTTAGTGTTTCTTATAGTTTCTACATTACATGTGCTTTGCATTAAAGATAAATTGGCAATTCATCTTCACTTTTTGGGATAAGATGGCCTAAGAGAGCAAAAGAAACAAATTTTTAAGATATACTTCTTGATAACTAGAAAAAGTGATGAGCTCTTACATAAACCATAAGAACCTAGAAAGATATCAGGGTGAACTAAAATTTGGTGGCAGATAAAAAATAAACTTAATAGAGTGCGTTCAGACTGGTTCCTCTTTCTAGTTTTTCATGATTCTGGATGTGTACATTTATAGCATCCACTGGCTAGATGGGAGGAAGTGGAGCCTGGCTGCAGCATTTCTGTATATTCTGCAGGGTGCTTTTGGGCAATGAAGAAGGCACCCAATTCACATGATCCTCACCTTGGGGCTTTTGTGCAAAGGGCTTAAGACTTGTTGCCTAGTGGATAAACTGGACTTTGGTCCCACTCACCCCCTCTCCCAAGCACTCTTGTAAATATAGAGCTTATGCAAGTGTATGCAGAGGCCCTACCTGCTCCATAAAGGAAACAAAAACTTGGGAGGTCGGGGGGTGGGATGGGAGGGTTCTCCGGCAGTGCTATAGTGATTGACTGGATGAAAAGTCCTCAAACATAAATTTTACTTTTCATGAAATATTTCCAATTTACGAAACGAACAAAAATCTGAGTTCATAGCAACCAACTTAAGAAAAAAAAAATGTTACAAATGCAATTCAAACTTCCTTTGTATCCCTCCCCAATCATATTCCTTTCCTCCTTCCCTTCTTCCTCTCCTTGGGAAGTAAGCCTTTTCCTAAACTTTGTAATTAATTCCCATGCATATTCTCAGGCTTTTCATATGTGTGTATCCCTAAACAATAAATACTATTGCATATATAAATAAGATCATTCTGTATTCTTCTGCAACTTGCTTTTTTCACTCAACCTGTGAGCTTTATTCATGTTCATGAAATATGTGGCTATTGTTAATTCATTTTCATTACTGTATAGTGTTCCATTTAAATATACCCAGTATTCATCCACTTCTCATTAGTATTAAATGTATTTCTATTTTTTCCAACAATGCTACCATGAATATCCTTGTTCATGTATGCAAGAGTTTCTCTAAGATGTATTTCCTTTGAGTGTGTGTGTGTTTGTGTGTGTGTGTGTGTGTGTGTGTGTGTAATTGCTGGGTCATAGATTATGTGCACTCACCATTTTTGGATGCTGTCAAATTGCTCTCAAAAGTTACTGTACTTATGTATGCCTCCTTCAGCACAGAATAAAAAAACTCATCACTCTACATACCACCAATATCTGATATGGTAAGACTTAAATATTTGAGAATCTGATACATATGAAATCAAATCAAAGTGGTTTAAATCTAATTTGAATTTAAATTTTGCATCTTCTCAATATGTATTGAACATCCAGTGTGCTCATTTATGCATTGCCTGTTTATTTCCTTTGCCTGTTTGTTTTCTATTGGGCTGTTCATATTCTTTTTATTGTTTTGGGTGAGGTGATAAATATTTTGGGTTTTATGGGCCACACTGTCTCGATCAAACCTATTCAACTCTGCCATTGCAGCATGAAAGCAATCATGAACGACACATAAACAAACAGAGGTGGCTGTGTTCCAGTAAAACGTTTTTGGCAAAAACACATGTTGGACTAGTTCTGGCCGATGGGTCATAGTTTTCCAACTCAGTACAGGTGCTGATCCTTTATTGAAATCTTATTATTTTTGAAAGCCATTTTCAGCATTATGTAAACTCAAAGGACCACATCTCAAAGGTGACCTTTTCTTGCAAGTTGAGATCAAGCACTTTCAAACTTCTGGTCTGTGTGGTGAGCTCATGCTGAAAATTATATTGCAGAATGAGCCAAAGAGAACCCATTCCAACCTTACAAATGGCCCTCTTTCTGGAATGAATGGCCCAGAAGTTGTCCTGGGCACTTGGGGTTTATCATACATTTCACCCAAAAGGCACCCCCAATATTTGACCTGATCCAATCACATGACCTGTGAAAAATAGCTGGCTTCATGAAAGTATAGGTGCCAAACCTACCACCTGATGTTAGAAGCTAAATATGTATATTAAAACTATATATGTATCCATATATGTATACACACACACACACACACACACACATATATGGGTATCTATATGCACATATATATACGTAAACATTTAAAAACATGATAGATTCGGGGAATAAGGAAAGAATATCAGGTCTAATCCATACTTATCAGACATCTGATATGTACGTGCTCTAACAGTTGAGTCCTCAAGATACATGCTATTGTTTCTGTGTTCTGGTGCCTCCATATTTGCATTTGGGGCTTTGGGATGGAAGAGCACCCACGTTGGGCCCCATTCACTTGCAGTCTCAAATAGGTGAATTTACTCAATTGTCCTTTTCTTCTGAGTCTCACTGTTCCCAGAATGGTCCTATTATGCACCGAAAATAGCACCTATGTTTTAGGGATAATTTAAAATAACAACAATCATTTTGAAGCACACCAAAAAAATAACAATATAAAATTGTTGACAAATGAAAAACATCGTTAGAGGCTACACTAATAGCTGAATTTGGGCTTCTGGGCCCCCTTAGAATAGAGGTATTCTACCTGGCGCTCGGGCAAGGATTGAAGATGGTTAGCTGCAGCAGATGACACTTGTGCAGACCAGGTGGGTTCTCTGGGATGTGAGGACTAGTGGCGATGCTCCTGCTGTGACACGCTGAAGGCCATTCTTGAAGACCACCCTTTTCAAAACATCACTGAAAAGTTTCTTAGTCTCCTCCCCTGCTCTGGTATCCTGGGGTCAGACACCCTTTCCAGCACTACTGAAGACCCCCTATTGACCTCAAATTTCAAAATGTTAGGATAAATATCAGAAATATGTTCCTGTCTATGCCTCATTCTCTCTAAATTTTATTTTCATTTCCTGATCTTTCCCTTTCAAATCTAACCCAAGAGGAGTTGAGGGAACAACTTCTGAAGGACAGAACCCCATGTGGATGCCAAGGACTGAGGGCATCAAATAATATTATGAAACAGAATGAGGCAAAAAATTAAATCAGTGTTGAAGAAACCAGATGTAATAGAAAACTGAAGGTAGAAAAAACAGAAGAAAAAACTGGGAAGATCATCACCTAGTCACTCTGAGAATTTGTTAGGACCAAAGTATTAACAGAAAGTTCAGTCAGAATTGTGTTCCTTTTTGTTCCCTTGGAATTCCAGATAAAACTCTACACATTTTGGAAACAACTTAGCACAAGACAATTATTTCAAAGAAGTGCATGTAAAATCTGTGTATCCCACACACAAAAAATAAAAATGTGCATACAGAAAAGCAGCTCTTGGAGTGGGATAAGGGTTGGTTTTGCTGCTGATACTGAAATGTTCTAGAAAGTTCTTCTTTGTCTACATGAACATATTTGGAAAGCAATCTAGAAAAGAAGAACAATACGAGATTTTAGAATCAAGAAGAAACTGTGGTAGGATGTGGAGAGAAGACTTCACATTCTGTAACTTATCTTTCTTTTCCTGACCTACACACCTAATGTCTCAAAAAAGACTCGTAAACACCTCTTGGGTAATTCCCAAACCTTCCTTTTTGTCTAGTGACAGCTACTATGGCTCTCTTTAAAATAAGAGGAGTGTCAATCAGAATGAAACATTTAACAATCCTAAGGTTTTTGAAAATGTCTTTAAAATCACTTTTTTAAAACTCTGAGGCAAGGCTTTTAAAACACGAGCAAACTACCAACCAGAAGAGGCAAAGCAAAGAAAGCTATGGAGATTAGGCCAATGGTACTGGATGTTATGATGGTGCCAAACACGCTGTTCTTAGGGTTTAGGTGACAAAATCTGACACTATTTGTCCAACTCTTTTTTTGCCTCATGTTAGTGTTAAAATATATGTATTCATTTCATAAAACACTGTGTGAAAATTTTAAAAGTATTTATATATGAAAGAGAAAATGGAGGACCTTGAGATGATAGGGAAACACTTTATAGCAACGTTGTCAGTTTGCTCCTTTTATTTCAAAAGAACACAAACTTATCAAGCTTTTCAACATTTTTGGATTTTTTTTTTTCAAGGAATATTTCCTATGCATCTACTCAGAATCTGCTCTGCTAGGGACTGAAGAATTTAGATTAATTCAGGCCAGTCTCCATGTAAATCACCTGGGGAAGATTTTAAAAACAGACATTCCACCTCTACTGATTCTGATATAGCAGATCTGGGATGGGGCCCTGGATTCTACATATCCTGATTCTGATGAAGCAGCCCCCACCTGTCAATTTATGTCTCTCTGCTAGAAGACCAATGAGGAGAGCTGCACGACAAAATCAGCCATCAGAGGGGTCTCTTGTCTCCTGAACAGACAGGTCTGTGCTCAGTCAGTGCCTAGGACCAGACTGTGGGAAATGTGGTCAAGAATTTCTCAGCAGGACTTAGTCAATTAGTCTCCCTACAGTTAGAGACCTGAGAGGTGCATTTTCACGGTGGCCTCAGGATATAGGGTATGATGGAGTCCCTTCTTTCAAGCAGCTTACAATTCAATTTAATTTAATGGCATTTAGAAGCTTAGGGTTAAAAGGACTTTAAGACTAGTTCAGTCAACTGCCTAGGCTTCAGAATGCGCAACAGTAGCTCAGCTACTCTTAGGTACCTCTAGGGTTAGCACATCACATCACATCGCCACTGGTAGTAGAGTTCATTTTGGGCAGTTCTGGCTGTTAGAAAGTTCTGTCTTCCGTTGTGCCAAACTTTCCCCATGATACTTTCAAAATCCTCAGAAATAGAAGGAACTTTGAAGATCATGTGTTAAATCTTATTTACCAGTGAGGTATCAGACCCACGGAGGATAAATTTCCCAAGGCAACAACATACCTAATTATTGGCAGAACTGGAGCTAATATCTAGGTCAATTGTTCTTTCCACTCTATACTTGGTTTAATTTGTATTTTTTAATTTTTATGGAAAAGAGAAACATTTTGACAAATTTAGTGTCTGACAAAGCAAGTTAATCTCAATGTCTCAGATGGTCTTTGGTTTAGTTAAAGCAATTTGCCACGTGCCCTCTGAAATGACTTTTCTCCTGATCAAACATCCTATTTGAGCTTAGGTGAAGATATCTAAGAGATGTAAAGCCAAATATAATTTCCAGTCAACTATAGTTGTTCACAGACCAAAACAATACTAAATCAATGCCTTTCCCCCACCCCCAAACCTATATACTAAGTGGTAGATATTCACGTAATTTATATAGGTTTGTTTTATTTCCTTTTAGAGTATATTTGGAAAAAAATTTCTCTCCACATTTACAAAGCTTTGAATTTCATAAAATACATTTAAACATTGAGTTTACAAGAAAAGATCCATACATTTTTAAACTTAGGTCTGATCTTTAGTTAGCAAAAACTGCTGGAAAATTCTAAAACAGAAACAGCACTTTGGTGCCACCTTGTGGTGAAATGTTTAAAGGTAGGACTGTAAGATTCTGTGTATTCTCAGAAGGAGGTGGGGGGGGGAAGGTAGGTGTGTGTGTGTGTGTGTGTGTGTGTGTGTGTGTTATTGACTCCTTCCCGCCTTAATCTGCTTTAAAAAATATTCATAGTCGATAAGAAGTCACATTTGGGTTGCTTAATCCAATTCTGCCAATATTTGCAAATTTAAAAAATGATTTAAATGGTGGGTTAACAATTTGTCTTAATTTTGTTACCAGCCATTCGGCTCACACAATTTATATGTTCATATTTTTACCTGGCTGCTAGGACACCACACTTTCTAGGTCCTACTTCCACTTCTGTGGCTGCTCCTAACTGGAAGTAATCATTTCGCGGGAGATGGGGTACGAATCTGATTGGTACATCTCGGAAGAAGGAAGAGGCATTTGTGACCCTCCTCTGCCCTTACTGGGTGGGCAGCAAGCTTTGCCCCTGCAGTCAGGGGATCATGAGAATTCAGTCATGCTTAGATTTGTATTCCAACTAGGGTGGAGGATCAATGGACACGATAATGTAACTGATAGAAAGGGACCATCAGCGTGCAGTAGGTGCTTTAAAAATAGTGCAAGCATTTAACAGGCATTGCAAGCAGTGTGAGAAGCGCAATTGGTGCTGTATAAAGGTTCCAAGGAAAACCACAAAGCTAGCTGCTCAGACATGGTGGGCCTGTGTCCCTGAGCCCACCTTAGACAGGCTAGGATAAGAAAAGGCTGTGGGATCACTAGTTGTGAACCTTGAGAGTGACTTAATGTTCCTGAGTCTTATTTTCGTATGGCCCTCTAGCCCTCCTACCTTGTTGGACTTTGTAACACTCATCACCACCTAAAAGTACATTGTTTTCTTGTTCCTCTGATTCTCCCACCAGCCCGGTATCAGCTAAACTTTGTCTTGTTTGTTGCTGTATCCTAAGCACAGCAAGTGCCCAGTACGAAATAAATGCTCAATAAATACATGTTGAGACAATTAAATAGATTTTATGATTTCTACCCACTGAGATTAAAAATCAACTTCATTTAATTGAATGAACAGCACCATAGCTGGTAACTTTCTCCTTCCAACTTTCTCGTCATTTCTTTAGTTAGTTCCTTCTACCATTCTTAAAATGCTATTTTGTTATTTTTAAAGTTTTTTTTGCCACGTCTACAATTCACTTAAATTTATGCCATTTCTATAGCATTCATAGCTTAGAATTTTTAAATTGTTACCATCTACGTATTACTAATTTTATGATACAAGGTAATCCAATAGGTAGAAAGTGGTATTTTCAATGTGCTACTGCAGTTTAATGGAATACTTACATACTGGAGATAAGATGCCAACGTGAAAATAAATGCCCAAGTGAATATTGATATAATACACTGGTTAAATTTCTTCTGCTTTGTGTGTGTGTGTGTGTGTGTGCGTGCGTGTGTAACACAGGACTCCAGCTCAACAAAAGGAAACATCTAACCAAAAAGGCCAAGAAACCTAACAAATAAAATGCAAAGAGAAAACTAGTTAAACATGCACTGTGACATTGGGAGAAAAGTATAGGTTTTGAAAAAACATTTGAGATTGAATCTTGGTTATGTTGATCACTAACAGTGTGATTCTGGGAAATCTATTTGGTCTCTGTTTGTATGTAAGTGAGATGACACCTATCACATTGGGTGGTTTTAAGAATTAGATTTAGGTTTTAAGGATTAAGCCTGGTAGATGTTTAAGGAAAGGCAGCTATTATCAGTATTTCTGATATTATAGTAAATGCTTCTTTGTGCATAGTTTATATGTTGCACGATAAAAATCATTCACATGAAACCAAGAACATTTTAATGTCATTTGAACTTTTCGAACAGAAATGGACTTTAGAGATTATCTAGGACAGAGGTTTGCAAACTGTGCTCAGAGGAACCCCTGGGCTCTGGAGCAGAGGAAAAGCTGTTAAAGGGGCACTCAGGGATCCCCCACTCCTTGAACCAGAGTAGCTCTAGTCAACACATATCAGGCTTTGACTGAAGGATTTCTCTAAGAATGTAATAAACAATTGGAAACTACATACCCCCTGTATTATACAATCAAGGAAATTAGGACTTAAGAGTCATGTGTTCAGTGACAGAATTGTGACTTAAGTACAGTGTTCCTTCCACTATACTATGTCTTTGCTGTTATTTATTTAAAATTATACAATAGACATTTAAAAAAGCAGATCTTGGTTAGCAGTGCACACACAATTCATGTAGTTCTGGCTGTGGTAATATCCAACTAAAGAAAATCTTCACTCATTTTTTTTGTCTTTAAATCAGACATTAGTTACTACAAAAATTTCAGCTACTATTCATACTATTTTTACATAGACAAAAGATTAAAGTAACCTTCATTGCTGTCCTCCACAAATGGAACTCATCATTTTTTCATTGACCATACTCCCTATGCTGTACTTTATTTCCCCATTTTTTAAAAATTATAGCTTTCAATATTATTTTATATTAGTTTCAGGTGTACAGTGTGATGGTCAGACAGTTATATAACTTAAGAAGTGATCCCCCAGTAAGTCTAGTATCCATTTGGCACTATACAGTTATCGTATTTGACTGTATCTCCCACACTGCACTTTGCATCCCCATGACTATTTTGTAACTACCAATTTGTATTTCTTAATCCCTTCACCTATCTCACCCAGGCCTCCAACCCCCTCCTATCGAGCAGCCATGAGTTTCTCCTATCAGTTTGTTCTCTGTATCTATGACTCTGTTTCTGTTTTGTTCATTTATTTTGTTCTTTAGATTCCATTTGTAAGTGAGATGATACGGTATTTGTCTTTGTCTGATTTATTTCACTTAGCATAATACCCTCTAGGGCCATCCATGTTGTCACAAATGGTAAGATTTCATTTTTTATGGCAGAGTAATACTCTATTGTATGTATGTACCACTATTTCTTTATCCAAATGTCTATTGATGGGCATTTCAGTTGTTTCCTTATCTTGCCTATTGTAAATAATGTCACAATGAACATAGGGGTGCATGTATCTTTTTGAAGTAGTGTTTTGGATTTCTTTGTATAAACACACAGGAGTGGAATTGCTGGGTCACAAGGTTCTATTCTTAATTTTTTGAGGAACTTCCATAGTGTTTTCCATAGTGGCTGCACCAATTTGCAATCCCATCAACAGTACACAAGGGTTCCCTTTTCTCCACATCTTCTGGAACTCATCATTTTAAGTGAGGTGATAAAAGATTGACCAAAGGTATTACCCCTTTAGTATCTTGGTCCTTTCTTAGACAGTTATTTTAACAAGATCAGCTGACAAATTATGTGTCTAACTTAGGTGTGCATCGTTTTGTTTTTGTATGGTTCCAATGCACGTTCTTGATCTACCTGTGGAATTATGGGAAGTAAACCAATTCAACAGTGCACAACAAATCACCACACTAGGTTGTAGGCATTGTGCGAGGTGATGGAGGAACAGATGTGAAGGACACATTTGTGATCCTTCCTGCTGTCATGGAACTTAACTTCTAATGGGGAAGGCATAATTCAGCATGTAATATAAACAAGGTGTTGCCATCTAACAAAGGATGAGGAACTTACGTTTAGATGGAGAGGACAGGCAGCTTAACAGAAATGGTGACTTCAGTTTACACCTGAATGGGAGCAGCCTTCCAGCAAGGGGAATTTGGTGTGAAGAAGAGCAAGTGGGGCAGTGAGATGAGATGAGGCTTGAGTGAAAGTAGGGAATGGGTTATGCAGCACCTCTCAAATCATGGCAAGATATTTGGATTTTATCCAAGTACAATGGAGAGTCTTAAGGATGGAGCAACACAATCGGTTCTGGTTGAATTAATGCTTTCCATCAGGCACACGGACCGTGAGGAGGCAGTACAAACCTTCGCAGGGTGACGTACCCTAGGCAATGACAAATTCTTATCACATTCCAATTGGAGCGAGGGCTGCTGCAGAAATCTCTCCTCAGTGCTGAATCTCCTGCCACTGCCAACTCCTGGAAAGTCCTTGAGTTGAGAAAGATGCAGCCATGCAGTCACTGGCAGCCTAGAATGAGGGAAAAAAGCTAAGTTCTGAGACGCTGATGAACTGAGGAGGCCGCTTGGAAGCATGATCTCAATTACACAGCTGCACAGGTGTCTAAGGAAACATTTCCACCACAGAAAAACAACTCAGCATTCCCCTCACCCCCCAAAGGCCAGGAATCTTATCTTTCCTTAACCCAAACCACTTCCACTGAAACCTTATCACACATGGGAGAAGCCACATTTAATTTTGTTTCAGTATCCATCGTTGATAATGTCACCAGAACACCTATTCTCTTAGGTATTAGTTTTCCAGAGCTGCCATAACAAAGTACTACAAACTGAGTGGCTTAAATAGGAGACACTGATTGTTTCCCAGTTCTGGAGGCTCTAAGTTTTAGCTCACGTGTCCTCAGGGTTGGTTCCTTGAGCACTGAGGGAGAATCTGTTCACACAGCTCTCCTTGCTTCTGGTACTTTGCTGGCACTCTTTGGCATTCCTAGGCTTGTAGAAGCACCACCCCAACTTCTGCCTTCATCTTTTTTATTAGTTTCAGCTATACAGCACAACATAGTGATTAGACATTTACACCCCTCACAAAGTGATCACCCCCATAAATCTGTCACCCATCTAACACTGTACAGTTATTGTAATATTATTGACTATATTCCCTATGCTGTACTTTGTCCCTGTGACTGTTTTTAGATAGTTGACATTCAATATTATTTTGTTAGTTTCAGGTGTACAACGTATTGGGTAGACATTTACATAATTTGACTCCCCCCCCCCCCGTAAGTCTAGTACCCACTTGACACTATACAGTTTTTACAATATGACTGTTCTCCCATACTGCAATTTATATCCCCGTGACTATTTTATAACTACCAATTTGTACTTAATTCCTTCACCTTTCTCACCCACCCTCCCATCTAGTAACCATGTTTATTCTGTATCTATGAGCCTGTTTTGTTTATTCGTGTATTCTTTTCTTTAGACTCCACGTTTAAGTGACATCATATGGTATTTGTCTTTCTCAGTCTTATTTCACTCCACATAATACCCTCTACGTTCATCCACGTTGTCTCATCTGCTTTTATCTTTCTATGGTTTTCTCCCTGGGTGTGTCTATGTGTCCAAATTTTTCTTTTCTTTTTTTTATAAGGACACCAGCCATATTGAATTCGAGCCCACCCTAATGATCTCACTTTAACTGGATTATCTCTGTAAAGACATTCTGAAGGGTTAGGACTCCAATATATCTTTTTCTTGGGTGTGTGTGTTGGGGGTGATCCAACCCATAACACCTAAAATACAAAAGTCAAAAACTAGACAGTATCTAAACTCTGGACTCAAATAACTTTCCCTTGGCTCTTTCATGCTTTCAGATTGCATTTCTTTGCCAAATAAAAAACAAAACTAAAGGTTTGGGTTTTTGTTCCTCGCTGATCAAATAAATTACTTTTAGTAATTGCCATATAAGGGGAGTTTATCTGTAGCCAACGGTTACACATTTTTTCCTTTATATCCAATTGGTTAAAGCAATTCTGGAGATTATAACAAATTAAAATTCTTCCATACCTCTTCTCCTAAAGAAAACGTTTTTAAAGGACCAAATCTTGACTGTGGCCAAAACATACCTTAGTAGTTGATGAAGGTTAGGAGAGCTTACACGTACCTGGTTGACATGAAGCACTTTTTAGAAAAAGTTTTAAAATCAAAGGAATAAAATTGACAAATGGGCTCTGTAGGAATTTACCTTAGGCTCTGTATATAAAGTCTTAAAGATTTCAACAGGTGGCTCTCTGCCAGCATACATATAAACGAACAAAAACTTTGGTCATCATTTCATTATATTATAACCAAGATAATCAATGATAGTAAATACAACAAAATCAGAATGGGAAGATTTAAAGGATGGGTATTCTGGTTTACTGAAATTTTGAAGAAACTGAGGGCTAACAACAAATGCTTTGTTTATCCTTGGTTGTCTGGTACATTTTTATACTTCTAAAAAATTCAGAATGGTGAATTACGCCTTGTATTGCCTGCCATCTATTCCAACAATCCATTGTCTCTACAGCTAGGTCATTTCCTCCCTATGAATTATTTTCCTAAGACTTATATTCTTATGATTTTTATTCTACATGTAGCTTCAACCCTTCACCCTCAAAACCCCACTCATTTTAGAATTCCATAAGTTTGTGATCATACTGCACAGAAATCTGAACATTACTATGAACCTTACTCCTTTTAAAGTTTTCAAGCACAAATTAAAAGTTATCTGTTTCCTAGGTATCAAAAATAAGAACTTGATAGTTTTTAATTACTGGCCACAATGTCTTTCTTCCTTTAGTGAATAAAATCCTGATGCTATTATACATGAAAATAATAGCAAACACAACAGCACTTACTATGGCCAGGCACCTTTCTAAAGGCTTTACAGATGACAGAACACTTACATTTTCATTGCACATGACGAGGGAATTAAGGTACAGGGAAATTAACTTGTGTAAGGTACTCAATAATGGTGAACCCAGATTTAAACCAGCGTAGTCAGGTTCCAGATTCTGTGCTCTCCAACACATACCATACTGCCTTTCTTAAAATAACACAAGAGAACTTTTTTCTGTAGTTATATTTTATGAAAAACAAAGCAAAATATAGGAATTTAAACTTTCATTCCAGTAATCACCACAGATTTTGCTTTTACCTTAAAGTTATTTTATACATAACTTCCAGAAATACATCTGTTGTGCAGTTATATCTTTTTTTCCAAATCCAAAGAACAAGAAGTAATACAAATTTATTTTAAATAAGCCTTAGAATCAGAATTAAATTGGTAAATGAAGTCACCCATTGAAAAAGTGTTAAATCCATTTTGGGTATTCTATTTCTTTACCTCGAAAAAGAATTAAAACAAAAGCATACTATCTGCTAGTATTTTAAAAAACTATGTCCAGAAACAAATCAGTTTGGAAGTTCTTGAAAATTAGTGAGCAGGCAATTTGTTTTTTTTCCATTATTTAACCATTACAGAACTGCGATGATTGAAAGAACACTGTTAGTGAAATTTTGGACAAGAAAAATATAAAACCAGATTGTTAGCAGAGGAGACAACAAAATATAAGTTAGAAAATTCATAAACATACATTTATTCAGGAAATACAATTACTAGAGTCCTTGATATTTCAACAATCATTCCACATTATAAAATATTCACGTTATTCTTTTAAGTCCACACCAAATCATGCTGACATTCTTTTCAGATAAGCCATAGCCATTTCTTTTATCTATTAAATCCTATAATATCCATTTAAATTGTAAACAAAGTACTTGAGCCAAACTACTTAAGTACTTGAACAAAATAACTCTCAAAAATTTAAAAGACGATGATTTTTAAACAACACATCTGAATTACCAACCCCCAAAGAACCAGGCCACTATAATTATTATGCTAATAAGTGGCCAAGTTAAGACAGCATATAATTATCAATGACATTATTTCTCATCTGCAGTTTTTACACATGCTTCCTCAAATAATAATCATTTATCTTTGTAAATTTTAAAAAGGCAAAGCGGACAAAGAGATACAAACATTAAAAGTTCACGTTTAACCTACTGGCAGATTTTATTTTAAAAAAAAGAAAAAAGGGAGACTGATTACTTCCCAAATAAGGAACACCAAGTACCCTTTTTTTTTTTTTTTTAGGGCGGGCACAGCTCACAGTAGCCCATGCGGGGATTGAACCAGCAACCTTGGTATTATTAGCACCGTGCTCTAACCAACTGAGCTAACCAGCCACCCCCCAAGTACCTTTATTCCTAAAGAAATATAACCAATCATTATATTTGCTGCTACTTAACAGTAGCTGTAAATTGAATTATTCTATTCTGATACTTCCAAATATAGTCCAGTGTAATTAGAGCATTTTATAAAGAGGAAAATTAGTGGTTCTCAATCCTACAAGTCCTTCAGAACCACCCAGAAAGCTCTGGGGAAAAAAAAGGATCAGGCCCTACCCTCAGAAATTCTGATTTAGTTGGTGTGGGATAGGACTCAGGAATCAATATTTTTTTAAAGTTCTGCAGGGTGTTCTAATATGCAGCTAAGGTTCAGAATCACTGAGTCAACTCATTTTGAAATACCAAGAAAATAAATGGAAATTGGCAAGAGGGGGGATAGTTATATTTATAATTTACAAATCAAATACCTATGATACACTTACTATGTTCCTACTTATGTTCATGAATCATACATTTATTTATAAGATGAAAAATCCCTTCATTTCCTCACTATAGTAAACCACTACTGTACATCTTTGCCACTGAACGACTGAATTTTTCTATGGTCAGGGTTTAAAATTCTGGGGTACATTGAAAACTGCATTAATGAAAACAAACTACTGCTACTCATGCTCAACAGTAGCAAGCAAAACTACTGTATTTGGCTCCTTTAAGCTATCTTTATTTTAAGAATTATAAATAAGTGCCAACCCACACAAAGAACAGATTG
Source organism: Rhinolophus sinicus (assembly GCF_036562045.2). NCBI lineage: Eukaryota > Metazoa > Chordata > Mammalia > Chiroptera > Rhinolophidae > Rhinolophus > Rhinolophus sinicus. Next base: position 138,996,778 of record NC_133756.1, read on the forward strand.
TGGATTACTGTAGAAAAAAAAAGAAAAACAGCTTACTCAACTTACTAAGTTTCAACACCAAAAAAGATTTAATTTGGCTGCAAGTTCTGAAACAGCTGAGATACAGAACCAGGAAGCTATAATTTATAATGAAATGTTGACACACCCTTAAAAGCTACTGCAGCTGTAGCTATACTAAAATAAGATTTCTTCAGGGTTTCCTTACCCTGTAATGCAAGAATACGAGCATAACAATATTACTGTTTTTATATGCACCAATACCTCTTTAATATATAAAGCTCTACAACAAATACCTCTAATAATTTTACAATTAAATTAAGTCCGTAATTCTTCTACACTACTTTGGTCTCGACGTTTTAAAAAACAGTGAATTTTGAAAATATACAATTTCACAACATGATCCTATCAATAACAAGCACATTTTATAGTGGACTAAAGACACATTCAACCATGCAATCCAGTGTTCAATACCTAAATGATAAATAACAATGCTGATTGACTTTTAGTCTAAAAATCACTGAACACTGGAATAATCTTTAAGAGTCACAGTGCTCACAAACATGCAGAAAAAGGCATACATTTCTAGTCATCCTGAAGGAATGTTACAAAATGCCCACTTTGTTACACAGGGTCTAAATTCCTTACATATTTCTAACCATTACCTTCTTTTTAGCATCTGTCACTTAAAATTAAAAAAACAAAAAACATACAAATGTTCCTATAAGTTGTGACTAAAAAATGAACCTCAATTCCTTAATTTCAGCCTTTGAAAAGACCTCAGTCATAGTCTTACACTAATAGCTGCCTTTCAGTAAAACAGTGACATTCAGTGGACAAATGAAAGTATCTCTCAGAATTCAACATATTTGAATCATAAACAAAGATCACATCTCTAAATTCAACCATTTTAGTGTTAAGTTCCTACTCATTCTGACAAAGAGCCTGCAGATTCTTATGAATACATCACCTCATAATTTCTATATATCTTCAATACATCCTTCTATACCTTCCTATTTAAAATCAATTCTTTAAACTGAGCTGGTAAGAGAGTGTAACTCTTGAGGCTAGTGAGGTTAAAGTAATACTTTCTCTTTTTTGCTTCTGCTACTTCCCATCACAAACTAACTGGCTCATCTCTAGGAATGGAAGGACCAAAATATAAGAAATATATTTACATAAAAATGAACAGCATTAAAAAAAATTGTAAAAGATGAAACCTGAACCTGTTTTTTGCATTTGTAATTTGGTAACTGTTGAATATAAAGAGATGTAATCTGTAACGCTAAAAATCAAATTACATCCTCTTGCCTTGCTGCTCAAATATTATGAAAGAATACACGTTTTAGCAATGATTGTTTCAGTGTTTAAAAACTTACTTTTATAAATCAGTATAAATGACTATTCATTATACATTATGTTAAATAAAAGTAAAAAACTTCCACTGTGCTGAGTTACGATTTGCCAGTGATTATATATGTGTGTTCAAAGTAGAAAATGCAGCAGTGATGTTAACATTGACAGTGTAATGAAATGCTGTAGCTCAAATTGTTTATGTTTAGTTTCTTGGAAAACTGTAAAGAAATTTTACAGGTTAAAAAAAATAAAGTAGGCAAAAAAAGAATGGGAGAACTGTTATTTTTAAATAAGCAGCCAAATGAAGAAAACTTTTTTCCCTAAAAAAAGATTAAGAATGTAAAAGTACATCTTAATATTAAAAAAGCATTTTTAAAAATCTATAACAACTTTATGACAAAATCTGCATTTGAAAAAAGTCTGTAAAAAGAGCAGGACAGAAGTGCCCTCATCACCTTTTACTTTTTCTTGTCAGAAAAAAGTATATGCATTTCTGGAACCATAAATGATGTTAAAATAGGCATTTATAAAATGGCAAGGAGCATTTCACGGGAAGTTTCTGTTTGTTTTTTTTTACAATCATTGGCATTGCGGCCATCAGTAGGTCACAAGTAAAATTTCTCTAGCTAAAAGCAAAATGGAATGTAAAGTTTTGAACTGCATTAAGTCTGTTGCCTGCGTTTGGCCGATCTCATTTTTTCAAAACGTGACTCCATTTCTTCTAAGACTTTGGGTGTATATCGTACCACTAATTTAACCTTTCCTTGAGCTGCTTTCAGCAGTTCTACAGCTTTTTCGTGATGCTCTCCTTCCACACTCTAGGGGGAAAAAATACATAATTAATATCTTAAAATACATATGAGTAAAAAACTTTTCATGTTACATCATTTCAATACTACAGACCTATAAAACACCACAGCTTTATCATTTTAATCAGTGTGAAATCCTCTAAGTCATATTCTGTTTGTAGTCCAGGAACTGGTTTCTAAGACCCAAATAATCAGCATATCAATCTACATGCCCTATTATTTCACTAAACCAGAAATAAATCAAGCAATTGCCATTCTATAAGACTAAAATGAGAGGTAGACTTCTAATTTAATGACTGCCTTAACTACTAAATAGCGTAACTACTTCATTAAAAAATCACACTAAGCATTGCTAATTTATATTGGAAAGAAGCAAAACACACTTAAAGTCCTTTAAAATGTATCACTGTACTAAATAGTACTGCCTAGGATTCCCCCGAGGGATTTTTAAACTATAAAGCTTTTTTGGTTTTTTCCCCTACATGTTCTGTTTCTATAACTCCTATGCACCCCCAAGTGGTCACAGCACATTACTACAAATAGAAATAAAATGTCCTTACCACTCCATTAACAGAAAGAAGTTGATCCCCTCGCTTGAGGCCTCCATGTCTATCAGCAATTCCACCTGGAATGATTCGAGATATGTAAATTGGAGAGTTTTGTTCTTTGCCTCCCATGATATTGAATCCAAGGCCCTCTTCTGTTTTGGGGAGCTCAACAACTCTAGGATGAGAATGTCCTTCACTGGCAGCAAATGCAGCAACAGTAGCCTGAAAGAAAATTTTACATACGTAAAAATAATACCTTTGTTTACTTTAGTTCTTCAGTCTCTTTTTGAAATCCTTCGAGGTACACACTTTTGAGGCTTGAACACCATAAATTCACTGGCAGTTCTGAGGAGAAGGTAAGCTAAGTGGATGGTGTTTTAGAGAACATGACTAGAAAGCATGCCCTGGGACTATGTAGGAAGTGTTCAGGTCAATCCATCCAGTGCCCAGGACATCTGTGCAGCATTTGGCAAGCAGGCTTGCTGGGCGGATGAACCCTGATTGGCATTGAAGAAGAGAACTGTTCCCAGCAAGCCAGCAGTCTTGAGCTTTGGGGCTGGATAGCCTGGCTCCTTTAAGAGCCTTTGTGGGGGACTCATCCTACCTACATAACCTATAAGAGGCAGGTGTCCTCATATGCATGGCTCTTGGCTGCTGTACTACTTGTTCTTTACACTAAATAACTCACCGAGAAATAACTTAGTATCAAGAAAGAGAGAACTACATATAGTCAACATGAATGTTTTTTGTTGCTTTAATTAACTACCTAGTTACTACCACAACCCCACAGAAGATGAAAGAGAGCCACATCTTTAAACTTTTCAAAGTTAGACTAATCTAGATTAATTCTAACACAAAGTTGAGATATTTGGTTTCATTTTGCTTTTAAAGTTAATTAAGTAATCTGGTGCCGTTTTTCATGATGGATCTGGATGCATGAGCAAAAATGGGAAGGGTTAGAGAAAGGAAATCAAAATTTGTTGAATACTACTATGTTCTAAGCTCTGAAAGAGACGTCATTTACAGATAATAGAACTAAGGATCAGACACTCCCTAAGCTGCCAAGGTCACATAACTCCAGAATTAAAGTCACGTTTCTATGGTTTTTTCTTACTCTGCCAAACAACACGTACATGTTTTAAGTGTTTGTATTCAACCAAGCATCCAGTATTTCCTTTTGGGAGCCAGTAAATATCAATGAAAAATGACCTGCTAATGACTAACTCTAAGTCACCTACTGCTGATATTAACCTATTCTAATCATATATGATAGACACTAAGATCAATGCTGGAATTATTAGAGGAAAGCGCTGGTACAGAAATCAAATTAAACCTGCCATCTACAGCTCTGAAGAGATAACCTACTACTGACAATACTCTATATTTGCAGAGTTAAAGTAAAGAAGAAAGCAAAGAACAAAACGGGTGAGTATCCCAGGTTCTTCCACTTACTGTTTGTGCAGTCTGAGGCAGGTAACCTAGTCTGATGCTGCCTCACCAATAAAATCAGGATAATAATTCGTACATCAAAATTTAGATGAAAATTTACATCATTAATGGTATAATTAAATACATTGTATAGAATAACTAGCGTGTTTCCCTGAAAATAAGACCTAGCCAGACCATCAGCTCTAATGCGTCTTTTGGAGCGAAAATTAATATAAAACCTAATCTTATTTTACTATAATATAAGATCAGGTCTTACATTAATTTTTGCTCCAAAAGATGCATTAGAGCTGATGGTCCAGCTAAGTCTTATTTGCGGGGAAACACGGTATGTATTATGGGTATTATTATTTGTGTGCAAGTGTATTTTTAATGTATTATCTAAACTGCATGATAAATGATCTTTTATAAAGACAATCACAATGGTCCTATTACTTAGTACTTGAGCAGTAAGTGCTGTGTAGGCTGAAGGACACTATTTGTTAGTTTTCAAAATAAGGCTATTATGAATCTAATAATTGCATATTTTAAACCTCTAATTTATACCGAATTCTCTCAGTTTGAGTAAATGAAAAAATTTACCTTTGCAGTGGCATTAGCTCTGACTTCTGGACTGCTGCTGATGTCCACAGTCTCATAGACATGTTCATACACCTAGAAAACCCAAAGTTATCACTCTGATTTTTAAATCTCAGAATATACCATGTTTGAGTTCTGTGATGTTAATGAATGTGTTAAAATTTTAGGCAAAGTTATGCATTTTCCATTAGAAATTCCAAAAATGAGAGGGACAAGTTCTAATGTTTTTCTAAAGTTTGTTTTCTTAAAAATTCTGAACCCAAATTTCAATGTATTTATTATCTTATCTAATTAACTCAAACTTTTAGTAAATTTTAAATCTCATTTGCTCACCTCTCTTACAGCATTGCAGAATTCGCTTTGAAGAACTCTTTGTAAAGCCTGAAGTTTCTGTGGCGGTACCTCTCCACTTCTTTGTAGTTTTTCCAATAATTCAATTGCTCTACAAATATCTAGAGTGAAACAAACACACACTGACAGATAATTTTCTCTGAGGATTCTCTAAATAACTATGTAACAGTGTAGCAGTAAGAATTCATTCCTCAAAGACTAACAACGAATATGTAGAACATAGAGGGAAAAAACCTGTAAGAGTATGAGCGTGCGTGTGCGTGTGCGTGCGTGTGTGTGTGTGTGTACATATGAAAATAAGAATGTAAAATCTGAGAAGAATGTAAAATACTGTCACATGAAAGGACTGGGGGTCAAATGTGATAGACATAGGAACATTGTACTGCTTCAGAAAAGCTGACAGTATTATAAGTTAACTATTTAGTCAATAAAATTTACCTATAATTTCTAGTAATCAACGCACTGAACAGTACAAAACACTGTGCTAGTGAAACCACTGTTCATTTCCCAAAGGATATCTATGTAGATACAAACTGCTCAATTACAGATGCAGTTAGTGGCAGGGACACATTTAAAACAATGGCACAAGTGACTACAATTAACTGGCCTGTTTTCAACTTAGGAACAAAACAGTGTTTTAATTAAGACAATCAAATACAAAGGTTTACAAAATAGAAAAATAAAAACTGAGTTTTATCACTCTGGTCTCAATACTAGCAGTGATCGTGGGCAAATTATTTAACCTCCCTGTGTCTATTTCTCCACTGTAAAGTGGAAATAACAGTACCTTCCTTGTAAGAATTACTTGATGACTAAACCAAAAAATACACAGAAAAGGGTCTGGCATGTAGCAAGCATAAATGTTATGTTACATTTGGCACCAATTAATCCTAAGAAAGACTAAGGGATGGTACACATTTACACAAATATATTAAGCATGTTAGACAATTCTCATTGGAAAGTGTGAAGGTAACTATTTTATGAAGTAAGAAATTTTATGAGAGTCAGAGTCATGTTACAACACTGTTAATGGCTATCTTTTTTTAAACTGTTTTTGTACCCCAGGGGGCTAGAGTAGCTATTATTCTACTATTCCTTGCCTTTTTTTAAGTGGAAGGAGTTCTAAATTTTATATTATATGGAAGGACTACAACTTTTTACTCATAGAATGTGGACTTCTTTGTGTCTGTAGCTGGAAAACTAAGAATAAATGTAATAAAGAAAAAAGTAGATTTCCCAATTTCAGGTAATACAAGCTTAAACTGATGTTAAATATACAATGGAAACAGACTTTGCCCATTCTGATTATCCCACCACTAGAATGGCTGGTGAATGGGGACTGTTGGTTCATCAATTATTTTAATTTGCAAAGTTACAATTAAAAAAATGAAAATACTCTCTACTGAACTTACACTGTACCTAATATATGCTTAATGTATTCTACTGAATCATGTTTTGATGATTTAGAGGGCACTCAGGGATCTTGATCATATGCAATGATTTTATACCGTAGGATTGTTGGCAACATTTAATAGTCTATTAAACAGAATTCTACATAAGAATCCGTGTTGATGTAATCTGACTTTCTTATCCTGCTAAGTGGCAACCACTGGTAATCCATCCTACTCAGATGCTGAGCATTCTACTCTGGAACTGAAAAGATCTCTGAAACAGCAAAAAACAGAGCCATGACTACCAAAAAACTAAATGCCGGAGGTTAAGTTTCACATTTTGTACTGCACTGAAAAATACAAAAGACTGCCAACATGTTACAGTCCTGCAACTGGTTTTCAAAGAAAAACACCTACCGCTGTTAACATCGAACAGATCTGTTCCCATCTAAAAGCAAAGTGCCACTGTGCTCAGGAGGAAGATGTCACAGTCTTAGGCCTAACTTAGCAAGTCTTCCCAGAGTAGCTAATCCCCTGTCAAAAACTATGCTTTAATTAACGGTTTGGTGGACTGGAGGGAAACTATGTCATTTATAGAGGCTTACAAAAGTGAACACCATAAGGAATAAACAATGTTAAGTTTGTCAATTTGTTTGAATACATGAGGAAAGAGGTTTCTCTAAACACAGTTCTAAAAGTGTATTCCTTTCTTAGAGCAGAAGTTACTTAATATTCAGAGTGTAACTGCAAATGTTAATATCTGCAAGATATCTTCAATCTCCTTCCTAAATTCTGTTTACTATTTACTAGTACTTAACATGTTTAGTTTGCACTTCTGGACTCTTATCCCATGACTTCGAATACTAGTTTGTCAAAAGCATGCTTGAAGTTGTTTGAAATAAAGGATTTGGGGAGGGAACAGTGGACTGTTGAAAATCTGTTAACAGGACCTTTATAGCCGCGTAACCACGTATTTTCACTGACTTTTCGGTTTCTAATTATTCAGCAGGTTTTATTTTCACTGACTTTTTCGGTTTCTAATTATTCAGCAGGTTTTATTTTCCTTGACAGTCTGCTGCTCTAAAACTAAGGAACCAGCCACAGTTTGCAATTGTAAAGAAGGAATAACACTGCACTTCCAAAATATTTTACAACCTACCACTATTCCCTCCTAGTTATGTAATCTTCCCAAGAAAAAACCGGAAGGATTGTTTTTTGTTTGTTTTTTAAGGAGGTAGGATTGTTTTTAAAGCACTTTCTCTGTGCCCGGGAGGGGCACTAAAGCCAGCAAACACCCTAATACAAATAAAAGTGAGGTTGAGGTGAAAGTAACCATGGAGTTTGTGCGTAAAGAAGGGGCGGGGGGCAGGTTCTGTGCGACTGTGCCCGGTGTCCGGGATGCGTGCGGTAACTGAGTGAAGGGTGGGGACACTGGGTTTGTGCATCGCATAAGCACGGGTCGTGCGTGTTCCGTATGTTGTCCGTGAGGACTGGGCGTGTGATGTCTGTGTCGGGTTAACAGGTCTCTGAAAGCCGTTGTCTGCGGTGCCCACCCAGGGTGCGCGTGTGCTGCGTGTGTGCGCGAACGCGGACAGGTGGTGTTCCACAGTGCTGAGCCCGGGAGAGTTTATGTGAACAGAGGAGGGATCTGGGTACTAGTCCAGAGGTTGCAAGCGCCCACCCTGGGGCCGGGCGCAGTGACGTCGACGGTCACAGGCGCCAGCGCGAGGGACAGCCCGGCTCCGGGTCTCGGAGCCTGGGCCGCTCCTCCTCCCATGTTGCGACACGGCACTCCTCCACCCCCTCCGCCCTCCTCCGTCCCGGTCGCCGCCGCACTCACCCCTCTCCAGCCGCACAGGTTCCCCCAGCGCCGCCATCTTCTCCCTTTCCCCCCCGGCAGACCCACAGGAAATGACGACACAGGGGCTGCGGCGAGGGGCGGGGCCTAGCGGGAGCCGAGAGGGCGAGCGCGGGCCAGTATCGCGAGAAGGAGATCCGTGGGTTGGACTTTACCCCGGCCTTTGGGGGTGGAGGTAACTGGTCCCGGGTGCTCCAGGGTGTGCTGCACCTGTAGTGGTTCTAAGATTCTCCGCTACCCCGGCCGCCTAAGGTTGAAAAGAGCCGGTTTCCCAGCTTTTGTTCCCTGCTTCGGGATTCACGTTGGAACCCACCAGCTTGGAACCCTCAGCTCACGTTAAAGAATCTGGATTCTTGTCCCACCTTCACCATTGGTGGCTCAATGCTCACTTAGACACTTTCGGCCTCAGTTTCCCCATCTGAGCAACAAAGAGCCCTATTCCCGAGGTCGTTTCCATTCTTAAATTCTGGGATTCGGTGACACCTAAGTATGTAAACGGATATCACAAACTCTCTGTGGCAGCATTGTTTTCATTTTAAAAAAATCCGAGGTGCAAATCTTCCCTACAAATCTTATTTGAGAGTCAGGATGAAAAGCACAAAAATTATGAAACATACCTGCGTGACGCAGAGAACATGGCACTTTGGTGCACCACAACGTCATTTTTAAAAGTTGACCTAGAATCTTATATAAATGAAATATTATGAAGCAAATAATATTCTTCATGCGTTACTGATTTTTAGGGCAACCTTTGAAAATTTCATGAACCAAGAAAAATTTTAGTCCTTAATTTAAATGAAATACTAATTTACCCAGTATTTAAATTCCACAAACATTTATTCAAGCTCTACTCTGCTGATATATTAGATGCGCTGGCAAGTTTCAACATTTCATGACAGGATTGTTTTAACAACCTCCTGGCTGTCCCTGGCCCACTCTTTCCATTCAGTAGTGATATTTTCTTCTATGAATGTCACCACTATGCTTTTCCCCCCACCCCCTGGACCCTGATTTCATCATCAAAGGTTTCTGTTCAGAAACTTTCATTGGTTTCTCCATTTACAATTTCTAAAGACTTTCATACTCTGACCCTAACACATCCATCTAAGCTCTTTTCTATCATCCCTCAAGTGCTACCACTACTCCATGCTAGGTGGTACAATAGTCCTCCCTAATCTGTGGTTTCGCTTTCCATGGTTTCAGTTACCTGGTTCAACCGCAGTCCAAAAATATTCAATGGAAAATTCCAGAAATAACTCATAAGTTTTAAATTGTGCGCTATTCCGACTAGCATCATGAAATTGCACGTTGTCCGGCTCCTTCCCATCCAGCACGTGAATCATCCCTTTGTCCAAAGTGTATGTATCCACACTGTATACACTCGAGCCCATTAGTCACGTAGTAGCCACCTCAGTTATCAGATCCGTTCTCCCAGTGTTGCAGTGTTTGTGTTTGTCATCTTTATTTTACTTAATAATAGCCCCAAAGCGTAAGAGTAGAGATGCTGGCAATTCAAATATGCCAAAGGGAAGACATAAAGTACTCCCTTTAAGTGAAAAGGTGAAACTTCTCAATTTAATAAGGAAAGGGAAAAACAGTATTCTGAGGTTGCTAAGATGTGGTAAGAACAAATCTTCCACCTGTGAAATTGTGAAGAAGCAAAAAGAAATTTGTGCTAGTTTTGCTGTTGCATCTCAACCTGCAAAAGTTATGGCTACAGTGTATGGTAAGTGCCTTAGTTAGTGTGGAAAAGGCATTAAAATTTGTGGGTGGAAGCCATGAACAGACAATGTTGTCTGATCAACAGTAGTGTGTTGCATCAGAAAGCATCAGGTTTATACAAACTTCACCAAGGGATCCCCTGAAACGAGTGACACCAAGCTATTTACTGCAAGTAAGGGATTCCAGAGATTAAAAAATAGGTTTAGCATTTTATCATCTCACATCATCACAAGAAGAAGAAGAGTGATTACAGTATAATAAAGTATTTTGAGAGAGAAATAGGTGCAGAGGCCACATTCATCTAACTTGTATTGCCATATATTGTTATAATTGTTCTATTTTATTATTATCGTTATTAATCTCTTACTGTGCTGAAGTTATAAATTGAACTTTATCATAGGTATGTATGTATGTATGTATAGGAAAAACCATGGTATTTATAGGACTCAGTACTATCTGTGATTTCAGGCATCCACTGGGGGTCTTGGGATGTATCCCTCATGGATAATGGGGGACTACTGTATATTCAAAGCCATGTTTATTCTTGCTTCCAAGTCTTCGTTTATGTTGTCCTTATATGGAATACCCTGCTTCATCTCCTCCAATTCTTTAAACTGTATACACCCTCAAACGGAACTCATCCTTCAGGTCCTTGCTGAAGACATGCTACTTCTACTAACCTTCCTTTTCTGCATATCATTTCCCTTCTTTGTCCCTCATGGCCCCACAATAGCACTCACATGCTTATCTCCTATCCATTGTTCTGCCACAAATGCGTTCAAGAAATGTGTACTGAGTGTCTGATGTCTATCCAGCGCTTTGCTGGGCACTGAGAATGCCATGTGAAGGTAGACAAATGCACAGAAAGCCCTGGTTTCTTCAAATGTTTTCCCCATCCTCCAGCTCCTTTCCTTTGAGCACTGCACTTACATGTATATTCCACTGCCTAACACTGCCTCACAGCTCACTGATGCTCTATTCAGTTTGTTTTTTCAAACTTTTCTCTGTTTCCTTTTTTCAATATCTAATATTCTCTTAATCCCAACTAGTTCATTTTTCCTCTCAGATATGTATTATAGTTTTTTCTCTAGAAGTTTGATTTAGGTGTGCTTGTGTGTGTGTGTGTGTGTGTGTGTGTGTGTGTGTTTACATCTTTATGTCCTTACTTAATATGCTCAATCTTTTCTCTAGCTTCTTAAATATATAGAACATAATTATAATGACAATTTTAATGTCCTTGTCTACTAATTCTATCATCTGTGCTATTTCTGGCACTGTTTCTATTGATTGATTTTTCTCTTCATTACGACTCATAATTTCCTGCTTCTTGCATGACTGGTAATTTTAGATATATAGGATGCCAGGCATTGTGAAATTTACTTTTTTGAGTGCTGGATATTTTTGTAGTCCTCTAAATATTTTTGAGATTTGTTTTGAAATGCAGATAGGATACTTGGAAATAATTTTGTCCTTTTGAGGCTTGATTTTAAGCTTTGGTAAGTGGAACTAGTTCAGCCTTTTGTGTAGGTCTAATTATGTCCTGCTACTGAGGCCATACCCTTCTAAATTCTTTACCCAAGATCCCACAAATTATGTGGGTCTACTCTGCCTGGCAGGAACAGGAACTATTCTCATGAACTGGATTGTGGGTTGTTTACTTTGCTCCTTTTGAATGATTCTTTCCTTGTCCTTGGTAATTTCTTAACATACACAATCATCATGAAATTTCAGAGTTCTGGGGATAAATGAAAGATTCTAAAAGTTTTCAGAGATAATAAAAAGAATGAAAAGCCACATTCTAATGATGTGGAATCGGAACTATTATATATCAATTAATTAATCAACTAATTAATCAATTAATTAACTAATTAATTAAATAAAGCATGGGCACAAAAGAAGATTCAAAATCAAAATATGCAAAATCAAAAGATGCAATCAAAATATGATTCAGGTCACTAACAATCCATTTGTATTCAATGTACAAAAAAAAAAAAGCATCAGCTATTGTGTAAGGAGAGACCCCCTAATGTCCCTCCCTAATTTATAATTCCTCAAATATTGGAGTTGGGAGAGACCTAGAGAGTCCAATTCCTTCACTTTACAAAAAAGACTGATTGCAGTCTCATGTCTCAAAGGAGGCGTTGCGAGTACAAATGAGGCAGAGCTGCTTTAGCTTTTATGCCCCTGTCAATTTATTGAATCACCAGGCTTCCTAATCTAGAATTGTCCTTCCTGTGGAAAAACTCATCTTCATCTGTTGCTTCACATATTACTTCCTGCCTCGGAGATGAAGAAGAACAGTCAAATTAGAATAAGAAGACTGAATCTAGACAAATCCCACTGGTACTAAATTATGCAAATTTAATCTTTGTACAAAAAAATTTAAAGTTCTAAGTAGGCTAAATATGAAAGCTTTCTTAACCTATTGTAAATGCAATGGACTGAGACATTATCAATTAAGAGAAAAAAGGAGTGGGTGGGAGAAATTGGGGCTAGGAGGCTATCTAGAGAATTTAGAAAAATGGAAAGAAATACGAGGAAGCAAGACACTCCAAGTGGAATGTTTTACTATTTTATTGCCATGGAACCATACACAAATATGTACTGCTATATAGAACTGACATTTAAAGCATGTCATCTTGCGGAGTAAAACATTACTCTTAACTAAAGAGATCTATTCAGGCTTCTATCATTACAGTTAAAGTCCCAGGCTTCTTTCTATTCCCAACTGAGCTTCTATAATGTACTTCTTAGAAAAGTAAAATTTTAGATGAATGGCTTCCTTTATTTCACATGAATAATATTGTCAAATATGAATTAGCCTGTGTTTTATAATACATTAAACAATATATAAAAACACTTGGTCTAATCTATTAAACACAACAACATAGGGAAATCTTGTCAAAAACACCTTTTGAGGGGAAGCTTTCTTGATCATAGATCTCAGATCAGAACGCAAAGTCCTGTCTTGGAGTAGCAGAGATCTAAAGGAAACCCTACTTTCTGTTAGGATAAGTTGCAGATTATATTGAAGTATAAGGGTTTACTTTTTTAATGTCAGTTGTTTCATCATCACTCTACAGTACATGTAAAGGCACAGATTGATGTATTTTTCTGGCATCTTTCTGACGCACCCTTGCCCTAAATAAATCTGTTTGCCAGGATTTTGTCGCTTAAATTAGCCATCTCAAACTCTTGGTCCTGCCAACACAGGCAATTGTGCCAATGTTCTCAGCATCTACTGGCACACGAGCTGTTGCCTTTTTTTTTTTTTTTTTTTGGCTTTCTGTGTACCTGGGGCCATCATCCTACCTTCACAAGATAGCAGTCTGGCTATGTGTCCCTGAGACAGACTTCAGCATTGTTTGGACTCACTCTGGTTCTCTCCAGGGTGTGCATCCTGCACAATATATTTTCAGCCATACAATACATTGTTCAGAATTTGTCATGCACATACTTGCAGATTGGCAGAGCCACCTGCCAGAGATGAGAACCTTTTAAGTTGTTGTCAAACGTCATAAAATGTGTTCCATGATTAATTTTTTGGGCACAGACTGGTATTTGCACAGAGTCCAAAATTTGGGATATGTCACAGTGACTAAATGGCACCGGCATGCTGAATGAATTTGGAATTTGTTTTGTCAAGTGTGGGAGCAGGCACACAGATGGGCTTTGATCCAGTGGTGCTGCTTGGAATTCTCATTATAGCAATGATGTCACTTGTCATGTGGACTGGTGATAATGCTGCCAAATTATGGACCAGCAAGGCAAATAACAAAGTACACAAGCCAATGGAAATGGCTTGTGATAGCATAGGAAGCATTCATTATTAGCTGACCTCTGCTTAATGGACATAAACATTGTATCAGGGCTGCCAAAAATATGGTTAGTAGAAATACAGGCAGAGAAGGAAACTTCCAAATGAAAGGTCCCTTTAAGAATGGCTCATATAATCTAGGAAGTCTTTACTTCATAGAGAAGACCAAGTAAAACAAACATGCCCTTGCTTTATTAGATTAGACTGTGAAAGAAATATTTGAGCTGCAAACAAGAGTCTTTCTGCAAACCCAGCCAAACCCAAACCAAGGCATTTTGCTTTATAAGAAAACCTTCATCTACTCAAAAAGTCAACAACCATCTTGGGAAATGGAAAACAAAACAAAACAAACAAACAAAAAATCTTACAGTGGCAAAGAAGTACAGCATGTTTACACCAAGTATGCACATCAGAATTCTCTTCAGGGCTTTAAAAATACATGTATGATGCAGCTAAAGCAGTGATTAGAGGTTTATAGTTATAAATGTCTATGTTAAAAAAGAAAAAAGACCTCAAATCAATAACTTGAACTTTTATCTTAAGACACTCATAAAAGAACAAACTAAACCCAAAGTAAGTAGAAGGAGGGGAAAAAAGATTAGAACAGAAACAGAATAAAAAATATTATAAGAATTAAATATATATGCATGTGTGTGTATATATATATAATAATAATATAGAGAAAAATAATAGAAATAACAAGTGAGAAAATCAATGAAACCAAAATTTGATTCCTTGAAATGATCAACAAAACTGACAAACCTTTTAGCTAGACTGAGAAGGAAAAACAAGACAAGATTCAAATTACTGAAATCAGAAATGAAAAAGTGGACTTTACTACAAACCTTACAGAAATAAAGAGTATATTAAAATAATACATATATATATAATAACAAATATAACTGTATATTCATGTCTATATTATCAATTTGTTGACATATACAGTAGTATGTATATGTATATATGTATATTCTTATATATGATATATATGTGTATATATATATATATTATGCCAGAGGCCCACTACTTGAACTTTGATACAGAAAGTCCTAAGTATGAAATGAATATTTGCATTTTCTGAAAACTATGACGATTTTTGTGATGTGCTCTTTGTTGAGATCTACTGACCTAACACATAGCAGGCATTCAAAAATATTGTTGAATTATAATTAAATATTTATGTATCAGTTAATATTAAAAACAGCTTCATAGAACCACAAAAGTCCAAAACAAGTAAGTAAAAGAAATCCAGAGATAGGTAATTTGGGGCAAGTATAGGATCCGAGCTTCTGTCATTTTGCACCAGCATCCTAGGACATGTCTTCCATCAAGTTTTCTCATGATTTAAGATGGCTACAATAGTGTCAATTATTACATGTGAATTACAGGCCAAAAAATAAAAGTTATTGCAGAAGGGTAAAAATCTCCCTTCCAAGTTGAGTCAGCATCTTTTAAGCACCCTTTGCAGAAGTCCCACATAATATTTTGATCTGTATCATTGGTCGTTACTTCCTGGAGCATTCTAGGTTAGTAGACTTATTTTCCTCCATTGGAAAGATTTAACCACTTAACTCAAAAGTATTTTCTTAACAGGTGCTATGGGAAAGAGAAGTGCCAGATATTTCTATTCCTCAGGAACTTTCAAAAGATTTGGGCAAATGAAATCTATACAAATGAAACCATCCACAATGCTATCTACCAGCATCTTGTGAAATGCTATGTTTTATGGTTTGGACCATTACTTTATATTTACTTTTTAAAATTAAAATAATTAGTCTGCAAATGGACTCAAACTATTTATTGAAATGAATCGCATTACTATATTAACCTAAACTGAGTCTGAAAATTAATATGTACTCAACTACAAACCATTCCAAAATGTGAAGAGTGAAAATAAAACAAACTCTCTAGGAACCACTGTACTTAATACCTCTTGGAATTTGCCAGGTATGGACAGAACCGTGCAAAACAGCATCAGAATAATTACCTTCTCAATCTTCCAAATGATGCACTCATCAAATGGCTAATCAGAAGATAGACCAAGACCGTGGGCTTATCAAGTCAATTCAGCAACTATGTCCTGATGACCCACTATTGTAAGATACCAGGGTCCTGGAGATACCAGGAAGATACCCTGCTTCCAAAAAGCTCACAAACCCAGTGTAAGGAGACAGACATATAACCAACCACAGAAACAAAAGAGGTGATGTTAAATGCTGTAACTGGCTGCTCTTGTTAGTGCTTTAGTGGCAGGGGTTGTCGGTGAAATGATTTCTCATGGGAGTAACCATGGAATGCTTTAAAGAGCAGAGGTTCTCTACCAGAGGCGATTTTGAAGCCCAGAGAACATTCAACAATGTATGGAGACATTTTTAATTGTCACAACTACATATGGTGGGGTGGGGTGAGGATTGCTACTGGCATCTAGTGGGTAGGGGCCAGAGATGCTGCTAAACATCTCACAATGCACAGGACAGCCCCTCTCAACAAATTATCCTGCACAAATTGTCAATAGTACTGAGGTTGAGAAACCCAGCTTTAGCAAGACGGAAACATTTGTACAGGGAAGACTAGAATTTTCACAAGTGGTAAGTGGGGAATGGTATTGTCAGAGAGAGGGCTTTAGTGAGCAAAGACATGTAGGGAAAAAAGTTATTTCATGTATAGGAAATGAGGAGGGCTTCAACTGGAAGGGTGTCGAAGAAAAGAGGGGTGAACATTTAGGTTGAGGTAGGTTTTGGGGGCTCCTAAATGCTTGGATTTGTTCTTTGGGCTAGAGTGAGCCACTGAAGGATTTTAAAAATTGAAGTGCTTGCATTCAGAAGGCTTTTTAGAAATATAATCACAAGGAGAAGCTTTGATTATTATAGCAGATAGTAAGAAAATTGTCGAGGGAGTCAACTTTGTTTGGGTGTTATCTGTTGTTACACTCTGAGTGTTGGAGATCGCCAAAATTTCACAGAAGAAAAGAGAAATTCTGCATAATTGGGCCCAGGAGAGGTGGTGCGGGTGGATGTGGGTTGGACAGTGCGGTGGTGAGGAGGACCAAGGGGGTATGAGAGAGATGCACTGCTTAGTTTTATACTGTGAGAGCCTTCCTTGTGGCCCCAAATCTGCAGTAACCTTTGCAAAAATCACAACATACTTGCATTTGGATTTCTCGTGGGAAATGACTATATTTGGATTTCCTGGGCTTTGAGGGGTCAGGATGGTGAGAATGGGGCAGTGGTGGCTAGAAGTGGGGCAAATTTGGATACTTATTCAATAAGCAATGTCATCTATTCTTTCTTTTCCTATCGTCCTGCCCCATAGAACTGCTCGCGCCCCTCACATATTCCACTTTTTCCTGCTCTTCTGTCTGCTTGGCATGCTTTTCTTTTCTTTTTAAAAATGTGTTTATTAAATGTATTGGGGTAACATTGGTTAATAACATTATATAATTTTCAGATGTACAACTTTATAAGATGATATCTGTATATTCTATTGTGTGCTTACCCCCTGAAGCCTAGTCTCATTTCGTCACCATGTATTTGCCCCCCTTTACCCTTTTTGTCCTCCCCCTACCCCCTTTCCCCTCTGGCAACCACCATTCTGTTGTCTGTATCTTAGAGTCTGTTTTGTTTGTTCGCTTGCTGCTTTTTGTTTTATAGCCCACCTATGAGTGAAATCATACCATTGTTGTCCTTTTCTGCTTGACTTATTTCATTTAGCATAATACTCTCAAGATCCATCCATGTTGTCACAAATGGCAATATTTCATCAATTTTTATAGCTCAGTGGTATTCTATTGAATATATGTACCACATCTTTTTTAGCCAATCATCCATCAAAGGACACTCAAATTGTTTCCATGTCTTGGCTATTGTGAATACTACTACCGTGAACACAGGGGTACGTATATCTTTATGAATAAGGGTTTTCAAAAATTTCAGGTAGATACCTAGAAGAGGGATTACTGGTAGTTCTATTCTTAATTTTTTGAGAAACCTCCATACTGTTTTCCACAGTGGCTGCACCAATTTATGGTCCCACCAGCAGTGTATGAGTGTTTCCTTTTGTCCACTTCCTCTGCAACACTTGTTATTTTTGTCTTATTGATAGAAGCCATTCTAACAGATCTCATTGCAGTTTTGATTTGTATTTCCCTTATAACTAGTGTTGTTGAGCATATTTTCAGATGTCTGTTGGCCATTTGCATGTCTTTCGGTATTTCTTGGAAAAGTGTCTATTCAGGTCCTCTGCCCATTTTTAAATTGGATTGTTTGCTTTTTTATTGTTGAGTTGTATGAGTTCTTTATATATTTTGCTTATTAACCCCTTATCAGGTGTTTGCAAATATGGTCTCCCATTTGGTTGTTTGCCTTTTTGTTTCGTTGATCGTTTCTTCTGAAGGAGCTTTTTAGTTTGATGTAGTCCCATTCATTTCTTCTTTCTTTCACTTTCCTTTTAGCATACTCTTCTTCTTCTCTGTCTAGCAAATTTCCACTCACTCTTCAATCCCACTTCAAATGTTTCATTCTCAGTGCTGCTCTTTATAAAATTACCAATATTGTATTCTGTTTACTAAAGTGTTTGTTTACTCCACTCAGATAGTGATATGGGTTCACTATAGAGGTGAGAATGGTAGTTTGTTCTCCTCTCAATCTCCAATACAAGTATCTGGCCTATTACCCATGCTCAGTGATCATTCATTGCAGAGAGAGTGGATGAGGCCAGTGAGTTGCAGAAGGATTGTAGCTCTGTGTCTACATAGCCTTGGCACAACTATTGTAAAAACTATACTTTTCCTTCTTATTAATTTTATGACTTAAATGTCATCTCCTTGTTGAAATATTTCCTTCCAATAGATATTTTATCAAGAAAAAAAAAGAAAAACAGAGTACGGATTTAAGCCTTGAATGAACAGGCTAAAATCATGGTTCAATATGCTTTTTAGAATGCTTCCATGTTATTAATTTAACATTGACCTGCTTGTTAAGATTCCATTATTGAGGAAACAATTGTAAAAATCATTAAGAGCATTTCTACAGAGCTTAGCCTCCGACTCATCTTGCTAGTTCTCAATTAGCTTGACCTGAATTTCCTCATTCAGAGTATCAGATAAAATTTTACTTTTCTAGTTATTAGTAAACATTAATTATTGGGCTGATTGTTATGTGTTTTAATTGTTGTTAGTAATGTAAAGAAGACACTATACAAGTAGAGCTGCACATATGGGGCAACCCCCAGGTATGGCTTAAAGACCCTTTCCCAAATCATCTTTCCCACCCAGGTGGTGTGTAATGCCTCTGGTCTCAGCAATTACTAAGCATTTTCTTTGAGTTAAAGCATGAAGCCTCTAGTCACATTAGCTTCTTTGGAGATAGGGTAAGACTGCTTTGGCATCAAAAGCCTGTATTCAGAATGTGGATATTGTATCTTTTCTTTTTGTTATTCCATCTTACATTCTCCTGTAGAATTTAGTGAACTTCTTCATGAAACCATAAGCTGGCTTAGTTAAGGGGTTTTCAACTCTGCTGGAGCAACGTTTAATGGGAGGAGAGGGGCAGTCATCCTAGGCCTTAGGAAGTAGTGGCGATGGCACCAGAGTTTCAAAGGAGCCCCGGAGCCCTTGTAAAGTTCTGGTATGACCCTTCCCTTCCCGCTTCCCTCACACTCACAGCCTCCCCACCACAATTGGCCTAAGAGACCATCAAGAAAACTCCTACCACTTTCCTTATTCCAAACTACTAGGTCATTCCTGATAACCTAGACCTATGTGCTATCTGGACATTCCCTATACTGACCCCATTCTTCATTCCCCACTTCTCCCCATCTCCTGTGCTCTGTGGTCCATCATCAGCAAGAACCCCTGTACCCTCAACCTCTTCTGCATGTTCCTTTCACACATTATTGTTTTAACTGAAATCTAGACCTCCTACAGTCCTGCTTTCTTGTAGCCTGCTAAGTGGTACTTGTTTTCTGTCCCACACACCTTTGAGTTAAAGCAGGAAGCCTACGGTCATTCTAGCTTCTTTTGGGAGAGAATATGACTCTTGTGGGATCAGTAACCTACACTTGGAATGTGAATTTGGAATACAATTCTAGACCTAGAGGTAGGGGACGTGCCTCTTTGGATGTCATTGCTCCTGTCAGACCAAGTTCTCTTCTCCCTTAAAGAACTTTGGTGTGAAGCTTATGACATCATTACCAGCTACCCCTCATTATCTGTTGACTTTGGGTCACTCCCCCACATTCCTTGAAGATTTAAGCTCCTAGTTCACCCTCATTCATTCTAACAATATGCCTAGTTCAGTTCTTAGGATTTCAATCCTCAGGTAGATAAGTATTTCAATACTCTGGCCTCTGACTCCCTTGACCTCTTCTTCTCTAATTATCTCCTTCTCTCCCAACCTCAACCACTCATCCCCACAGAATGGGCCACTCCTCCCCTACCTTACACCTTATCCTCATCTACCCCTCCATAAGCTTAATCTCAAGCATTCCACTCTGGGACCACTACCTCATATCTTTAAATTTCACTGTCCCTAGCCCTCTGACTTAAAAAGTCTTTGATCAGACAATGCATTTGTCCTACCATCTTTTTACTGTCCCTCATACCCCACATACCTTTACTCACCTCCTTCTCCATCTTCAGGCTGACTGGTTGTGAGGACTGGCCGTGACTACAGTGGGCGAGCTGTGGTGCGGAGTCTGACCCTACAGAGCAGGATTCGCTCTAGCGGGGCTCTGGTGCCTGCCCAGTCTGACCATTGGGTGTGTCATCCTTGGAGGCAGCTGGGTGATGTTTGGCTCTGTCCAAAGCTGGCTACTGTGCATGCCAGCCCCACAAGTGACTAGTGGCTACCATATTGGACAGCACAGATCTAGGTGCTGGACATTAGCTTGTACTGAGTGAGATGAAGAATCACTGGAAAGTTTGGGGGAGGGAAATAACTTGACTTGCTTACTTTTAAAAGGTCATTCTGGTTGCTGTGTTGAAAACAGATGATGCAGGAGCAAGGAGGAAGCAGAGAGACTGGGTGGGAGGCCAATGCAAGTGAAAAAAGGGACATGGTGGGGAAGTTTATTGTAAGAAATATAACAACTGGTTATATTTTGAAGAGACAATGAATAGGATTTCCAGATAGACTGTAGAGAAAGAAAGGAGTCCAGGATGACTCCAGGTTTTTGATCAGAGCCACTGGAAGAATTGGAAAAATGGATTTGTCTTTAAGTGAGAAGGGGAAGACTGAAGATGCAGCAGGTTTTGAGAAGGCAAACCAGTACCTCAATTTTGGATTTGTTAAGTGTGAGTTTTCGACTAGGCAAATAAAAAAAAAATGAAGATAGTTTCAGATAACGATGTGTGGCATGAAGAAAATAGCCATGGAGTGACCGGGGAGGTGCTTCTTAGATGGGCTTGTCAGTGAAAGTGTCTCTGAAAGAAGTAGCGTTTGAACTGAGTCCTGAATGATCAAATGAGGCCAGCCAAGCAAAAATCTGGAAGAAAAGCATTTCACTCAGAGGGTGCCACAAAGATAAAAGCCCCGAGGCAGGAATGTCTGAGGAAGAGAAAAACAGTCAATGTGTCTGAAGTGAGTAAAATGGAAAGGTAAGCGAGGAACAGCCATGTAGCAGTGCCTGGTCAGTGACTGGATTTTATTTTATGTGCAATGAGAAGCCTTGGGGAGGTTTTAAGCTAGAAGTGGCATGATCTGATTTTTGTTTTACAAAGAAAACTCTGGCTCTGGAGTGGTGAATGGAATTATATCATATCTCATCTCGTATCATATATCGTGTCAATTATTGTTGTTACTATTATAGGGGATAGAAGCAGAATCAGAGAAAGCAGTTAGAAGCTTTTACAGTAACTGCTCAAGACCTTATGATGCTTCCTCTTACACAGCACTACCTCTCTTATCTCTTTAGTCTTGATTTCAAGGGATTTCTGAAGGTAGAAAGTTTGTAATGCTAATCTCTGTATTCTCCATCATGCCCAGAACTACGTCTTCCCCACAGTAGGAAACTCAGTACGTGTTCCTGAGTGAATTACACGGCTTGTCTCTTCAAAACTCAGAAGCATGTTTTTCATATATTTGTCTTTCTGGTATGTTACATTTTGTCTGTCCCATAATTAAGACTTAGCAAATGTTTGTTGGGGTGGGGCAAGGCCTCCGTCAGATAACCGTTTTACTCACCGGGATCTTGGATTTTGAGCCTGACTGGGGTGGAAAGTAAGGAGAAGACGGGGAAGGTGGAGCATGTTGAAAGAAGGGAGGCAGGTGAAGAGACACCCAGCTTTGAGCACGCTAAGGACAGATTTGACCTACTTTTTAATTTGGCCTAGGGCTAGCCTGTTTCCTTTGATGGTGATGTGATTCTTCTGTGTGGGAATGGTTGAAATGGTTTGATCACCACGGGACGATAATCCATCATCCAAATCCTTCATTAAGAAGGTCTTTCTGTTCAGCCTTGTACAAAGCCACGCCTACAAGAATTTGCCATCCAGGGTTAAAATTCTCCCTGCTGATACTGATTCTACAAGTCCCAGCAAACGCAGGACGGCAGCCTGAATTCAAGCTTTCTGGCACTCCTCTTTCCTGGCTGGGACAAATGTCCTCAGGCCTAATCTCAGGCTGGCAGAGAGCTTAATGTTGAGCTAGGTCTGTGCTTTGCTGCATATGTTGGCCTTGAGTTTGATTCTGTCCCAAAGAGGTCTGTGGACCAGACACTGATGACATTTGGTACCAAAAAAGCAACCCAGGTGTCTGGCTGATTTTCAGTCTCAAAAGTCTTGTTCTTTTCCTTCAAGTCTCTGCAACCATTTGAAATCCATTGTTCATTGCATAGAAGTTTCAGTGCCTTTAGATTAGGGATCTACACCCAGAACTGAATCCACTGAACTGCCATCTTTGGCATCTGATCAGAGCCAACAGGGCTGGTTACAAATCTGTTGTTAATTATTGTGTGTAATCACATTAAACCCAAGGTTGGAAACACCTTATTTGTTGCTGTTTTGGATCTGAAACACGTATACTTGTTTTTTTTCTAAAGCATGTCATTTTTCCTTTCTAATTAGGATGTGGGGGTTTGGAGTGGCATCATCGTGTTATTTAATCATACTTTTTCTGGGGAGGGAAGAAGAGGAAAGATTTTCCTTTTTCTATCAACAATTGCTCTTATTTCTGCGTAAGAGGGTGGAAACTTGGTTCCTGCCTCATCTCCTTTAGGCAAATAGTCCATAGCTCAGATTCACAAAGGTTATTGATTTTGATTTTGGGTGCCCCTCTCTTTTTTCCCTTTTCTCACGCACCTAACACATTAAGTAAATCCTAGCCAGCAATCCCGAGGGGTCGGGTAAGAGAGAGCCCTTTTAAATTTATTTTTTCTTAAATTTTGGGTAATCTGCTTTTATATTCACTTTAATAATCCAGGTTGATGGCGTGTTCTCCTTATATCGAGATGAACTTAAAGTTTAAATGGTGCTCGACCAAACGGCATTGCTTGCATTCTTGTAATTAACTACAATGCACCCCAGGCTGGAGCCCAGGAACCCATGGAAGATGGCATGCAGATGCAGTGTCACTGCTGCCATATATTAATCAGTCTGCTAAAAACTTGCATTTATTATTTATTTCTCCCACCCCATAGAGATCTGATGCCATTGTAACATCATTCTTGCCCATAATCTCCCTTCTTTGAGAGGAAGTCAACTTTTCCCTTTCCCATCCCACCCTCATTCACACTTCCTGTTTTTACAAGCTGCTGGATGGATAACTTTGCTGAGACTCAGTTTCCTCATGAGTAAAATGGGCATAGTAAGACATTCCTGCCTTGCCACATGCCACAGAGTTAATGAGGACAAAATGAGATAGTGGCTAGCAAGTGCTTTATTTCTACAAATGTAGGCTATTGTTAATATCATTTGCTTACTGCTCTTTGTTAGCTAGCTACATGGTATAGCCTATCTTACGTTTCAAAAGTGGGAGCCCTGTTGGTCCTGGGAAATTGAGGACCATTTCAAAGCCCCAAGAAAATAACTAGAAATGAATCAATATAAGAAAAATCTTGTTGGATAGTTCATTCAGTTGTTATGTATCTTTATTTATAGTATTTTCAATAGCTGCTAATGAGGTGAAATAAAAAGCAGCATTACAAGTCCTTTGGTGACCAATCATTTCCATCCAAATGGCCACCACTCAAAATTTGATATCCCCTTGATTTTCAATATATGGAGGGGAATAGAATGTGATTCATTCTAATTATATGGCAATGGGAATTCTAAGCATTGTTTTACAAATAGTTGCTTTTATGTCATAATAATGAGTTTTGAGGGGAAGAACTTTGAGCCTTTTAGTATTTTCTTTGTTTTCTCTATTGTATCCCTGTTAGGAAGGTGGGTAAACTGAGGCATAAAAAGCATAAAGTCTCCAAAGCCACAGAATTATTTCTGAGTTGGGACAGCTCCTCACCTCATTCTTTCTCATTTATACATTTTAAAAGTTTTTACAAGCTTTATAAAAATAACTGAATAAGTCTATGTTTATAATTTTCACACTGACTTTTAATTTATTTTATTTTTGGTTAATGTTCTGAGGGTTTAAAGCTGCCTGCTAAAAGCTGTTTTCTCTGTCTCCAAAGACTATTTAAACCATTTCTGTGGAATTACAATCTGCTAGGTGAAGCCCATCTTCACACGGGAAAAAGCAAAAGGAACTAATATTTACCGAGTGTCTCTTCCATGCTGGGTCTCATGCTAGGTGGCCTCTTTACACAGGTCATTTTATTTAATCCTTGTATCAACTCCACAAATTATACTATACAATTATCCTCATTTTATTGACAAATTAACTGAGGCTAGTAGGTTTTGTCATCAGGATTTAAACATATCTGTGCTATAAATATTTCATCTAACTCTGAAATATTTAATATACTATATGTTCTGACCTACAATACTTACGTTTTTGAAATATTTAATCTTTCCAAAATTATAGTCATACCCCCACCTTTACAGACTTCACTGTCTTTGATTTTTTAAAAAGTATCTAAGGAAAACCAATAAAATGCAGCTCAGCCATTAAAAATAAATAAATAATAAATAAAGGAGTATTTTTACCATCTGAAAAGTAAAGATTTATTTATATTTTAAATATTAAATATAAATCTGCAAAAATGCTAATAAAATAATTTATTAATAATTTTAATCAAATGTAAAGATAAAATAACATATTAGTGTTCCGGCTTATATAATTTTATGAAGATTTAAGTTTTCATTATGACTTACATCAAATACCTCAAATGGCGTTATATGGTTTTAATAGACTATGTATACTAATAGTACCAATAAGTGTTCTTTGAATCAAAGGATTCTTTGCATACAAAGATTTCCTGTGGCTGGGGAACTCCCAGCATGCACACTGAACCAAAGTGTACTGAGTATATATAGAGACTCTCCTGTGGTCTGCAGCTTTCATCACGGAAGCTGCATCAGTGCCTGTATCTGCCTCTTCACAGGTGGGAAAGTTGTATCATCTTTTCCCAGGGTAAACTCCAGCCAGGATTTAAAGCCTCCTTATAGCTAATATTACCTTTTCTCAGACAAATCTGAGCCATTTAAAAATAAAATACCACTTTGAGCACTGTGCAATCACCGCCAGCACAAGCTTGCAAATGGTATCAGCACCAACAAGGCAAAAGAGCAGACGTACTCTTTTCAATTCCTTTTCTCAGGGGAGAAGAAAACTATCATTTGTTGGACAAATACTATGTTCCTGGCTTTACAAATGACATCTGATTTACATCTCATAATAACTCTACAAGGAAAGTATAATTATCCCCATTTTTTAGACAAGAAGTGGTTAAATATCTTACCCAAAGTCATGTGGTTGCCCAGATCCATTTTCTCCCACACTATATCAAGAATGGCTGCTTGGGGGAACAATTCCCAGGACTTTCTTCATAGAAGAGTTATCGAATACCATGGTGCAAATACCTTTAGAAAAATAATATGAAAGTTAAAAAAGTTTACCAAAAAAATTTCTAGTCAAATGTTGGATTTTTTTGATGTTCCGGGTTAATATTAGATAGACATTTTACTAATATATTTTATTTCCTCCAATCTGCCACAAGCTGGAGCTACTACTGTATAAAAGCCAGCCACTTAGTTTAAGGTGTAACTCTGGAATATAGAGTTGGATTGCCTTTGCCCTCAAACAGGTTGGAATAAACTCTGGAGAATTAAAGACTGAGAAATGCAGTGTCATAGATGGCAAAGGAATAGGACTTGTCCACTTACTAGTTATGTGATTTTGGGCAAGTTATTTTGACTTTAACTCCCAGTTGTGTTAGTTGCAAATAGAGATAACAGTACAATATTGTGGGGATTATTGCAGTGAGAATTAAATGTTAAGAGTTAGTATAGAGCCCACCATATGTACTCCGTATGTGGTCATTAATATCACTGGTAGTTATCATTCATTTTATCATTAGTGTCACAGCCCACGGATGCTCAATCCACACACATTATTAACTATCATTGTATAGTCACACATCACCTGGCATACGCGAAATGCTACATGACTCCCATTACTCATTATAGGAATTGGGGGTGGGTGGTCTGGATGTTATATGGTTAAGGGATTAATACACTGTTGAGCTTGGACATGACCAGAGCATTCTCTGTTTTAGGGATTAGGATCACATCTGAACAGTGGCTCATTTGTTATGTCAATTACTTAATAAGGCTAGAACCCCAGTGACTGGCAGGACACAGAGAAAAACAAAGTTAAAGTTTCTCTTAGATGAAATGTACCAGGAGCTAGCTTCAATGTGATGGGTGGTAAGATGGCACCTGTACATGGTATTCATCACTTTTCCTTGGAACAGTCCAAAGAGATTGATGTAACAAATATCAGTTATTATTGCACCTTCCTGGAATTTCTAATTTTTATCTCTAAAATTGACTGCCTTCTGAACAGGCCCTGTCCGTAGGACAGTTTCCTCTTCATAAATCACAAAGAGGCAGCCTATAGCTGAGAAGAGTCACTGAAGATTCTCTTTCCCATTAGAGGAAATAATACATAGAGGGGAAATGGAAGGAGATGAGAATTGTATAGCCCCAACCACAGGCATTTGTTGGCAAAGATACAAATTCAACCAAAGGACTGAAACATTAGACAATATGCTTTCCCAGCACTCAAATTCAATTCAGAAATAAGACTGCCCATTACCAATAACATCCCGTCCCATCGGGAGCATGCAGCTGCTTCATCTGGGCTATACCAGGGCTTTCTGTGCCTAACTCTATAATGGGAATATTAGGAGTGACTTGGGAGGGGGGAGGATACGCATGAAGAGACAGACACATTATACAGATGCTTTTCTCAGTTCAGATCCAGCTCCTACTTTCCAACAGGTCACTACTCTTCAGAATTTCAGGAGAATGACATAGGGGATTGATGACTTTTAACCCTTCCAACCCTATGGAAAACTTTGCAAATCACTAATGCCTGGGGTCCACCCTCAGAGATTCTGACTTAAATGCTTTCAGATGGCATCATGTAACCATGTTTCCCCCAAAATAAGACCTACCTGGACAATCAGCTCTAATGTGTCTTTTGGAGCAAAAATTAATATAAGACCCAGTCTTATTTTACTATAATATAAGACTGGGTATAATATAATATAATATAATATAATATAATATAATGTAATGTAATGTAATGTAATGTAATGTAATGTAATGTAACGTAACGTAACGTAACGTAATGTAATGTAATGTAATATAATATAATACCGGGTATTATATTAATTTTTGCTCCAAAAGATGCATTAGAGCTGATTGTCTGGCTAGGTCTTATTTTTGGGGAAACAGGGTAGTTTTTAAGCCTTCAGGAATATTGCAAAGGGTAGTCAGTCTTGAGATTCCAAAAAGAGAGCCATGACAGAATAAAAAGGGCTGTCTGTATCCCAAGGCCTTTACTTTGCCCTGGGGGTTCTTCTGTGGTCTTACTGTCAACCCATTGCCATTCTGACCCCAAGTGAGTGTCCATCCTCACTTAAAGCTGTCTCAAGAGATGGGAGTAATTCAGTCATGATTTTTAAAAATACTTGACTAAGTTTTGAAGGAGAACCAAAGTAAAGTGACCGAGAAAACACAAGAAATTAATAGGGTTATAAATACTGTAGTCTCTGTCACCTATATTACTTGCCAGCAACCTCTTCCTACCAAAAATCCTGATGGGAACAGCTACCCACTAGCCTAGCATTGCCAAGAGGGGTTTCCCCAGGCCTTTAGATCAGAAATTTACAAAATCTTTTTTTCACCGAATTTCATCACAGCCAGTAAAGAAAGATGAGGATAGGATGGTGAAAAGACCATGATTCTTTCCTGTTTCTGCCTCTTGAGAAAGTCGTTCATCTCTCTGAGCCTCAGTTCTCTGTTTTATCTAATGTGGAAAATGATAGTACTTACCTCTCAGGGATAGCGTGAGGATCAGATGAGATAATGTATGTAAAATCACCAAGTACCATATAGTTACAGGTACCATACAATACCAAAGAGCTGCTACTCCGACCATTTTCCAAAGAATCCCTTTAAAGAACGTGTGTTTTTCTCCCCCCAGATTTCTTCTTGTGTTCAAACATTCCATCCTCAACCTTACTACATGTACATAAAGTTAGAATTCTAGGGCATGAAGCAGCACTCCCAAAGTTTCCACTAATGAAATAAAGTTTGGAAATTGGAGGTATGTCCTCAAGGCTTCTTCTTGCTGTTGCTATTGGCATATTTAGCCCTCTGCACCCTGGAGTTATGAATCTGCCAGTTCACTAAATGTTTACTCAGAAGGGCAATTTCGTTTACAGAATACAGGAACACTTTAGCTATTACGACTCACCTTCCTCATTCCCCCATCTAGCTCTTTGAGTTCTCCTGAATGTGCCCCCAAGCACCTCTTGTTTAGTCTCATTCAGCAAATTAGGGAAGGTTCCAGTACATGTTTCTTATTCAGTAAATGCTGAGTGCACTGTAACCCAGGCCCACTGGAGAACAAATAAACCCATACAATGAACACCCACTTCCTGGCTTAACAATCTGTACTGGTTAGAATGGAACCTTCTAATATTAGGAATGGTAACATGAGGATCATTTCATAACTGCAAACACAGGCAAAAGCAATCGTGAAATTATGGATGACTCATTGTCAAAGGAACACTTGAATCATCTGATCAACCCCTAGGTTGATCAAATGGGGAAACTTCTAAACCAAATTCACACTGTGCCATTAGTCTTCTCTCTAATTGATTGTTATTGCCATTTCTGTCTTGACCACAGCAGATCTATTTTTAAACCTCTCACAATTCCCTCTTCACTAAGTAAAATGCTTTTTTTGCGAGTACCTTTTTCTTATTTCTTAATATATTTACTCATTTCCCCCCTCAAACTAGACAGTTAATGAGTTGAGGACACAGATTATTTCTTATTTATCTTAAATAAAACAATACCTGACACATAGTAGGTACTAGTACACACATGTTAAATATAGCATCAAATCTGCATTCTTTCCCAATGAAGGGAGTTGTTTCTAATAAGCTAAGAAAACCAAGATTTGGGTTGTATATCTCTAGGGTTCTATGAACACAGAAAAGTTGTAATGATATATATATATATATTTGAGAGAGAGAGGGAAGGAAGGAGGGAGGGAGGGAGAGAGAGAGAAAGAGGAAGAAAAAGGGAAGGAAGGATGGGGGTAGGAGCAAGAGAGAGGGTGAGAGAAAATATGTGCTAGATACTGTTATAGATTTGGAGACACAACAATGAACAAAACAACCGCAAATCCCTGCTCTCACAGAGTTCTCATTTGTGTGTGTTGGAGTAATAGACAACAACAAAATAAGTACAATACAACACTGTCAGATGGTGATAAATGTTATAGAAAAATAAAGTAGGGTAAGGGAATAGAGAATATTGGGTGGAGGGTAGGCTGTTGGAATTTTAAATGGAGTGGACAGGGAAGACCTTGTTAAGAAGATGAAATTTGAGGAAAAATTTAAAGGAGGTGAGGTAGGGAGGCTCGAGAATTTGGGTGAAGAATATTCCAGGTGGAAGGAACAGAAAGTGTAAGGTGCCTGAAGTGGGAGAGAACATGGACGTACCAGAATGGCATGGAGGCTAGTGGACCTGGAGTGGAGTAGGTGTTGATGAACGCATAGCAGAAGAGATCACAGGGGTGGCTAAGTGGGGCAGAATGGGTGGCAGAGGTGGGCGAACTTTGGAAGAACCTTTTAAGCCATTGTAAAGACTGACTTTTACTCTGACTGAGATGGGAAGCCATTGGAGAATTTTATCTGATTTATATTTTAAAGGGCCATTCTGGCTGCTTCGAAGAGGGCAGTGGGTGGCAAGGTAAGTGTGGAAGTGAGAGAACCAGTTAGGAAGTTAATAGGAAAGGCTTAGACCATGATGATGGAGGAGGAGTTAGTAGTGGTGAAAAAAGTCTAAATAGACTTTGAAGGTAGAACCAATGAGATTTATTTTCAGAGATTGTGAGCTATGGGGAGAGTCAAAAACTACCCCAAGTTGTTTGATCTGAACAACTGAGAGGATGGATGGAGTTGTCAGTAATTGAGAAGGGAACACCTGAAGGAGAGGTTTTGTGATGAAGGGGAAGAGGATCTGTCCATATTTCTGCATCTATCTATCTATCTATCTATCTATCTATCTATCTATCTATCTATCTATCATCTATCTATCCATCTATCTAATAAGCCCTATTTAATATATGAGATATAAAAACTCAGAGAGATTAAGTAATTTGCTGAAGGTCTCATACCTAACATGTTGTGATTTGGGGTTTAAAGGGAAGTATTTTAGACTTCGAAACTCCTATTTTCTCACCCAACTAGGCCTTTTTCATATATTAATCACTTTTAATTCTCACAACTTTACCTCATTTTTAAATTTAAAAAAATAAACAAACAAACTGAAGTTCAGAGAGTTAAAATAACTAGCTTAAGTCACATTAAGTGCCAGAGCAGAGATTCAAACTTGGTTTCTGACTCCCAAACCTATATTATTTCTATGAAACTATCTTCCCTATTCTCTATAGCTTACAGGTTGGTGGTAAAGATTAAATGTATTGAAGTACCAGCACATACACTGTCTGGAACAAAGTATGTTTTAAATAAATGATCTCAAGCGCTGACTGATATCAATGTCATTTGTTATATCATGTTTCACCATAAGGCAACTGTGACTTCATTAAAACACGGGCTCGAAATAATTTTTGTAGCCTCAAACATATTGGAAATATCTATTGCTATTTATTGAGTGAATCACAAAGGATGCAAATGAGTATATTATAAACCACGTATAGTGGACACTCCCACAATGCATATTGTTTCCTAGTAGAAGAGACATAAAAGTTGGAGCATGTGTGACTGAAAATACATATGGCTATTAAAGTGCCTTTTAGTAGAATAGAGCCTTGCAGAAGAGCCTCCCACCCTGTTGTACTGAGTGCTTTGTTCTTTGTTCCCTGACAACTTTTGCTTGTTATATGTCTGCAATTAACTCTGCACTGGACCATCTAAAGCATTCACATTTTGAATCACTTTGTTCTTTTCCCTCAAATGATGTTATAGATTCATTAATTTAAAAATATCTTGTCTTGCATTCAAATTAAATCTGATGCACCCTAACACCAGTTCTGATTATTTTTCTACCACACAAAATTTTTTTGCAAAAATTTAAAAAATCAATAGCATTAAATCCCTGTCTAAGAAGAAAAGTCTCAAATCAGTAACCTAAGCTTCCATTAAAAAAAAAAAAAAAAAAAAAAACT
The DNA here is from genome assembly GCF_036562045.2 of Rhinolophus sinicus. NCBI lineage: Eukaryota > Metazoa > Chordata > Mammalia > Chiroptera > Rhinolophidae > Rhinolophus > Rhinolophus sinicus. Next base: position 139,028,477 of record NC_133756.1, read on the forward strand.
AGAGAAATAGGAGTAAAATAAACCCAAAGCAAGCAGAAGGAAAGAAATAATAAAGGTAAGAGCAGCAATCATAGAAATTGAAAACAGAAAATAAAACAAAAGATGATTCTTTGAGATTAATAAAATTGATAAGCCTTTAGCAATATTTAACCAAAAAAAAAAAAAAAGAAGAAAAAGAGAGAGATAGACCGTAAATTACTAATATCAAGAATGAAAGAGGGAATATAATTATAGATCCCATAGACTTTAAAAAGATATTAAAGGAAAACTAAGAACAACTCTATTGACACAAATTCTAAAACTTAGATGAAATAGAACAATTCATTGAAAACAACACACTACCAAAACTCACCCAAGATGTAATAGATAACTAAAACAATGCTATGACAATTAAAGAAATTGAGTTTGCAGTTGAAAATTTTTTAAAAGCAACCTCCAGGAACAGATGGTTACACTGGCAAATTCTACCAAATATTTAAAGATGAATTAACAGCAATTCTACACAATCTCTTCCAGAAATCAGAAGAGAAGAGAACACTCCCAACTTAATTTATGAGGCCAGCATTACCCAGGTACCAACCCTAGACCAAAACAGCACTAGAAAACAAAACAACAACAACAACAAATACTACAGGTCAAATATGCTTTATGACCATAAATTCAATAATACTCAATAAAATATTAAAGAATTGAATATTTCAATATATAAAACAGTTTTACACTATAAGTGGAGAGTATACTGGGACTATGAGACAGGTTCAATATTGGGATATCAGTCAGTATAATCCACCATATTAACAATCTAAAGAAAAAAATCACATAATCATATCAATTGATGCAGAAAAAGTATTTGACAAAATTCAACATCCATTTATGAGCAACATTCTCAAAACACTAAGAATAGAAGGAAACTTTTTTAACCTGATGAAAGGCATCTACAAAACACCTAGCTAACATCATAGTTAATATTGAAAAACTGAATGTTTTTCCCCTAAAATTGGTAACAAGGTAAGTATATCCAATTTCACCAATCACCATGGATGTCCTAACCAGTGTAATAAGGTAAGAAAAAAAATTAGCCAAACACATTTTCAGATGAGACGATTGTCTATGCAGAAAATCCCAAGGAATCTACAAAAGAACTCTGAAACTAGTAAGTTTAATGAGGTTGCAGGATACAACGTCAACACATAAAAATCAAATATATTTCTTTATACTGGCAATGAACAAAGTTTTAAAAATTATATTAGCTCCTTAAAATGAAATACTTTGGTATAAATCTTTTAAAAACCATGAACAGGGTCTGTATGCTGAAAACTACGAAACCCTGATAAGAAAAATAAAAGAAGACCCAAATAAATGGTGAGATATATTATTTTATGGATTGAAAGAATCAGCATAGCAAAGATGTAACTTTCCCTAATTGATCTATAGATTTAATGCATTTCCAACCAAATCTCAGCACTATTTTTATAGACACAGATAAGCTGATTGTAAAATTTATATGGCAAGGCAAACGAACTATAATAACCAAAACAATTTTGAAAAAGAGTAATAAAGTTGCAGAAACCACACTATCAGGCTTTAAGATTTATTATAAAACTACAGCAATCAATTCAGTGTGATATTGGCAAAAGGATAGACACATAGATCAATGGAACAGAACAGAGAACCCAGAAATGATTCACACAAACATGCCCCAGTGATTTTTTCACAAAGTTGTGAAAGCAGTTCAATGGAGAAAGGATACCTTTTGACAAATAGTATTGAAACAACTGGATAACCATATACAAAAAATAAACCAAACACAAAAAACCTTGATCTTAACTTCAAATTTATATAAAATTAGCTCAAAAATGGGTCATAGACCTACATGTAAAACAGAATTATAAAATTTAAAAGAAAAAAATGGGGAAGAACTTTGTGACCTGGGGTTAGACAAAGAGTTCTTAGATGTGATACCAACAGCACAATAAATAAAAGAAAAGATTGATGAATTAGATTTAAGCAAAATGAAAAACTTTTGCTCTATCAAAGACACTATTTTGAGAATGAAAAGACATGTTACTGACTGGGAGACAATATTTGCAAATCATGTATCCAACAAAGGGCTTGTATCTAGAACATAAAAAGAACTCTGTAAAGAGTTTTTTGAGTTTTTACGGAACTCAACTGTAAGAAAACAAACTAATCAATCTAAAGAAAATACTGTGTTTTATGAATTAGAAGATTCAACATAGTAAATATTTAATTCTCCTCAAATTTATCTATAGATTTAACTCAATTCATGTCAAAATCTCACTAGGATTTTCTGAAGATACATAAAAGTGCATTCTAAAATTTATATGGCAAAACGAACTAAAATATGCCAAACAAATTGGGCAAAAGGATGGCAAATAAGCACATAAAAAATGTTGATTAGCCCCTTGGGAAATATGGATTCAAACCACAATAAGATACTACTGCACATCTATTAGAATACCTAAAATTAAAAAATACATATATTGATGGGGCTGCCAGTTGGCTCAGTTGGTTAGAGTGCAGTACTTACAACACCAAGATCACTGGTTCGATTCCCACATGGGCCAGTGAGCTGTGTCCTCCACAACTAGATTGAAAACAGCCACTTGACTTGGAGCTGAGCTGCACCCTCCACAACTAGATTGAGGGGGGAAAAAAAACAATGACCTGACTTGGAGCTGATGGATCCTGGAAAAAAAACCACAGTTCCCCGATATTCCCCAATAAAAATTAAAAAAAATACAAAAAAATACACACACACACACACACACACACACACACACGTTGCCAAGTACTGGTGAGGCTGTGGAGCAACTGGAAATTTCATGCATTGCTGGAAACAAAATGAAATAGACACTCTGGATAAGATGTTTGGCAGTTTGTTATAAAGTTAAACATATATTTACCATATGACCGAGCAATCCCATTCTTAGGTATTTTCCCCAAAGAAGTAAAAACTTATGTTCACATAAAAAGGCATACATAAACTTTCATAGCAGCTCTATTCATAATCACCAAGAACAGGAAACACCCAAATGTACTTCAGTGGTGACTGCATTACGTAAACAACATGCCACATTTATACAATGGAGTACTATTTAGCAATAACAGGAACAAACTACTTTAAAACAAAACAGTTTTGGTGAATCTAAAAAGCACTATACTTATTGAAAGAAGCCAGCTTCAAGAGAAGACGTACTGTTTAATTCCATTCATACACCATTCTCTAAAAAAACTTTGGTATCGGAAAAGATTGGTTATTTCTAGGGGTAAAGAATGAGAGTGTGTGACTACAAACAGATAACACAGGGGAATTTTAGGGAGGCGGGGATATGGAACTGTTCTGCACTTTCATTGTGGAAGTAGTTACACGAATCCATACACATGTTAAAATTCACAGAACTATATACAAAACATTCAATTACATTGCATATTAATTTAAAAATGAAATAAATAAAATAGTTACTTGAGGAAATTTTGGTGCTGAAGGACTTAAGAAGTAGGAGCTTAAAATAAGTTTCTCCAAAACTTGGTTGCATTTATTCCCTGGATTGTCTATATCCATCTGTGAGAGAGAGAGAGAGAGAGAGAGAGAGAGGATTCGTTTATGTGCATACACATGTTAATGAAGTTGGAGAGCCTTTGGATGAAATATAATGATTTAGTTCTATATACATTGGCCTTAAGCTATTTGTGGGGTATGTCAGGTGGAGATATTTGTTGTATACATTTGAAGAACTCAGGAGAGAGGTAAGGGTGGGAAATTCCATTTAGGAAATTAGGGGTGTGGATGAAAGAATACCAGAGGGAATATGAGAAGAAGAAGTCGTGAATGAGATTGAAACAAGAGTAGGAAGAGAAATAAGGCATCAGAGAGAAAGGGATCGTACAGGCCAAGAGAGGTCAATAAGAAGAGTCAGCAATCCCTAATGGCATGGAGAAGTTGAGTAAGATGAAGTTTGAAAAGTCATCATAGTATTTGGTACCTAGGAGGTCACTGGTAATGCAGCCAAAGCACTTTTAGTGTTGGGGGTGGGGGATGGGGCCAGAGGGACATAGGTTTAGGAGTAAATGAAAGGTAAGGAAGTGCCTTCATAAAACCTTGGCTTATCTGGATTTGCATTCTTGAATAAGGTTAGGTGTGAAGATTACTCTTACCTCAAATCACCACACCAAGCTAAATCAACATTTCAGTGAAATTAGCATTTCTGGCAAAACTTGAAGTCAAATAATAATTGCGTGTGTTTAGGATTCAAACGTTACCTATTCTTGCAAGACTCAAAATTAGTAAGTGAATTCAACACTGCTAATTGAGAACCTACAATGTTGCCGACAATGAAAGGTATGCAAAGATGTATGCATGAAATAAGTATGCAATGAAAGGTATGCAAGAAATAAGAACTGAGTTGATTTAACCTAACCTCTTTATTTGAAACAAGAAGAAACTGAGTCTCAGAAATGAAATAACTTGGCCAGGATTATGCTTAATCTGCTTTCCTCCTCTTCCACCACCTATTTTACTAGTTCCCAAATCGTCCCTTTTACATAAAGCTAGTATCCACCCCAAGTATAGAACACATACGCAGATACTCATAACCTCACATGTGGTCCCTAGATGAATTTGTGTAGTTGGCTGAACCAGAAATTTATGGAAAGAAGGTGAATTACTTTGGCAGTAAATAGGCAGCAAATTCACTGTGTAGAAGGCGTAAATGTGGTCTTGATGGATGATATAAACAGAAAGAAGAGGTACAAAGAAACAGACTGCCTTCTGAAATCTACACAAGACCTCTGGCAGAAAAACATTGGGATAGATATGTACATATTAACAAATATCCGACACTCTCTCTTCCTGAACTTTATCTTTCTAGAATTTTCTGCTAAAGCTCTGTAAGTTCTTGTGGTTTACTCTAATGAGAGAGACTGTTCCCTTAATATAATTCCAGATAGTGTTTTAGGAAAGCCAGGAGTAGGACAATTTGGCTGGAGTTTTGCTAGAAGATGCATTGGAAGGGGAGAATGGATGGAGACTTTTCAATTTGAGATTAGGTTAGAAGTTCAGTGAATAAAGCATCTGAGTGTTCAAGTTAGATGGTGAACCTCTGCTTGAGTTCATTCAATTACCTACGAGTCGTGTAACCTTAAATAAGTGTCTTGACCTCTCTAAGCCTCACTTTCCTCCTCCGTAAAATAGGTACTATGTGAGGGCCGAAGAAACTACAGATGGTATACTTATTGTAGTGCCAGGCTTATTCAATGGAATACTTCATAAACGTTAGGCTTTACTTTTATTGTTAATTAGGAGTGTGGTTTTATGCTGTAGGAAATGGCCAAAGACAACACAAATTAACATGTTCAGGCACAAATAGTTCCTGTCTTTTGTAAATTGATCTTTATGTGGCTTAAGCTGGCATGGCTAGGCCCCTCAATGGGAATTGTAGACATATTTAGAGTTGAATGCAAAGACCTGAGCTCAACTGGGATAAATGATGAAACAATACTAAAGATATGAATGGAAAGAGACACTATAATAGAGGACTGGGGGGAGAGGTGGAGGCATTATTTGTCAAGTGCACCAATGTCCACAGCAAACTGGGCCTGTGGGAGGAGGGGACACTGGATGGCAGTCAGTGCTGTAAAAGGGGCCTGGAGAGAGAGAGCAGCACGAGTAAGCTACAGATTGAATTTCTCTAGGACAATGAGGAGATTATAATGTTCTGAGAGATTACTCAAGCTTAGAAACAGGAAATAGTAAGAGCTCATCTTCCTACCTCTGAGAATTTATGGTGTTAAATGCTGTGTTTCCAGTGTCTTTTATTCATCCATTCCGTTGTAAAGATTTTTTTAAAAATTAAGATGACAAAACAGAGGTGAAAAATGACCACCTGATTTGTTTGTTGTAGCTTTACCCTTGGACTCCACAGTAAGGAGGTGATGGGGCAGGAAGTGCAATTTATATTTCTTTCATCAACCACTGCTGCGACTTAGGTATTTAGTGTACGTGTGCTTACACACAGATGCAGGCAGAAGAAAGGTATTTTATAAAACTCATTTATGAAGACTTGTAGTTGCATCTTTCAAAAAATTCCTGTTCCAGTCATGAGGTTTTTTTAAAAGAAAAAAAAAAATTTTATGGGAATGTAATTCAGTTACTTCCCTAGAAGTAAAATTCCTTGGTAGACCAGGAAACTCACTAACAAGCCCCAGTGGTCCTCAGCACTAGCTGTACTATAAAATCAGCTATTGAACTTTAAAAAATATATGTGCCTGGCCTGGGCTCCACTCCAGAGTATTAAATTAGACTCTCCAGAAGTAATTTCCTTTAATTTACTCTAAAAGAATCTAAAATTTTTAAAAATAGAGTTGGCACAACATTTCTGGCTCTTCTGGTGAAATTCCTGGCTTAATGAATCTTCTGTGAATAACTTTCAGAGTATTAAAATTTTGCAAACCCTGACCCACCATATCTATCTTAAGGAATAGAGCAGGTCATGGATGCATACAAAAATTTATCAACCGTGAATCATTGCCACAATGTTTTCAATAGTAAAAATTGAAAATAATCTAAATGTACAACCACTGAATATTTTTTTAATTATGGTTCAACCACTTAATGAGCTACTTTGCAGCCATTAAAATTAGTGTTGTAAGAGAACTATTTAATGCATATAACATGCATGCGATTTATTAAGATGTTATACAATACTATATTTGGTGAGATACACTCATTAGTAAAAAACAAATCTATAACCTATACGAATAGAAAAAAGACTTGAGATATATATATTCCAAAATAGTAACATTTATTATAAGGTGTTAGGATAGGAAATGTGATAGTTTTTATAGCCTTTCTTAGGCCTAATATTATTTTCCAGATTTTCTATACTATACATAAATTATTTGTATAATAAGAACAAAGTTACGACACTAAAAGCAGTTATAGAAATCTAAAAGAGATTCAGATGAAAGATTACCCTATAGAGCCTTCCACTTCATATGTTTAAAGTAACTGACAGCTTCATTTTGCATATGCTACCTGTGTGGATATATCTCATAGGTAAAATAGCCTTACAGAAACACCTGTGATTTTTCTGTGACAGTAACCCTAGGCAGGTCCTTGTCCAATGTATGACTGATTTAGGAGAGAGAGTCTGGAACAACTGGCTTAATTTGGCAGACAGAAGAAGATGGAATTTTACGCTCTGTGATTGGTTTTTGCAGTTGTTCTGAACTAGCAGGCTTCTTTCTTCCTTAATGTTTTATAGTTAGGAACAGCTGCTACAAGCTTTGCACAAAATTTCTTCCTCCTCTCAACACCTCAGCCCTGGGAGTAAACTCCATCTCTGTAGTTAAGGCAGACAAGGAGGTAGGCTGGCAAATTTGTACACCACTTCTGCTTGAAATCATATAATTTCAGTCTTCTGTGGAAGAACTGGACTGCTTTGATATGGTGGTATAACACTAACCTTTTCCTATAAAATGTCCTTCAACATTTAGATTGGGAGAACACAACAATATTAATTGATTGGGTTAACGTAAATAATCCTAAAAGTGAGCAGACTCCCTTCTCCCAAACTGACTGGAGTTCAGATCAGCTAAGAAGCTCAGGATGAGTTTAAGACTGCACTGTCTGAGGGTATGTCACTGTCCCGTGGGAGAAAAGGAGATGAGGTGCGGTTGATGGTAGTAACTTTGTGGGCTAAAAGGAAAAAAGAACTATTCCCATTCCCTTGTATACGAGGTCTGTCAATCAAGTTTGCAAACTTGTTGCACCGATGTTGCTAACCTTTTTTGATATGACAGGGATTATTCATTATGAATTTGTACCAACAGGACAAACAATTAACCAAGTTGACTATTTGGAAGTGCTGAAAAGGCTGCATGAAAAAGTCAGATGACCTGAACTTTTTGCCAACGATTCATGGCTCTTGCATCACAACAATGCACCAACTCACACGGCACTGTCTGTGAGGGAGGTTTTAGCCAGTAAACAAATAACTGTATTGGAACACCCTCCCTACTCACATGATCTGTCCCCCAACGACTTCTTTCTTTACCTGAAGATAAAGGAAATATTGAAAGGAAGACATTTTGATGACATTCAGGACATCAAGGGTAATACGACGACAGCTCTGATGGCCATTCCAGAAAAAGAGTTTCAAAATTGCTTTGAAGGGTGGACTAGGCGCTGGTGTCCGGTGCATAGCTTCCCAAGGTGAGTACTTCGAAGGTGACCATAGTAATACCCAGAAAAGAGGTATGCAGCACTTTTTCTAGGATGAGTTCACGAACTTAATTGTCTGACCTCGTATGTTTCTTGTTTTGTATATGTTGAAATAGGCTTGTTCCCAAACTGGTGGAATCGGAAAGTCCCCATGGTTTCTCTACCCAAGAGAAAGGTGCATCTAGAGGCGTGGGCCTCTGGTGAGAGCTTGAAGAGTCACTGATAACTTTCCAACCCAACCTCCCAACAACCCTCTGAGTGGGACTGGGGGAACTTTGGAGAGGGCAGAATCTGAGTGAAGATGAGTCTTGGAAATCATCTGCCTACTTGTATAATTTCCCAGATAATGAAGCTTGCACCAGTTTACCCAAGAATACCCAGGGTAGGAAAGATGGAATTCAAACTTTGCTAAGCCAGTGTTTGCTCTGTGACTTCTCTTAGGCCCTTGCATACAGTGCTATCTCTCATGATGAAATGGGAGAACTATAGGGAGGAAGACAGTATCTGACCCCCCAAACTCACAGGCCGATGAGAGGAGATCCCTCAGAGTATGCACTGTAAAAAAGGAGGAAGGGTCTGGGGAAAGGGCTGGAAGGGAGAAAACTAAAGAACAATTGCCAGGCTCAGGTGTGAGGTGACCAGGTCTGCCTCAGGCGATGGCAGTTCAGATAGGAAGGAACGACCAAATATGAGAACACCAAGGAAGATTTGACGACATTTGGCTATAGACTAGCTCCCTCTGTTCTTCCTTAAATTAAATGAGATGAAAAGCACATAGCACCATTTCTAGTAAGTATTCCGTAAACATGAGCTTTACTGATCATAAACTGGATACATATAAGCTAATGAGAAAGTTCCTGTACTTGAATGTGCCATGACCCCATTTCTAGGCCAGTTTTATATTTTTGCTGTACTGCCAGAAGGTTAGCATTAAAGGCATATTAAGCTATATAAATTAAAGATACACTATAATGCAAATATATCTGTGGAACATACTAATACTTGTCTTCAAAGACATGTCACTTTTTTCTCTCCCTTTTTCAACATCTGTACACACACATACACACACACACACACACACACACACACTCAAAACTTCCTATATATACATAAGGTATAATAGCATTCTCTAGAAATGGATACACATGTACTAAGCTATCATGAAGTTTATATGCCCTTAAAGAAATATTAGTTTTATCTACTATATCTCTTTATAATATACTATATGTCTGTATGTATATCTACTTATTATTCTGTCACTCATGATGATTTTCTGGGTTCCTACAGGAAATGACCTGTGTATTTTGTGATCAATGCAAGGACAGATTTTGCATATGTAAACTGTATTTAGTACATAGTCTATGAATTAAAATGTCATAACTTAAAATATCGCCTTTCGTATTCACATGGTATGCATTATTATTGAACAAAAACTTATCTGCACATTCATTTTGTGGAGATAAGTTTTATAAATGTGATGAATGAATTTTTTTCCCTTTATTTCTCAAAATGACAGTGTAAAGAAATGGTATTTCTTTTGCCTGGCGATGAGACTACCCATATTTCCATATGAATACTATAGAAGTAATGGGAAGCTGCTGTATCTCATTTCCAATGAGGCCACAGGAGAAAATGATTGTAGCAGGAAGTTGTGGTTTGGCTTTAAAATGCCTTTACTGTGAGGTAGCACAGAAAGAATGGGCCATTAAAGGAGTTTGCGTATTCTCTCTTTTTTTGATGTTTCAAAAAGGCAACAAGTTATCTGAGATTAATTAAGTCATTCTATTCTGTAGCCCATTTTAAAAAGAAAAGTCCTTCTCTCAATAATCTTCTGTTGAGGTGGTGGGTGGGTCGAGGTAGGCAGTTTTATTTCACTCTGACCCCGATTCTCCTTTTCTTCCCCTCACTACACCAGCTGAGTGCACCAGGGATGGCAATTATGACGATGGAAACCAATCAGAAAGCTGGTCAGAGACACCATGGAGCCTGGTATTAAAATATGAGGGGGACCTATCCTATTTGCTTCCTCGAGAAATTACTAGGGTACATGCATTTTGACAATGGGAGCTGAGGTCGAAAAGAAGTCATGAAATAGAGGAGGGTGGTGACCCGCCACTTGCTAAAAAAAGTAACAGACAGTATGAGTAAGCAGAGGAGCCGATGGCTAAAGAAAGGAAAGAGATGGAATAGATGCAGGAGAGAGAAAGTAAGAGTGCTCATGTGACTAATGAGAAAACTGCTTTAATTCATAATGGCTTTCCATACTGTGTCAAGCACCCTACCATCTTTTTTCTGAAGGAATGTGAGTCTCTGTATCAACTGGATGAGTTTGGCCACAAGGAAGAGAAAACCCAACTTAAAGTGATTTAAACGAGGGTACATTTATTTTCTCACATAACACAAAGTCTAAAGACCAGGATGGTTTTAGGGTGGTTGTGTGATGTCTTCAGGGCCTCAGTTTCATTCCATCTTTCCTATTTGCTATACTGAATACTTTGGCTTTTGACTAAGGCTTGTTCCCTCATGGATGCCAGAGGCCTTTAGCAGCTCCACTTATCAATGTTATTTCTTCAGAAGTATATTTCCCAGAACCTCCTAACCTGTATTAATGTGGACTGATTGCTCCCTAGACCTCCTGCTCTTCTGTCATGCTGAACTCTCTCTACCTCATGCTGGAGTTCCCTGGGTCTGTTTCTTGTGCTGAAGCTCTTGCTTCCCAGATTTCTTATCTTTCAGGTTCTTGGTTTATTCCCTTGTTTTGGTGGGGTAAATCCTCCATTAGTTTTTTTGAGATGGAATACATGGGAAATCAATTTCTTGAGACCTTGAATAGTTGAAATATCTTTATCTTAATATTTGATTGATAGATTGCCTAGGTATAGATTATAGTTTGGAAGTAATTTTCACTCAGAGGTTTAAAGGCATTGCTTCACACCCTCCCAGCTTCCAGTACTACTGTAGAGAAGTCCAACGCCATTTTGATCTTGAACCTTAGTATATAATTTTCCCCCAGCTTTATATGCACTCTTTGTCCCCAATGTTTTGAAATCTCATGATAATATGTCTTTTTGAGGGCCTAATTTTACTAATTATGTTTGGCACTCAGTTGGACCCTTCCATCTATAAAGTTATGACCTCCTGGGATTACTTATTATTATTGTTATTATTGTTCTTTCATTATATCCTTCCTCTATGGTTTGTCTTTCTTTTCTCTGAATTCTAATATTTGGATATTGGACTTCTTTACTCTACTATTGCTTCTCCTCCATCTGCCTTTTTTTTTTTTTTTTTTGCTTTTTCTTCATTTTTAGGGATATTTCCTCAGCTTTATCATCTAACCCTTTTATTGAAATTTTTTCTCTCTCTTATTTTTAATTTTCAAGACTTCTTTTCTGTTCTTTGCATCTCTCCCTTACCTCTTTTGTTAAAAATAGCATCCTTTTCTCTCTCTGGGGATGTTGATGATGGTTCCTTGAAGTTTTCTTCTCTCAGTATCATAGCTGTGCTTTACAAATTGCTTTTCTGTATTTGCCTTGTTAGAGCCTTCCTCTGACAACCCTTTATACTCTAATCTTACTTAGAAGTGGGCCATTAAGAAGCTACTTGGAAACACTTTGCACATGATTGGGTCTTGTCAACTGTGAGCTTCACTGTTGTGTGATCTGCTGGGGCAGATTCACTACTAGAGGAATTCTTGACATCATGACCTTTAATTTTTTTCTCTTGGCTTGACAGGTTACCCGGAGAAGAATCTTCCAGTCTCTTGCTTGGATTCCTTTATAATCTGGAAATTCCTTTATAATCCTGACTGCCAGCATTTTGGGAACCCAACATGAAGAAGAGCCCTAAGGTTCTCAATAATGAGTATGTGAAATCTCACTTAGTCTCCTTGTTTTCAATATACCACCCTGTCCTTAACTTTGCTTGGTGTTTTCTAATCCAGATTCTCTGACTCCTCTGGAGAGTAACCCCTCAGTGTGTGGGGGGTGCAATTACTAGATAAGCAGAAGGGATTTGCAGATGGATGGCTTTTCCTTTTTTCTATCTATCTTCCTTCCTTCCTTCCTTCCTTCCTTCCTTCCTTCCTTCCTTCCTTCCTTCCTTCCTTCCTTCCTTCAACAGATTTTAAAAATCCTTTTGTTTTGATCTTTATTCCTTTGGCCAGAATTTCCACTCCTTGAGACTTTGGGGCATTCTTGTAAAATTGGGTTCCTTCTCAGCTTTCTCCACTGATGGCTTAGAATTTAGCTTTCTGGGGTCTGCTAAGTCAGTTCCTAGTTGTCTGCATGCTTTTTCACTTTTAAAATTTTGTCGGTCTCCTCTCCTCTCCTCTTGTTCTTACAAATCTATGCCTTAAAGGAAATTCCTTTATTGTCTTTTCAGTGGGGTTTTGAAAGGGATGAGTGGTGAATACATGTATTTAATCTGCTATCTTTATTGTGAAGCCTTTTGGACATACTTTTTAAGACTAAAGACATTTTTCCAGGAATTTCTCTCCCACATCATTGGCCAGGGTGCGCTACACACTCACGGCTAAACCAATCACTGGCAAAGGGAATGAGGTCACTTTAATTGGCTGAGACAAATTGCAGTTCACGCCTGGCGGTGAAGAGGAGACCCTTCCCTGAGCACAGGGCTTTGTGGAGGGAGAATAATATTCAAAATATTCAATATTGGATATAGCACCAATCGGAACAAATAAAACCCTCTGAATACTCAAGTGAAATCTGCTTCTGCCAGCAAGGAAGAAGACAGGAAAGAATTTGTGTAGGCCACCAAAGGTGGCTGAAAAAGCCTCTGTTCCTAGCCCCTAAACAGCAATCATAGAAAATAAAGCGCAAAACTGCTTTGGAGAAAGGACCAAATCATCTCATAAAAACCATTCCTGCCTGTAAAAATTTTCACCCCAAACAGAGTTACTCCATTTACTATTTTCTTAAAGCAGTCTACCAACCTCAACTGAACACCATTGCAGGGGGCCAGAGTACATACAAATTACAGAGTTGAGGGCACTTTCCAATTCTGGCACAACAGAAGGCTTTATGTAAAAGGTTGTTCCAGTACTTTAAGAGTGAACTTTGGGAGAAAGGTTCTGCCTCGGTGGTATTTACAACTAATTGGCTTTATCTCACTTGCCAGTTCTTGATTGATGATGGCTGTCTAAAGGGCTGGCTTGAGTAGAACTCTGAGTTTAGGCTGAAATCAGCTGAGAAAAGCTCTGTGCTCCTTGAGCAATGTGTGTGGGGATATTGGCATGGAGAGTGCCAGTACATGGGCTGCACATTTTCTCTCTTCTTTTAGACCATTCTCATGAGGGCCAAGGCTCCGTGGAATCACTGGAGCTGACGCTTTCAGGTTGCAAACTGTACCTAAGACAAGGAGATGACCTTTCTTCTTGTATGACGTTCCCAGTTGGGAAAGAAGAGCATCCTCCAGGAAGAATTCTCAGGAATTTTGCTAACATCAGGGTCAGAGGACAAGGAACTTTTGTTGAGCTCCATATTTGAGAAGAAAACTAGAAGAAAGAGGTTCAAGAGTGTTTCATTTACTCTGAAATAAAACATGGCTGAGAGAACTGTAAACTCTTTCCAGGACTCGGTGACTAACAACACCAAGTTTGCTATTTTACTTTCCTCGAGGTAATTATCAGTCAAACAACTTGTCTTCTTTGAGTCATCAAATATGATAATGGGTAGGGACAGCCACCAGCCTGGGTGCAACGCGATTCCAGGGGACTCGGTTAGTAGTGGCAGTTATTACAGGAAGGGAATGGCACGTTGGCTCTCTGGTGCCTGCTGTCAAGAGAAAAGACAATGTGAGGAACCGCTGGAGAGGGAGCTCTGGCTGCGCAATAGAAAGGCCCTTGTGGAGGTTTCCAAATAGAGTGACTTACACTGTTCAAAGCACTTCGTCACTCTTATCTCATAATTCCATGACAACTCTTTGAGTTAGGCACAGTTGATATTTTTAGCTGTGTTTTCCTAATAAGTAAATTAATTTTCAGAGAAGATAAAGAACCCAAGGTACATGGCTACATGGAATTTGATCTAGGACTAGAAACAAGTTCTCCCAACCTATAAATCAGGGCTTTCTCATTCTGCCATAATCCACTGGCACCTAAAATAGCACTTCTTGGTCTGGAGGATGTCTAAGAGTATATTAATCAAAGATGGGGGTGTGGGTAAGGAAGAGTGTTCTAAGCAGAAGGAACAGCTCTTGCAAGGCCCTGAGGAAGGAGAAAGAATGGTGCTTCCAGAGAACCCAAAGCAGACCAGTACGTCTGGAGTAAGAAAAGCAAGGTGGCCATTGGTGTGAGATGAGGCTAAATGTGTAGTAGGGGCCAGATCATGAAGGACATTAAAGGCTTGTTTTCCACTTCTTCAGCTAGATCTGCCTACCACCACCTGCAGATTCCTTCCTAAGTAGCACCAGCGTACTCTTTTTTTTGAAACTTTGGTACATCAAATGATTGGTACACCAAAAAGTTTGGTACGCCAACCTGCAGCCACTGGTGGCAGGTGGGGGGTAAGGCATGGGATTATAGTAAGTATATAAATCTACTTGTACAACAATCTTAGTCTGAATACATAACATGTTTTACACTTTTATGGATTATTCTCTTCTAAAGGAATATAGATGCTGTTGTGATGAATAAAACTCAAATTCATTTCAAAGTACTACTGAATCCCTAGAACATTTTGGCTGTGATGTAATATAACCCCTACATTTCTGGCCTCATCAGCCTGTGACAACAAATACAGTTGCAGCTCCTTTTGCTCTACAAATTGTTGTGGATTGAAAATTGCCCCACTGAAAATATCATCCAACTATTTCTGAGTGTTTCCATGAACACGGAATAGGTCTCTTGGGGTCTTCCTACCTGAGCTTTTTATCATGTGTCTATACTCTTTTCCCTACTCAGCTTCTCTCATAGCATCCTGCTCTTCTGAGCCCACCTTTGTTCACCCCCAACTTCCATTACCCCATCACTACCTTTTTACGTTCCCATCACTGGTGTCTCCCCTGCTATATTCGTTTATTCCCACTGGTCATGTCGACACTGCTACTGTTGGGCACAAAGCCTCCGATAGCTTGCTCTTTGCTTCTATCTGAAGTCTGACATAACCCGAGGTTGGAGGGTAGCCCTGTCACTTCCCGGAGGTTGAGCTCCCCTCCAGCTAACATCTTATGCACTTCTGTGTCCACAGCTGCGGTTGCTATAACTAATGCCAGCACAGATGTTTGTGGAAAGCAAAGACTTGCTCTGATTACCCTCTTCCAGGCCCCTGCATTGTACAAGGGCAGCTTACTCTCAGCAATGAAACTTCTCTGAATGTCTCCACACACAAGATTCCGGTCCAACTGACCCTGCATAAAGAGAGGAAGGCTTTTGTTCTTATAGTCAAGGCGTCAGTAAACTATGACTCAGGGTCCAAATCCATTGTCCATCTGTTTTTGTAAATAAGATGTTACTGGAACACAGCCACACTCATTTATTTACATATAGTCTATGACTGTTTTCACACCATAGTGGCAGAACTGCAAGGTCATGACAGCGGCAGTATGGCCTGCAAAGCCAAAAATATTCACTATCTGGGTCTTAACAGATAAAGTTTGTCAACCCTTTATTTAGTCTTTAGGCCTGCCATATTTTCTGCCTGGAGAGAAACTTCTGTCTAGTGGAAACATCATTCCCCTCAAGGGAGAATTGATATTCCTCCCCGCTAAGGTATGGTCTTGTCTTACGATCTCTACCTAAAATCACACTCTGCAAATATAGGGATAATTTTTCTGAAAGCTGTGCTCTTCTGTCTTATCTATAGTAACCTTGTTATATGTACTTTTTGTATAAGTCAGCAATAGTATAATTACAATCATGTTAATAGTTTTTCTATCTATCATTTATCTATCTCTCATCTATCTATCTAAACACAACTTGAATTATATATACACGTATACATCTGTGTAATATAGTATTTTCATAAAAATATGACTAACTTTGTTCACTGAACAATAAAAGAGAAATATCATTATTTTAAATGGTTTTATTATCTATTTATTTAATAAGTCTTCTACTACTGTGCATTTAGGTAGATCACAATTTTAACCTTCTTTGTTCTAATTTACACTTTCTCCAGAAAGATTTCATTTTGCTCCAGCATAAGTGCCAGGGAGGCTCTCATTGGCCCATCTATGGCCATGTGACCGTTAATGGGGCAGAGGTACTATGCATAGGGAATAGCACATTCCAACTGACCTTGCTGGGATCAAGGCCTGACCTTGGAGTTTGAATGTGGGGTCAGCCCTACACAATACAAACTAGTAAACAAAGGTTCCTCAGACAAGGTAATGTCAGACTTCTGTAGATAGACACAAACTTATTTTTTCCTGAGGTTTGCAGAATAAAGAGCTGGATATGAAGATGCCAGGGCTTTAGCTGCCTCCTTTTTCCTCAGCTGGGGCTCCCAACTCTGTTACAGTCTTACATCCACCTCAGTCACTGCACCAGACCAACTATAACAGGGGGGATACCTTGCCAGCCACAATTTATTATTCTGTAGTTCAGTGGGAAAATGAAATATTCAATCGACAGATGGCTACTGATCATTTTCAAGACAGTAGGCTAAATGCTAAGGATAGAATGGTAAGCAAGAAGAGTCTTCACTGTCCTGGGACTTGTAACAGAGGAGTGAGACAGCGAGAATTACAACAAGGCAGGATGATGTATGATAGAGCAAATATGTGATGCTTTAAGAGCACATTGCTAAGGCACTCACGTGACTCTGGTTTATAGAGAGGTGATGATATCTTAGCTGAGATTAAAGGAGAGCTGGCATACCCAGATGAAGAAACTGGAAAAGTATTCTAGGCAGCGGAAACAGCACTTTGCAAAGGCCTGGAGGAAAGAAAATGTTTAGAGAACTGCTCATTGTTTAGTATTCCTGGACCACAGAATATTAGGGTGCCTGTGGTGAGAAACAGGACTGGAGAAATGAGTGAGGACCAATTCATGAAAAGAGTTGTTAAGTCATGTCAAGTGTTCAGACTATCCTGAGAGACACAAAGTTACAGGGAATGGTTCTAAAATGGAAGGTAGAAGATAGGATCAGATTTATACTTTAAAAAATTTACTCCAGTTTCAGTGACAAGAGTAAAATCAGGGTAAGAGAGCAAAACTGGAGACAGAAAGATCAATGAAGAGTCTGTCCCAGCAATTCAGGGAAGAGTTGATGGTGGCCTGAAGCAAAGCACTCGCAGTGAAAATGATGGCATGGGTTTGAGAACTGTTGGGGAGGTAGTTTATCGGGTATTTTAATCTCTCTTTTCTGGGATCTAGCCCTCAAGCTCCAGGTACCACAGTTCTGATCATGGATCTTCTGCCTTGTTTCTAGAGTCTCTCTATTCCTCATGCTCTCTCTGATTCTTCTTCTTGCACCCGCCGAGCACTAGCGTACAGTTCTCCTACTTTTGCCTGATTGCTGGGGCTCTGCTACATTTGATGGTCCTTCATGAAGCAGTTGGAGGACGTCTAGCACCTGCCCCCACCTCCCACCCCCGCCCCAATTCTTCTCTTGCTTTGGTCCACATATAGAAGATGCTGCTTACTTGGATTTGCAGTGCCTTCTGATATCATAGACTGGAGCCTCTGTAGGATTCCATGATTTCTCTCTCAGCCTGACACTTTTGCTAGCAGCTATGTATTTCAGAGAATAAATCTAGGTCCAAATTCAACTTTTCAATGTACTTGACTATTTTGTCAGTACTTGAGATGTGCTGAGCCAATCCAAGATACAATAAAAGAAGAGTAGGTAAATGTCCTGTGGCCTCATGACATTAAAAAATGCCAATTCTGTGCTTTTTCTTCACATATCTCAACCAATTAAGAATTTTTTGATGGAATGAGAAGTAATAACTCTCTCCTGCTTTCTTCTCTAGAGTTCTTTCTATGCATTCTACATCCCTATATGCTGATGACTCCTAGATTTATGTCCTGTCCTGAAATCTCCCATATATCCACTTCCCACTGGATTCCTCCAACTAGATGTCCCCCAGACACTTAAAGTCTAATCTATCTAAAACCCGAACCCTTTGTCATATTGCTACTTTTACTTCTCTTCGTCCCATCTTCTTTGTGCTGATAAATGGCCCCATCAATCACCCTGGTCAAACAAGCAAATGATGTGAGAGCCATTCGGGAGTTATATAGTAAACCTTCCTATATTTTTACTCTACATTTGTTAAGATTCTGTCTCTTAAATATGGTTTAAAATACCATATCTCTTCTACATTCTTATTGCTTTATTTTGTCTTTTATGTCTCATGATGACTAGTCATTTCCTAGCTTCTCTCTCTTCCTCTAGTCTTGTTCTGATCTAGGACAGGAACCAGCTGTTCTTCAAGGACAGGAACCAGCTGACCATCATCTTCCTGTTCTCAGAACTGAGTAAGAGGCGGACACATGGAAGATCCTTGCTGAATGTACATTTAACTTTGAATAAAGAGGACGATCAGGGCCACACATGTCTCTTCCTTTTGATACTCCCTCTAAACTAACATCTTCTCTTATCATTATGTTTTCCTTCTGGGTCTTAGAAAATTCCTTTTGTGCTATGGAAGATGTCAACTGAGATTTCTACCAAGACTTTGAGAAGATTTGAAGCTCTTTTTAAATAAGAGACTCAGCTTTTTCATAGACATGGCTACTGCTCAGTTTGGGGAGGGGGAAAGGCCTTCTGCTGGGTGAGAATATAAGTCAGGCTCCTGAATTTTCATAACAGAATGTCAGGCTTGACACCTGACAGTCTAAAACATATGCCTAAAGCATATGGATATCTTTTCAATCAACACAATGTCTTCACTTCCTCTAAAGAGCTCAATCTTGGACCGACTGATACTCAGGCCTGTCAAAAAGCTTAGCTGAGAAGAGTGATATTTGAGGGATATTTGGAGCTCACCATTCAGTCTCTACATTTTAACCTTAAACCAAGTTAGAAATTTATTTGGACTACAGCTCTAATTCCATTAAAAATGTCATCGCTGGATAACATTTAAGTAATATGTTATCTGGATTTATGTAGCAATGGGAAAGAAATGTCTACCTCTGAAGAACCATCTCTAATGAATTTTTCTATTATCCTACTAAAGGTATCTTCAAGGAAAAAAAAAATGTCTCTAAAGAAGTCTGACTTATTCATTTAGCATAATACCCTCAAGGTCTATCCATGTTATTGCAAATGGCAATATTTCATCTTTTTTATGGCTAAGTAGCATTCCTGTGTGTGTGTGTGTGTGTGTGTGTGTGTGTAACATCTTTATCCATTCATCTGTCAATGGACACTTAGGTTGTTTCCATATATTGGCTGCTGTAAATAAGGCTGCAATGTACATAGAGGTGCTCAAGCCTGTCTGACTACAAAGCCTGTGCTCTTATCCATAGCGCCACACTACTAGGTCCACTGGAAACATGCCTATAGGCACAAATAAGAAGGCATAAATAAAGGGCTCTTCCAGCTATTCTGCATTCTTTTTGTCTCCTTAGGCCCTAGGAGGACAAAATACAAAAGAGGAAATGGTTACTTGAGACAATTATGGCGTTTGAAGAGGGATGGTTTTAATAGATTTTATACATCAACTCTCTTAGGATAAATCACACTTGCTTGTTGTACAGTGATCTCAGAATATATTGTGAATTCTCCTTGCTAGGTTTTCACATCTATACTCACACATCACCTTATTCTAGATGTTTATCCCTTGAATATATATTTTTTTAAATGTTGTGCTTCTAAAAGCTTTTTCCTATCATTTTAGTCAGTTAATTGAGAGCTAAGCTTAAGGGAAACCAACATGTTTAAAATTTGGAGGCTATAGGCTTCTTCTTCTTCTTTTTTACCCTAATATCTCATTTGTGTTATTACATTTCTGAAATACTTAAAATAGTTAAAAGTGTAAAAAGCCTCAGTATTGAGAGATCTTAGGAGACTGCATTTTGAAGCTTTCAAAAAAATGTTAAGTGGGAAATACATGCAACAACTCTATTTGTCTGGGTCAAGGTCGTGGGAAATACATCTGTTTGCATTTGTAGAGCATAGTGTCATTGTAAACTACACTGCACGAAGCGATGGTGCAGAGAGCACAGCAGGGATGTGAGTTACATCATCTACGAAACATGTATATCACAAATTGCTGGAAAGCCACCATCAGAATATTCTGGGGCCCACCAAAATGTTATGATTAAACACCCACAACAAAGGCTGTGCCCAGAAGGCCCCGCTTGTGTTCTGAGCAGGGTTTATTTGAAGAAAATGGAATGTGATTGTAATAAGAAGCCTGGGCTGCCTCTGTCTCTTCAACTCATTAGGCTGCCATAATGTGCAAGAGGCAGTAGGGTGGCGGGGGACAGGCTCATAAGTTCCACACAACACCCTGGGGCTTGACAAGGGAAGAGGGAGTGACAGGTGCAGAGGAGATATATGAAGTCCTCCGTCAGATAATTCCTGTGGAGTTGGAGTCCTGGCCTTCAGGGCAGGCTTCTCAGGAGGGTGCACTCTATCATAGTCAAAATTTCCAGTGATACATTGTTCATGAGAAAAAATCCGACAAGGTAATTACAGGAAAGAGCAGGAAGCCACCTCCATCTTCCAATCAGATTTTCAATATTTAACCATCACTTCCTAAGTACAGTTGGGCTTGGTGAATTATGCAGCATCCACAAGGCTGTCCGAGAAGACCTGCTCCTAATAATGGATTGTTGCATCACAAATGAATAGGGCTGTTTGCCTTGATATTCATCTCTATTTCCCATCATTACTTCTGACTCATTTGCATTTTTACCTGCGATTTGAGCCTTATTATAAGAAATGTGAAAAATATGAAAAATCTAGTTTTTTTACCATGGCCCACCAGTGCCCAAACTGCTTGACCTTATATTAATTAAATACACTTGTTTGGACATTTTGTTCTCACTTGCATGCAGGGCTTCAAAGAGGTAAAAGTCCTAAGAATAGTCAAATCCAAATGTACTGTTCCCACCAGAAGAGTAAAAACAGGCACTGGCTTGTTAGGAGCTGAAATAAGCATAGTTGAGATGGATCAAATAAAAAGTGGGAAGTGGAGCATGTAGAAACACAGAGTAGAATTATAGTTACAGGGGCTGGAGGATGGGGGAAATGGGGAGATGTTGGTCAAGGGTACAACTTTGATATATATATATATATATATATATATATATATATATATATATACACATATAAATTTGAGATAAGAATATAAGTATCCATCAATGCATCATGCATCAACGGATACTTAGATTGTTTCTGTGTTTTGGCTGTTGTGGATAATGCTGCAATAGACATGGGAGTTTATGCCTTTATTGAGGCTGTGCCAAGAAAAAGCAAGAACACCTATATGATGAGCAGTATATGTCTCCTTTCCTCCCTCCCTCCCTCCTTCGTTCTCTCAGCAGCGCCCACCATGTGTCAGATGGGCACTGTGCTAGGCTCTGGGGAAATCACAGCTAACAGGATGCAGCCTCTGCCCAGGGATGACTTTATCATCCAGTGTGGAACACGAAAAAATAAACAGGCAATTGCAACTCAGTGTAATAAATGGAAAAATATGATGATGACGATAACAATAATAGGGATTTATGTTCATTAGGTCATTCTCTCCACTATCCCTTGTGGAGCCAGGTACTAATATCATTCCTATTTTACTGGTGAAAAGCTTGAGGCTCAGTCAATTTTGCAAGTCCGTACATTTTACCACGTGTAAAACTGGAATTTGAATCGTGGCCTGTGGCATGTGGATCCTGCCTGTGCAGTTGTAGAACTCATGCACTTTAACACATAGGGGTTGTCATGGAGATGGGAACATGCAAACAATGTAGTCTGGAAAGGTCCAGAACGTAGTTAGGGGAGACTTCTTTGAGGAAGGTACAGCCAATCTGAGAACTGAAGGAAGATTAATACTGGAAAGAATAAGGCCTGAAGAATAAGATAAATTTGGGTCTGAAACCTGGCTATTCCCACTTCCGAGCTTGGGTGATGTATTTAACTTCTCAGCCTCAACTACCTTATCTATTAAAAAAATAAGTCTGCTATTATGCCTATTTCAGAGTGGTTAGAATGAAACAAGAGAGCTTGTGTGAAAGTTCTAGCACAGGGCTTGGCATTAGGCACCAAGTAAATGTTTTTTTCTACATTGTGCCAAACAATAATGTTCTGGATTTCACTGTGTGCTCGGGAACATGCGATCTGCACTAACTCCGAAGCCATGGGATAATTCAGATAGTTTCAAATGAGAGTTTAGATTATCTATTCTAATTTACATTAGCACTAATCCTAATATTTTCTTGGTTATTTTGGGTATTTCATTTATCTACTTGCTTAACAACTCATTCAGCTATTACTGGATACATTTAAGATAAACATTCATGGAGGAAAAAAAGATGTTTGGCTATTTCTCAGAAATAACAGAGCCTGAAAGGAGCATTTATCAAAACACTCAATTGAAAAAAAATCACTGTGACTGGTTGCTGGGATAAAAAGAAGACATGAATCTAAAATACCACCAGCTTGCTAATTGTTTCTCAAGTTCGTGGCCATTTGTAACATTTAAAAAAATTGTATACGTTATGACAGAATCACTCCCAAATGTAAGAAGCCCTTCTTCTCCACACTGTTTAATAAAACATTAGATACCATTGAAACAAACTGATGCAATTGGCTTAGGACAAATGGGTGTACCACCGATACCTCAAGATGAGCAATCCCAAGCAAGATTCGTGATCTTTCTCATTAAACCTCTTTTCCTCTTGTGTGTCATATCTCAGTTAACGACTATACTCTTAATTACTCAGGCTAAAAACTTTGAGTGATGCAGAATTCTAAGATAGCCTTTAACACTCCTACCCCTTCATGTAATAGTTCCTGTATCATCCCTTCCCCTTCAATGTGGGTAGGACCTGTGTGTATGATGGCTGTCACTCTAGTAATTATGTTACATTATATGGCAAAGGTAAAGGAATTTTGCAGATGTGATTAAGGTCTCTAATCCGGTGATTTTGAGTTGATAGAAATGAGAATATCCTGGATGGGCCTGGCTTAATCAGGGAAGTCTTTTAAAAGAGGCTTTTTACCTTCCTTGAGCCAAGAAACTCCAGGCCACAGAGATTCCCTTGTTGGCCTTGAAAAAGTAAGCTGCAGTGTTGTGAGAGGAGGGAGCATGTGGCAAGAATCTGAGAGTTCCTGCTGGTAACTAACAGATGTTCCTTGCTGACAGCTGCCACGAAAACGGGGAACTCAGTCATATAACCACAAAAAAACAAATTTTTCCAACAATCCAAATGAACTTGGAAGTAGAGTCTTCCCCAGTCAATCCTCAGATAAGAACATAACCCCACTGACACCTTCACGATAGCCTTGTGAAACCTTGAGCAGAGACTCAGCTAAATTGTGACCAGACTCATGACCCACAGAAATTCACGTATTTTTAAATTAAATTTATTGAGGTGACATTGGTTAGTAAAGTTATATAGGTTTCAAATGTACAGTTCTATAATACACCATCTACATATTGCATTGTGTGTTCATCACTCAGAGTCAGTTTCCTTCCATCACCATATATTTGACCCCCTTTACCCTCTTCTCCAACCCCCCCCCCCATTAACCCTCTGGTAACCACTAAAGTATTGTCTGTGTCTATGAGTTTTCGTTTGTTGCTTTCAGTTTTATATCCCACAAATGAGTGAAGTCGTATGGTTCTCAACTTTTCTGTCTGACTTATTTTGCTTAGCATGATTATCTCAAGATCCATCCATGTTGTCGCAAATGGCATTAATGTATTTTGCTGTAAGTGACTAAATTGGTGTTAATTTGTTATGCAGCATAGAAAACTAATACATTAAGTTCTCTTACTTCTCCTTTTCCAATGTCTTTATCCATCTCCTATTCTTTATTGCTACTGCCCTATTCAGGCCCTCATGTCTCTCACCTCAACTGATAACTTTCTAACTAGTCTTCCTACTTTCAATTTCTCACTTCTTCAGGAAATCTATTGTTACAATTTTTGTCTTCCAGAAACACAGATCATGTTTCCCTCTCAAAAACCATTCATTGTTCCTGTTTTCTCCACAAGCACGGATATATAGCTTAGTCATTTTGGCTATGGGTTTTGGATTTAGAGAGCTATGGATTTGAATCTAAATTCTAACACTTAACTAGCTGTGTGAACTTGGGAATGTTAATAAAATTGTTTAAGTTTCAGTTTGTAAAGTGGAAGTCATAATTACATCTTTTTTATAGGGTTATTGTAAGAATTAAACGAGATAATGTATTTAAGTTTCTGTTATATAGTGTGTACTCAAAAAATTGTACCTACTACTGTGGTTATTATACAACTAATTTCAAACTCCTTCTTCTGATATTTAAAGCCATAGATGATCCTCAATAGCTTTTCCAGTCGCATCTCCTTGTATATCTCTCCATAAATCATGCCAATCAGCCACATCAGTCTATCAATGACCTTGAAGTTCTTGGTTACATATTATGCAATCCATTTTTTTGTCTGATATTTATTTCCTTTCTTTAGATTAGAGGGGTTTTTTTGTGTGTGTTTTTCCCTGCCATTCTACACCTATCAAAATTCCACAAGTCTTTTGAGACTCAGCCTTTATGAGACCTCCCTTCTAACCAGAGCTAGTTTTCAGCTGGCACCCACCAGTATCACTATACTGGATACTTAATGCCTAAGTCTACTCTGATTTTGTCAGAGGTCCATTCGGATTGGTGGTATCATGTAAGTTGTTATATGTATTTTAGTAGCAACCCTAGCTACAATCTTCCTCCTTCTTTGATCTCCCAATTCAGAAGTATTTTTTCCTCTCTTTATGTTCCCATAGCAATTTGCTTATACATATGGGTATGTTTGGTGTTTCAAACTATATTTTGAACTTCAAACTACACACGATTGTAAAGAAAGAAGGAATCTTCTTTAAATTTCCAGTTCATTTGGCACATAATAAATTCTAAAATATTTGTTGGATGACAGACTTCAGGTGAGGTGCACACAATAGCCTATATAGATGTCATACTATAAAGTTGTACACCTGAAATGTTATTAACTAATGTTACCCTACTAAGTTTAATTTAAAAAGAAATTACTTTCATTGACCTACTTGTCAATCTTCAGAAGGATGAAGCAAATTTTTATCTACTAATGGTTGACTGGCTTTAGCAGCATCTTATTTGGCTTAAATAATTAAATATTCTATACAAGATTGCATCAATTACTATGTATGATTTATAAACCTCAATAAAATCATAAAGACCTGGATGCCCATTTTATTTAAATGAGCATATCTCTGTCTCCATATCAATGTTTCTTTGCCAGAACTGTGTCAGATCTTCATTGCCACAACAAATCTTTTTACGTCAAGCAATTGCGTTTATGATCCTGGGAAAAATCTGAGACCTAGTCCATGGATCTGGAGACTTGTGTCCATGTGAAGTAGGAACTCTGTCTTCCTTTTCTCTCTTCTGACCTATTTTTGTACATATTCTTTTTGCTTGGCTTCCTCTTTCCTTTCCAGTTGAGGACCAGTCTGCTTGCTGGGACTGTAGACCTCAAACAGAAATTACATAGTTTTGCCTTTTCTTTTTCATCTGGTAACTTTACATAGTAGTCACTGAAGAGGACATGTATTCTGTTCCTCATCTTCTCCCACAAAATGTAGCCAAAGATTTTGTCTTCAGAAGTACACATTCATTTCTTTCTGAGGACTGTCATTTAAAACTCTATTTTTAGAGGTTTGTGATAGCCTTCGGTGTTCATTCTTAGTCATATCCTCCTTTATTCCATCTTCTATTCATTTTAATTCCAAGTTAGACTATTCTCTTTCATGAATCCCTCACTTCTTTCTTAGAATTTCAGAATCTATAAGATATGTATATAATGTGTGTGTACGTGCATTTCTAATAATGCTTAGTATTTACCAAACACAGTGCTAGGTATTGTACATGAATTTTCTTAGTTAATTCTCCTAACAAATATATGTGGTATATATAGTTACTATCCTTTTTAAAAAGAAACAGACAAAAAACTTTTTGAGTTTAAGTAATTTTCCCAGGCAGTTGTGCTCTTCCTTATTATCTCACTTTGCAAAGGAGAACTGAGATTTAGAGAGTTTAAATATCTGCTCAGTGTCACACAACTAGTAAGTGCATACCTAGGATTCAAACCTACGCTTTCATTGATTCTGTAGTTTGAGCTCTTACCCTCATGCTATAACTCCTTCCTTTCCTTTGAAGCTTTTGACATTAGCTTCCTTAAAATCTTCAGCACACGTCAGCCTCTACCCTATATTTCCTTTCCTTATTACAAATTCCAAGATGACAGGGTAATCATTCATTTCTTTCCTGTTAGAGAGAGGTTGGCCCAAAACAGCAGTCTTTTTGCTGTAGCTTCTATTATTTCAGAGATAATATTGTCAACAAGGTAAATAAAACAATTTTTAACCAGTTTGATTTGAGCTGCAAAAGACTTCTGGTAGATGTCAAGAGTGTTGAGATTTCCCATCAACATATAGCTTGCCCCTGTACCATTTTTGTCATAGAGGCAGTACATTATTTTAGCATATGATAGTTCCCTAAGACTGTGCAGGAAATCAGGTACACAGATATTAAATAGTAGACTTGGATATTATAAGTTGAGCATTTTGCTTCCAGAATAATAAAAAATCTTTAATTATACCACAACTTTTAGAAAAAAAAAAAGCTGATGATAGTTATGTTTTTTTATGTATTTTCTTTAATATTATTCTTTTCTTTTACAACTGAGTCTCAACTTGACGGCTTAATCCCAATGAGCTCAATTGATGGCAAAGAATCACTATTTTTAACACAACTAATGACTTCAACCTTGGTTTTAATTGCAATAGGATTCTTATGAGAAATACATTACTTATTAGTAGCACTGATACTAATCTTTCTATTCCCCACGCATTTTAGAAAATAACTACAAAGTGGTGTAATAGAATACTCAGATAATTGCACAAACACTGCAGTAAAGGCAAAGGTGACTACAATGCCGAAACTAAGCTATGTTGGCCAACCAACAGGCAATGCTACCCAGGGATAGCTTGAAATGTTTGTTCAAAAGCTCGCAGATGAATGTCTAAATCCAAAGCATAAAAGTAAGTTTAGGAGTATCAATATGTAATTATGAAAACTCAGGGTTGCTAGTATATTTTAGGAAGGCATTAATGATCTATAATTTCTATCTGATTAAATGGGCTGTAGAATGCTTCCACAACTATCAATTCTGTTTTCTCTCATTTTATTCTCACTCACATGGTCTTCACTCAAATGCTTTCAGTGTCAAGTTTAAGAATTCCCATTAATCTTTTACCTTATTTATCTCTTATTTTTATCTCTTTTATATTTGATCCATTTCTTTCCAGGAAGATAATTCGCTTTGGTTGCTATATTCTTGACATGAATTCAACCAAATGTCAGGAATGCCTACTTTCTTATATTAAAATATCAAGCTTACCTTTGTTATGTATTTTAATCAAGGTGCTTTATTTGCAGTTAACAGAAATCCACTTAAATTAGCTTAAGCAAAAGGGGGAGCAAGGATGGCTCATTAAACCCTAGGATAAGAAATGAAGGTGAGCTTTTTGAGTGTCTGGAACCAGCATATGGGAAGCTAAGAGCTAAGAAATTGCTTTCTCCTCTATGGGGTCATGGGCTACTGACTTGGTGGTTAAGTCCACCCCTTCTATAGGAGCCATAAGCAATAAACCATTCTCAGAATAAATAGTTCAGAGATTCCCATGAGATACTTTCCCATTACCCTTATATAAATATTTATTGCTGTTGTAAATTTTCACGTCTTCTCAAAACCCCCATCATTTACCAGGTAGGCATAGGGTCATGTGCATAGTAGATATTGAATAAATATTTGTTGAATGAGTAAATATTATACCTCACTTTTAGAGTGCTGTCACATATTCTTTCTTGGATCTGATAGAGACGTGACAATGACATGTGTCACTCCACTGACTGACAAGATCGATTTGACTGATCTGACACTTAATCTTTGTGCTTCCTACAGACTCTACTTTTCCATATAAAGTATGCGAGTCTTAGAAGATCAAATGTAATGATACAAATTCATGATAATTACCTTGAAAAGCCAGGCTTCCTGATTTGAAAAAAACTTTTTTTTTAAATAATTGAACAGTTTTAATTAAATACCTGAATTAAGGAAATCTTTATAAGAATAGACTTCATTTTAAATTTTTCCTACCAATTCCACCTCTACTTCAAAGCCAAAAACGTATTGCTTTAAGACACCCTGATAATGATGAGACCAGGTCAATAAAAGCTGGAGGAAATAGCAGGAAGTTGCTTGACAAAACTGTCCTATATCAAACCCTCCTTGTCTGGAACTACTCACTCCCCTTATACTTGATCAGATTTGGTCCCTGGGATCCTGGTCCTTGGATCTGCTCTTCTCTCAGCATCTTAGCAAGTCCTTTCTGATTCCCAACCAAACTCTTTCAATCCCACGCTCAACATCTCCAATTTGGTTTTTTAGAATTTATCTTCAAATATCTCTTGTCATCCTCTTGTGAAAATACTAATTATGATCCAACTACATGACTTTACTCTACCTCCCACACTACAGACTAAGACTGATTCCCAATCACACACACTTGTTACCTTGTGAGGATACAGTATTCATTAATATATTTCCAAGCATGGGTCTTTGCATCTGCTCTAATGAAGAGAAACAGCTTATTATTGTTAATATCAATAATAGAGTTACCATATAATGTACTGCCTACACTAGGAAATGTTTGGGAGTGAAAAGAAGCATTATCTATACTATTAATAAATACTGTGGAATAACATGTACACATCAAGATTGCCCTGGGCAAACTGAAACTATTGTCACCCTAACCATTAGCGATTATCTGATTTCTCTAGGAAAGTTTTTTTTTCTGTTGAGATTCATCTATTTTTCTTGATGTGTTTACAACTCTCTTTGACATTGCTGATTTTTTAAAATGAGTCATTCAAGAAATAGATTAAAGACAAAACTTATGGAATTGCTCTTTAAAAGCAGACAAACACCATTCCAAGGCAAAAATAAGGAGTATTTGACAATTTACAGGGACACTTGGCAGGGACACTTTTCTTTTTAAAATAAGGACTTGATTACATTGTAAGAAGGAGTTATGTACTTCTTTATTTATGACTAATTACCAGCTTTACATTAGGATGGAATTAGGTCTTCAGGTTCTCTTGAGAAGCCTCTGTAACTTGGACCAGAGTACATGTTCTAGAATTCAAAGTTCTGTTATAGAAACACACATTGACTAAGTAGTTTAGCCTCTTTTATGTAGTAATTTCTATGTTCGTGATAATTCTTTATATATAAATTTATAATTATAGAATATCAGAATTGACATGTACATTAAAAACCATTTACCCCGGTGGTTCTCCATCATAGCTACATATCTGAACATTTGAGGAATCTAAAAAATACTTTTGTCTTTCCTATTTCCAGAAATTTTGATTTAAGTACTCTGGGATGGGACCCAGACACAGACATTAAAAAAAAATGCCTCAGGTGATTTTAATGAGCAGTCAGGACTGAAAAGCTCTGATGTAATTCAACTCCTTCATTTTATATCTGAGAAAATTGAGGCCCTCTTCAGCTGTCACTGTGGGTTAACAAGCCAAATATCCCTGTGAATTGTGAGATGTTTTTAAAAGGGCTCTGCGAATGTGACATCACCTTCTTTATTTAGAACTGATCATAATTTTTATGGCTTCCAACAGATGTCTTGGTTTCTTGAATTATCCTTTCACGTCATGGGGCTTCTAAGGCACTTGCTGCCAA
This sequence comes from Rhinolophus sinicus, assembly GCF_036562045.2. Taxonomy (NCBI): domain Eukaryota; kingdom Metazoa; phylum Chordata; class Mammalia; order Chiroptera; family Rhinolophidae; genus Rhinolophus; species Rhinolophus sinicus. The sequence goes on from NC_133756.1 coordinate 139,058,631, forward strand.
AGGAGCCGGAAGGTATGCCTTTTTTTGTTCTCCAGGTAGTAGAGCATATTTCAGCCTTTTATTTCTTGCCAGTACTTTTGCTTCAATTTCTTCACTTATCTTTTTCATCCACTGAGTTTGTCTTCTAACACTTTAGATTATGTGGAGTACATTCCTGAGGATCTCACAACTTCAACAATAGTTTTCTTTTGCCTTTTTACCCAAGGGATAGTTTAGCTCAGAGGTCAGAAAACTATGGTGCATGGACCAAATCCAGCCGGCTTCCTGGTTTTGTAAATAAAGTTTTATTGGAACACCCTTTCATTTATGTGTTGTCCATGATTGCTTTCAGGCACAATAGCAGAATTATGACAGAAACCATATGACCTACAAAGCCAAAGATATTTACTACCTGGTCCATTACTGAAAAAGTCTTCTGACCCCTGTTTTAGCTCATTTTAAAATCCTTGAAATGCAAGACATTTGTAGGCCACTGCCCCTCTATCTTGTAATATCAAATGATGCTGAGGGGATGTCAGAGATCTAGTTGGTTCCCACCCACTCTTTCTTTACCCTCATTAATGACTTGGCCTTTTTGCCTGGATGCCCAAAGCATTCTTTCATTATCTTTGAAATCTAGTAACTTCTAGTCTATAACGTGGTGTCAATTGTTTTACATTAATTTTCTTGGAACACTGTACATTTGATTCTTTTTTGTTTATTTGTTGAATATTATCTTGATTACATACAGAATTGAACACCTGTAATCTCAGGAGTGCAGGTATACACATCTTCATTTAACTTTGATTAGCCTCTATGGCACTGTGTTTTTCCATATTTATTTCATTTTGCTCACTTTTTAGCCCTGTATTTTGTGTACCTTACAGTATTCTCAGTAATATCTATTCATTCTTTCCCTGGTTCTTGTGTTATGCTTTCAGATTGTTAAAAGTCTTATTAAATTCTTTGGGTATATGGCAATATGCTTTATCATTGACCATAATTTTATCTGCTTGGTGGTAACTTTTTTTTTTTTTTTCCAAATGTTCATCTGCCATTGTTTTTTCTGTTTCTTGCTTCCTTTTCCTTGTAACATCTTTATGAATTTGTTTACTAGTTCCTTTTTAATTGCTACATATCTTTGAATGAGATTAGTTCTTTCTGGACTAGCTATTTAGTTTTGTTTTTTCAGTGTTTCTTAGCTGTTCTGCATGTTTATTTCTCCATACGACTTTGGTGTCATTTTGTCTAACTCTACAAAATAGCTCGTTGGTACATATTTACATTGTTATTACATTAAATTTGTAGATAAACTTATAGATAACTGACATCTTTGTAATATTGAGTTACCTTAACCAAGAATAGGAGATGACTTTTCATTTAATTCTTTTTTTAGTCCTTCAGGAATTATTTTCAATTTTCTGTGGAGTCTTTTGGTTGATCTGAAAATGAGGAAAGACTATCCTATACCATAAGTGATCAGGAAAGAGGAAAAAGAAGAGACCAGAAAATGTACCAATCATCTTTAAATTTATCTACATTGTCTCATTAATCCCCACAACCATTTTGTAAAGTAGGCATTCATTAGCCACATTTTACAAATGGTTACAATGAGCTTTAGGTAATAAGGCTAGAAAGTGGTAAATAGTGGAGGGACGACATGAACTCATCTGTCTGGGTCTCTCCACCACACACTGTATTTGCAAAACCATGTCAGGTAATGGAACATCTGTAGAAAGCATTGATAATGGAGTTTGGGAGGCTAGAATGATGGCTAGCCTAGACCTCACCTTAGAACCCAGTGCCAGAACCTGGTATTCAGTTCCATGCAGTTCACTTTTAGAGAGACAGTGCTAGGCTTGGATGGCAAATGATTTCAACTCTCATGCTAAAACCTATCATTTGATCATAGCTGCCTAGACTGCCATGTTAGAGGGGTTGTGAGGCTTCATCTGGGCACAGTGGCAAAGTACATGGGGCCAATTAGCAATGTCTCCCTTGGGTATGAAGATAGGGAGAGGGGCCATGCTGACTACCTGTTAGCCAACCATCAACTGTACAATATGTCTAAAGAGAAGGGAAATAAATGATGTGGGAACTTACTAGCATGTCACATGATGGAATGTTTGAAATTTCAGGGCTGGGAGAGGGGAAATTGTTGCTAGCTGTTTTTAAACACTGGAAGAAAAATGTGGGGTCAACTTTATGTGTGACTGCAGTGGTTAGAACAATGTTGTTAAAAGGTCAATCCAGATTCTGTAAAAGGAGGAACTGCTTAGTAATTGAAGTTGGATGAATATGGAAGACAGGGATTAGACATGTTCATGTAATAGCTGACATCATTGTGACTTAGACATTGAGAATTCGGGCTTTGGGAATCACAATCATTAATTATGTCTGAGATATTAGACAAGTCAAATTACCTTTTTATATACTCTCCTAACTTCAAATAGCATGTAGGGTTTTTGGATGTTGCAATTTTACCTTTATTGCATGATCCTTTGTTTAAAATATGTGTCCCCCACCACACGTGCTCACTAATGAAGGCAGTGACTAGTCTTTTTGCTCACAGTATCTCACACATAATAAATGCTCAATAAATGTTTGCTGAATGAATGAATGAGTGAATGCAGGTTTGTCACTCTCTGTTGTTTCCTTCTGGGAGCCACTATCAATCTGGTGCTCAGGTCACCAATAACACTTGCTCTGAGGTACCGACTTATGTTAATCAATATGGAAGCCCCAACACGGGGCCCCAACAGATAAAGAAGTCACTAAGTAATACCATACGTACTTCATGTCAACTTCACTCACTGATGCCAATTTTACTCATAGATCCAGGGAGGGGTGAGGCACAGGAGGAGGGAGTTTGGGAAGAAAGCAGAGAGATAGGTGGGGTGAAGACAGGAGGGAAGGGGTCTCTTGATCATTGTTCTCATAGACTTTATACTTCCATTTTACAAACCTCATCACACTCTTACTACTTGTAGAATATTGTCTTTTATATTAGATCCTTCTTGTTCAGTGTCTTATTTTCCTTTTATACAACATGTCCTATGGGGGGAAAGACTATGTCTTCTTTACTTATAGCTATATCCCAAACATCTAGAATCATGCCTGGCACATTGTAGGTACTCAATAAATATTTGTCAAATGAGTAAAATATCACCTAGAATCTTTGTGCCAAATAAAGTAGTGTGCAAGATATAAGGACACACAATACATGGGCTATGCCTTCAAGTACCCCACAGCCTTGGTAGATACTTAGGAACAAGCACACAGAACTCTGATACACACACAAAAACAGGCTCTCCAGCAGGAATTAAGTTTAAACACAGTGAGTTGCTTGTGACCAGGGCTTCAGTGACCATACAAATTACTCTAATCCTTTTGGTGATTGCAAAAAATATGCATTCCCCTACCTTTTCTCATATCATCTTCTAATAGAGAAAGAACACAGGACAGACATGAAGAAGTCCAGGATACAGTCTCTTAACCTCTCTAGCATTCAGTTTCCTCATCTGTGAAATACATGTATGAATGGGGCCGGCCTTTGGAGCAATGACTTATAGGACCTTTCTAGAGATGATAATCTTGTAAAATTCTTAGGAAATCTAAATTGCAAAGTGAATATATAAGGGGATAATTGTGCAACATCTTCAGCCCAAAGATGCTTCAAAAATACTCTGAGTCATCACAAAGACAGCCAGAAAAATGGACCTTATCTCATATAATCGCATGCAAAAGAAATATTATTTTTTTTATATAGCACAAAATAAATCCCTGAGAAACTCGAGAACAATGTCTTGGTTAAAGGAGATTTTGATAATAGTTGAACTGTAATGTTTAGGAATTTAAAGTTGATTACAGTTGAATACATAGAGGACATTAGGAATGGCATGGGCTTCTATGAATCAGGAGATAGTGTTGCACTTGGAGCCATGAGAAATGTGTGAGTGGTCATGGTGCTAAAAGAATGGGACTGAGGGCTGGCCCGGTGGCTCAGGCGGTTAGAGCTCCATGCTCCTAACGCCGAAGGCTGCCGGTTCAATTCCCACATGGGCCAGTGGGCTCTCAACCACGAGGTTGCTGGTTTGATTCCTCGACTCCTGCAAGGGACGGTGGGCTGCCTGCAACTAAGATTGAACACAGCACCTTGAGCTGAGCTGCTGCTGAGCTCCTGGATGACTCAGTTGGTTGGAGCAGGTCCTCTCAACCACAAGGTTGCCGGTTCGACTCCCAAAAGGGATGGTGGGCTGCTTCCCCTGCAACTAGCAACGGCAACTGGACCTGGAGGTGAGCTGCACCCTCCACACCTAAGATTGAAAGGACAACAACTTGACTTGTTAAAAGCCCTGGAAGTGCACACTGTCCCCCAGTAAAGTCCTGTTCGCCTCCGCCAATAAAATCTTAAAAAAAAAAAAAAAAGGGACTGAAATGGGCTATCAAGAATGTACAAATGATTAATACGCGAGTGCTGTGATGGGGATTGGAATATACTACACATTTGATTGAGTGGAAAAAGTGTAGGGGGGTAACTTGTCTCTATAAATGTGTGTGAGATTATTTTAATATCATGTATTAATAGACACAGCCAGATTCATTAAGAGGTTGTCACTGAGACTCGTCAATTTTTCTTACATTGTATTGCTTGTATCCATACTTCTTTTTAATCTCCTCTGCCCTTTCTCTAGTTTAGACATAGCATTTCATGTCTTGGCTATTGCAATATTCTCTCAATTAATCAACATACCAAACCAGGTTGACCACACCTAAAACCATCAGGTCAGTATTTCTAAAGCATCCCTGTCATTATGTCACTCTTTTATTTCAATCCCTTATTCTCCTTCTCCCTACTCCCACAGAATTGCCCAGAATAGTAGGTTTCAAACTGCATTCTAAGGACCATGCATAGTATGCTCCAGAAATAGGGATTGTGTTTACTTTTATTCAGCCATTGTCTTTCCAGTGTCTAGCACAATGCCTGGGGCAGAATAAGTGCCCAGTAAATATTTGTAAAATGAATGAATGAATGAATGAATGAATGAGGTGACTCATTGGTTGCTGGGAAACAGAAATAGAAAAGACCAAGAGACTAGATTCTGGGCCACCTACTTCCTCTCAAATCAGCAGCTCCATTGTTATCTACTTATTATGCTGGTGTTCCCAAGTTAAGTTTTGTTTGAAAAGGAGTCCTGTTGCTTCAAGCGTTTGTCTGAAAATCAATGAATTAGATAAAGATCTCTTATCTCTTACACCTGGCATTCAAAATCCCAAATTAATTTTCCAAAGGCAATTAGGATTACTCCCTAAATGTAGAGGATATCATCGGGTATTTTTGCTCAAAATTCCTGCCGCAAACCCCATGGCTCTATGAGGGCAGCCATGTTTGTTATCATATGATACTATCCCTGAGAAACAGGTTTTGACTCAAGCCTGGCAGTTAGAATTAGAATGTCTTGACATCTAGGCCAGAGGTGATTTGCTTGGGGGTGGGAGGTACCTGAACCACTGAGCTCTTTATTATCCTTTCCTGGTATTTAAAACAATTTTTTTTAAATAAGAAACTAAATAATAACAATCTGTTTGTCCATTTCTGTGGTGAAAACTATGAGAAACTCTTCATGATAAGGTGTCCCAATATTTGGAGAAAATCAATCTGGAGTGGGAGAGACAGAAGCAGAGATACAGAGAGGAGAGACGTGAGACAGAGCATCCTGATGACATTTGAGCCCCCGTGTTCCACATGTTTCTTAGGCTGTCAAAAGATTGGTTCCTATGGCATCAGACCCTGAGATGAACTTTGGGGTGCTGGATATTTATTAGGGAGCAATGCTCATGGAAAGGTGGGGAGGAAGTAGGATTGGGTAGAGGGAGAAACTGACCTGCAATGCAGTTCTAGCAAAGCCTTGGCTGACCCCATGTAGAGCTCTGTAGCATATACGGCCCAATGGATTCGTTCTGCTTGAGCCAAAATGCCCTGGCCTGTATACTGCCAGTGACCAGTGACTTCATATGGGCTGCCCAGGGAAGGGCTTGTTCTTCAGTGAGGCAGCTCTCCACAGCTGAGGCAGAGCCTGAAGCAGCTGACAGCTGCTGCAGGCTGTCTACTTACCACATGGCCAACATCTGGGGAAATACATCCTTTGAAAGGGATCTGGGCAGCACATCTCAGGTCCACCACAAAAGCCCACCTTCACCCTCCCTTCCCTATGTTTAATGTTACCCTCTTTCTTTTAATTAGGTGAGACACTCCAATATGCTTTCAATGCATTTTCATTTTTGCCAAATCAAGGTCAAGTTAAATTTTCACTTGCCACCAAGAAAGTCCTGACTAATATCCTCCAGCCAGATTGCTCCCCAGAATACCTTCTCTACTCCTTTGGCCATGAAATGCCTATATTTTTCCCTGTCTACCCACTCATTCATGCAACAAGTATTTCCTGAGCATCTACTATGTGCCAGGCAGAAATCTAAATCCTACCTTTCCCAAAGCTCCAGCTACTACCTCATGGTACTTAGAAAGCCATTCCTGACCAATGGCCCCTCAGCAGGGTTGCCCTCCTTTGAACACCAATAGCGGTCATCTCTGTCATTCACTCAGCACTACTTTGCCTCTCACTGGACCACCTGCCTCTGGCAGAACTGTTTGTGTGACACTGTCCTATGAAATAATGGGCCTCAATGAAAAATGGGATGAGAAAATTCTATGGAACTTGTTACAACTTCTAAGGATGTTGTTTGTTCCATTTCAGTGTTCTTTCTATGATACAGTCAGGAGAGATTTCCTTCCTATCTCAGTATCAATGCCACGTGTGCTTCTGAATACTGCTTGGTTTTTACCTCACAATGCTGTGAGCTGTGTAACTAGCTAATTTGGTTGCTAAGGGCTCAAGCCAAATTTGTGACATCCTCTTAGCAATCATGTAACGTTCTATGTCAGTGTCACTAACTGCTGCCTCCAGGTAATTGAGGCTGAAGACATGTTTTATTTGTTTAGTTGAGGTTTTTAAAACTATAACCTGAATGCCTTTGGGCTAGGCACACAGTCTCTTGGTTGCCACAAACACACCCATTCACTGTTGTACCGTGTTTTCCCAAAAATAAGACCTAGCCGGACAATCAGTTCTAACGCATCTTTTGGAACAAAAATTAATATAAGACCAGGTTTTATATTATATTATGTTAGATAAGACCCGATCTTATATTACAGTAAAATAAGACCGGCTCTTATATTAATTTTTGCTCTAAAAGATGAATTAGAGCTGATTGTCCTGCTAAGTCTTATTTTCGGGGAAACAGGGTAAATACACCTCGTCACTGCACAGGTGTATGCTACCTTCTGGCCCCCTGAAAGTATTTGATTTCATGATTCTTCATCTGTGGTGTGCATTTAAAAATTTTTAATGTTTTATTTAATCCCCCACATACAAAACATCATTTCAACTTGCAATCAATGTTTTAAAAAGTATTGAGTGCCCATTAAATAATAACTCCCACTTCCCCCTCTCCCAAGCCTGTGGCAACCATCATTCTACCTTCTGTCCCTATGAATTTGACTATTCTAAGTATCTCATAAAAGTGGAATCATACAGTATTTGTCCATTTGTATCTGGCTTATTGCGCTCAGCGTAATGTCTTCACGGCTCCTCCATGTTGTAGCATGTATCAGAATTTCCTTCCTTTTTAAGGCTAAGTAATATGTCGTTGAATGTATATGCCATCTCTTGTTTACTCATTCATGTATTTTTGTGTTAGCCGTATTTCATATTATTATGCTTGCTCTTTCTAGATAAACTGCCTCTAGTCCTTTTGCGCATTAAACTGCTTCTAATCCTATAAATAAATACTTTCATAGTTTTCATCCTCAGCAAGACCAGAAGTTCCTTAAAGGCGGTGCCCAGCACAAGCTTGGCAGAAAGAAGATGCTCGACGAGTGTATTGTAGGCACGAGTCACACTGGCATCTAACCTGGGGGTGAGTGCGTATGGAGGCAGCAGGCAGGAGAATGACACAGGACACAAAAGGAGGGTCAGGCTTTGGTGATCTGACCTATGTTTCATGACCCTGCATTCACTTTGCTTCCCCCAACAGCTTTCCATGATAGTTTTAGTAATAGTGTTGTCAGCATATATGACCTTAAAAACACTGAAATGGGCGCCTCTGGGGGAGGCGCACAGGCTGAGGCATTGCTCTTTCTCTTCTCCCCTCCTTCCTATTCCAGCCCCACTGCTGTTGCTCGGTGGGGACAACCCTGTGAGATTAGAGGAGACGAAAGTGTAAGGATGCTTTCAAGCTCAGACGTTTCCTGTATTTAAATTCACTGAGGAGGGCTTTTAAACTTTTAGAGATAAAAATACAATTTGGTGATGTTAGGGAAAACCTTTAAACACCAACTGAAAAAGAGAAGCTTTGCAGAGAACCTATATAGACAGCCAGGTTGTCCCAGGAGGCAAGGTTATACGAGGTTGGTGGCTTCTCTCCACTGTATAATTAAAGGGTGTTAAAAGTCTCCCTGACTCTAGCAGGCCTGGGGAGTTCTGCACGCGCTCCCATTTTTGACTGAAGGTGTTAGCTCCAAAAAGGCTCTTGTGAAAAAGTGAGGCCAGGTTAGAGCACATGGACGTGGATGCCCTTGGAGTCCCCTAGGTTCTGGGGGAGTTGACAGCAGGGTCAGAGGCACCTAATCCAACTGGAAACCCTTGCCCCGCCCATTCCTGACAGTCTTTTGCAAACCTAATTTGTATCCTCCATGCCTCACAACTGTGTAAGGTGGGCTAGGCCTGCTCCTGTCCTACAGATGATTAAACGGGGCCCTGGGAGACTGTTGTGTGGTGGGAAACACAGGCTGGAGGTAAACAGACCTGGCCTGAATGCAGGGCCCACCAGGTATGTGGGTCCACACTGCTTGTTTGGTCTGGGGCTAGTAATTTAAACTCTCTGAGTCCCAGTTTCCTCATCTATAATATGGGGAAAATAAGAGCAGATACAAAACAGAGTTGTGATGATGATAATAATAAAAATAAATAAAATACCATTCTAAAAGACTGTACATCATTTTGACATTATGTTGTTAAGAAAACTTCTTCACCCACACCCTTTCATCTGAATGCAGCTACAACCCAAACTTTGCTCAAAAGACAATATTTTGGGTAATGGGAAAAGGGGAATTAAAACAAAATGTTTCCCTATAATACCTGGAATCTGTTTTCTGAACTTAGGAATTAAATATTCTTATGGACTTAGCCAGTAAATGAAAACACAATTATATTAACCAAACAAAACGAGGGGAAATATCTTTAAAAAGCTCTGAGGACTAAGCCAACTAGTTGTCATTAAAATCAGGATTCAGGGCCCAGCCTGTGAATCACGATTCATGTGCAGGCTCTGAAGCCAACAGTTGGTAAGCCAAGCTTCAGCAAGAACTTCATTAAAGAGAGCTGTCCCTCTCCCAACTTCCACCCATATAGAGTGTGGACCTTGCGCTTTGTTCTTGCCTCTTTTCTGCACATTGCAACATTCGTAATTTTACTCAACACTTAGATGAAAATAGTCCTTTTTCAACTTAAAGACTCACTTTAGAGGAAATAAAAGAGAAAGGCCAGGGTATGAGTTGAGGGTTGCTACCAAATGCATCCCCCCAGAAGTGTCACATTCATTGCTATGCCACAGTTCTTGGAATTGCACCAGAGATCCAAACTTTTGGGTTCACCAGTATTGTGTCTCCAAAGACTTTGAGAGAAGCGCAAATATTGTGTACTGCTCACAATATACTGTAACGCCTATTTGCACGTGTATCTGGCTCACCCTATTCCAAGACCTCCATGAACTTTGTCCTGCGTATCGCTCCCACCTTTTCCTGTCCCACTCTGCCTTAGCTCACTCTGCTCCAGACATCCAGGCCTTCCTGTTCATTGGACAGATAAAGCTCGTCTTGCCTCAGGGTATTTGCATTTGCTATTACTCCTGCTTAGAACATTCTTTGTGTGGTTGTCTCCTTCCATCATACAATTCTCATCCAAAAATGCAAGCTTCTTAGAGAAGAATTTCCTTCCTGGCATACTGAAGTGGCACACTTCACCACAATTTTTGTGTGTTTTTTTTGTTTGTTTGTTTGTTTGTTTGTTTTAACACCGGTTTTATTGCCTTCATAGCACTTACCACTGTGTCTCAATGATTTTAACTTATGAAGGTGACAACATGGAGAGCTCAATGTCACTGAAAGAAGAATGTACTACTTACGTTTCCCAATAGAAGGAGCCATGCCACCCCACATAAGGTCATAAGTGAAACATTAGTTTTTGGTCAAGAGGCAGATGTAAGAGCAAGGAAAGAGCCCAGGCTTGAGCCTTTATTGGGGTTTCTTTAGGAAATGCAAGGCAGGGCAGAACACATGGCTTAGTATTGGGTAGTTTGAAAAATTCTGGTGGGTTTTGGGCTGTAGGGGTGTTCTCTAGTTGACTGGCACCTGACCCTAAGATGATTTAGTGCAGGGGAAGTACTAAATCCTGAGTCTACACCTCAATAATATCCCCCTTATCTAACTCTCACAAGTTGGTATGTGAGAGTTAGATAAGGGGGATATTATTGGCGTGTAGACTCAGGATTGGTTGGTTTGCATGTGAAAGGTGTGCTCCAAGTTTAGCCCTTTGCTATCTCTAACAATGGGTTAGACCTTGGAAGGGTAGTCTCTTTCCTGCCAGCAAGATTTTTAAGAAGTTAAAATATCATAAGTTACTAATTTCCAGTTATAAAATAAATAAGTCATGGTGATATAATGCACAGCATGGTGACTACTATAGTTAACAATACTGTACTGCATGTTTGAAAGTTGCTAAAAGAGTAGATCTTAAAAACTCTCATCACAAAAAAATGTGTAACTATGTGTGGAGACAGACATTAAACTGTGGTAGTCGTTTTGCAATACAGTTGACCTTTGAACAATGCAGGGGTAGGGGTACCAACACCTTGCATAATCAAAGATATAACTTGACTCCCCCAAATATATAACTTCACTCCCCCAAAACTTAACTACTAATAGCCTACTGTTGACTGGAAACTTTACCGATAACATAAACAGTTGATCAATGTATATGTTGTATGCTATATGAATTATATATTGTATTCTTACAATAAAGTAAGCTAGAGAAAAGAAAATATTATTAACAAGATGGCAGAGTAGATAAACACTGTGCCTATATCCTTCTGTGAACACATTAAAATTACAACTAAATTGTAGAACAATCAACTTGGAGAACCATCTGAAGTCTAGCTAAACAGAAGTTTCATAACTAAAAATATAAAGAAGAAGCCACGTCGAGAGAGGTAGGAGGGGCAGAGATGTGGGATGGGCCCCAAACCTCTGTGTTGTGGTTGAGAATCAGGAGGGATATCTCGGCTGTGGAGGTTACCCCAGGAGGAGAAAGGGGCTCCAGTCTCCTACACCAGGCTCCACAACTTGGAGTACTGATGCCAGGAAGAGGAGCCCCCACAACATCTGTGAAAAACAGTGGGGATTCCAACCATCCAAGTGGGACAGAAGGCTGCGGAAAACTCAGATGTCCTCTTAAACGGTCTGAGCACAGACTCACTCACTTGCAGGCACTCACCTTGGGCTCCGGTGGAAGGACAGTGACTCAGGAGGTGTTGGGGGCATATGAGGGACAGACTGAGGTGTGTGGCTTTGGAGGGAGGACTGGAAGACAGTCGGCATTTTCCCTGTGTGAGGTATTCCTCCTGAGCAGCCAGCAGGAGGCCGCCATCTTTCCTGTGCTAAGCCCGCCCCTCAGTCCAAATCTGAATCTGATTGGCCTGGTGAGCTCTGCTGTTGTCCCACCCAGCTACCCCAGTGCTGGAGACACTTTCTCTAGCCCCACCAACATTGCACTCTTTGTTGGAAAATTATCAGACTTTGGCAGGCCCCCAGTCAGCAGCCACTGGCCTCGGTGTGCTCTGAGACTTTTGCTGATTAGCTCTAGGCTCACCACTGGCACCAAACCAGAATTTATACTAACCAGCTGACCACAACTCTTCCCACTCTAGTGAAACTCCCTGAGATCCTACCTCACCCAACTTGCATACTCCATGAGGCTTTATCAGTAGCTGAACCTTAAGGGTCCTGGTGGGTAGCAACAGGCCTCAGAGTGTCCTATCTTTTTGCAGAGAGACCCCAGGCCCAGTACTGGTGGCAGACAAACTTGGTTCATAGCGTGGCCTCTCTCACATGTCTCCAGACTTAGCATAGGCAGCGAACAACCATGGATCACTTTGTAGCTCCTACCAGGTAGTCCCTGAACAGTCACAGGAAGTGGGTAACCTGGGCCTGTATTGGAGTGCCTCCTGAGAGGCCCCAAAGCCAACATACTTGAAGCTTGGCTTCAGACCACAGCAGAACACTGCCCAATTATCTCCACAGGCATCACACAGAAAGCGTGGTCTCAATAGGCACCAGAGCCTGCTGGGGCAAATCCCACTCAATGGGGTAAGTCCCTCCGCCCCCCTCACGGCAGCCCATAAGCTGTGAACATGGCCAAACCCTACAGTCTGTCAGTCTAAGGATCAATCCCACCTACTGATGTGCCAATAGCAATCAAGGCTCAACTATAACAGGAGGGCATGCACAATCCACACAAGGGACACTCCTGGAGCACCCAGAGCAGGTGACCAGGGAGACTGTGCCACTGGGCCCCACAGGACACTTACTACATAAGGTCACCCAGCCAAAACTGGGTGATCTACCTAATACATAGAAGAAAACACAGAGAGGCAGCCAAAATGAGGGAAAAAAGAAATGTGTCCCAAATGAAAGAACAGGAGAAAAATCCAGATAAAAAACTAAGTGAAATCAAGGTAAGCAACCTACCAGAGACAGAGTTCCAAACAATGGTTATGAGGATTCTCAAGGAACTTAGTGAGACCTCCATCAAACAGATAACAAGCGTAACAAAAAAGTACATAGAAACCACAAAGAAGAATCAGTCAAAAGTGAAGAATACAATAACTGAAATGCAGAATGCACTAGAAGGAATCACCAGCAGACTGGGTGAAGCAGAGGATCGAATCAGTGATTTGGAAGGCAAGGTAGCAGAAAACACCCAATGAGAACAGCAAAAAGAAAAAAGAATCCAACAGAATGAGAAGATTTTAAGAGACCTCTGGGACAACATCAAGTGTAACAACATTTGCATCATTGGGGTACCAGAAGAAGGGAAAAAGCAAGAGATTGAGAATCTATTTGAAAAAATAATGACAGAAACCTTTCCTAACCTGGTGAAAGAAATAGACATAGAAGCCCAGGAAGCACAAGATGAACCCAAACAGACTCACACCTAGACACATTATAATTAAAATGGCAAAGGTTAACGACAAAGAGAGAATCCTAAAAGTGGCAAGAGAAAAGCAACTAGTAACTTATAAGGGAGCTCCCATAAGACTGTCAGCTGATTTCTCAACAGAATCTTTGCAGGCCAGAAGGGACTGGCACAAAATATTCAATGTGATGAAAAGCAAGGACCTACAACCAAGACTACTCTACCCAGTAAGGCTATCATTTAAAATTGAAGCACAGATAAAGAGCTCCCCAGACAAGAGAAAGCTAAAGGATTTCATCACCACCAAACCAGTATTACAAGGAATATTAGAGGAACTTCTTTAAGATGAAAAAAAAAAGTCAAAATTATGAATAATACAATGGCAATAGCCCCATATCAATCAACAATTACTTTCAATGTAAATGGATTAAATGCTCCAGTCAAAAGACATAGGGTGGCTGAATGGATAAGAAAACAAAACCCTTACATATGCTGCCTACAAGAGACTCACTTCAGATTGAAAGACACACATAGACAGAAAGTAAAGGGATGGAAAACGATACTTCATGGAAATGGAAATGAAAAAAAAAGCTGGGGTAGCAATACTTATATCAGAAAAAATAGACTTTAAAACAAATGCTATAACAAAAGACAAAGAAGGACCCAGTAATCCCATTTCTGGGTATTTATCTGAAGAAAACCAAAATGCTTCTTTGAGGGGATCTGTGCATCCAAATGTTCATTGCAGCATTGTTTACAATGGCCAAGATGTGGAGGCAGCTTGGGTGTCCATCAATGGATGGATGGGTAAAGAAGAGGTGGTATACACAAATAATGGAATATAGTTCGGCCATGGAAGGGAATAGGTTCTTGCCTTCTGCAGCAGCATAGATGGACCTGGAAGGTGTTGTGCTGAGTGGAGTATATCAGACAGAGAAAGACATATGCAATATCATTTTGCTTATATGTGGAATCTAGGAACAAAATTAATAAACAAAACAGAAACAAATTTATAGATACAGAGGACGTTTTGATGGTTCCAGATGGGAGGGGGGTTGGGGTCTGGGTGAAAAAGTGAAGGGATTAAGAAGTACAAATTGGTAGTTACAAAATAGTCATGGGGATGTAAAGTAAAGCATAGGGAATATAGTCAATGATATGGTGATAACTATGTTCATAAGATACCAAAAATACTGTCTGAAATAATCTCATTTATTTATGTGGTTTTTTTTTGTCTACTCCAATAGAAGGTAAGTCCCATGGAGGTAGGAACCTTGTCCTCATTGTTCTTTACTATATTGTTAATGCATATAGTAGGTGTTCAATAAATATTTTTAGCATGAATGAACACATATGAGCTTCTGAGGTCAGGAACTGTGTGGTCTTCACATTTGTATCTCTCTATCCAACCCCATCCTTATAATTCCCAGCATAGTGCAGAATAAATAGTACCTATCATAAATAAAAAGTGTTGTAGAATTAAATTGAATTGAAAATGGTAATATACCATTTTAATTTGTGTAGTTTCAAATAGGTTTAGCAAATGTATTCATTTGTCACAGGTGAGGTTGGGTGGAATAGCACAAAAAATCATGAATTTTGATGGGAAGAAATGTGATAAAATGGATTCAAGACATATGCCCCTTTCAGTCAGGGTTAGCAATAACATCTTTAAATATCAAGAACAACACATCACAGGTTATAATGACCCCCTCCCATCTCTGCATTCAGGAGATATTTAAATTACCTTTTAAAATATGAATGCCATACATCAAGATGTTAAAAAGCCTTTATCTCTAGATAGCAAGATTAAGAATATCTTTCTAGTTTTCTGCATTTTCCATATTTTCTACAACAACCATGCACGATTTTTTTAAATAAGAAAAAAATTATTCACGACAAAATTAACCTTTTGGTTATATTTTATTCTGGCGTCTACACTAGAATATGCCAACAGATCAATAGAACCAACAAAAGAGCTTAAGTTCTGCAGTTATTTTTTCCCTAGATCCTTCCTTATTCATTAATGTCTCAGAATAAATGTGAATTCCTAAATTATCCTTCATGAAATCTATTCAGAGTTTCGATATTAACTCCAGCTAATGAGAGCATAGCATGTTACCATGTCGTGCAAGAACAGAAAATAGCCTGGTAAATTCTCCATGTCCCTCTACTGATGTTAGCTCTGCCAACATCGGTTACTGACGTCCCCAGAACTGACATTACCCTTTCATTGATGTCATTGAATCAGGAAGCTGAAAAGCTGTTGCAAAGTGACTGTTTCTATTGCAAAGGTTTAAAACTTTAGAGATTGAAAGGTTAAAGTTAAAAATATGTATTTTAATTTGAACAACAGATGGCCTTGGAGTGACTACACGGCTGAATTAACTCTCGAGGCTCTATGGCTGTTTGTGGAAGGGGGAGAAAAAAAAAGACAACTCAAACCCTTAAAAAGCCCACACTAGAACACACAGCTCAAGTGCTGGTGACATCAGCAGAATTTCTCTGTTGAATTAGAGTCCCGAATTTGGTTTCAGAGCCATCTGTCAGCCTCCAGATAGAATAATCTTCTATGAAATTATACCGCATAGTTTCACTAATGAACCTTTCCAATTGTCAGGGCCTCAGCCTCACAGCTGTCTCACCTCCTGCAGCCGCCCTGGCTCCCTGAGTCTCTGAGATACATAGAGAAATCCACTTACTAAAGTCCACAATGGAGCTGTCCTTTGGAAAACTGTGTCCTGTCTTATATTGAGTTCTAGGGAAACAGACTTTGAGATGGGAAGTTGCATGGAGGTTTATTAGAACACACTCTTGTAAGTAAATGAGGAAGGCAGTGTGGGGCAGAGGGAAAAGCTGACCCACAAGCTGGTGCCTCAGCCTCAGACCTACTATGTGGAGCTCTATTGCTGAGACAGCCCCTCAGAGTTGTCCCAAATTGAGTCACAGGAGCCAGGTCCTTGTATCCTCACATCAGCTATCATCGGACACAGGCTGCTCTCTGAAGGAGAGCATCTCCTTTGATGATATTGTTCCCTGTGGCTGAGACAATTTCCAGTGAGCAGCTCAGCCAATATTGCCAGTAGCTGAGGGATGCGTACTGTGACCCTGATAAGGGGATTTGAATACAGCACTCTAGTCTCTACTCCATCCCTATCTACCCAGACCCTTCAGTGATTGTGGCATCAACACCTCTGGCACTCCTAGAGAAGTTCCTCCTGCCTTCCCTCTCAGCTTTGGCCAAACTTCTATTCAGGACCATGCTATTCTAAAGGAAAACCTCAGTTACCGGGAATATTTAGGTATTCATTCAATTATTCATTCTTTGAACACTACCAATCACACGCAGGGGATAAATCTCTTCTTCCAGGGAATTAAGGGTGGAGGGTAAGAAGGGTTGCAAGAAGAAGGAATGCCATGTGTAGAGGCCTACAGGCAAGAGAGAGCATTGGTAAGTTCAGAGAACTGAAAATGGGTCAGAGCACAAGAAAAATGGGGAGAGAAGAGAAGGAGATTGGGAAGGGTGCTGTCTCCCATACTACAGATCTTTGGAATTAGTCTTGACCTCATCCCATCGTTCTTCCATCGCTTTGGGAAAACACTTTGCCGTCCCCCTTGACTCATCTCTTTCACTCAGAGCACACATCGAGTCTGTCATATATATATATATGTACTTGTATGTTCCAACCCCTTCTCATCACTGCTATTGGTAAAAGCCTCATAAGTTCTTGCCTGGATTATTTAACTTCCTAATCGGTGTCTCTGCTTCTGCCCTTGCTCTTTGGGAGTCTATTCTCAATAAGCAGCCAGCGTGATTTTATAAATACATCAATTCAGATTATCTAATGCAGAGTAAACCCCAAAGTTCTTGCTTGGTATGACCTCCAAGGCCCTGCCTACCTCATCTATTTCCCCCCACCATTACCACTCTGACTGTATCCTCCTCTCTCACTCTGCACCACTGGTCTTGCTGATGCTCAAACAAGCCAATGCTCCCACTTGGGGACATTTCCTTTTTCTTCTTCCTAGCATGATACTAACCAAACATTAGTCAAATGTCACTTTCCTAGTGAGACCTTTCCTGGCCACCCTGTCTAAAGTTTTAGTGTCTGGCAGATGATACTCATAGACGCCTTGATAACTATTGAATAAATGGATAGAGAGGTTTTGGAATATTTTTCTGGATGATTGAGTTGCCAGATAGCAGGTCTGTGTTACTAGGAAGTACATCTCCTTATTTTAAAGTTTGAGTGTATTTAGTAGATAACTTTCCAAAACCTGTTGTACCATTATCTGCATTTTTCAATAAGCACAATTAGAGCCAACGTTGGGATGCTTTTAGAAGCTCTTGAGGTATGTTCCCCAGGACTAAATAGTCACTGCTTATTGTGTGTTGTGCCTGTGTTTTATAGTTTTCCTACTGTTATGTCACTGACTAGTAGGCTTTTGGCTGTAAATGTGCCTAAGACTTCTCCAACGTATCAAACTAGACAAGAGCCAAAGACAGTGGCCTAGCACATTACAATAACTGGAGAATCAAAAGATTCCCTGGTCAACTAGGAAGCATAGAGGACTGGAAGTTAAACAATCTGGATTCTAGCATAGCCACTAATAAGCTAAATGACATGGGGCAGGGAGAGAACTGATCCTTACGGAGCTGTTATTTTATTTGCTTCACACAGTAACTGGGTGATGTTTGTATCATTTTCATTTTGCAGATAAGGAAACCAGGCTATGGGAAATTAATCTGTTCAAGATCAGATGGCCTGCCTATAATAGAGTCAGGATTGATTCCAGTTCCCCTCATTCCAAATACTATGATCTCTTCACCATATTGAGGTAAAGCATTATTTATTTCTTCACAACAAATGGCAAACCCATTAAATCGGAGTGAGTATAATAAAAAAGTCTCGTATACCATGGGTTGATTGCCTGCAAGAATAGTGATTAAGAGAAGGGGTAAATGTTAAGCAGATGCAGATCAACTTCTGGCTCCCACAAGTCATTTAAACTTTCTGAGCCACAGTTTTCTTATTTGTACTCGTAAAATAGAGACAATAATAATAATACCCAGATCAAAGGGCTGTTGGGAGCTCTCTTCTAAAACAATATATGTAAAGCATTTACTTTAGTTAGTACCTGGCGCATAATAAGCACTCAGTAAATGACAGCTTTATTATTATTATTACCAAAGTAAGTGAATCCTTCCCTTTGACACCAGGCACCATTCAGAGAACTGTGGGGCCATTTGTACAGACCTCAAAGGCTTAAGGCTAGAGAGTGGAATGTAAGTTAGCTGTGTAGCACTGGAGTTAACAGAAAGGCAATGTCATGCTGGCATGGCTCTAAACATGTCTAGAATATCAAAACATGGGGAGAAGCTAGTCATCCTACAGAGCAGGCCTAGGCATCTCACTGATTTCACCGGAAAGCTCCCAGCCTGGGCTGCCACCAGAGTGGGTCTGAGCAGCCTCTTCTTAGACAGAACATTATGTGGATTGGATTACATGGCTGTAAACTGATCAGTGCATATTCACATGCTGTCAAACAATTGGACTGTTTTAATAAGATTAGCAACTTGTTTTCTTCCTACAATTTTCTCACTGCAGGATTCCATTCAGAATCCTTCCGAGAAAAGTGTCTTAGGGAAGTAGTAGAGTTGTACGATGTTTTGCATCTTGCTTCCTGAGGAAGACAAGCTATAAAAGCCTTCCATGTCTGCTGCCCAGAACCACCTGTGCACCCAATAATATGTCTGAGCGTAGGGAAGATACTGAAGAAAATTTGTCTTCATTGGTTGATGTGAGCTTTTGTTCCTGTCTGTGAGATGATCTCTGTGCTTTGATCAGGGGTCAAGTAAATTCACCCTTTGGTCTCATCCTCCCGAGCAGGGGAGATATGAGATAAGGTTTTGTTTGGTCTCATTCTCTTAAGTAGGGGAGATAGGAGATGATGTTTGCTGTTCTCTTTGTGCTGTGAGGTGATGATTAGCTTAGGGTTAAAGAAACAACTGATCAGGGGTTGAGAGAATTCCCTCTGTTCTGTATGTTTCATCCACATCAGCAGATGAAGTGAAGAAGTAGCTAAGTTACATCAGGATGACGTGACAGGCACGTTGCCAGGCTTTGGAAGACCTTGGGCTGATGGTCCCAAGCAAGAACAGTAGATATTGCTTATCCGGATGAATTGGCCCTTTGGCCGGATGGGCAACATTCGTATCAGTAACTGCCAGACCCTCCCAGAACTGTCCATTCCCAGGGGAGGCAGGAACAAAGATCCGAACTCTAAGGTAGATCTGAGAAAATATATGACAGGTCTCAGTTGGCAGTGTTATTAATTATTATTTCATCATTTGCTCATTTGTCATTGGTGATTTTTCATCATGCTAACATTTTGAAGACTCCCAGCAACACGCAGCTTACAACACCAGGGGATGTCCTGACTTCCAGCCGCAAACCTGGTGATGGCTGGCTGTTTTCCAGCCTCTCCAGTGTTGTCCCCCACGGTTAGCCTTCTTGAGAACTTGTCAGCATCTAGAAAACTTGTATGCAGCTTGCAGCTTACAACATCAGAAGATGCCCTAACTTCTAACAACGACGACAACAGCAACATTCTTCAGATTATTAACGCCTTGAAAACATATACAGCTTGCAGCTTATATCATCAGAAGATGCCTTGACTTCTAACAACAAGAAAGACAACAGCAGCAGCATTCTTGGTACCTAGCAAGCAGCAGTGTGGGAGATGCCTGAGTTTCTCTCAGCTACAGACCTGGCAAGGTTTTGATTTATGACTTTTCCAGTGCTGTTCTCCCCCGGTTTGGTGAGCTTTTGACACCTACTGCAATAGTTACAATCCTATAGAGCTCAGTAATGCTTTTGGATCCTCCTTACTGATGCTATTTGTGTATTTAGCCAAGTGATTTTTGATCAATAGTAAACCTATGTTGGGATCTCTTAAACTTATATATATGTGTACTCCTTTGACATGACATTGTTATCAATGTATATAGTTTAGTCTTAACCACCTTTACTTTCTGTCATCAGCACATTCTAGTAATTGCCTTTGTCTTTTGCTATTGCACAGTGCTAAATACATTGATTAGCTATTATTAAATAAATTCATTAGCCCCATTCTAGCGTGTGTTCCTCCTTCTTTTCCCCCCACTTGTCATTACACAGAGAAAGCCCAAAGTGAAAGGAGTGGTAATGTGGACAGGTAATGTGGTATTCTTGTATGGTACACCTCACAATGGGTGTGCAGACGATTCACCAATGGATTGAGAGCCAAGGTCTACCTCCAAAGGCTAGAATATAACAGATGGCTGTACATCCAATAGTGAGGCAGAATTTCACAATTATGTAATTGTTAAGGGATTGGTATAAAAGTTGTGGAATCACACAGACCTGCCTTTTAAATCCCAGATACTTCACTTACTAATTTTGAGAACTTGGTGAACTGATTTAACGTCTTCAACCTCATTTAGTTTCCTTCTAGTAATACCTACTTATAGCAAATGGACCCAAGCCTACCTGCTTACTCACAAATATTTGATCTGCCCAAAATTATGTTATTAGGTTCTTTTTGATAGAGAGTAGGTAGTTTGTAATAGTTACAGGTAGATGAGGGCTATAGGTTTCCACCTCCAAAATCTCTCCATCAGGTGCTGCTTTGCAATGAAAGCAAGTCTCAGGCCAAATTCTCAAATTCTGCCACAGATAAACAGGCACAAAACCATCATTCAATCGGTTCTGAGAGTGTGACAAAGTCCCTGTCATTCTCTTTAGGTGACTACAACAATTTTTTGGAGGTATAATGCTGCTTAAATTTCTAGTAGAAGCCAGGTAACACCATCCTTTCTTCAGAACCTTAAACCCAGGGATTCCTTTTTGAAGCAATTGGACTATTGGGTGACTAGATTTTTATATTCTATTTTAGTAATGGAGAGAGAAAGCACCTGTACAATACTTTTAGCCCATCCAGCATCTGGAACCTTCCTCGTTTCACCAGTGAGAAATGATTTCTAACTGTTGTTATGCTAGTTAATAAACCTTTGGTGTTGACCTTTAGCTAAAGGACTAAAATAGTTTTGTAGCAACTGCCTCTGGAATGTGTGATTCTAATAGGATCTTACAAGGGCTAACTAGCCATCCTTAGAGTGTGTTTTCCTAATTAGAGTCCTTCGAATATTACTTAATCATCCTACAGTGGTTTTAATTAGGGTAATTAATTAGGATGCTCAACTACCCTAAGGTGTAGATTGAAACACACACACACACACACACATTATTACTACCTATGCTGACATATTCAAAGTTAAAGACAACAAAGAATACTTCAAAGAATGAAATGATGAATGTTAGAATTAAATGATGTACATTAGGGACTTAGTGCCCACCAAATACTAAATAGCAGCCATTAACATTACGTAAATTTGTATTTCTCATAATAACGTTAACAGAGTTTGGGCCAAATAAGGCCATCCATCGTGTTGGTGGCTCAGAATGGTAGAAGAAAGTCCAGTGGTGAGTGACAGCCTGTCCTGAATTGTAGGATGAATGATACCCCCTTTGCAGCCACTACATGGATGGTGGGGGAGATTTCCAAGGGATTGAAATTCTTGGGTGAGGGGTGAGGATGGCTATAGAAAGCTTTAGATACTAAAATTAATGTGATATTAGTAGATATCACTAGACAGTAAATTCCATAAGGACACAAAATTCTTTCATTTTCCCCCTGCGATACCTCAATGTTCAGAACAGGACCTGGTATATTGTAGTTGCTCAATAGATAGTGTGAGTGAATGAATAAATTAATTTTGAAACTCCATTCTGGTTCTCTTAAGTATGTTCAGAGCTTAGTGCTAGTCTAAGCATAAAGCAGATGCTCAATGAATGTTTACTAATTGAATGAATGAATGAATGAATGAATGAATAATCAGTTGAATGGACAAATGGAAGAATTCTCTAAAGGATATTGGCAAACTAGATGAGAACAATTCTTCATGGAAATCCAGAAATACTGTATTTACAGCAACTCCAATGATAGTATTTTAGATAAGATGGTATGACTATAGCGGCATTATAACCAAATGAATGTCCTTGCCTGAACAATATAGGTGAACAGATCTAGAATGACCTGAATGAAGGGCTCTTGTATAGTTGTTGGAAGGCTCCCTTCCACGCTCATCATAACTTTAATTTAGGGATTGTCATTTTCCTTTCTTTATGGTATTTTTTGATGAACAGAAGTTCTTCATTTTAATGATCAAATTTATCAATCTTTTCTTTTTGGTTGACACATTTTTGTATTTGTTTAAGAAATTCTTTACTACTTTTCCAAGTTTAAAAATATATTCTTCTATATTTTTTACTAAAGCTTTAAAAACTTTGCTTTTCTCAACTGTCATCAATCCATTGAGAATTGATATTTTGTGCATGGTGTGAGGTAGGAACACAATAATTTTTTACCTCCATATCATTATTCTCCCAATCATGATTTAAACACTATTTTATTAAGTAGTCCAATAATTACATTTCATCATTTTAAACTGTTTTTTACTAGAGGGTTTTTTTGGGGGGACAGTTATATAAATAATGTTAATTTCATCCCCCCAACTAATGTGAGTGGGAGCCTGGGGTTAGGAATTTGATGTGAGATGACTTACTCTCTCCCCACTTCCTCCCCCTTAGCTCTATTTATAGTCAAGTCTGAGACAGGCCAACACTTTCTTTTTCTTGCAAGTTCCTCATCTACTGAGGATGTCAGTATTTGGTGTGTGGGGGTCCCTTCTTGATTCTAGAATTTCTGCTTTCCCTTCTCATTTTGCTTTGTTCTCTTCCAACTTTGTACCTCATATGTGGCTTTGGGCTACAAGAATGGCAATTTTAGTGTTAGATTTTTTTTTTCTCTGTTGACATTGACCTCTAGGATTTTGAAAATTCACTTTAATTTCCTGACAGCTCATCCATGCATTAAAATACATTTTAACAATTTAATTCAAACTTTTCGGTATTCTGTACCATGGAGTCTCTAAGGACTTAGTCTCTCATGTTGAAATAGAAGTCTATGGTTCTTTGTGTTTAAATTTTTGATCCATATGGAATTAATTTTTAAATATTAAAGGATGTAGTAAGGATCCTACTTTATTTTTTCTAAAGTCATCCCGTTAACCCAATTATTTGTTGAAAAATTCACAAAGTGGCAGTTTTAGCATGCCAATACTCAACATCTTATAAGGAAAAGAACATTAATATAAATATGAATAAGACATAGTCCCTCTCTTGGAAGAGCTCATATAAAACAAATGACTCCTATTATTACCATTTGCCAACTTGCATTGGACATGATCAACTTTTCTACCACCAGGGCAAGTTGAGCTAGAGATGTACTCTTTCTAGCTCAAAATATTTGTAGACATACATATACTGCTGTGACTATGAGTATAATGGAGGATATATTAACAATTATTTTCATGTTCATTGTTGTGTAACTATACATAGTAGATGAGTTTCAGAAAATTTGTATTAAATTTAAATCATATTTTAAATTTCCTTGGCAAGTTCTCTATTTAAAGGGATTTTACTTTGAATTATTTTCAAAATCATTTTGAAGAGTACATAATGACTTCCCAAGTCTTCCATGATGCAAATAGAAGTTTTCATTTACTAGGTTTCTTAATGCAAGATATACTTACATAATTCAGGTTCTTTTCTAAAGGAGGAAGAAAAATATAAGGAGACTATCTTAAAAGCAAATCAATGTGTGTTTTTAAAAATGCAATTGTTGGAACACAGACTTAAAGACATTTCTTAAGGATCATTTACATGAATTGAATTTGCTTGCTTCCACATGCAAAGCAACATTTTCAATGATTTTTTTTTCAAAAGCTGATTTTTAAGCTTTGTAGGGTAGGTGCCAAATGGTATTTTAAAAACACACATTTAAAAAAAGAAGAACGTGCAGTTTTGCCTGGAGTGCAGATGGAGCCTGTGTCAATTGAAGGCATTTTGCCTAAGGACACAGAGAAAATCACTTTTTCATAAAGACCATAAACTCCACTTTTATGTTTCTGTCCATCTTAATTTGTGAAAGCTGGAAAGAAACAGGAGGTTTATGGGACCAGTTGTTTCAACGATCTCATTGCTCAAATTTTGTATCGATTATGCTGTAAAAATTATTGACCTTCAAATTAATAATGAAGGAATATGATAAGGTTTGGTTATTTCTTATTACTTCTCTTACTGATTTGTGTCTATTATGTACAGATAGATCCTAGTTCTATTTTATATCTGTATCTAATTATCTAATGTATATCTTCTATAGCACCTCACCTTGGCCTTTCTAGCACACAACATATTAATACTTTTAAAATTATAGTAGTACTCTCATTATCAAGTGTTACCCTATGCCAGGCATTGTCCTAAGGAATGTAGAGGAATCATTTCATTTAAACAAATGCAGTGTAAAACAGAAGTGAAGAATTAGAGTATGTTTGAGAGGTAAGGGGCAAAGGCAGGATCTCAGCAAGCACTTTGCCTTTAAGCCTTTCCCTTTACCACCCTGAGGATCTTCTTTGTAAAAACATGAATGTGAAACTGTTAGTAAGAATATGATGTAAGTCTTCATTTATTGTCATGGAAATATGTCTATTACATATTGTTAAGTACAAAACAGGTTATAATACAGTGCATGCATTAGGATCCCATTTTTATAAAAATAAATTTGTGTATGTGCAAAAATGGCTGGAAAGATAGACCCCTAAATGAGAATGGCAGTTACTAGTGATTTTTAAAATAATTGTTTTTAAATTTTTGAATTTCATTTTTTAGTCATGGTTCTTTATTGCCAGCAAAAATTCCAGAAAACAAAATAAGCAGCAGTACATGGCTGTAAGTGGGATCTTTGGTTTTAATACCATATGCTACTGCATGACTTATAGATTATAACCTATTTTTTTAAATTATGAATCCAATTCTCATATTATCATATAGTTGAGGTAAAATTAATCTGCCTGGTGATCATTTTTCATAACTTTTTTATTTTTAAAAATGAACTTATTTTTATACCTAAAGAGACAAATATAATATTGTATGTTAGCTATCTTGTAATAGAAATCTTTAAAAAATGATTTTAAAAATGAGCTCATTTTTGTCTGCTTTTTCCTATATTGTTTAGCCTTATTGTGGTGGTGTCAGGCAACAGAAATCTGCACAAACTGGCCATACCAAAAAATGGGGGGAAGGTACTTACTGGCTCATGTGACTGAAGTGTCAAGGATCTTAATGTCATCAGGTACCAGACCCATTTCTCTGTGATTCATTCGCCTCTGCTCTCCTTGCTGTGACAGGCCTATTCTTATTCTGGTTACTCATCCTAATATAAAATGTCTGTAGCTATTTCGGGCTCCACATCTTTATCCTGCTCTATTCAGAGAAAGAAAGACCATCACCTCTGATAGCTCTTGGGGAACCCTAAAGAAGTGTCCTTCCCAGAGAAGCCCCAGCAAATGTCTCCTTGTTTCTTATTCGACCAAATAGGGTTACCTGTATATTCTTGAGCCAATTACTAAAACCAGGAGCTGGAGATACCTCAAAGCTGAGAGGGGAACAGTTCTCCAAAGGAAAGCTTACATGCTGTTGATGGGAGACGAGGAAAATGGAGGCTAGAGAAGCCACCAACAATTTGCTTTCACATTCTCATTGGCTTTCAGATTGTGGCTCTTCATAAGCACTTCCCCTCAACTTCTCCCTCCCCCAACACACACACATTCTTAACCCTCTCTTACTTCATTGAAGGGAGCTTTATTTCACTTATCTACTGAATAATTTTTCTCATTAAAGTTTTTATCCTCCCATCAAGAATCCAACATAACTTGCCTTTGGCCATGGCAGCAAAATCAAACTCTAATATCCATTTAAAATTTGCTCTCCTCACCATTCACCACCACTTGATTAATCATCCTAAATGAAGTTCTCATTTTCTCCTTCCTTTTGGAAAAAGCTTCAGTGGTTTCCTGCGGCATAACAGGTAAAGTTCATTCACCGATCCTGTCATGTAAAAATGTCAACGATCTGGCCTCATTTATAATTTAACTTTTTCTCTTGATCTTCAGAAAACATCATATTCTTTCTAACCTCCACAACCCTGAAAACACTGTTTCCTTCCACCTGGAAATCATTCTTTTCATAGATCTGAGTAATGAAGTAACATTCCATGCTATGTACTTCTGCATACTTACATGTTTCTCTGTGTCGTATAACTGTTCATTAAAATACAAACAATGGCAGTATTTATATCAATGCATAGTTCATTGATAAATTTATTTATTGATCATGCTGTGTAATGTCCCGCATTAGCAGGTGCCCACCTATCTCCCAGCTCCGTGTTACGTCCTTCTATTTCTTGCTTGCTACATCTTTGCCACAGAACACATGTTCAATGCTGTTTCCTGTTTAGGGACTCTATACACATATCCTCCTCCCAAGACATGCTTTCCCCACATCTTGACCTGGATAAATCCTACTCATTTTTCAGTTGGTTCCATGAATGTTATGTCTTTAGGAAAACTTTCTCTGACTCCCAAAAGTAGGTTTGATCCTCCTATTACCTGCTTTTGTAGGACCCTTTACTGTTCCTTTATGATAGTTATTTCAGTTGTAATTAATCATTCATTGTTTATCTCTTTAATGTCTATTTCTCCTAACACACTAGAAGCATCTAGTACAATGACTGATACTAGTGGATGCTCATTTATTGTTGAATAAATAATGGTGGGTACTTTTTCCCCACCGTGGTGCTTTTTTTCACCGATCTTCACTGGCTAACAGTACTTAATCTAACATTGGTTTTATCTTTGGATAAAACAAAGCACCGAAATCATTTCATTATATTTAGAAATATTCCAGGAAATAGACGTGAACGATCAACTCTAGAACTTTGAAAGTAACTTTACTTCCAGCTATTCTTGGTCCCGTCTCCTGTCCTTAATCATCTCACTCATCTAACAAGTGAGTCATTCCTGTAATATAACATTTAAGAAGGATCTCTCCTTTACTTTATGCCCTATTCTCTGTCTTCTTTGGACAAGTACAACTCATAAGATGAAAGATGATAAATGTTACATGAGCACATCTTCATCATGCCTGGGATTTTCCAATCCATAGCATGTGTGTGTTGTGTGTGTACAGCCATTGCTTTAGCTTCACATAAGATCTAATAAAATGCTATTTTTAAATCAAATATCAGAAATCCAATTAAGCATTCAAGTGGACTCCAATATTCTTTTAATTTGGTCATTCTTTTTGACTGTTTCAAGACCTATTTATTCAAAATCTTATACTCTATAAACTGAGACTTTAAAGTTTCAGAATGAAGTTTGGAGAAACTAATTTCAGGTATTTTCTTACTGATCTTGCTATATTGTTCTATGAGGGCTATAGAGATAAAGGTTGCTCTTCTTACTTGAAAAAAAAGGGGGGAAATGGGAATGATATTAATGGCCCCTCTGTCTTTGCAGCAATGGAAATGTTCTAAATCTTGGCTGTTCAATATGGCAGCATGAGCCACATGTAGTTATTGAGTACTTGAGATGAGGCTAGTGTAATTTTTAATTCTATTTCATTTCTGAGAAACTGAATTTTTAATTCTATTTAATTTTAATTAAATAGTCACATGTGGCTACTGGCTACGGTATTTCACAGCACAGCTTCATTTGTTCCAAGTAATGGATGAATGGGGTTCTAGATGGTACCAAAAAAAAAAGAAGACTCAAGAAATCAGTGTTAATTCTGGTCCCCTGTCTCTTCACTTTTAAGTAGGGGAGGGAACTATTCAAAAACAGACGCTTGTTTCTAATAAGATACCCTAGCTACACTGGACATTCCATGCTGTAAAAATTACACATCACCCCATCTGAAATACTGAAAGATAGACTTCCACGAAAAATGATTTGTTAAGCATGTTTAAACGATACACTCCATTTCTTCTCTCTCATAAGGCGCAGATGAAGCGACGTTTCAAGGGTTCCAAATCATACCAATAATATGAGCACGTATTGTGTCTGAGTATTTGTGGAAATGTTGCACATACACCCAAGTCATCACCTGTTAAATCACATCTTTGTTTAATTTTCATGAATGAAATGATTCATAGTCATTTCATTCATGGGATTTGGTGCCAGTAAATTTCTAAGAGTTCAATTGCCAGTTTCTGGAGTTGAGAAACAAACATCTTATTATAAACAGGCTAAATGCAGAGCTTTCTGTCTTGTTTCCACCTTGGAAAAGTGATTTCATATTTGATCTAATAAGTCAGTTTCTGGAAGAATATTTGTTGACATCATTTTTGTTATTCCCTGCAGATTTGATATGAAAAAAACAGCCCGGTCACGTTCAAAATTGGAGATGAGCATGAAAAAGTGTCTTTCTGCCTGTTGTAGCTCCCACGCCTCTGCAGCCACAGTTTAGGGGTGTTTTTACCCTAGTATAAGAGAAATGCTGTTGTAAATAGACAGATTTGGAGGTACACTGGGCAGAGCAGCTGGAAATTGATCTCCTTAAAGCACTGATTTCATTATGTCCACGTTTATATTGTGGCTGCTGTTCGTTGTCTGCAGAGACAAGGCGGAAGTCTGCCCACATTCAAATCTCTCCATAATCACGCAAGCGAGACTTACAAGGTGAATCACACTGCAAAGGCCCACATTTAAATTTTATGTGAATTTTGATCAAAACTAACATCAAGGTCAGCCTTGAAGGCAAAGAGGAAAAGAGAATATTCCATAAAAAAAGCAAGTTGCAGCATTCTGGAAGAGAAGACAGGTTTCCTGTCTGATGCCCCTACACCCATTATTGTATGTTTGGAAACACAACGGCATTTTTCATGCATGCTGTTGCTATTTTCCATGTTCTAATTCCCATAACTCACCATGTCCTTATTGAGCACCTACTATGGGCAAAAAACTGTGCTCAATGGCACAGGAGGATCCATTTTCAGCCTGGTTGATTACTTAAGCTATGCATTTTTTTTTTAATAATTTTTTTTTTAAATTTCAAACACTGAGAAAAATTGAAAAAGTAACACAATGATCCTCCATATAGCCATCACCCAGCTTCACCAATTAGCAAACATTTGCCATTCTTGAATCATTTATCCTTTTCTGTCATAGTTCTTACGGCTAAATATTTTAAAGCAAATTCCAGATTTCACGTCATTTCCTCCTAACTGACTTGTACACATCTCCCCCAAATATTAGCATTTTCTTCCATTCTTCCATAACCTCAATATTCTTAACATACACCCAAGAATATTAAGAATATTTCCTTGATATCCTCCAATAACCAGTCTACATTCAAATTTTTCTCATTATTCAAAAACATCTTTTTTAAATTGGTTTGCTCAAAATAGAAACCAAACAAGGCCCATATATTAAATTAACTCAATCCAAACCAAGTTTTACTATCTATCTATTATCATATATATATATATATACACACACACACACACACGTCAATCATATATATATATATGATTGACATGTTGAAGAAATCAGGTCAGCTGTCCTACAGTCCCTACACTCCCAAATTTCTCTTTACTTCCTTGTAGTGTCACTTATCTTGATTCTTCATCCCTCTATTTTCAATAAGCTGAAAGTTAGATCTAAAGACCTAACTAGATTTATGTCCAGTGATTTTTGGCAAGCATACTTCATAAGTGATGCTATGTGCTACTACGTTCCATCACATCAGGAAGTACACAGTGTTGGTTATCCCACTCTCGAAGCATCCTCCCTACTCCCAAGACTTAAGGGTGACCTTGGCATTTAACCCTGCAGAGCCTCATATAGACAATAGAGATGATCATACCATGTACTTCTAACATTTGTTGTAAAGAATAAATTATGTAATCTTTGCAAAGAGTGTAACATGGTGCCTGGTACATTGAAACACTTAAAATGTTAACTATTATTGTGAATAAGGCACACAAAGTATTTATTAGGTTGGTGCAACCGTAATTGTGGTTTTTGCCATTAGTTTTTACCTGCTAAACCGCAATTACCTTTGCACCAACCTAATAGTGTAGTACTAATCTAGGGGGTACTTCATGACTTTATGTACTATCATTGTCATTATAAATTGTTTTGGCTGAACAGATCAGGGATCAACATTTCATTTGGGAGAATTATTTGAAGGATGAATGAAAGGAGCATACACACCAATGCACTAAAGCTGCAAGAAATCTCTCGAGTACCTTTTCAGGACTAGATTGTAAGATTCAAGACGGGAGGAATTTATTAATTCCTGCATCCACAGTATGTATCCCAGTGCATGGCCCTCAGTAATGGGTGAGTAAAAGACTCTGCAAAAAACTCAACTTCAGACCCTTATTCTGGTCCCTTATTGCACAAACCCCTGTCCCCATCCCCTATAGCACCCGTATAACAACATAAAATTCCCCTTGTTGCCAGCTCTGGACACCTGCCTGCTACCCCCACTACATAGATAGTTTGGGCCCTTCACTTTTACCAATGTAAATTGGACCAGTCTTTCATGCTTGTCTCCTCCGGAAGGACCTTTCTAAGACTTTTCCACCTTAAATCACTCTTTTCCATTTCTCATTACCCATGTCACTTACTGTTTGCCTACACTTAACAAATGCGTCCACTTAACAAATTTGTAGATTGTCTTGATTTCCAGTAATTCCCTACACTTCCATCTTATTTCATGCAGTTACATTGTGAACTCTTTGATGGCTGAGAAGATGTTTTCTTCCTTTCCAACTTGTATTCTCTTCTCCAACGCTCATCCCCAACACGAACACCTGGCACAAGAGTAGAGGCATAGCAAAACTTCATATCAACACCCTCTACTAATTTAGTCCCTCCTCATTATACTTTTTCAATGTATTTGGAAATTCGAGGATATAGTCATTAATACACTGCCAGGATGAGGTTGGTTGTGGTTCTGTGCTCACAAGCATTCTGTTCCTACCTTCCCTACCACTTATCACACTGCATAAAAATGGTCTGGCTGTGTGCCTGTGTCCCCATCAGACTGATGGGGTGCCAGAAGCAAAGATTATGGATCTCCACCGCTGTTGCCCCAGGAACTAGTGTAGGGTTTGGCACATAACAGATGTTCGGTCAGTCAGTGATGAATTTAAGAAACAGTGGGTCACCCAATTTGACAAATTCACTTTTGTCCAAAACAGAATTTTGACTGATTATTGGACTGATTTATTTCATCAACAAATTGCGATGCTTGAACCAACTACCTATGTAGGCTCCGTCCTCATGAAAATCTGAAAGATATTTCTAGGAAGCAGATAAAATGAGACCTATAATTGAAATGGAAAAATAAAATTAAAGGGAGACATGAATTACTAATGGCGTTATTGTTCTATTCAGGAACATTGTGGAACTTTCAAGGTTTTAAACCTGAAGAAAAACTCTAGCAGCAGAATTTCAGACAGGAGACAGAGAGCGAGAGCTATTTTGAACTGTGAAGCCTCTTGATATTGCTTAATTCACACTATAGTTCTTTCCTTCCTTCTAGAAGCTCTAGTATTGCTCTGACTTCCCCACCAAGCAACCGAAACACTGCAGCTTCAGGTCCTAAGAGGAATTCTCTCTGTTCATGCTGCAGGTGTGTTTCTTTCACTCCTTGGGGGGGGGGGGGGCTCATCACTCAGGTGCAGGATGTCCAGGTTGTGTCCCACACACCTTTCTTTGAATCCTGAGCCCAGGTATAAATCAGACACCCCCATGCTGGCATTCAAGAGAAGAGTTGGCATTTCAGTGTTTTCAACACTGACATCTTCTGGTTCAGTGGCCCAGCCAAAAGTAAAGAACAAGTTCATTATCCAATTATCTTTACCCTTTGAGCCAAAATGATGTCCTTACTTGTCTATTACTCTACCTGACTATTGCCTGGTTTGAAAAAAAAAAAAAAAGAAAAAAAAAAAAAGATAGCTCTCTCCAAGAGCTGGGAAAATTGACACTGGTAATTTAACACAATTTAGTTAAAAGATAATTCTCCCCTGTCATGAGCCAGAGCTGATTTTTAGAGAATTATTACCACTCATGGTTCATTGAGTTTTACCTTTTTGAATTTCCATTGATGTAGCCTGATGGGTAACTAAGAAAAATATTATGATTTTAAATTGCATTTTGGCATCTTACAAGAATATTTCACACTGCTTAACATCTGTAGTCAACAGATGTTTAAACACAACTCCCTCAATAACTAAAATTTGGCAAAGTGTATACTAGTTGGAACAGCTTAAAATTCAAAATATACTTCTAGGAATATGATACAGGCAGATGAAGTACTACTTGTATATGTTTTACATTAAATATAAAATATTGTATTATATATACCATCCCTCTGGGAAATGCCAGGTTTCAGGGAAAGAATAAGAACAGCCAGGAGACATTCAATGCCACAACACCAGAGACATTCTATAAGTGGGGTTGTGTCTATGGTCACTGCCAACTGCAGTGAGAACCCTTTCTTAAGTACTGTTATTAATTGTGGTTAACTCTGGAGGCTAGCAAAAGCAAAGCTTTGAGGCAAACAAGTTTGTCCTTCTTCCTCTTTTGGTATCTCTTTTCTCTGACTCAGATCCCCCCGTAGCTTCCATGAAGATTGATTCCAAGATTAAGACCTCAGACTTAATTTCAGATTAATCAGTCAACCTTCAGTTAATTCAGGCAAACATCCAGTCAGATCTGTGTGTGTGTGTGTGTGTGTGTGTGTGTGTGTGTGTGTGTGTGTGAGGGTAAGAGACCTAATTAATGTTTGACCTACTGTTGACTAGTTCACCAACCGGCCCTGTGTGCTCTCTGTCATGGCTAGCATGGCTGAAAGAAATCCAGAGATGATTATTCATTTCATTTTAATCACAACTTTCAACAATCTACCCCCATGACCCTTTATGACAGTTGTCAATTCAGGGCTTAGCTGAGAGTTGTTTCCTTTCCTCTTGTTGAATTAAAATCCAGATGGAAACCCCCTTTCCACAGCAAGCATCCAGAAGGCTGTAGCAGAATGAACAAGAAGCCCACATTTTTGATCCCTGAACAACTAACTTCTCAGTCACAGGAAATGTATTTGAGATTCTGAGATTCAGAATTGAGATTCTGAGATTCAGTATTTGAGATTCTGGTTTCTATATGAAAGCCTTCAATAGACACATCTCTGCCTAAACTCATGATGTCATTATTTTCCCTGTTCTTTCATAGCTTAAAATCATACTGAGGAGATCTGATTGAAACACATGAAGTAATAGAAGAGTAGAGGTATAGTAATGGTTAATTTTACATGTCAACTTGGCCAGGCTATGGTGCCCAGTTATTTGATCAAATGCCAGTCTAAATGTTACCATGAAGGTATTGTTTTAGATGTAGATTTTTGACTCAAAACTACTGAAACATCAAGTCTTAGCTGAATTTGCAGCCTGCAGATTTGCTCTACAAATTTTGGACTTGCCATTTGCCACAATTTCATGGACCAATTCCTTAAAATCAATCTCTCTCACATATATAAATATAACATCCTATTGGTTCTGTTTCTCTGGCAAACCCTGAGTAATACAGGTATATGTATATATAATATCTCGGTTCAGAGAAGGTGGCTGTGGCCAGGAGGAAGTAGAGTAAGCTTCACAAGAGATAAATAGAATTAAGCTAGTAGAAGTGTGATGGAAGTGGTTCATCAAGAAGGGCACTCAGCTTGTACAAAGATCTGGAGATTGGACCTGTGCCCTTGAGGGGATCAATGGAGAGTCCTAGCCTGATATTTGGGAGGTTGTGTGATGGAGAGCAGTGGGTTCTAAGACTGGATGGATTGGTGGGACCCAAGGAGTGATA
The DNA here is from genome assembly GCF_036562045.2 of Rhinolophus sinicus. Lineage (NCBI taxonomy): Eukaryota > Metazoa > Chordata > Mammalia > Chiroptera > Rhinolophidae > Rhinolophus > Rhinolophus sinicus. Next base: position 139,092,789 of record NC_133756.1, read on the forward strand.
CGTAGAAAAGAACCTCTTCCTTTTACTTTCATGCAGGGGCTTAGATGAAATTACTGCATTTTACAGAAAATTGAGTCATCTTTTCTGAGCATTATGACAGCAGAGTCCATGTCAGGCTGTCTGCAGCTGTCCCCAGCCATCATCAGATCCTCTCTCCTTCCTACTTAGCCCTAGAGGCATTTTTCTTTTCCTAAGAGGGAAGCCCTCCAAAGAAACTTTAAAAGAGTCTCATCAAGGAAATCTGGAGAGCAAATGAGTGTGAAGGTATATTCACAACTTGACAAACATTGAGAGGAATTCTTGAGTCAGGAGATGGCTGAAGAGGTGGTAGAAAGAGGGTTCACTTCTGAGAGAGTAGAGAAATTCGGAGAGTCCAGGAGAACCAGAAATTCAGGAACCAGGAGAGTAAGCATTCCTGTTTATACAAGTATCACAGACTATTTGAACAAATGAATCTTTTAAGTGATGTTTAAATGAATAGACAGGACCCACATCTGAGGATCAGAAATGATGCTTATGAAATTGACTCTGTCCCTCTGGAGAAGCTGCCACCAGAATAAGAGGGTGAGATGACAATAAACATTCACACCAAATTTATTGTAAAAATATTAAGGGAGAGGCAAAAAAAGAAAAAAGAAAACTATCCTCAATCCTAACACTTGAAAAATTACATGATGTAAGAAGTGAAGTTCTCCATTCTGAGTCTTTAGCCCCATTACTTGTAGAGAACATGAATCTTATTTTACAAACTCAGATGTGCAAGAAACAGTACTTTATTTATTTTACATAAATTAAATCCAATTCTGAGCCCACAGCCACTCTCCTCATCCTATAAGGTTATTAGGAATTCAACTAGAAATTCAGGCACTATTGTCACCTTCAGGGTTGGGCAAGGGTCCCAGGGTTCTATGTAACACCAAGTCTTAGGGAGGTCTCTTTAAGCCGTTGGATTTAGTGTATGATAAGATACGGCTGAGACATCCGTGGTCTCAGACCCCAAGATCTCTTTTAGTTCTGACTCCTCTCCTGGCTTTTTTAAAGCCAGGAAAAACTTTGTGAGGCTTTAGAATTCCTAGACCAATCCATCTGAGTCCTTCCTCCCCCTGAGAATGCTCCAGGACTCACAGACTATTTCCATTTCAGAGGCTTTCCCTTCTCTCTCCTGTTCCTCCAAGATACCAAATGTAACCTCCTCAATGGGTTTAACTTTTATAGAATTGCAGGCCAGGATCAGAAGTGTCTTGAAGACAACATTGACTTCTGGCCCTATGACAAAATTCTCCCTTGTGGCAAGAGACCACAAAAAGGCCTTACCTGCTGCTTATAATGGAGGAAAGGAAGAAACAGGGAACACAAATACAAGTTAATATTGCAAAAATCAATCCATCACACACTGTTGAGAGCATGGTGGGTATAATTCCAGAATTTGTGTGTGTGTGTGTGTGTGCTTATAAAGCAAAAATACCTATCTACATATAAGATTTTCTTTTTTAAACAAAAAGGAGATCAGAGTTCTGGACAAGATGGTGCAGTAGGCAAATACTGTGCTTCCCTTCTCTCATGACCACATCAAAATTACAACTAAACTACAAAATAACCATCATTGAGAATCGCCTAAAATCTTGCTGAACCCAAGCCCTACAACTAAGGACATATAGAAGAAGCCAGCTCAAAACTGGTAGGAGGGGCAGAGATGTGGAATGGGCTGGTCCCACACCGGCATGTGATCATTAAAGATCCAGAGTGATATTTCGGCTGTGAAGGTCCTCCCCACCCCCCAGAGAAGCGAGGGGACCCAGCTCTTCCCTAGCCCAGGGTTTCAGTGCTGGGGAGAGAAGTCCCCATAATTTCTGGTTGTGAAAACCAGCGGAGATCGAGGATGAGTGAGACAGGGTGCCTGAAGTCCCAGGCACTCCTCTTAAAGGAACAGCACAAGGTTTACTCTGAGCTCCAGCACTGGGCCAGCAGCTGAAGAGGCAACAGGGACATAAGGTGGGGAACTGAGTTGTCTGGCTTAAGGATGGGACTAGAGGGTCAGCTTTCTCCTGATGAAGGAGCTGGGAGAGGCCATTGTTTTCTTGTTGAACCCTCCCTCTTCCCAGCATGCAGACGCAGGTGCCTGACATATCTGAATCTCCATCAAGCTGGCTAATGCTGTTCATTCACAATGGCCTGGTGATTCTAGACCCCACCCCACACAACTTTTGGGTACATCCAAGCTGCTTCCAGTGGCTTTTTCCTACAAACTTCTTGCCTTGGCTCATGCTGCAGACTTTCCTAGGGTCTCTCAAAGATTTGTGGAACCCAGACAAGCAGCATCCGGCTTGAGCACGTCCTGTACCTAAGCCCTTCACTAGTGGCAACCAGCCATGGTTTGAGGCTTGACCTCTCAATGGACTTCCAAGCACGGCACGGGTGGCAGCCATCTGCAGATTGCTTTGTGGCTCCTGCCAGGTACCTGCACGTGGGACATGGGCTTGGGATGAACTTGATCTGCAGGAAGTCCTCTCCCAGGTGGTCCTGGTGCTGACACCCTCAGCAGCCAACTTTGAAATGAGCTGGAGCATCACCCAGCTGACTCCAAGGACAATACACCCAAGAGGTGGACTGGGCAGACTCAGGAGCCCTACTAAGACAGATCCTGCTCTGTAGGGGCAGCCCCTGAACCACAACTCCTCCACTGTAGTCATGGACAGTTCTCATAGCCAATCAGCCTGAGGGTCAATCCCTCCCATTGATGTGCAAATAGCAACCAAGGCTCAATTATAAAAGGAGGGCACAAACAATCCACACAGGGACACAACGTGAGTGCGTGGCACAAGTGACCAGGGAGAATGCACCACTGGACCCCACAACACACCTACTATATAAGGCCACTCTACTAAGACCAAGAGACATAGCAGCCCTACCTAATACTTAGAAACAAACATAGGGAGGCAGCCAAAATGAGGAGACAAAAAATATGTCCTAAATAAAAATAAAAATAAAATACACAGAACAAAGCTCCAGAAAAAGAACTAAACAAAATGGAAACAAGTAATCTACCATACACAGAGTTCCAAAAACTGGTTATAAGGATGCTCAATGATCCCAGGGAGAACTTCAACAAAGAGATAGGAAACATAAAAATGGAGATAGAAAACATAAAAATGAACCAGTCAGAAATAAAGAATATAATAATGGAAATGACAACTACATTATAGGGAATTAATAGTAGATTAGATGAAGCAGAGGATCAATTCAGTGATTTAGAAGATAAGGTAGCCGAAAACACCCAATCAGAACAGCAAAAATAAAAAAGAATCCGAAAAGAAAAAAATGAGGAGAGTTTAAGGGGCCTCTGGTACAACATCAAGCATACCGATATTCACATTATAGGGGTACCAGAAGGAGAAGAGAGCAAGCAAAGAATTGAAAACTCATTTGAAGAAATAATAACAGAAAACTTCCCTAACCTGGTGAAAGAAATAGATATACAAGCTCAGGAAATGCAGAGGGTCCCAAATAAGATGAACACAAAGAGGCCAACACCTAGACACAAATTAAAATACCAAAGATTTAAAGACAAAGATGGAATCTTAAAAAGAGCAACAGAAAAGCAGTTAGTTACCTACAAGGGAGCTCCCATAAAACTGTCAGCTGACTTCTCAGCAGAAACTCTGCAGGCCAAAAAGGACTGGCAGGAAATATTCAGAGTGATGAAAAGCAAGGACCTACAACCAAGATTACTGTACCCAGCAAAGCTAGTATTTAGACTCGAAGGACAGATAAAGAGCTTCCCAGACAAGAAAAGCTAAAGGATTTCATCACCACCAAACCAGTACTACAAGGAATCTTAGAGGTACTTTAAGATGAAAAATTAAAAAAACTAGAAAATATGAATAATAAAATGGCAGTAACTACATACCTATCAAGTACTTTCAATAGAAATGGATTAAATGCTCCAATCAAAAGATAGGGTGGGACTCAATGGATAAGAAAACAAGACCCTTATATATACACTGCCTACGAGAGATTCAGTTGAGATTGAAAGACACACACAGACTGAAAGTAAAAGGAGGGAAAAAGATATTTCATGAAAATGGAAACAAACAAACAAACAAACAAAAACTGGAGTAGCAATACTTATACCAGACAAAATAGACTTTAAAACAAAAACTACAATAGACAAAAAAGGACCCAGTAATCCCACTTCTGGGTATTTATCCAAAGAAATCCAAACTGTTACTTCAAGGGGATGTGCTCATCCATATATTCATTGCAGCATTACTTACAATAGCCGAGATATGAAGGCAACCTGGGTGTCCCTATATGGATGGATGGATAAAGAAAACTGATACATATATACAATGGAATATTACTCAGTCATAAAAAAAGAATGAAATCTTGCCATCTGTGATAACATGGCTGGACCTAGAGGGTATTGTGCTGAGTGTAGTAAGTCAGTCAGTGAAGGACAAATGTCATTTGATTTCACTTATAAGTGGAATCTAAAGAACAAAATAAACAAACAAATGAAACAGAAACAAACCCACAGATACAGAGAACATTTTGATGTTTGCCAGATGGGAGGGGTGTTGGGGTGGGTGAAAAAGGGAAAGGGATTAAGAAGTACAATGTGGTTGTTACAAAGTAGTTATGGGGATGTAAAATATAGGGAATATAATTAATAATATGGTAATAACTATGTATAGTGCCAAGTGGTTACTAGTCAGAGGAATCACCTAAATTATATAAAAGTCTAACCACTATGCTATACACCTGAAACCAACATAAAATAATATTGTATGTCAACTGTAACTGAAAAATTTAAAAAGTGTGTGTGTGGGGGGGGGAGATAAAGAAGAATAAGAGATTCAAAGTTCCAGGTATAAAACAAATAAGTCATGGGAATGTAATATACAGCATAAGGAATGAATATAGTCAATAACACTGTAATAGCATGGTACAGTGTCAGATGGTTGCTGGACTTATCATGGTGATCCCTTCTTTAACATAGGGAATACAATCAATAATGTGGTAATAACTCTCTATAGTGCCAGGTGGGTACTGTTGAACAACTATGATGTACACCTGAAACTAATATCATTTTGTATGTTAGCTATATTTTAATAAATATCTCTTTTTAAAAAGATCAGACCTATGCAGTTGCAAATTGCTCTTTTTCAATTGGTACAGCATGGATATTTTTCTAGATTAACCTTATTTTATTTATGACACTTTATCCATTCATCCATTCAGGGACACCCAGGTTGCCTTCATATCTTGGCTCCACTGCTAAATACTCAGGTTGTTTCTATTGTTTTATTCTTACAAACAATGCTATATTGTGCACATGTGTGTATGTCTTTATGCTATTATTTTCTATCATTGCTTCCAATAAGTAAACTGACTGGGTTGATTAAATGGTTAATGAATGCTGAACATTCAAGTTTATTTGCAAACTGCAGCATAGTTCTCTGCTTCCTGAACCGTGGGCTCTGGCCAGCTGTGGTCAGTTGGTGACCACAGTTAGTTTTCAAGAAAGACAGAGCCCAAAATTGAATTCCTCAAGATTCTAATCTTTATGAGTTTGATAAAAGTGGTACAGTGGGTGCAAAAAGTGCTTCCAAACAGCTCCTTAGTTTTTCCTCAATGAGCAGGACCCTCATCATTAGTGTGCAGGCAACAAGAAACTGGGCTTTACACCTAACCTGCCAAATGACGACAGCAAGTCACTTCCCACTTGAGGTTTCTGATGCAAAGTGGGGATGGAACAAACAGACGATCTCTTATGGACTTCCTGCAGTGATATCACACATGTCATATGGTCTCTCAGTCCTCAAGCACACACTGTTCTAGGGTGGTAACAATCTGTGGCTATACGGCCGACTGGGCTGCACTGCTCCTGTTATGCCTCTCCAAGCTCCTACTTTATATCTTAGCAGCAATACTTTGAATTAGCTTATGTTTCCCCAGAAGCAGACCCTGGGACAAAGATTCAAGCTTAAGGAGTTTGTATTTGGGAAGTACAGGAAACACCAGTAAGGAAGTAGGGAAGTGATGCAGTGAAGTGGCCAACATGTGGCCGATACAGGCTGTGTTATCAAGCCAGCTGTCACTGTGGGTGTCTGTATTTTGTATTCAATATATTTTTGAGGGAATTAAATCTCGACTTCAGTAGAAGAGTGCCTACCACATATTATTTCTTTAATAAATGTCAGTTATTATTTTTATTGTCCCTCAATAGCCACTTCAAGTGAGAGTTCCTTAAAGAAACCATCCCTGAGACCCCAAGCTGGGTTAAGAGCTCAGGCCCCTTCTTAGAATATTATGGTGGCATTTTCCATGTATGGGTTTGATTTCTCCTATGGACAATGAGTTCCGGGAGGGCACCTCTATAGTTTACTCAGGTCTGCATCTCCTGCAACTAGTACAGGGTTTAGTCTGCTTTTCTGTCATCAGGTAATAAACAGAGACTCTGATTTTACTTATTCCTAGATAAACCCTTTGCTTTAAGACTCACTCTGGGTACAATGTAAATTTCACCACACTGTAGTAAAGATACTTCCTTTATTCTAACACATACACTCCCACCCCTGTCCCCCTGACACACACACACACACACACACACACACACTTTTTAATGTTTTTGAAATCAGGTTGAGTTAGCCTTAACACTGAAATGTTTTATCACTCCTACCTGGCTTTCTTTCACAGAGTAAGCTATCATTAAATATATGGTGGGCTCTACTATTAAATCTGCCAACATATACTTTAGACCGCAAAGTGAAAGATAACTTAGAAATGGTTCTCAGTTACTCTTGGGGAAGAAAGCAGTTTCCTCACCCACACTGTGGATCTCATGCTCCCGCATTCCCTTAACAATTCCAGGAGCTGATTCTGCCCAGTCTCATCCTGATCAAGAATGGGCGGGGCAGACCGGTGGGTCCTAAGAGTGGAAAGGGACAGATGAGCTACGTTGAAATCATGGTGAACAGAGGTCTGAGGGTCAAGATGGAAAAGCCAAATCAGATGTCAGGATGAAGAAGTAAACAACATGGAAGACAGGGGATCAAGTTCAGGAATGGAATAAGTATAGGAAGAAAGTGGGGAGTAAGAACCCGGTATAGAGGTGTAGACCCAGCTAGGAAGTCATCCTGTGTCAGATGACAGCTACATGGTGTGTGAATGACTTGGCCTGGGATGGATACCCCAAAACCAAGATCTCAGGCAGGAGGAACCCTGATAATAGAGGGCCTAGTCCCAGGCATCAGATAGTAAAACTCTTTGGGGTAGTGGAGGGAAAGGCACTGGCAATAAACCAAGGCCTTGGGAGGGTTTAATATCACTAAACCAGAAAAATAATTTTGTAGGGAAAAAATAAAAAGCCATCAAAGCAAAACCTAATTGGAATCCTGGCTCCTTGACTTACTGGCTGGAAGAATTCAGGCAAGCAATTTTGGACAAGTAACCTCTGTGCACTTAAGTTGTCATGATGAAATGCAGATAATATCCCTGGGCTGTTGTGAGGACTTAGTGAGATATTAAGATAATGATAGCGATGATATATTGGATACTTAATGTGTACCAGGGGCTTTCATATACTCTGTCTTATTTTCTATCTAATAACCCTATTAGATATTAGATAGGTGCACTATCATTCTTATTTTACAGATGAATATTGAGTCTCTTGTGTCATGTCCCCTAGCTAGAGAATATATATATATATATATATATATATATATATATATATATATATATATATATATCATGCATGGAAGAGAGTAGATGTTTATTTAACACATGTGTATTCTCTCCTTTCATTCTGTCTACAATGTTAGCCACAGATGATTTCAAAATCATCTGATTATTGAAGATCAAGTCTTAGAAGAGTATTCTCTCTCTGCTGGGCTAGGATTTGTTTAATTGTCATCATGTCTTTTGTGAATTTGATAGCTTTTTTATCATGGAGGTCGTGACCTTATTGTACTGTGTTGACTCCCTCTGCTTCCAGTGTCTCTCAAGGGACCTCCATCTGCATTTGTTTGTGGCTGTTTCTCTCAGTGACAATTCCTCCTCTACCTGATTCCTGAGATGATTTGCTTCTCATTTGAGCTTGAGCAGCCTGAGAGATAATGTCAAAATCAATCAATCCCTGACAAGCTTTGTAAATGCAATCCCTCAGCTTTGCACAAAAGATAATCTCTATTGCCCAATTCTCTCAGGATCAGTGAGGCCACCTAGAAGAGAACCAGGATGAAATCTCACGCCTGGGGGGACTGCAGCCATATAGCACCTGAGTACTAGCAGAAGAAGATGGGAGCTGAGGAGGTGTCCGCCCCCGGGACTTCTGGGAGCTACAGGTGGGACATGGGAGCCCTTGATCCAACATAGATAAACAAAAGCCCCTTTAGAGAACCACAGGAACAATCCCTGAGTCTTGTCTTTCCTTCTTCCTCAGTATGGCCTTCTGTTTGGGTCAATGATGCCTCAGGTGATTTGAACTGGTTTCTGAGGAGAGATTAAGGCTGAGATCTCATGGTTACCTCTTCTCTCAAGACAAGCCAGCAGCCCTGGACTGAATGCAGCCTGTTGTGGACTTGCCTTACAATGTGTTTATTTAAAAAAAATGAATTAGTTGTGACATTTAAAATGAGAAACTGTGCAGGAAATTGCACATTTCTGCTTTCTCTTGAAAAATCACATCTGATAATCTGAGGCTGGCATTTCCATGGCAAGAAGAAGCTGAATCTAAGGAAGCCTCTTTGGATGGGGTAGGCACTCTCATATATGTCCATCTACATTTATTTGTGGCTGTTTCTCTCAGTGACAATTCCTCCTCTACCTGATTCCTGAGATGATTTGCTTCTCATTTGAGCTTGAGCAGCCTGAGAGATAATGTCAAAATCAATGTCCCCATGTGGCCCCACACTCACCCAGGTTATTTGCCTGGTCTCAGGCATTTGAGTTTTAAAAGAGGGAGTAGTCAATAAATAGTGCTGGGAAAATTGGAAAGCCATGTGCAAAAGAACAGAACTAGACTGCTATCTGTCACCATGTACCAAAATTAACTCAAAATGGATCAACGAGCTAAACATAAGGCCTGAAACAATAAATTGCACAGAAGAAAGCATATGTACTAAACTTATGAACCTTGGGTTCAAAGATGATTTTATGAATTTGACCTCAAAGGCAAAGGAAGTAAAAGCTAAAATAAATTAATGGGATTATATTAAACTAAAAAGCTTCTGCACAGCAAAAGAAACCATCAACAAAACAAAGAGGCAACCAATTGAACAGGAGACGATGTTTGCAAATGATGCCTCCAATAAGGAGCTAATATCCAAACCAAAATATACAAGGAACTCATACAACTCAACAACAAGAAAATAAACAATCCAATTGAAAAATGGGCAGAAAACCTGAACAGACACTTCTCCCAAAAAGACATACAAACAGCCAACAGATATATTAAAAAATGTTCAACTTCACTAGCTATTAGAGAAATGCAAATCAAAACCACAATGAGATGTTGCCTCACACCTGTAGAATAGCTACCATCAAACAGATAAATACTAATGAGTGTTGCAGAGTTTGTGGAGAAAAAGGAACCCTCATACACTGTTGGTGGGAATGTAAATTGGTACAGCTGCTATGGAAAACAGTATGGAGGTTCCTCAAAAAATTAAGAATAGAATTACCATATGACCCAGCAATCCCTCTCCTGGGTATCTACCCAAAAAATCTAAAAACATTTATCCATAAAGATGTGTGTACTCCAATAGTCACTGCAGTATTACTCACGGTGGGCAAGACATGCAAACAATCAAACTGTCCTTTGATAGATGATTGGATAAAGAAAATGTGGTATATATACACAATGGAATATTACTCTGCCATGAGAAAACATGAAATACTGCCATTTGCAACAACATGGATGGATCTTGAGATTATTGTGCTAAGTGAAATAAGTCAGACAGAAAAAGTTGAGAACCATATGACTACATTCATATGTGGGATACAAAACTGAAAGCAACAAAGGAACAAGATAAAAAAAATAAAGATACAAAATTCATAGACACAGACAAGTTTAGTGGTTACCAGAGGGTAAGGGGAGGAGGGAGTATGGTAGAAGAGGGTCAAGGGGGTCAAATGTATGCTGATGGAATGAGAACTGACTCTGGGTGGTGAATATACAATGCGATATGTAGATGATGTATTATAGAATTGTATAGTTGAAACCTATGTAATTTTACTAACCATTGTAACCCCAATAAATTTAATTTTTTTTTTAAAAAGGAAGAAAACATAAAAAAGAACCAGTCAGAAATAAAGAATACAATAACTGAAATGAAGACTATATTAGAGGGAATCAACAGTAGAATAGATAAAGCAAAGGATCGAATCAGCAATTTGGAAGATAAAGTAACAGAAAACAGACAAACAGAAAAGCAAAAAGAAAACAGAGTCCCACAAAATTTAAGGGGTCTCTGGGACAATATCAAGCATAACAACACTTGCATCACAGTGGGAACAGAAGAAGAGAGAGAACAAAGGATTTAAAACCTATTTGAAGAAATAATGATGGAAAACTTCCCTAACCTGGTAAAGGAATCAAAAAAAGGGAGTAGGAAAAAAATAACAATGGGCTTAAAAGAGAGTCCTAGTTTATACCAGAAAAATGAAAGGCATGTTACAACTATTGCCATTATGTATTGTTATCCCAGTTTTACAAAGAGATAAAACTGAGAAATTGTTAATTAAACATGCTCAATGTCACATGGTTGGTAAGTGGTAGAACCATAATTTGAGGTTGGGGCTCTCTGGCTCCAGGTTATGTAACCACAAGATCCTGCTCTGCCTTTCCACTACGATGCCCTCACCATGCACCTGCTTCCCCTTTATGAATAGGATGCCCACACATTCCCGAATGCCCAGGGCACCTGCAGCCCTGTCAAACCCCTTAGTGGCCTATACCAATCACTGCACTTGATACCAGAAACTCCAAGTGGAGTCTTGCTTTTCTCTTACCCTGGTTGGCATCCTCTCTACTTTCTGAATCCCTAATGAGAACATATGCAGTGATATTCAAATAGGAGTGGAGAAACTGCTTTGTATATCACTGAGGTTACCATTTGCATTGAGGTTAAGAGGTTAAGGTAAAGAGATTAAATGGCTCTCAGTTCTGCACTCAGCAACCATCTGCATTATACATCACTGGCCTGACTTTTCAGCCCCATTAAATTCTTTTAGGTCATCTGGTCCCAATCTTTGTGGTTGCCTGAGTGCGTATTTATGTCCCGGGAGTTACTGCCATTTCTAACCTGTGCTTTACGGCTCCCTCCTCCCCACCACCCTTAACTGCTTTTGCAGTACTTCCTGTATTATTTTAAAAGTCTTTCCTCTTGCAATTAGTTCTGAGAGCCCGCAGAGACTGCATGGGTATCAGACATTTGTCCTCCGGGTTTCTGCATGGCATCAGCCTTGTTCATCCAAAGCTCCTGGTGAGCCACTTTTGCTAGACAACACAATCTCCCACTTGACACCACTGTCAAGACATGTCAAGGTCATTTAAGCTTCCATGCGGTGGTGGGTAGAACAAATACTTCTCTCCCATGTTTTGTGTTTTGGTATGGCTATCAAACTGCTGGTAGCCTCAATGTTTTAGAGTGTTAGCTTGGTTGGTTTCTATCACAGCAGCCCTCTGCTCCCACACATACCTTTACTTTGCTCCATAGGATCCAGAAAAGATGCCATGCGGAGCTGGGCTGGGAGGTACAATACTGAGCGAGGGTTTGCCCCTCTCCTTTGATGAGGCTTTATCACTGTACCCAGACTGTCGGCCTAATGCCTTCTTCTATTAAACTGAATTTTCTGTGCAAACCCTTATCTTGCCCCAACTAGGCATGACTCGGTCTCAGTGATGGATGTGACTTCGGATCCGGTTGGGACCCCTGAAATCTTAGGTGGAAATATTCGATATTACCTTCCATCCTTAAATCACATAATCTGAAATAGGCTTATTACACAGCCTCCCTCCAGACATGGGTTGGCTTAAGTGTTCCTCGTGGTGCTTGGGTAGGCACCTTCAGTGTCCTCTTTCCTAAAGAAGCAAGCCTCACGACTTGAAGGTGATCTGAGGTTTGCACGCCTGTAGAGTATGGGCTAAGTAACAGGACCACAGGGCCACAGTCACCACTGCAGCAGGGGGACTCCTTCAGCAGCTTACGCAACAAGGAGAATATGGAAGTGGAACCCAGCGATGGGATTATAGTTGGGTGTTAGGAAGACAGTAACTCCTTCTTGTTACAGGCTTCATCTGCAGATTGGTTTCACTCTCTTTCTCTCTGTAGCCTATCTTTGCTCCTCAGTTCACAGGGTGGCATATGACCATCCCATAGCTCTCAAGTTTACATGTAATACTTTCATAAATGTGCAAAAGTTGTCGTCAATCCTACTTTCAAATTCCCACAGCGTAGAACCTGATGGTTTCCACTCGGATCAGTGTTCCCCTCTGACCCAATCAGCTCTGCCCAATCCACCATGTCTGTGTCTATCGGTCAAAGGCAATCCACAGAGATGGTCGGTGTGAGCTGGACAACTCTAAACATGTTCATTCTACTTGGGCATATTGTTTTTTCCATCGTCGTATATTCACTTGTACCTTTCTGGGAAGGCATTGAGGAGGTGAGGGAAGGTACTCAAGAGAAAGCAGTAAGGTCTAGCAAACAATTTTGGTAGCTATAGTTACTGAACATTTCCTACGTGCCAGATACTGTATGGACTGTGTCACAGGAATCACCTCCCCTAATACACACAACAAGACCTCATCAGTGGTTATTGGCCTCATTTCACAGTAAGGACACCGGGCTCAAGGAGCTGGTTTAAAAGTGACAGGAAGGCGGGATTTGGAGTCAGAAGATCTGGATTTGAATCTTGTGTCAGCATTATACTAATTTCTTGACCTAACGCAAGTATTTTCTTTAGTTCTGAGCCACAGTTTCCCCGTCTGTAAAGTAAGGATAATGGAGTATTGCAAAAATGTTGGGGGATGGGGGTGAATGTGTGTTCTAAGGATTAAAATTAAGAAATGCATGTAAAATGTCCTGGCAACTTAAGACACAGCACACTTAAAAGGGATTACTGTTATTAAGGCAGAAAACTTCTAGAATGACCTTTTGGCCTATTGCCTGTTCCAGGATGTACTAGGCAGGCCATTGTTTGCACAGTACTTTATACTCTTAATTGGTAGCTGCATGTCTTACCTTTTAGGTGACACTGTGAGTTTAGGGTGTGTCTTTTAAGTTTCTTTACATAACTTAGAAATGATGAATGCCTAGTAAATGATACATATACAGATGGAATTCAGGCTCTCTGTGCATCTGTCGTTCATGTTTTTGTTGCAATGTTTTCCAGTAGATAGTCTAGGGACCTTTTAACAATGAAGGTGAAAGACTTTGAAAATCTCAGAAAGCCCTGAATACATGCAAAGGTATTATTAAATTTACAGGAGGTGCTATTACTACTAATACTATGCAAATTTATGAGTAGTAATGGAAATAATCAGTCTATAAGAAAAATGTTTTAATTTCTGTTTTGTTCTTTGCATTTGGCAAATGTATCCTGTACAGGTCAAATTTCTACATTTCTGCATTCTGTGTGCCTTGAGGCACATATTGATATTTTAAAAGAAGAAAGAAACGTATGACAACATGGAATCACAAAATCTTAGAGCTTAAAGATCATTATGGTCAGCCCCGCCCCTTAGAAGACCAGATCTAAGAGGCATAAAATGAGTTGTCTAAGGTCACACAACAAAATAGTAATCTTATGTCATTATTCTTCCTCAGAAATATTTTGACGTCTCAGTTATTGTTGACATTGCCTTGGAAAGAGAACATTAAAACGAAATCTTTTCTTCCAAGGGCCAATGCCATGTATCTTAGGCTCACTAATGGAGATGGCAGAAATGAGGCCATGCAGGGAAAGCAGAAAAGACCTGCAGGCTCACCACTGGTTTGTCAGCTCACGAGAATAAATACGCCACTCAAGTAGCAAAAACACATTTAGGAAGGTGAATTTCTTCAAATTAAATATCTAGTCGCTTCATTCAAATAACTATTGGTTGAGCATCTACTCATGCCAACAGTGCGGTAGGCTCTATAAAGGAAACAAGTTCTACTCACAAACATGGGTAAGATTTATAGGACAGAGGCAATACAGCACAGTGGCCAAGAGCATGGGCCGTGGAACCAGACTAACTACCTGTAGCTATGTGACCTTGAGCAAGATCCTTAAGCTTGTTGTCTCTCGGGTTCCTTATGTGTAAAGTGGGGCTTAACAACAGCTGTTGTGAGGTTCCTGAGTTTAATAAATATCACGTGCTTACAGTGTCTGACATACAGGACGTGCTGTCTGAAGGGTTATTTCACATAAGATCTCATTGAGTCTCCTGGAAACCCTATGAAGTGAGTACTGCCCACCTTTCACAGAGGAATAAAGTGAAGCTGAGAGGTCAAGTAACCCCCCTAAGGTCACCCAGGTACCAGTGGCAGAGTCGGGTTTTAAACCCAGGTCTGTGTTGTAGCCGGGCCTGGTCTCATTACCCATTGTGCTGTGTGCTGCCCTCAGAAGCAAATCTTGCTCTCAAGAAAGTTGTATTTTAGAAGCGCAACAGCAGGGCTGAAAATGCTAAGTGGCACTAGAGAGGGAGAGCTACAGAGGGATGGAGATCTCACGACAGGGCCTGGGGGACTTTGTTTCCAGCTTGGGAAATTAGGAGGAGCTTCAAGGGAGGACGTGGCATTTGAGTTGAGTCTTGAAGGATTTATTTATGCAGAGGCAGGAGTGAGAAAGAACAAGCAAAGTGCCAAGGGTGGGAAGGGCAAGGTATAAATGGGAAATAGGCAGTAGGTGTTTTTAACAAAGGTTCTGGGGTGTGTGCAGGACAGCACGGCAGTGTGAAGCCTGAAACCCTAGGTGAAGTCAGACCACCAGGGCCCTCAAGTCTGAAGCTACAGAGTGCACACTTAAACTTGAAGGGCCCTGAAATGGTTCTTAAAAAGACCCAATGAAAAAAGAAGAAATACAAGAAATCAGACCTAAGACTTTGAGACATAGTGATGACTTATCAGTAAGAATTGGCAAAAAATCTTAGCTTATTTAACTTGTTAGCTTTCTTCTGAAAAAGTCACACCAGTTTGCAGAAAAGCGCTTTGATATATATATTTTTTTAACCACAAAGGGAGGTGATTTTGCAAACAACATACCTGTTCATTGGAAAAGCTTGTTTTCTGAAATGATATAAATTTCATATTTGAATTAAAATGCAATCATAGTTATTTTTCTATGGCTGGATAAAATATACCTAAATTTTAAATTTTATTTGTGAATTCTTTCCCTCCTCTTCTCCCTTCCTTCCTTCCTTCTGCTTGCTCCTGAGCTTGCATCACTCCTTTGACCTAGACAACTGGTTTCTCCTCAATCTTTAATTCTGATTTTTCCTTCATGTCTTGAATGTTGTCTTACATTCAAACTTCATATTCACGGTGACATGAACTCTCGGCCACTGAGGCACCGAGCATGGCAGAGCGAGTTCCCATCGGAACTGGGACCTGAGCTTGTCCACTGTCTTTCATCTGAGAAAGCAGGATTTGGGGAAAGAATTTTTGGGGGAAGAATTTAGTTTCTTAGAAGTGGTTTACAGAGTCTCAACAAACTTCTCATGTACCGCTTCAAGACTTAGAATCCATGGAGTATTTAGAGCTGGAGCCAACCTTAAAATCATCGAATCCAGTGCCCTCCTTTTGCAGAGCAGATGACCAAGGCTGAAAGAAGTGAGGGGGACTTGCTCCGATCACACAGGCTGGAGACGGGCAGGGCAAAGTCAGAGATTCCAATTCATTTTGTCTATGCACATGCTCAATCTTATTTTTTACAACGTCTCCATTTCAACAATCCACCCTTTACAGTCACATACACTGAAAGGCATTCGGCTTCACGATGGCTGGAAGAGCTTCCAGTGGACTGTCTCTAAACCAGGAGGAAGCCATTCCCTTGGTTTTCCTCTGGATGGCCAGTTTAGGTTGGTGTGGGTAGGGGGTGGAGATGTGGAAAGCTGGGCTTTTGCAAGTTTTTCATCCTTTCTCATCCAAAATGCATCACAGTTATTGGCTTGTTGGTGAAACCAGAACCCAAAAGAGTGAAAGTGGAATTGGGAACTGGTAAAGGAATGCCCAATCCAGCCCAAACCAAGACCGCATCTTTGCATAGCACTTCTGTAGCCATCTTTGTTCCTCATACTCTCAAAGTGAACGTGTGGCAAAGGCTCATGGCTAGACTGTATTGTGGTTATGACATGTACAAACGTGTCCACATGTGTGTGAAAGCACTGCGTAAAACACATACAAAGGGCAAAACAAAAAGAAGCCCTTAACTCTTCCTCATGTTATCCTATTTTCTGTCCTCTGTGATGGGTTAGACCCAGAGAAGAATATCGGTCCAAATCTTGAGCAGCCATCCATAGTTGTCAACCTTGCCTGCCCAGTTCCCTGGGAAGTTCCATCTGGGAACTTTGAAAACAGTATCGATGCCCTAGAGCCACCCCTGAAGATTCTGATTCACTTGCTCAGGAAGGGTATCTGGACATAATGGTTCTTTATTATAAAAAATTCCCGCAGATGGCTAACATGCAACTAAGATGGATAATCACTTGATTGGACTATTCAGGAGCTTTCTCTGACTACTAGAATCCATTCCTTGTACTGCTGCTAACTTTTTTGTCATCACTTAGGCCTAACTGCACTTAAAATGTATTGTTATACTGTGTAGTTCCATTTAATAGACACATGTTGAGTGCTTTTTGGCATGTGGCTAGATGGACTGAGGTGGGTGCTTAGATGAATGAATGTGTTCACTGCCCTAGAAGAGTGTAGGGTAAAGCAAGGGGCTCAGTCACCTATACAAATGACTACTGCCTGGGAAGAGAGCAATTACTTTTTCCTGGGAAAATCCTGAAGGCTTCATGGGATTGAGCTTTGAAAGTTCTATAACATGCAGGAACATTTTTTGTCTTATATTCCTTTGAATGGAGAGTCCTGCTTAATTAAATTTGCTTTGATAAGTCCACCATGATATGCAAAACAGCCGTGGGCCAGAGTCTGGGTTTGGAAGATAGCAGCTTCTCTACATAATAGAGAATGGGAGCGGGGAGCAGGGCTAAATGCTATGTAGGAAAGAAGTCAATAGAACACTTGGTGTCTTTTTGACCAAGAACAGAGGCTCATGAAACCATTTTTAATAAAATGAAATTTTAGATAAAATATTAGGTATTATGGCATATAAACCCCATATTCCATAGTTACTAAGAATCTTGTAGTAAAATACACATTATTCACCAATGATTCAGTAAAAGTGAATTCTGTATGTAAAATACAAAGAAGTGCCACATCCCACTTTGAGATGGGCAGAGTAAAACCAGAGGTTGCATATGGGGCAACATCTTATGGGTAGGTTGCCAGATTTATCCAATAAAATTACAAGACACCAAGTTAAATTTGAATTTAAATAAACACAAATAATTTTTTAATTTGAGTATGTCCCATGCAGTTTTGGGACCTACTTATATTAAACAATTACTTGTTGTTTATCTGAAATTCAAATTTAATAGGGCATCCTGTTTTTTATCTTGCAGTCCTTCTCTGTGGGTTAAGGTTGGGGGGAGTTTTTAAAATCAGAGAGGGAAATAGGAAGTGAACAAAGGCACAGAGGATGAGTTCAGGTATATTTGGGAGTAGAGAGAGGTAAGGTGGGAGTGTAGAGTATGGAGGGTTGGGAGTTATCTGGGCAATAAAGTAGGAAAATAATCTAAAACCACATCCTAGAAAGTCATAAATGCCAGTCTCACTGATTTATGCACTGTCAGCAATGGAGAGCCCCTCAACGTGTTAAATGGAGGGAAATTATATGTTCCATCCATCCATCCATCCATTCACCCACCTATCCACCCATCCCTCCATCCATTATCTACATCAAGGCGGCACTTTAGAAAGCACGTGTCCTCTGAATTTATATTCTGGTTCTGTTATGTACTCACTGAATGACGTTTAGCAAATCACCTAGCCTTTCTTAGGCTTAGTTCTGAGAAATGTGCATAATTAGGTCTCCATCGTACACTCCCCGTCAGGATTACAATGACACAATTGCAGAGCAGACAAGGCCACCTTGAATGCCTTCTTGAGGACCTGTTTGAAGGTGCCCATGCTGTATGTTGCAACTCATACCCTCATTACCCTAAAAACATTCCTTTCAGTCTGTCCACGTCCTGTAGCACTGGACTTTATCCTTGTGCCCGCACCAGGGAGTAAGGCGTGCGTCCCTATTAACTGCCAAGTCAATAAGTTTGTGTGCAGGTGGGTGTTGCTATTTGTATAATGTGCTACAAAGCATTTTCACGTTTATTGTTTCCATTGAACCTTCAGGGACATCATTCTGCTATCATGATAGATTCTGCTATCCTTTTGCTAGGAGGATAGATTGAGGTGAGGGTAATAGATTGGAGGTAGTGAGCCCACAGAAGGCTGCCGTGAGAGTCCAGGCGAGATGGAAGACCTGATCTAAAAATGGAAGGAACATATGAAAAGAAATGACACAGAAAGAAAAACAAAGGGAAGTTCTGACCCCCGCCTTTTGGTCTCCTTGATGCTGCTTCCATTTCCCCTAGGGACATGTCCTAGATAAGGGTGAAACTGGAGGCTCCTTGGCAGTTTCAGATGACACCACCTCTAACTTTCCGTTGGATAAAGGAAGGCACAAAATAGCCTCTGGTCCCACAGGCTAGTGATTCCTGGGACTCAGATTCCTGTTTGGAAAACACAGGGAAGAAGCCAGGCCCACTTACCCTCTCACCAGCTGACCTGGGGCATTTGCACCCTGGTGCCCGCTGACACAGAGCATTTGCCCACTTCGATCAGCCCCGAGGCCTGGCTAAGCTGGGCATGTCCTGCCTTGCTGCTAAAACAAGCCTCCAGGAAGGGGCAGTGGGACTAGAGATGGTTTTTCCCTACTAAGTGTCAATCGGCACTGAGCGCTTGGCGGTGTGAGGTGGGGTGTGGGAGAGAGAAAAATATCAGAAGCAGAAGACAAAGCCAATGTTAACCTAATGGTAACTTCTGAAAACAGAGAAAACATTCCAAACAATCAATGCAGATTACCTGTTTTTCTTCTCTTTGCTGAACTTCGTAAGGTCCTTTGGAGTCCAGCAGAATAAGCCCAGCGTTAGTGAAATGATATGTGGAAGCAGGTCCCTGGCTCGGAGGACACTGCTTAGAGGTAGGACCAGTGATGACCTGCCTGCTTGCTTGCCCCTGGAACTCTGTTCTTTGCACCACTGGGACACCTGTTCCTCATCTGAGCCCTCCAGTAGCAGGTGGCGCCTCTCCTATTCCTGATTACAGGGAATATAAAGGAATTTGAAAATCCTGGTTCGGAATTCGGTGTTAGATTGAGCTTTCTGGTCATCCCATTCTGACTCTGAATGCTGATTTTAGTGTCTAGAATTGTTTTTCTTGCTTCTGTGGTGAGGCTCCTACTTGCTTTGGGTTTCCTCTAGGACTAGGGTTCTGGCTGGTTAATCCCCAGGCATTAGAATTCCATGCCCAAGTCCTGGCCACCAGGATAGAACCCTGCCTCTCATGAGCAGAATTCTCTGCTATCTCTGACTTGTGCTTACCTCGAAGAAGAAAAATCTAGGACAGTGGTTCTACTCTCTCTGGTCAACAGGACCCCTGGGAAGCTTTAAAATATACAGATGCCTGGGCCCCATTCCCAGAGATTCTGATTTAACTCAGCTGGGATTGGGCTGGTCATAGTTTTTTGGTTTTTGTTTTTTGTTTTAAGTTACCTGAGTGAGTCATATGTATACATCAAGACTGAGAGCCACTGGTCTGGTGGTTAGGATTAGGGGCCTTGGTGTTTGCAACAACATGGATGGATCTGGAAAATATGATTCTAAGTGAGATAAGTCAGACAGAAAAACAAATACTGTGTGATATCACTTATATGTGGAATCTGAAAAAGCTGAACTCATAGAAACAGACTGGAATGGTGGTTACCAAGGGCTGGGGCAGGGGCGGTGGGGGGAATGGGGAGATATTGGTCTGAGTACAAACTGCCAGCTACAAGATGAATAAGTTTTGGGGATCTAATATACAGCATGATGAATTAATAATACTGTATTGTATACTTGAAAGTTACTAAGGGAGTAGATCCTAAAAGAAATAGTAATTATGTGACATGATGCAAATTATGTTAACTAACATTATGGTGGTAATCATTTTGCAATATATATCAAATCAACATGTTGTACACCTTGAATTTACACAATGTTTACATCAATTGTATTTCAGTAAAGCTGGGAGGAAAAAAAAGAAAAATGCCAGAAAATATAGGGTTTTACTAAGAATGTCAAGAGATTATTGTCGTGCGGGAGACCCTGCTCGCTCCGCCATTTGTCGTGTGAGTCGCCCTGCAGGGCCTCTGGTCCCCCTCCCCACATAAGAACACAGGACATGGTGAGGCCAAAAAGGAACACCCATAGAGCCATAGGTAGGGGAGTCATACCACTATGGTCTCACTGGAGGCTGGAGTCCCACGACCTGCAACCTGCTGTCCGCTTTTCTGCCTGCCAACCAACTGACTCTCTGACTTGACTCCTGGCAGTTATATCAGTGGCTAATTGGCTAACTGGTTACAGCTGATGGTCAACTAGCCACAGATGACAGTCATCTACTACCCAAGCCAGCACGTTTCCACTTGAGGCCAAGAGCCTGGAAACTGCTCTCTGGGATTTTGTCCCCACAATTATTAACATAGAGGCCGTAGTACATATGCTAAGGATTTTAGGTAGCATTTGAACAATTTAAGCAAATAAAAAAACATTGATTTGAAAAAAAAAAAAGATTGGTGCTTTGGGATTATATAGCTATGGCTTCAAATGTGACTATCATTTATTAACTGTGTGACCTTGGGGCAAGCTATTTAGGCTGTGTGTTGTCAGTTTCCTTGTCTCCAAAATTACACTCATCTCATGGTTGACATGTATTTTAGATAGCATGTAAAACATCTAGCATGGCATCTGGTACAAAATAGGGATGTAATAGTACTGCCTACTGCCAAACTCTTTTCCTTGTGTTCAACAAATTCCTAGAGTAATCACCCTTTACTGGGCTTCTCGCACACGGATCGTCTGTCTGAAACCCACAGATGGCATGCTCTGTGTACATGTCTGTAGATTATCCTTTACACTTTCACACTGAAATTCTGCTCCGATTTAAGGGGGACATCCAGTCCTCAGCATCTTGACTTTGCTGCTTGATTTAGCCCACCACCTGTGGGATCTGCTCTTGAGAAACTGAGACCAGGAGAGCACACTGAGTTCATCTTTTGGGTCAGTTCTATTCAATTGGCAGTGACTACACAGAGCATATCCTTGAGGATTCTGAGGCTGAAACTAAGCTCAGTGAGGACTTCTGGGGTCCTGGCTGGTTAATCCCCAGCCAGGTGGGACAGGTGATGTCCGCCACACACAAAAGAGTGGGGGAAAGATCGCGTGCGTGCTGCCCCTCTGCTGATGCTGGTATCCCAGACAATTGCAAACCCAACAGGGCCTGGGCCACTGTCCTTTCTCTCCCCCAATCCAAAACACAAAATAACCTCATTCATTTTTGACATAGGGAGGAATGAGCATTCCTGAATTTGGGAAGTGGTTCCAGAATGCCCTGTCTACCCAATTCTAGCAACTCATAGGAAGCCCTTCTGATCACCTAAGAGGTTAAAGGGGTTACAGCTGCCCCATTTCCAGGTATTGGAAACAGCTGGCACAGAGCTTTAGCAACCCAGCCTTCAGATTGTTCAGCCCTAGGCAGTATTGTGTCCAGTTTTGAAGGGCCTCCATGCAACATGAGCCTTAAAAGGGCAAGCCAGTGTTCTCTTGAAAGCTAGAAACTGTAAGTGCCACTAGTGTTCTTCTTTTCAGTGGAAGCTCAGATCTTCTCAGACATGTAGCTATTTTCCTTTTCTTTTGTTTTCGTATTTTTCCAATACCCTTTACACTGTTTCAGAGTGGTTAACAAAGTGGCTTCACATCCAAAATGGATTCTAGTTCCTACTTTGCTATTCACTAGTACTGGACCTTTGGCAACCTAATTGAACTCTGTGCCTTAGTTTTCTCATCTCTAAAATGGAAGTACTAATACTGTCAGCTAGTCTA
Source organism: Rhinolophus sinicus (assembly GCF_036562045.2). NCBI lineage: Eukaryota > Metazoa > Chordata > Mammalia > Chiroptera > Rhinolophidae > Rhinolophus > Rhinolophus sinicus. Next base: position 139,115,038 of record NC_133756.1, read on the forward strand.
TGGATTGTTGTGAGGAGTAAGGTGCCTGCTTATAGTAAGCACTAGTCATTATTACTATGTAACGGGGCTGGATGACATGCAGCTGAAAGGTGAGGTAGGACCTTCCTGACAGGCCATGGCTATTTTTAGAAATGTGACTAGGTTCTTTGTTTCTCTTTCAAACTATGTGAGTTCATCCATTTCACCCTGGCTTCAGTCGTTTCCATTCAGCTGGGATGGACACTTAAGGATAATGGGCTTCATTTGGACTATACAGGCTAGAAAAATGCCTATAGTGTATCTCCTTCTCCATTTGCCTAAGTTTGTGGAGTGGCCACATCTTAACTGCCAAGGAGTACTGCTAGTGGATAAACAATAGTTGCCTCTTTGAATCTTTCAGAAAAGACAAAGTGGCCCTCGATGCTAATGAAACATATGAAATAGGATCCCCTCTAAGAGTCAGAGAATATTAGAGTCTCTGATATCTGCATTAGGTAAGCCTAGCTTAGCTCTGTTAGCAGAGAGTAAGTTGTAAACATTTTTTTTTTTTGAGACTTTTCCATGAACCCACCACTTCTCTCAGTGCTTTATGTATGTGTATTAATTTGATTCTCACAGAATCCTATGAGGTAAGTGGTAATATTTTTACCTGTCTTTTATAAGTGGGGAAATTGGGGCACAGAGAAGTTAAGTAACTTTCCCCCAGACACACAGCTCTAGTAGCAGAGGTGGGATTTAGATTCTGGCAGTGAAGCTTCAGAATCTATACTCTGAATTAATGCATTACATGGCTCTCTGTGAGGTGAGAAGTTGGATCCCAAAGGAAACAGAGTCCTGAAGTCACCAGGAAGGGAAGATGGGCATGGACAGAGAGCAGAAGTGGATTGTACTAGAGAGAAAATATAGGTTTCTCAGAGATTCAGGCCCAGAAGAATCTGGGCCAGCAATAAGTCAATGAGGAATTCCAGACCCTGCTTTGCCAGTGAGGTCTGTCCATCCCAAGCTGGCCAAAGCTCCCTAAAGGTTTGCTCTGAAGTACTATGCTATTGGATGAGGTGTTGCCATGACTTCTCATGGGATACCTTTGTCTTCAAGGTCAGTGTTTCAAGAAAGAGGCTATATCTAGAGTGCTGGGGACAACAGTGAAATATGCTGAGAGCTGTGTGTCCTTGGTGATGCTGTAAACCCAAAGGAAGTGAGACACAAGCCCTTTTTGTTTCAGACATTGTTTTCTATAAACAGTGACTCTACAGGATGCAAATCCCGCAGTCAGGGTTTCCTGACTCTGAAACTCAGCAACATACTGGATCTCCCTTTGCCAGGCACCATGTAATATGGACTGACATAAAACATAGGCAAATATTTTCTGGCTTTGAAAATAAGTTTAGAGCCAGGCAGAAAAAGGTTGCACCTTGAAGAACATTTGGGTACCTTCCCCAAGACATCTCCTGCCTGAATGTCAAATGGTTGGTAATGTTTTAATAGTTACATATGAAGCAAAAACCTTCCTTAGGGCATGTCCTGCCCCCACCTGCCCCCACTCCCAGGCTGACCAAGTGCCTCATTTTAATCTTGTGACAAGTGTTCAGTAACAAGAGCATCAATGATGGAGGGAGGCAGGAGATGAACAGTGAATTCTCAGAATGTTCCACAGCCTTTAAGTGCTTGAGAAGCCTCTTTAATCTCTTACCACAAACGATGAAGCAAGAAAATGATGGACTCTTACAGCTGAAACTTACCTCCAAGACCAGCTAGTTCAAGAGGTCTTGAGTCCAAGGCCAGAAATGGCTTGGCTAACCTACTTAATGACTGAACTACCAGGACTCCTAGCTTGGAAGTAAGGTAGGCTTGTCAGAGTGCAGGTTTTCATATTGCCTAAGAGATGGGTCATATATTTGGACACCCTCCACCCCAGCCCATAAACAGAAAATCTTCAAATGCGGTTTGCAGTGTCTCAAATGTGCAAGAATGTGAACACACAGACATACACAAGCACACAGCGATGGGATGGGGGTGGGAATAGATTATTCTCCTGTCCTCATTTCCAGGAACCAGTTCCTACAGTCAAGAAAAGGTTTGCCACAAAAACTGGAGAAGCCCTCTGTATTTTCAATGTGGTCATTCTGGAGGGGTGAACCTAGGACTCCTCAGCTGGACATTAATAGCTGATTAATTCAGGAAGTTTATTTAATTTGTGACCAATATAGCGGTTTCACAGAGGGCCGTGTTGGCAGGTGCAGAGCCCAGATCCCCAGATGGAATAATCTTTTCCTTATTAATTTGCTGCATGTTGCTTCTCATTTCTCACAGTCGTTCCAAATGTGTTACAAACGACTACAAGCTCTGGGCCCTGAATCCACTACGGCTGTAGCTTTGACAGGAAAGAAAAAAAAGAAAAACTGTTGACTATAAACAACCCTGATTTTTCCCGCATACATTTGCAGGCTGGACTTTCAGTCATCAATGTACTCGCCCAACACTGGGCACTGCTCTGCCCCGCCCCGGGGGAGCAACAATTGCTCTTGTGTATTTTAGGAAATGAAAATCTAGATGGTTTGAAGGTTTTTCAGGGTGGTGGAAAGAGGTAGAGGTTTGGCTAGGATCAGAACTCACATTTCCAATTTCTTGGGCTATCTTCCTGTTATCTGGAAGAACACGTGGCAGGCTGATTGTCTCCTCCTCCTAGTCAGGTGATCCTCAAACTTGAGTGGGCATGAGAATCCACTCATTTAAAAACGGATTGTGGGGGCCCCCTCCCCCAGCGCATGATTCAGCACATCTAGGGCAGGGCCTGAGAGCTTGCATTTCTAACAGGTTCCTGGAGATGCTGCTGCAGAGGGTTGGGGCACACCTGGACAGCCACTGCTTTAGTCCAGTTAGAGGAGAAGGTATGGGCACTGCTTTCTCCAAGTAAACACTGTTTGGGATCTTTTGGAGGTCTCTGTTGTTTAGAGGATTTCTATTTTGTTTTGTGTTTTTGTGTGTGTTTTTTTTCCCTCCCTGCTCCACATACACTAAATCCCAGGTTAGAAACTTTTTTTTTTTTTTTTAAATATTAGGGCTCAATGGAGAATGTAGCTTGACTAAATAAATTGGAATGTGTCCTGCAGTACTTGATATGGATTTTTCCAAAATGTGAGCACTTCAGCCAGACAAAAGTATTTCCCCTGGGTTCAGCCATTCTACACAGAGCAGCTCCTGGTTTCTAAGGAGCCCTCTGAACAGAATACAATACCAAAGGGCAGTGCTGCAGAAGCATCCTTACGCTCTTTCTAAATGTAAAACATACACCTCAATCTCTGTCTCTCGAACAACATTTTCTGGTCGTTTACAGGCTTAAGACATGCCCTGTCATTAGCTACCGTGTTTCGTGTGAGGTATTTTAGGACAGAAGGGTTTATTTTTCCGAAGGAAAAGTACTTTTGCTTTGTCAGATAAAACAAAAGAATTAGCAACTCACACGTAAATATGTAATGAATGCAAAGGTCTTGTTTATTTGGTGTATGTGTGAAGGGGTAAGATTTAATTAATTGGACGACCAGGTTTTACAATTCCATGCTACTGACATTACCAAGCACACAGGACTGTTGTTATTCACACAAGCAAATGCTAGGTTGGGGTGATCCTGATCTAGTGTTTTGTACCTAGTAAGTCATTAGAGAAGTTGCAGTAAATGCCAATGGAAATCCTTCAGACTGTCACATCAATGGCTCTTGTTCTTAATGAGGAATATAATGGGTAAGATTTTTCTGTTAACATTTAAACGTATTCCTCAGGCAATTTACTGCCTCTACTCCCATCAAAAAATAAGGAGGATGCCTTTTCTTTCTGCAAAAGAAAACTAAAATGGTGGCTAGAATTGAGGAAATGGATGAAGACACTCAAAAGACTTGGGATAGAGGTGCAGGTAGGTCACTTCTTAGTTAGAATGTACGTAAATAGTGGCTGATTTGGAGTGGCTGCATCTACTCTAGTCACTGAGTCTGGCTGTTAGGTGGGGATTCACAGAACCAACCACCAATAACCACCACCACCAAGAGTCAGATTCCCAACTCTCCCTCCCTCCAAACCAACAAAGCAATCAACCAACCAATCAACCTTTAAAACAAGTTAAAACAACCTATAGCTTAAAAAAAAGAAAGGCCCAGTTTCCATCACTAATTTTACTGTTCAACATTTTGAGGTTGGATCAAATCCACAGGTGACTCTTTCTAGACTAAATCCTTTATCTACCTACATTTATGTATATACATTGTTTCTTATTTCAATTATTAACATTCTTTACTTAGCAATGGCTTACCAAAATGCAGCCATTTCTACTCAAACTGACTTATAGAGCAGGCTTGATGTGAGAATATGGAGAAGACATACGTTTGACTTTAGGCTTAAGCCCTAATGCTGCTGAATGCTGGCTGAACTGAGGCCAGGCTTGGTTGCAGTTCATAAGGTGTTTGACACTTTATCCCATTTACTAACCACTTCAATGAATAAGGGATAATTTAACACTGATCCCGTCTAAGATTTAGTTCAGATTCTCACTCAGAACTGTGATACTATTGATAGAATTTATGCACCTAATAAAAAGAAAACTTCAGACACTGCTAATGATCACACAGGCTTATCAATATGGTGAAAAATAATAGCTCAAAGTAATGATCTGGGTTATTTCCAGGCATCTTCATGATTAAACACGTTTCACAGCTTGTACCCAGTGAAGACAGTATAAGCTGGCTATTCCCATTAACTTCAAGTTGGTTAATTTAGTAGATGCCTCCATTTTTTGTTTGTTTCTCTGACCTCATCTTCTAATGAAAATGTTGTCATATTTACCAAACTCCTTTAACTTCAAATAATTTGAATGTTGCATTTTATTCTCATTTCTTTTTATTCAACCCTTTCAAAAATATTTCAGTCTTCCTCGACTGAAAATTGGCTAAACCTGAAGTTTACCAGAGTCCTAATTCCATGGCTGGGCTCATGCCTTTACTGGTTGGTAGTCAAGGGTTTCTCTTAGAGTTTAGAGTACTATGAAAACTTACTGGACAGATTATGATCGAGTAATTCATCTCATTCGATCTGCTCTTCCATGTACACAACACAAGTCAATGTTTGTTATGACTTCCTTGATCCTTATTTATAAGACAATACAAGAGAAAACCATGTGTGTATGTTTGAAATAGAAATGATACATTGCACAGATATAGTTCACCACGTTCTGGGATGGGTTGACAGTGTTCAAATGGGGAGTCGGAAGAGTAGGAACAGATGCTTTTTTTCCTTAATAGCTCTTTCTCTAATTTAAAATCCTTCCATTTATTTCCCTAAGATTTAGTGATAACTTTAAACACTTTAACTAAATTACCAGAGGCTTGGCAGCCATCACAGAGGCAAATCTTTTTAGAAATCCTAGCAATCTGTTAGATTGTGGGTACTGTGATATTAAATCTGTGCGGCTCCACATACAAAAATTAAATCAGTGCAATGGATACAAATACATAATGCAAATGGCACCATCTCCAAACCGAGGGTACATGACCTGCCTCTAACTATTGAATTTCTATATCTTTTTTCAGTCATTGACTTTCTAAATTTGGGCCAATTTATTCTCATTATCCGTAAGTAAACCAACTTTGATTTTTTTAACAGTTATTTTATAATCAAATAGAGCCAGCCAGTCCTGGATCTTGATGTTGCTAGGATACACAGTTTGGTACTTGATCAAAGTATATCACTTCAAAGGGGGAAATTTTCAAGTGTCCTAGAAAATGACACTCCCATCTTCCACTGTGGAAGACAGGTCCAATCCTAGAGCTTCTTGGAAGCTCAGACGGCAGGATTGGCCTCCCATGCTTTGAAATAAGCGTCCTCTCTGGAGGGCTTGCAATTACTAAAACTAGTCAGGTTGGTCTTAAAGCAAGGAACACACGTATTTATAATAAAACACGTTTTCATGTTTGTTTTACAGTGAAGAGAAAAAAACCCAGAACCCCCAGATTTTATGTACTTTGAAAATATATTTAAAAACATTAAAAATTCTATATTTAAAACATATATTATATGTTAATTAGTACACTTAAATAGAACTTGTATTTACAATAGGCTTCTGATGCGGTTAAGTTTTAATGCCAATTTTTTTCAATAACATAATTATATAAATATACTAAAATACAATAAATATTTTTTTGTTTGTTTTACATGGTGAATAATATCTTTACCATAGAGAGAACAAGGCCACAGACATTTACTTACATTTTCAATGGGAGTCACCATAAAAAAGCAACAGGCCTGCTGCCATGCATGAAACACTTCTGCCACAGAGACCACAGCAAGACTTTAAAAAACAAAACAAAACAACAAAACAAAACAGAACAAAAATGAACAGCAACAGAGAAGATTTAAACAAAAAAAGTCTTAGGTCAACGTAAACCACCAAGCGTGTGACTGTGATGCATCTTATTGGATAAGAGAGAGCCACTGACCACGCAATTGCTGAATGTCTCCTACTCAACCATTTAACAGATCTGGCCTTTGCAGTGCTTTGAGATCGTGATGGGGACTTTTTTTTTTTTTTTTTTTTTTTTAATAACGTTGTCCCTCAAAACAAAGCTTAAGAGTTAACATACAGCAGATATTCCAAGTATTCATTACATGTTAAAAATAATTACAAAGACAGTATTTTCAAACAGCACAAAACAAACCTATGCTACATAAATCCCTTCTTTTAATGACATGTATTCAGATCGTACTGTAAAAGATAGGCTCGCTCTAAATGAAAGACTGAACAAAGAGAAACTATTTGCTGATAGTGTCGTCATCCCCTGGGTGATGGTAGACACCCTCTTTTGCTTATTCCTCACCCTACCAAGACACAGCAATTTCTTGAGGCTTTCTGATAGTTAAGGACACTGGTCTGGGATGCTTGAAGATTTGGACAGTGGGCTTATTAATGAGTGAATAGGCTTAGCACTAATTTTTACAGGGGTCCATTTTGCCCAGGATTACTATTCCAGGCTCCCAATTTGACTTCTTCTAACCTAAGATGGTAGAGGTAAGGCAGTGACTCTCTCCATGAATAGACTGGATGGGCAGAAGTTTGCTGTGGTCTTCACTGGGGAGCAAAACTTTGTCAGCTCAGTCCTGGCCTATTCCACTGAGCAAGGCACCGTCAAGCTGTTGGTGTCCCGGGACACCTTTCCACATCATGTCTCTGCATGAGATTTTCTATCGGTAGCCTTGATCATCCAACCTGAGTTTTGGGGCCTTTTCCTGTTCCCCTCCCTTTGCCCTTACCGAAAGATCTTAAAAGACAAAACCCTGGTTTCCTCAAGTCTAATTTCAAAGCAGTAAGTATTCAGGTAGCAAATATCTTATATCTCATCGCATCAATCTCATGATCACAATGCCACATTTGGTTCAGAACCCACTCCAGGATAATCTAGCTTTACACAAAATTATCTAGGGGTAGAAGGTGTTAAGTCGGCTTGAGTGTGGTCCTCCAGCGAGAACCTCTTAGCACAGTTAGATAATGTAGGCACTTAAAGCGTGAGGTCCAAAGAACTTGACACATGTCATTCCGGAGCCACCTCTGAAGGATCCTTCAGAGGCCTCCCTTTTGGAGTGTCTCAAGTACCATGCCCCACCTCCACCTAGACCTCAGGATGGCCACTCAGAAATTCCTCTGGCATTGCCCGGAAATGATATGTCACCTCCACACAGCCTCCATATGGCTGTTCAGTCTCATTTCACTGGCAGTGTGGACTCCTGTTCTGATCTAGGCATTTCTGGGTCCATACAGAATACCACCTTTTGCTTGCAAGACATTTTGAAGTCTTACCATGATTTTCCTTTCAAGCCTTACTTACAATGATTTAACCAAATTGTTTACCCCTTATAAAAAAAAAAACTTGTATTTTTGAATTATTTTTTGGTTGTTTATTTTCTCTTCTAAAAGAAAGAAATCACTGTTCTCCATGCTTATATGAGTGCCACGATATGATAAAATTTGTTCACTAGTTCACAGCAGTGGTAAAATATTTCAGAGTGCAGAACTGATTTTTCTTCCTTAAGAGAAAACAAAACAAAGAGGGGACCAAAGGAGGAGGGGGGGAAAGAATGTACTCGTAAATGTAGGTCTTTCCAACACAAGAAGCTTTCTCTGACCAAGGCCCAAAGGGTGAGTGAGAGCCTAGGAGGTGCATCATGGGAAGTGGAGTGAGCACTTCATTCAGTTGCCTAAATTTTTATTCACTTTCGTCATCTGATTGATATTGCAAACAAATTTACAGCATACAAATGAATCTTTTATCAACCAGAATATATATTGAAGAAATTCTTTCCCCATCCCTACTCCCAGTGGGAACTAAAAATAAAACAAAAACAAAAAACAAAACTAACAAACAAAAAAAACACAAAACAAACAAAAATATACCCCTCCCATCCCCATCCCCTAAGCCAGTAAAGCGATGACAACAGCACCTTGACATTGTTTTAATTCCAACACTATCAGAAGTTTTAAAAGCAGTAAAACAGATATAGTACTAACAAGAACGAAGATACTTACTGTCTAAAATGTAAACGGAATGTTTTGGTTCAAATTTTTGTTAGTTTTTTTTTTTGTCTGTTTTCTGAAAGAGGACAGTTTATTATCAATTCACAATTAAAGCAGCATGCAATTTATTATTATTTTTTTAGACTTTTTTACGTTTTCAATTCTTGGCAACGGCAAAAAACCACAACATTATCGAGGAATGTAATGCAAACTTTTTAAAGTTGTGCGCAAAAATGACTGTTTCCCTTCTGGTCATGGATATGTCCAATAAATAGATTGTAGAACCACTGTACTGTATAAACTTCATTTATACATGCAGTTCATAAAATTATTTTTCTTAACTGAATAATTTACCCTGTTATGTATATATACAAATAGATAATTTTTGTCTCAATATAATCTATACAACATAAATCCACTATCTGCCCCTTTTAATGGTCAATGTACATACACAGGAAGTGTCTATCCTTATGAATCGCCAGCCAATTCTCTTTTTGCTATCCATGGTAAGGGCCCGCACATACGACTGGGTAGTTCGGCATTGCGAGTTCCAATGCCTCTTGTCTATGCCCCGGCAGCCCTCCTTTGTGTAACCCATGGGATTGCACTTGGTCTCGTAGAAGTACTGCTTCAGTTGGCCTTTCGATACAGGGACTTTTTCAAGGACCGTGACCGTCCCGCCCGACATGTCCACTGCAGTCTTTTTATCTGCTGCTGTTACCCACTCGCTAATGCTGTCGCACACGCTCAGCTCCCCACGACGGGCGGGGTCAGAGTGGCGCCGGACCCTCATAGACATGTTTGCAGCATCCAGGTAATTTTTGTATTCCTCCAGCAGAAAGAGAAGAGGCGGCTCCAAAGGCACTTGACTGCTGAGCATCACCCGGGAAGTGTACAAGTCCGCGTCCTTATTGTTTTCTTCATGGGGCCGAACTTTCTGGTCCTCATCCAACAGCTCTTCTATCACATGTTCAAAAGTGTCAGCCAATGATGATGTCAGGCCTCTGGGACCTGCCTTGGGCCCATTCATGCTCTCCAGAGTCCCATGGGTCCGCACACCTGGGTAGGCCAAGCTGCCTTGTCCTCGGATGTTTGCTTCTTTCATGGGGGCAGCCTTCATGCAACCGAAGTATGAAATAACCATAGTAAGGAAAAGGATGGTCATCACTCTTCTCACCTGGTGGAACTGTGGGAAGAAAGCAGAAACAGGACATAAAACCGGTTAGGGCTTTTTTTTTTTTTTTTTTGCAGGGCTACCATGCAGCCCCTCTGATTGTAATCCAGGCCATTCTGCAGGGTCAAGGTTTTTTTATGTACTGGTGATAAATTCCAGCTGCACCAGACACAAGTTAATGTCAGTAGTGTTCATATGTGGTTTTATATAAACCAGAGGCATGCAGTGTTTTCTCCGAGATTTAGCATAGAAACCTGATTAGATGGCATCTAGGTAAGTGAAAAAAACTGAGGCTTCAAGTTCCCCTCCTTCCTCTCACTTCAGCAGCTTTGTAAGTTAAATTTTTAATGATCTGTGCTCAGACTGTCACAAGCAACACAAAATCAGAAATGTTACTAAGCAACAACTATAAGTGTAATAGTAATTTTTTTTTTCAAGTTAGCAATCTGGTCCTATTGCAGGAATGTGTGACAGGAACAGCAGTGGCCTGGCAGGTCTTAGTGGGCCTTTCTAGCCATGTGATATCCAGGCATGAATAGCACAGTAAAACAGAAGTCAGGGAGCTATAAGGAAGCTTTACATTGACATTTTTCTCCCAGGGAGATAATTTAGTAAAGCAGAGAAGATCGAGCCATCCTGTTTTACAGATAAGGAAACCAAAGGCCATCGAGGACTTCGTGTCATGAAGAAAGTTTATATGAGAATGTGGGGCTCCCAATCCCAGCTCCAATATTTTCCTACTACACTTGGGTGGTCGTAACTGAAAATGTTTTGCTTATTTCCAAACAGAAATCATTTTCTACACATTGATTTTAATGATGTGTCTATGCCTGGGGCTGATATCATGAAAACAATGTGTCTACTTAGGAGAAAACTGGAAAAGTCAGCATTAAAAAGGCACCGAAGTCAATTTTAAATGCCTCCCAGATGGGGATCCACATTTATCTCCATAACTCTCTGAGCCCCTCATCCCTTGGCTTTTTTTGGCTCATATACAGACCCATCTAAGACAGCTCAGCTTCTTTTTATTGGAAATAGTGTCCCGTGAGTATGTGTGTGAGCTCTGAGTTTATCGTACCTTTAAAAAGTTGAGTGGCATTTTGCACGTTTTGGAATAGGCAGCCAGTGCTTCTTTCTGTGCTTTTGAAGTTTCCTGGGAAGTCCCTTAACAGCACACCACAAAATTAATCTTTTCCTGTTTGCCAGAGGGTTGCTATACTCTAAATTTGGCTCAGCATCTACAAGCATGCTCTGGGAAGCCAATTAGAATGAAAAAGCAAAATGAAAACATACCTATAGACCAACCCAAGGTTACCGGCAGATGGTGAAGGACTTCAGAATCACTTACCCGAAGCATCGTGTCCCTTCGCAGTAAGAGAAGCATCCCCCACCCACCCCAGCCCTGATACTCTAACTTTATTCCTACTTTCAGTTCTGGAGCAATAGACTTACTGAAAGACACACACATGGCATAGTTGGAGCACACACACTGCGCCAATCAGTAGAAAAAGGGAATATCTTTCTGTCCATGAAGTGTCCCTGAATGGGAAGGCAACCTACCTCCAATCTATATGTCATACTGCAGAAATGGCTGAAAACTATAGTATTGAGAGCCAAATGTTTCTGTTCTTTACTTTTACAAGAGGTCATATTTTCTACCACTGAGAGACCTTATTATCATCCCCAAACACCAACAAATTTCCTGGTAGATTCAATCTCACTTTGCATGAAGAGCAAGCATGCTCAGAACTGCTTGTATTGTTTCCCCGAAAATAAGACCTAGCCAGACAATCAGCTGTAATGCGTCTTTTGGAGCAAAAATTAATGTAAGACCCAGTATTTTATATTATATTATTATATTATATTATATTATATTATATTATATTATATTATATTATATTATATTATATTATATTATATTATATTATATTATATTATATTATATTATATTATATTATATTAAAGACCCAGTCTTATATTAAAATAAGACCCGGTCTTATATTATTTTTTGCTCCAAAAGATGCATTAGAGCTGATTGTCCAGCTAGGTCTTATTTTCGGGGAAACACGGTAGTGCACACTGGTCTGAAATTAGGAAAGGCACCCTGGTTTGAATAAAACACAGATAGCCATTCTGCTAATTCCTGGACTTTTGTGAAAGTTCTGGATTCTGTACCATCAAAGAAATGGATCCTCCGAGGAGGTTTCTATTCCTGGCAGGTGGTACTTACACCATTGAATGAAAATCCGCTCTCCTAATGTTCCCAGTCCAAATTAAAACAACCCAAGGGACACCTCAAAAGTAGGTCAATGAAAGAATGCAAATTTAGACTATTTTACTCTAGCCATCTACATCACACTGGTAGAGATTTGCTGTGATCAGCTATCTTTTAATACCACATCTTATTAAATCTTAGATACCATCATTATAAAACACACCATTTTATGTACCACTAAGAAATAAAGTAACGCAGCCAATTAAACTGCTGTTTACTTTATCACTTACAACTGTTATTGTATACTTTCTGAAAAGATTTCTTTTAGACTTATTTGGACACATTTATAATATGTACTGTACTTTGCCGTGTATAATGCACACCCACATTTTTGGCCCAAACTTTTAGGGAAAAAACCTTTCGTTTTCATTTTGTAATTCAAATTTTTATTTTTTTACATTTAGGTACTTGTTTTTTGGTATTATAAAGGGATTTTAGCATTTATTTTTTAACATATTATAGTACAAGAAATTTTATGTAACAAATAATTACAAAACACAAGAACAGATACAAGGTATAAGAAATTTTATGTACCGGTAACAAAGTTACAATATTTATGCATCATAGAAGGCCAAGAACTCAGTCATTGCAAGTTCATTTTAAGTTCAACAAAACCGATTATCGTATTCCAAGGTATTATTTTGCATATGGATATTGTTGTTGATTTCTAGGGTTACACTTTTTTTTAATTAGTTTCAGGTGTACAAAGCAATGTAATAGACATTTACACCCCTCACAAAGTGATAAACCTCCCCAATCTACTACCCCTCTAACATTGTATACACCGTGTTTCCCCGAAAATAAGACCTAACGGGACAATCAGCTCTAATGTGTCTTTTGGAGCAAAAATTCATATAAGACACAGTATTATATCATATTATTATATTATATTATACATATTATATAAGACCCGGTCTTATATCATAGTAAAATAAGACCAGGTCTCATATTAATTTTTGCTCCAAAAGACGCATTAGAGCTGATTGTCCGGCTAGGTCTTATTTTCAGGGAAACAGGGCAGCTATTATAATATCATTGACTATATTCCCTATGTTGTACTCCGCATCCTGTGGAGATATATATTTAATTATAGCTGACATTCAGTATTCTACTTCAGCTTCAGATGTATAGCATATTGGTCAGGTATATATCTACACAGTCCATGAAGTGATGCCCCTGATAGATAAGTCCAGTACCCATCGGGCACCCTACGTAATATTTACAACATTATTGTTTATATTCCTAATACTGTATTTCATATCCGCATGACTATATTATGACTACTAATTTGCACTTTCTAATCCCTTCACCTTCTCCCCCATCCCCAACCCCCCTCCCATCTAGCAGCCAACAGTTTTTTCTCTGTATCTCTGAGTCTGTTTAGTTTACAGTTATACTCTTAACTCATAAGCACAAATAAAATAATTAAAAATATTTATATAGATACAGAATTAGTACTACCTGTGTATAATGCACATCCTTATTTTTCCCTCACAAATTGTGGCAAAAAAAGAGCACATTATACATAGCAAAATACGGTAATTTTGTGCATGTGTAAAAAAATTTTAAGCGAAATAAATTGGTTAAGGCAATGACAACTATATTATGGCTGCTGCATAGCCAGCAAGAATAAAATGACATTAACTGTAAGACACAACCAAATTTCAGAGACGTTAAAAATATGAAAAATGTGCATCTTAGAATTAATGAAGCAGAGTAAGTTTAACAAGTATTTACCAAGTGCCCATACTAACTGCTTAAAATGGCCCGAGGTACTGAGACATCTTAAACTACAGAATTCAAAAATTGTTTTATCATCACTACCACAGTAATGAGTCTTTTAACGACACCTTTTTTAATACTTGACTTGAAGTTTATTCTGCCTTTCACTGGTCTCATTAATCTTTTAATGAATAACTTTTTGGTTAGGAAAGTAGTTAGCACTCTATACATCATTTTCTCATCAGTTCCACAAGCAAATATTTCAGAGGGACAAATGGCGTCTGAGTAACTATTACTTGGCTTTTATCCTGAAGCCTAACACAGGCATGCACCCCTCAAAGCAGAACTTCTGCATGGATTCAGTAATTCATCACCTGTTGGGAAAGCTGAACCTCCCTCCTAGCCCTGCCCTGTGAGTGATGCTTCTACAATGCTAACTGCCTCCTCACTGACAAGGCCTTGACGTCAAGTGAATCCAACAAACTCAATACTTATTATAGGTCCCATGTTACTTCCTAACTTTTCTGTTTCTGACAATGGTTTCTTGATCCTTTGGACCACCCAGGCCACAGGCTACAAATCCTAGAATCAAGTTTGATGATACATTTCTTCTATAGTTTTCAAATCCAGTCAGTGGAGAGAGGTCCTGCTCATTTTTCCTTGAAAGCATTTCTCGTGTCCATCCCACTGCCATTTTCTTAGCTCAGCCCTCACCATCTCATTGGGTGACTACAATGTCCCCCTGATCTACCTGACATCCTGAATGTTCCATTCAATTCTAATGACCGCTGCCTGACTAACCACTCTCATTTTAGCATTCTCTTACACAAAAACTTTTATCTGGTATTCAAAATCTGGCCTCACCCTACGTAGTTAACTTTCCATCTTACTCAATGCTTCATCACCTCTGCTCTGATCAGGCCAAAGTCCTTGGAGTCCCACACACATAATTGCCTGCAAGTGCCTTGTTCCAGTCTCCTGGCAAACTCCTTTCTATCTAACCAAATCTTGCTTAACCTTCATGACCCAGTTCAAGCACCAAATCATATATGCACACCTTCTCTAATTACTCCAACACTACCTTCCTTCTCCTTGAAAATTCCACCTTACGTCTCCTTTAGTGCTCATTCCCCACTCCTTAATTGTTACTGTATTGGCGAATTATGGTCAGCCTTCAGTTGAATGATAAGCTTTCGGAGGGAATGGATGTCTGACCCCCCCTCCCCATAATGCTTAACCGAGAAAAATGTAATAGTACTCGGTAAAAACTTACTGATGAGTTTATTAAACCATGAGAAAAGACAGCACTGACATCATTTCATGATGTCATTTGGAAAGCATCAGTGAACTCGCTGAAATGATTAGATCAAGTGCAGGTTATGCTAAACCCAAATTATAAGCTCTAAGAAATTTGATGGATGGCAATTATCAGCCACGAGCAATCTCTTGAGTTTCTCTAATACAATAAAACTTTACTTAAATAATGAAAAAGCATAACCCTACAACATACTAACTGCCCCTATTACTTCTTGTGTAGCTCTAACAGATCAACAGAAGCGTTGGACAGCACTCAGTAATACTCATAACAGTAAAATTTGGAATTTTCAGTCTTTTAACTTTCTTTTTTGGTTAAACTTTTCCATCATTTTATATACCGTATGAGGAAATCATAGAAGTTTAAGAGCTTCCATGACAATTCTTATGTTTTAGTCCTTCAGATGAGTCTTCATTACACAAAAGAGAAAGACACTGCCCCGTATTGCTAAGGAGATCGTCAGTCTACATCTGTTTATACATAATACATTCATTGGGGCTGTCTAATTCTGCTCTAAGGCTTACAACAGTGTACAATTACGATCAACTCAATCACATCTCTAAGGTTTTTTTTTAGTCCCACTCTCAAAAAATTAAATATAGTATATCGGGCTAAAAAGGAAATCAACAAAGTAGGAATAAAGATTGGTTTTAAACATGACTCACAAGTCTTAAACATTCAGTCAGATGAATATCCAGGACAGCATGCTTTCCTGCTGTAGTCATAACTTGCATTTGTCTAAAAGACTATAGAACATTCAAACACATCATCTAATTTGGTTGTTACAAGGAGACAGGACAGGTATTATTACCCTTATTACACAGATGAAGCAATTACGGTTCAGAGATGTTAAGTAACCTTTCAGATACCACAAAGCTAATAGGTCATCTGTCTTCTTGTCTTAACTTTTTACCAGTAGGTCATGCTGCCAGTTTTAGAATATTCAACTGCAGGGAAGAGAGTGGCTGCTATGCTACACAGAAGAAGGGGTCAAAGAAGGGGTTTATACAATACAGACACAGTTTTCTGCAGTTGTGTGCATCCCGGGGCCCAACTTTCTGAGGGCGGCACCTTTTAAGTATATTTCAATATTTTTTTATTTTTTTATTAAATTTATTGGGGTGACTTGGTTAGTAAAATTATATAGGTTTCAAGTGCACAATTCTGTAATACATCATCTATATACTACATTGCGTGTTTACCACCCAGAGTCAGTTCTCCTTCCATCACCATATATAATATTTGTCCCCCTTTTCTCTCTTCTACCACCCCCCCCGACTTACCCTCTGGTAACCACTAAACTGTTGTCTGTGACTATGAGTTTTTGTTTCTCTGTTTGTCTTGTTCCTTCATTGCTTTCAGTTGTATACTTTGTAGTACTCGATTAATTATGACCTCTAAGACCCTTCCACTTTAAGGCTTGATTACTTCAGTGAATGGAACTTTAGACAACACAATCTTCCTCTAAAAGGAAGTTTTGCAAAAATTAGGCCTGTTAGAATGAAGTTTCCATGGCAAACTCTAAGAAGGGAAAGTAAACAATAGAATGGATAGTTCAGACATACAGGGAAAAAAATGAAAAGTTCTGTTTGTTCCCAGGCCCTTTGGTTTTGTCGAGCATGTAATCAATGAAAACACAATGTAAAGATATAACTGCTCATTCTAAGCAGTTCTATAAGCAATAAGGATAATGGTAATGTTGAAGACATTACCAATTGATGTTTAATTCCTAACATACATGATGCAAACCTACTAAAAGACCACCTTAATGAAACCTTGCAAATCAATACGATCTTTGTGTCCACTTTCACTACATGCATACAATAGCCTTACTTTTGTTTGTTCATTCATCAGACGTGGAATCTACTTTCAAGTCTATAGTCCAGGAGGGAAGTGGAACATATATGTAAGTAACTAAAATATAAAGGTACAAATGACCCAGGAAAAATATAGATAAAATTCTATAAAGAGAAAGAGGTTACTTCCCGTTAGAGAATGAAGAATGCTTTGTGAAGAAGATTGCAGAAGATAGAAAGGATTTAAACATATCCAGAAAAGACACCAGTGGATGGATGGCAGCTTCGTTAAAAGCATGGAGGTGGGAAGGCATGGAGTACATTTCTGGAGAAAAGAGTTCTGGCATGGGAACAGTGAAAAACAAGAGTGAATGATTGTCAGATTTTGGAAGGCTCTGAGAGTGACGCTAAAGAGTTTAGACCAGCCTTACAGGCACGGAAGAGCGGATGAGAGTTTCTGAGCAGGGGAATGCTTCAAGAAGCCCAGTTTATCACTATGTGTAGGAGGACCCAAAAGAATGACTGGAAGAGACAAATTAAGTCATCAATTTTATTCTTAGTGGCTACTGAACTTTAAAAATGAATGCTAAGTAGTTACTTAAATGTGGGGTTGGGGTTGAGGTTGAGGTCCTGGATTTATCTTTTAACTTAATCAATCCGTTCGTTCATTCGTTCATTCATTCATTCATTTTTAGGCTGACGTGAGTTGCAAAAAGAAAAAGGGTTAGAGAGAAGTGAACTGGGCTGAGTGGTAACCATGTCTGTGTTGGCCGAAAGGACAGCATGGAGGGATGTGAGAGGGCAGGAATATAAACTCTCATTCCACTTATAATTACACTGAACTTGGATTCCACCGCTCAGCACTTTTAATTCAAAGATCTCCAAACACTTTGCAAATATTAAGTAATTAAGACTCATAGGACCCTAGAGGTGTAGGTAACTAATTATCCCTGTTTCGTATAGGAGGAAAAAGGACCAGAGTTTTTAATCAACTCATCTACTTGTTGTGGATTCCCTGATAGAATAAGGTCAGAACCTTGAATTCCAAAGGAAAACTAGGCCTTTAACTCCAGGCACTAGTTTCTTCCATCCTTCTGCATCATGTCTGTATTATCTTCCTATGTATTGCTCAGCTAAGCAGACAAAGAAAAACAAAAAAACAACACTTCGCATTCCTCAAAGAAAATAACTGGTAGTTGGAATCCATAAACAAAATGGGAAGAAGAAAGCTAATGATCATTACAGATGCTCATCTACTTACCTGAATGACTGACCAATTGAAACTAATGAATATTTTAGTAAATGATATCTGATAATGCAGATGCTCCAAAGCTTTGAAGGAAGTGCCTTTAAAAGTGTAGTTTTTAACCATAATGTAATTTATGTCCAAGAGTACCCAATTACACTTCCTACAAAACACAGTCCTTCATAGCAGAGGACTCTCGGATCCCCTAGTATGCCTGTGGTGTTGAGTGACACTTGTAGACATTATTCAGTCTCGCTAAACAGTGCCAGAGAAATTGCTGGTTCTTAGTTCAGACCCCGAGTGATACATACATGTAACTATCATGGGGGAAAAAAAGGATATTTCCCTGAATAAATAATTTGATAAATTTATATACATCTTTAATAGAAAGTGCTATAGCTCTAGTCCTCTATTAACCTCCTGTATTCCCGACCCCATCCCTGAAAAAGTAAGGATTTTTCTATGGGAGACCTACCGACCCTACCCGAGAGTAAAACTAGGCCATATTCCCTAATAGGATAGGGATGGTTAAAGTGAACTATAATGATGGAATGAATTTTGGAATAAGGGATAGAAAATGCCTGGCACAAGGACCAGGTTTGAGCAGAGAACACCCCATCTGGCATTCCAATCCTAGGCGTAGCTGCCAGCCTCCAAAGGTCTCTAAGTGCTTCCCTCACTACCTCCCCAGGAAACATACTGTTCTCCTGTTACTGAGGAAGAATCCCTGAAAGCTAGAGCCCCCCAGAGCTGGCAGTCCCATCCATATCCTGACTCCTTCCTTCACCTCTTCTTCAGAGCAAACACTGCCCAAACGGCGCACGGCTCTAGTCTACAGTAATACTATAGTAGTCTTTAGTATTCTTGATGCTAACCTTAGCATCAAGAATACACGAGTCACTTGCATATCAAATGAGTAGTCTGTCTAAAAATGTCTTTTAAAATATATTTTAGAACTACTAATTTTGTAGATAATTTTACAGTTAACATTCTATATATATATATATATTCATATATATAATAAAATTAGTAAGATTAGAACTACTAATTTTGTAGATTATAATTTTGCAGTTAACATTCAATTAAAAAGCCTAACCTCTTTGACTAGGATTCTGTTTCCTTTAGAATTTCAGGTGGGATTTGTTATAATGAACTAAAGTTCAGCGTTAACAATGTTCTAACTACTAAATTACCAAAAAAACATGTATTATTTATCAAATTCCCCTACATGGTAGACAATCACGTTAATTAGGAAGATTACTATCTACCTGGTTCCATGACATTTCAGTCACCCACTCTGTAAGGAAAGACCTGGAAAAATTATCAAATATACATCACCTTTAATGATAGGTATTGATCTCTACAACTACTGTGAAGTCAAGAGGGGAAATTTCCTATAAAGGGACAATGACTCTAGAAATAGAAAGTAGGGAGATACTAATATCATCGTAAGACAGGCATTTAAATTGCATTTAAACATACAGACTTTGAATTTATAGAAAAATTTCAACTAAGAAATTCATTTTACGCAACAGAAAGTCTCAAACTTCAGGTACTTTTTTTTTTAGTTTTACATTTATAAATTAAGTGTATTAATTCAAATCTGTTACTAAAAATACTACAACAAATGGAGACACTTATAGGGTCTGAAATAAGTTTTAGGAAATGTAGGTATGGGATAAACTTTCATGCACTAAAATTAAATGAAACCTGCTTCTCAAAGTGTGACCCATTGGCCACCAGCATTATCATCACCTAGGAGCTTATGAGAAATGCAGAATCTCAGCTTCCATTCCTCCACCTCATCCACCAAATCATAATCTGCATTTCTACAAGATTCACATACTTCAAGGTGACTCATAGACTTAACTAAGGTTGAGAGGCACCGGCCTACGTAAAAGAGGAAGAGAAAGGAAATGAAAGGGTTAACGTCAGCTTAAGTATTGTGGTACATTCTGAGCATGCCATGGGCTTGCCTGTCATCTTTCCTCCTTGGTTCAACTTGTTTAATTGGGATATTTATTATGTAGGAAAATATTTTTGCTTTTGAATCGTAGCAAGTAAAATCTATTTTTCCTCTATGTCAATTGGCTTTTCCACTATTGTGTTTATACCACAAAGGGCAGGGTACCTATAAACATGGTTGGTTGAGTGAGAATTTATAGAGTACTACCAATTTAAATCTGGACTTCCACTCAATCCCTAATGTTATTTCAACGCTACAAAGTGCAAACATATCGGCCTCCCTGATCAATTACACAGCCTAACATCACTCACTCAATCAGAGTCATACTGGAAATGACATGACTAGCTACAGCTGGTGGTAGATTTCCTGGCACATTAATGTTACTTTCAGCCAGATGTCTCTGATCCTTACAGAGTTCTTTTTGTCCTGAAATGGTGAAATAAAGACAGGCAAGGAGAACTGACTTATCTACTCAATGGAGATTTCTTCTTTCTAGACATGTCCTAAGAAAGATTCATCTATCTCCTATCAAGTACGATGAAATAAATAAGTAAATAAATAAAAGTCACAAAATAAAACAGCAGCAGCAGCAATGACAACAAAACCCTAAAATACATTTGTGTAAGAATCAAGCATCCAAATCCC
Organism: Rhinolophus sinicus; assembly: GCF_036562045.2. Classification (NCBI taxonomy): domain Eukaryota; kingdom Metazoa; phylum Chordata; class Mammalia; order Chiroptera; family Rhinolophidae; genus Rhinolophus; species Rhinolophus sinicus. Next base: position 139,135,704 of record NC_133756.1, read on the forward strand.
CTATCCAACCCCATAGCCTGTCTCTACGTGAATGAGGCATTCAGCAGGCAACCCAATGTCTCAGTTGGGTTCCAACATTTGGGATCATTTACTTCAAGATTGAAGTACCCAAAATGGTAAAAGAAAAAGAAAAAAGAAAAAAAAAGCAAAATTTCCAAATAAAAGTATAAACATTTCAGAGTTGAACAACATTATGAGGGAGTTGATGGGGTCGTTCCTTAAACAGAACTGGAGACTGGCTTTTTACAAAGGACTGCAAAGACAACTAGTTGCCAAACACCAAGAAGTCACCAAGCTCACCAGTACAGAAGCAAATGACTCCTACTGGGAAACACTCTTGGTGTTGCTGTTAAATTATTTGCAAATGGGTAGGGCTGGGATGACACAGAATCCTATTTTCCCAGGCAGGTATCCCAAGTATTATTGGGTTCCACCTTGAGCACCGATGTCTACACAGCTAAGGGATTGCCTCCTCCAAATTACAGACAAGGCGCACCTACTAACAGGGGATGTTGTGAAAGCATAGCAGAGCACCGTCTCGAAGGTTCCTGGATCCAGGAATAAGCGAGCTTTGTATAAAAAAAGAAATGCAAGGCTGACGCAACAGCATGCTTTGTCCCTAAAGGGAGAACACACAGTAACTCTCTGAGACCAAAGGATAAAGGGAATCCCCTTTAAGAAAAGAAGTTTGCTATAATGTGGAGATTGGGAACATGCCAGAACAAACACAATTAAAAAAGAAAAGAAAACAATGAAAGTTAAGACTAGTCTGCCCTATTTCAGTCTTTTTCTTCAGAATTATACCAATAGGTTGCTTTTAGGATGTTTCTGGACACTCCACGTTCCTGCCATGAGATGCTATGGGAATTTTGACAACTGTGGGCTGACACCCACGAGACACTGCCACCACACAAATACGTTCTTAATGGACCCCAGAATTGTGGTAAAGGCATGCCTTTCTCAGTTTTCCCACAGACAGTGCTCTTGAAATTTTCCATAGCCAATGTGTTCCTGTGGTTAATTAGTTACCTGAGCAATTTCCATTATAGAAAGAATATCTGTACATAATTAGAGGTAGGTTCAGCATCATTATTTCAGAAGAGCTGAAATGAGAATGGGACAGATGATTCTCACCTCATGAAGAGACCTCTTTAGATTTGTTTTGACCCTATTCTGCGAAGTCCACAGAACATGAAATTTAAGAAAGCAAAAGAGAGGTGAAAATAGGTGGGGTAGAAGAAACTGGAAAGATGAGTTGCTTCTAGAGACAGAAGAACAGCATTCCATTTAAAACTACTATCAAGAAATCCTAGGGGAAAGATAAAATTAGCAAGAGAAGGCAATTAGCTCTCAGTTGCTCACCTTGATGAGACCATTTTCAGGAATCAGTTTGTTCAATTCCACTGAAGGGCAAACGCACACACCACAGCCCTTCTTCTGGGATGCATAGTCATACCATACAGAAACGTGTGAGTAGATGCCAAAACGTGTGTGGACATGCAACACTTTCTGTAGAAACTCAATGTTCTGAGCATTAACGAGGATTAGCCTTCTGCACACATACAGAAAACTGGTGGTTCCACACATCCAGTTATCCTCCGGGTTATTTTTGTACCTAACTCTATAATTTCTTTTAATTACTTACGGTAAAGCACAGGGAAGTGTTCATTATTTGTAGCTTAATGCAGGAGCAAAAATAATTGAATATGCTCCCCTGCTCACTCCCCTACCGCAGCCCCCAATGATTCTAAGTGTCAGTGTTCATCTGAATAGCACAAGTAGCCCAGTTCCCCGGCCCAGTGTAAAATGAACCATGTGGACCCTATTCAAGAAACTGGCCGTGCTCCAGAGCTACTATAAAAAACAAGGAAAATATTAACATTTCAGATGACGAAAGATCCATCTATATGGCTGGTCAGAAAATATCCACAGTACTTAACCAATAGCATACTCCTATATGAAAACATTCAATTCTGTAGTTCCATGAATATCAGGGCTGTGAGAACATCTGTTTGCCTCCATCAGTTTTCACTAAACATTGATTCCTACAGAAGACACGCAAACTCAAACACTAATATATTTAGTCTAAGCAATGGAATGAGGGCTGGATTTCTACATAGTACCTATAAATAAGTACAGGATTGGTAGTGGTGGTGGTATGGAAGGGGGGCGAGTAGAGGTAGGAAGATACGCTGGGAAGCTGGATAAATAAGCAATATCAAACTATTCTTTGTACTAAAAATAATAGCTAACATTTATTAGCTATGAGGTAAATACAATAATCTAATCATTCAGTTTACTGATGGCTGAGGCTCAGAGAGGTTTGGTAAATTGCCTAAGATCACACACCCAGCATGAGGTGGACATGGGATTTGAATCAGAGCTGGCTTGCATGCATCTTTCCACATGGGGTCTGATGTGGGTGTGGTGTCTTGTATTTTGAGGGAGGTCTACTTGGCAAAGATATCCTGCAGACCTTCACCAATTTTTTGTTTGTTTAAGCAAAGCCCCATATGATCATTCCTGATAAGCAGTTTGTTTACACACTAATTCCACAGAAGTTGAATATAACCCTAATGTTTTTTCACTACCCTCTTCCCAACATTAAATTATTCCCTCAAGGTACCAACCATACAAACATCCTTAATAGGGCACAGTGTCAAAACTCTGCATGAAGGTAATTTGTTTGAAATGTCAGAACATTCCCCTCACTCCAGAAGAGGTCTTCAGCCACTGGAACAGAACCATACGCAGTTCAGACCAGTAACCCACAACTGCCAAATACTCCTTGTCAACTCCACTTGAGTAAGAATGATTTCAACCAAGACCCAACTGACATAATTTTTTTCATTTCAGTATCCCAACCTAATCCCCTCAAAGTCTGGAGGCCTAGTACTGTAAGCCACTCCACTTGTAACCCATCCCATTTGTCCTGTTATTATTCCTGAATAGAGCTGAGGGTCTGAGATGTGAGTAAAAGAAAGGTACGCAAGACAATCTCAAATGTATTCTCAAGGAGTAGTTCAGCTAACTAGTCAGGACCACTAAGACAGAACACATGGTCCAGCGTGGACAGAGAAGCAAATTCTCACAGACTGTGCCAACAAGAAATAGCATCAAAACAGCCAAAGGAACAAGGGTCATGGGATGGAGACCTCACTTGGGTTCTCTGCCACCAAACTGGTACCCAGAGGCCCTCAGCATGAACGGCAAAGGGAAAATGGACCCCACAACCTGAGTTGATGCAAAACATATACCTGGACTGACATCCTGATGTTAATAACAATAACAATAACAATAACTGTATGGCAGGTTCGATGATGATGGCACAAAACACAGAACACCTTGTTCCTGGCCATAGTGAGCCCATGGAAGGGAGCAGACTTCTAGAGAAAGAACTGCAAGGAGCCTGAGAACAAAACTGGAAATGCCTGTTGTGAAAGCCTTCACAGGTATTAACAATAGAAAATGTGTATGTGTCAGCTACCTTCCGGCAGTCCAGCCTTATGCCCAGGAATTATTTCTTGTGTAGGCCAGGTACAGTCATCCACACAACTCCCCAAGTGCAAGTAGTCCACATACGGGAAGAGGTGTGGCTTTCCTCTTTAAAGTGGCCCTGTCAAAAATTCTATGAAAAAGAAGAACGTCCATTTGGATTGAAGAACCACTCTGCCAGGGTCCATTTACCACACTTTTCTATATAGTGAAACTAAAGGGAACTTCTTACTAAACAGAGCATCATGTCTTCAGAGAAAAATGAGAATCAATTTTCAATGAGAATGATAAGACGTCATGTGAGGATGACCTGGTATACATGCTTTTCAAAATGTGGAGATGTTATCTAGGCTATAAATCATGTTTTTACAGGATGCCCAATTTGTATAATGCAGGAAACTGGCAACTTTAAGGGAGAAGTCTGTCAATATTGCATCATAGTTCATTGTTGACATTGTACCCTGGCAGTTTTAATTTATCCTACAGAGTACTAATTATTTCACTACATATCTTGGGGAAAGTGCAAAATCATTCCTTAAAAGAGCATCCCCCTGGGTATGGAAGTTCCAAGCTTAGCAAGTCTTCCTCTGTGATTTGGGATATATCGCTTGACCTCAGTCCCTGGAAATAATGTTAACAGCTGGGGAACAAGCACTGAAAGCCTGGCACACAGTGCACAATTTTCTTTTCAGTTCCAATAAACATGTGGTGCTCTTCAGCTCTAGCATTGCTAGTTAGGTGAATAATGAATGCATGCTCAACTTTCCACGGCAGGAAATTCTGCAAGCGGCAACGTGGGTCCATTCCATGTGTGTCACTAGAGCTGGCGTAAGCCCATGGCCGCGGTGGGGCATTATTTCCATTGGAACTGATGCCTACACCAGCTCCTGGAAATATGCAGTGCTCCCACTGCAAACTAGGGGCAAGGTAAGAGGCTGAGATGTCACTCAGATGTTCGCCTCCCATTTCTCATCTTTCAGATGGACATGCACTCTGTTGGTGAGGCTGTACAGAAACGGGCATTCTCATACACTGATGGTGGGAGTATCAACAGTTCAAGCCCTTTGCAGGGTAGTTATGCAATATCTACCAAAATTATAAATGAATTTTCCTGCTGATACAGCAATTCCACTTCTGAGAATAAAGGTACAGATACAGGTAGATGCACATGTACAAAATTATACACATAGTTATTAATTTCAACAAGATATATAATAGCAAAAATATTAGAAATAGCCCAAGTGACACTACAGGAAAGTAGATAAACTATAGTACATACTTATAATAGAATCCATGCAACTGTAAATAACAAGCTAGTTCCCCATATCCTGAAATGGGAAGCTCTCTTAAATATACTGGTAAGTGATAAAAGAAAGGTGCAGAACAGTGTATGTATGATATACCTTTTGTTTAAAAATGGTGAAAAATAATATGTATTCATATTTACTTGTATTTCCATAAAACACACTATAAAGGATCCACATGACACTCATACAAATGATGTACAGATGGTGTGTGTTGGGTAGGGAAACAAGGGTGGGCAAGTTACAGGTGGGGCAAGACTTCTCAATGTAGACTTTTTACTACTAGTTTGATTTCTGAATCATGTAAATAAATTAACTATCAAAAATTAAATAAAAAATAATCAAATTTTTAAAAATGTTTAATGTAGTGGCTTCACTTTTGGTCCCAAAGCCTCTCCCACACTGCTCTGATGCAGTGTGATCCAAGAGATTTACACCAGTTCCTTTACTGTGTCCTAGTGGTGGCTACAATCTGATGGATGCCATCTCAATTTCTGGGACATTTCCATGGAAGAAACTGGTACAAGGTAGGACAGCTGGGTACAGAGGACAGTCCCTGGGGCTAGGGGTTGAAGACCTGAGTTCTGCTCCTGCCTTTCCCACTTACTACTAAGCTGACCCTCTGAAATGGCTGATAATCAGCTTTTTATTTTTTTTTACCTACAAATTGGGCCAATTCATGGGTGCTCCTTCACGGGTGAAACAACCCAAGGACACGGCTGCCTCAGCTCTGTGATCTAAGGAGGGTAAGAGCTCTCGCCCTGTCTCACAGCATCTTGCCAAGGGTCACTGACACTTGAAAAGGGGCTCTGTAAACTGTAAAGGATAACGCTACAAAGTGTTGTGAAACAGAACACCAGCCTGAGGGGTGACCACGGCGAAATACAGGAGGAGAATGAGACTCATTCCCACAATTCTGAGACACTGAGATGGTGGGAAGGAAAGGAAACTTCCACAAGATGGAACCTAAATATAAACAGAAAACAAGGGCAGGCTGACAAAGGTTTGAAAAGGACATGTGGTTAAATGACTCCATATGTGATCATCTGCAACTGACTATACTGAGAATTTTGTAAGCTTAACAGGGGAAAATTAGGGAGACATGTATGGGAGCAAACTTCAAGGATACAGACTTGACTATAAATACAAGATCCATGTCAAATAAATGATCCAAAAGGATGGCCGTGATTCCTTGTAATCAGTATAGTTGTTGGAGACATGTACCTGTCACACACAGGTAGGCTCCAACTTTCCTCCAAAATCAGATGCAAACTTCAAACACTTCTGAAAATGCTCCTAGAGGACCTTTTACCCCAAATTTAGAAATGGAATGAAACACCATTCTTTAAAAGGGGGGAAAAAACCCTTCTCATCTCCATATGTACAGTCATCTGGAAAGCAGATCTCCTATTAAATAGATGGTCAAAGCTGCATTGCGAAGTTAAACTCATCATGAAAATGCAAGGGTGGCTTTCCTCATCTTCCTGAAGTGAAACATTCCAAGAGGTGGGAGACAACCACAGGAGGAAGTTCACTGGCGGTGGCCTAACTCAGTACCGCTATCTAGATGACTAGTTAGGAAATATCAGAATGCTATCTGGAACTCAAAAAAAGAAAACAAAGAACTCCTTTCTATTTTGATTAAGGAAGGTGCTTGGGCAAGGTGTCTGGTTCCAGCTGGGTCTAAGTAGTCCAAATGGTGCAATGCACTCTGGGACCCCCCTCTAAAAATCGCGAACCTTGACTTTAGGCTGAGATGCTCCAATGCCATTCTGGGACAAATACAACATCCTCTCACCTCCAGCTTCATGTTTCACAGCAGATCATGTTTCTTTACAAAAATTTCACTAGGAGGCTTACTATCCTGTATTATTTAAAGTCAGAGTCTCGTCCTTGCATAAGAGGCTTAAACTACTTCTGAGTAAAAATAACACATTATGTATTCTAGTTAATGATTCATTTATTCATTCAGCAAAAGAACTTACCAAGTGTAGATGCACTTTGCTTTAGGAACATCAGTTTTAAGGTTGCTTCACATAAAGCAAGAATAATTAATTTGGTAACTCTTAATGGGTTCTTTAAATGACTAATTTTACATGGTTAATCATTTAGTTAGAAGGTCACAAGATCAAAAACAGTCCTTTAAAAAACTGTTTACAGGAACACAGAGACAATGAGCTGACACTTCCAAGCTGTATGTCAGGGTCAGGGATACAAGCTCATGTCTCATCAGTAGAGCTCTGGTGGTGAAACTGAAGGTCATAATCAGCTGTGTTTCTGTCATTCCCTCATGTGAAGAAAACTCAGGTGTAGTTCCTGTTTATTCCATGAGAGAAACCACCCCCCTCCCCAGATGTTTTCAAAGCTCCATTTTTGCTGCTTCTCTCAGAGCTATAAACGTTGCCCATCCCTCTGTGGTTGGGTTATCTATGCAAGCCTTTCATTTGGATGTCAACTTGTCAAATTTAGAGCTTAGGATGACTGTAATTTAGCCTTCTCCTAAACTTTACCTTTTAACTTTTTGTTCATTTAACAGATACTCCCTGAGCACAGATACCTGAGATACTAAAATGAATGAGACAGAATCCCTGCCTTTGGGGATTTCACTGTTGAGAGGGGGAATGGGTTGTGGATTAGACACATAAACTGACAATTATAATTCAAGGAGTACATGCATTCCCAAAAGAGGGAATGAAAAGGGGGGACCGGGGAAGGTGAGAGGAGTCTGTTGGCTTAGGATTTTGTTCACTATAGATCATATTTTGCAGAGTAAAAGATTATATTACTTGATCTGCTAACCTCTTTGCACCTACAATCCATAAAGCAGGACAAAGTACCCATGAAGAGTTCAATGTCAGTGCGATTTGGGGGTACACAGAGTGGAAACCAAAAAGCTCATTTATGGATACTTACCAAGCACTGATTTCCCATTCCAAGTGCTTTCCTAGCTGAATATGACAACGCTGAAATCTGTAACTTTTCCATGAGAGAAGGCCATGCTGAATTATGTCCTTTAGCAAGTAACTATGGCGCCACCTACTATGTATGTGTCATTAGTTGGCTATGTGCTACGGGGACTAAAATAATGTAGGAGACTATTTTTGCTGTCAACGTGTTTAAAATTTTAATTGTAGAGTTAAAACTAAAATACAAGGGGGGGAAAGCCAACTTATAAGATAGTTTCTTTGGGGCAAAGACCATATCTCATTCAACTTTTAAAAAAAAATGACTATTTATTCAACTTCCTACTGGTATGTATTCAGGGTAATCATGCCTCCTCCCCTCAAGATTCTGAATTGAGATCAGAGTAGTAACAAGTTGCCAAATGGGAATCATAACACAGGTCAGCCTCATGTTAGCAAAGCTGTGTTAGAAAACATGATGGGACCTGTTGCCCACCATCTTGAACCAAGGCCCTGGGACCCACACAGCTGGAGGCAGAAAAATGGGAACTGAGAGAGCAGAGATCTTGGCATGGCCTGCAAGAAGCCAGCCCTGGTTTTACTGCTTTCTGCATAATAGGTCGAGTACCAAGAAGCTATAAATCCCATAGAGCAAGAGAGAAATGGGCTCAATTTCAGCACAGTGGTTTGTTGCTTTGGTTTACATGTCGTACAGTCCAGTAGATGACAAATCTAGTCAGTCTCACCAGTCAGATTACTCCTCTTCTTATGGAAAGGAGCAAATAATGGGGATAAGAGAAGGGCCCAGAATGCTCCCCTAAGAGTGTTCCCTTTTAGGAAGCAAGTTCCCTTGTAGAAACACAGGATGGGGGAAAAGGATTCCCATAATATTATTCTAGACATAGAGAGTTTAAGTAACTTGCCCTAGGCCACAGAGCTACTAGGTGGTGGGCCTGGAATGAAACTTAATCATCAGGCCCAGGAATGCAGGTACCAGGCCTGGGCTGCCTCATGAAGTTTCTATTTACAAATAGTTCTTTAAAGTCAAAGACTATCCCAAGTATGATAGTCTAGAAACATATTCTAGACTAGAACATCACATCTACACTGCTAACATAGAACCTGACACAGAGAAGGCATGTAATAATGATTTAACAGTTGTACAATTGCTTATATACTTAATTACTAAGTTGTGAGATATAGGCCATCAACGACGTAGGAATTCATATAGGTCAGGTTTACTCCAGACAGGAGTCTTTTTACAGGAAGTAGAATTAAAACTGGGTCTTGACGAATGAGAATTTAGATGGATGAAAGGAGGAGAGAGTCATAAATAAATAAATTAGACTCCAAGGATTATAACAAAACAGTTTGGGTCTTGTCAGCTTTGGTACAAAGTAAAGCAAATTTAAGCATGAATCATGCTGATAAAGTTTCTAATTGTCTTGACAATAAATCATAAAAGGTACTCTTTTAAGGTTGGAAAGGGCCAATAACAACAGTGGCTCAAATTCGTTAAGCATTTACTATGCCAAGCACTGGTCTAAGCATTTCTTTACATGTCTTAGCACACTTAATCCCTACCACTACCCCTTTAAGACATTGAGGCACAGAGATTTGAAATAATTTGTACAAGGTGACAGACCTAGTTAAGTGGTGGACCTGGAATCCAACTTGCTCCTCGGGCCCAGGGATGTTGTCCCAGGCCTTTTGCTCTCACATGGAAGTTTCTGATTAGGAAATATCTTTTAAATCAGAAGAATGTCTTCAGCAGCCTTCCCTCTCAAAGCCTCTGAACTTCTGATTATTTACAAGGCTGCAAATCCCGCCTAACCAGGCTCTAATCCAAGTATTTGGACAATAAAGTAAATGATAAGTCTCTCTAAGTCACAGGATATTCAATTTATTTGGTTTCTAGGGCAGCAATTCAAACTTTCCTGCACACCTGCACCACTTGTAGAAGTTTCTAAACGTATCATATGCCCAGGCCCCATCCCAAATCTTTGAATCTTAGGAATTAGGACCCGATATTTATACTTTTTTTTAAAAAAAGTTCCAGTTCTATGTTATATTCTCCAATAGTTCACTTACCAACATCCTCAGCTTTAAGCAAAATTATAACTGTGAAGCTCAAGGAACATGACATCAAAAATGATATATTTCCCCCACTTTTCAAGAGTATTTTTTCTTTAAAAAAAGGAAATTAAATTTCAAAAACTCGTTAGAATAAAAATTTTTTATCTTCCCATTGTAATTTTCTTCCTTGGCCCACGAAGGTTGCCAGTCTCAGCTCTAGAGAGAAAGTGGACACTAGGCTAGGGTGACAACATTGGCCTGCACCTGTGCCAGGCACTCACAGCAATGCGTCAAGGGTGACATATGGTTCCTTACTGGAATACTGCAGGTTATGGTTGTAGACAGCCATACTAATGGTAAGAGTTGGGTTAGGAGAAGTCATTGGGCTCTGGTCCTATAGCTGTGCATCTTGGATCAAGTTATTTAGCTACTCTGAGCTTCAGTTGCCCAATCTTTGTCAAAGGTAATTGGTAGGGTCAAATGGAATGAGACATGTGGATGCATTTTTTTAATGTATGGAATACTACATCTTTGGACAAGATTATTACTGAAATGTGCAATCTTATCTACACATGACTTTGGCCAATAAAATCACGTACGAATATTAGTGATGACCAACTGAATTTTGGTTTCAGTACCAATGCCTACTGCGGCACTTCACCAGAGCAAGACTTTATAACCTCTGATACTGCTTCGGACAGCGATGGAAAGAGTTCCCCTAGATTTTTCCAGGAGATGGACTTTGAGGAATAATCAGAGGCTCTGGAATAATAGATGCTTCCATGTGTTAAGACAGTCATTGTCACAAACATGAAAACCAGAAAAACATATTACCAATTTAGGAAAGCATTTTAAAATCAATTTTACTAATGATGATAAATTTTACCGATTAATAAAATGTTTGATGAGGGTAAACAGGATCAAATATATGGTGATGGAAGGAGAACCGACTCTGGGTTGTGAACATACAATGTGACATGTAGGTGATGTATTACACAATTGTACACTTGAAACCTATGTACCTTTACTAACCCTTGTCACCCCAATAAACTTTAATTAAGAAATAATAAAAAAAATAAAGTGTTTATGATAAGGTCATCCTGCATTGCTTCTCAACCATTATACATTATTATTTCTAAAAATTATGCAGTGGGAAACATTTCACATGGAAGTATGTACTTGATCAGGTTACAACGAGCCCGAGAATGAGCCCGAGAATGAGCACAGGAATGGGCAGGAGGTCTGTCATTATCATGGGGAAGGAAGGAAGACAGGACTTTGGGGTCTCTACTTGTTGACTTTGATTTAGAACAACAGTTTTCCAACTGAGTTTTCCAGAATATCAAGGGGCCTCTTGCAAGGGTCAAAATTGGGTCGCGGGGATTGGACCTAATGCTCCCATGTGTAATTCAACTAGAACAGCACTGCTTATTTTCATCTTAACTATTGGGGTTCCATATAAGATTTTGTTCGGAGAAAATAAACGGTCCCACAATTTACTTATTTGTATTTATACCATAAATTGGAAGGTTGTGTGTATCCCTCTGAATTTGTCTCAAGGAACGAAGAACGGAATGGTTTCTGGCACTATTTATTTACCAGTTATTCTGATTGCCCTACTCAGGATGAAAGAGGCTAGGAGCATGGCTATAGGTTTGGTATTAGAAGGAAAGTGGGACCTATGGCCACTTCCTGTGTCCTGTGATTTTTCTGAGATTCACAAAGAACTCTGAAAATCTGCTTCCTTGTTGTGTATTAAGAGGTTAAACATTTCTGAGTTGATGATGCCAAACTGCTCGAGTTACACTGACATATTTACACGATTCATGAATACCACATACAGAGTCTAATTTATACCACATATTTGAGTAGAACACCTCCTGAGTTCACAATGAAAGGAGACCCAATGGATTGAAATGTGACTTTTAGTAAACTCTAAAAAACCATCATTACAAAATATAAACATGTTTTGACTAATGTTTAAAGGCAAGATAGTATTTATTCACTATACTGATTTTTCTGTCTTCTTTTCCTTACTCAGCATAATCATGAAACCAGCTTCTAATAAATGGAAGCAGTCTCACAATTTACATTTCTTTGGGGGGCGGGAGGGACACACAGCATTTATAAACACTGTCAAATGGAAGACAGACTCCTGAATACTAAGAGGCCCAAATATGTCCTCGTATGTAAGGAAAAAATCCATCAGAAAAGCAGTGGAAATGAACAGCATCTTTGGTCCAGAAGTTCTCCTTTTACTGTGGCTTCTAGACATTATCATACGAGTTCCTCATGAAATATCCTCAAATAGCAAAATGTTTAAGACAATACCTAACAAGCATTTCTGCTGTCTTAATTTGAATACAAATTAGTATCTGAAAATCAGGGGGATAAAAAAGATCAATCTCTAGAAAGAAAAATAAGTTCCTCCAAAATGTTACAGTCCATAGTATGGGTTGAAAGTTCAAAAACAACTCAGAGGATATGTTTAACAGATTTTTTTTCTAGACCAGGCCTCTTCCGAATTAAGTATATGAATAGATTAAAAAAAAAAAAAAAAAAAAAAGTCTTATGCGGGAGAATCAATGGAGTTCCTTAGCACCTGAAGACAGATGGATCCACATAGGGAAAAGACACTCCAGCTAGTCCAGTGCCTGGCACCCACTGGGCACTCAATTAACTCTTGGTGAATTAATGAATAAAAGAATCATTTCCTGTGTATAACACCTTTCCTTCTTTTGAAGAAAAGCTTTGAAACAGGAGAAAATATACATGCAGCAACATAAACTACAAAATGTATCACGTCCTAAAGGGGATGTAAACTGTAAACTGCTTTGTTGACTCATGTCAATCTGAATACATGAAAGTGGTTATGAGAGATCATAGAGAATAAATATTCATGAGTACTTAGAGTGGGCTGTGCGTCCTATGGTCTAAACTTGCATTTTAATGACATCTCCATGTTGGTTAATCTCCAACTGTGCTAGAGAAGAGCAAAGTTATAAATAAGTTATAAAAAAAAAGTAACTCTATCCATGTTGAAGCCTGATGAGGTTGGGATAGGTGTCAATTTCTTTGACAGTTTACATTTAAAAAGAGAAACTCTTCGGAAAATTCTAATATCTGAGGATTTTATGGTTCCCAGAAAAGAAGATGAATTTTGCAAAGTTTTGGGGGTTTGTTTTTGTTTTTTTAGTTCAGCTGCTGAACTCTCTTAAAAATACAGTGTCAAAAGTTAATTTCGTAAGCAATCCGGGCATCTGAATCTGATCACGATTCTTTTCTTAAACATTCCATTCTGTCCAATCCCAAAGAAAAATAGCTACTTTTGAGAATCCATATGTAAGTATAGAAAAAGTAAAGTACTGTACTTTGCAAAGACATGGGAAGGGTTTCTGAGACTCAAGTGATGACGCTGCACATATCTCAGGTAGAAGATTCACAGACAGACATATAATCGTCACCCTTAGGATTATATGTGAACTAAAAATAAGGACCATACTTATGATACGATTGATATATTTGGAAAACCTAGGAACACAACAGTACTGCAGAGGATACCTCAGTCCAACCTCCCAGGTTAGTATGCAATCTTTCTAAAAAGAGTTTCAGCCTCTGCTTCAGCATCTATAATAAGAAACTGACCATATGCCAAAGAAGCCTCTTTTTTTTCTTTGTTAGATTATAAATCCCCTTAATAAAATGCTTTGCAGGCAGTAAAGTATTCAGCATTTGCTTAGTTAAAGGGAACAAAAAGCTCTTCTAGATACTACACACAGTACCTAAATATATATCACTGGTTCTAGATTTCCTCTCACGGGACACACACAGCAAACCTACTCCCTTCTCCGTACGCCAGTGCTTCACATCTATGAAGGCTGTCCTCTCAATAAGGATGCCACAAACATACCACATATGCTGCCACGGGAGGCATTAACCATCAGTTAGAACGTTCTTTCTCATTGAGCCTGGACAGCTTCAGAATTCTACACCCAGCATGCCAGGTAGCTACCATCATGTGATTGGAGTGACTAAGGTAGGCAAAGGACCATACGCCACTTCAGCCTGTTTGCTTGTCTCAAGTCAACCATTCCAAGTCTCCTTAACTATTCCTCACATGCAGTGGTTTCAAATCCCTTACGCATAACGACATCAGTGTAGACCAATTGTCAATGACGTACCTAAAGCAACCTATTTCAAGTCCTTGATCTGAAGATAATACTCTACAATAATCTATTTAAAAAGTGGAAGAGAATTATTAGCATCCCCATTTGAGTATTATGCTTCTACTGGGATAGACCAAAACTGCAATAGCTATGTTTATTGGCCCTCGTCACACCCCTGGCTCACACTGACCCTGCAGTTATTTAAAATACTTAGGTTTCTTTTCCATACTCTGTTAAGTCATCCCCCAAATCCTTGTCCCAATTCCCTATTCTCTCCTCTATTTATACAATTGATTTTGAACTAATCATTGAATTACATTTAAGTAAATGTAAAATATGATCCAGATTTTATCGTTCAACAGAATGTCTGCTGGCTTTAGGTTTCAATATGATAAGCATATCATCTGTGCCTTCAGATACATTATCAACCAACATGTTAATGCTGGATGGAGTTTCCCATGTTGCATAAGAGAGAACACCTTCCACAGTTTGGTCTAGGAATGTGGCCTGGGGCTCCGCCAAGCATCTCTTCCAGGAGGATGAAGCAAATTTCTCAACCTTCACGTTCTACACGATGTAAAAGAAAGTTATCTGTGTTTAAAAACACTCCCCATGATTCAAGAAATAAATGAACATGTGAAAAGACAGAAACTTGTTTCAATTTGGGCATAGTTTCAGTTTTCAAAAGCACACCAGGCAGAAAGAAAGCATCAAAAAAAAAAAGAAAGAAAGAAAGAAAAAAGGCAGCAAATGCTGATGGTAGCAGCTCCAAAACCAGGACTGATTAGACTAAATCCCATGTGGCAAAAATTTTATTCCATGAGTTTTCTTCTCTTTCTCTCTCTCTCCCCCCTCACCCACCCGTTTCTCCTCTTTTTTTAGAATGTTTTTTCCCCTGAACAATCAAGTTTCTGCACTTGATTACTTCTATGGCTGACACAAAGTACAGACAATGTGATGACTTTCTTTGGTTATGTTCTTACGAGAAATTGGCACAAACTTAACATACACTGTTTTCTATTCCCTGAAGCATGATAACTGGCATCTCCACTGGCATCCGAAAGTTTGGAAATATTTAAACGAAAATCCACCAGTAAGTTTACAGTTGCTACTGTCTAAATCAACTTTAACATTTCATATGTTCCAAGTAATTTTATGAGTGAACCAAATTGTGCATAAGAAATTTTAGAACTAAGCCAATTAAAGGCCATTTATAATAGGTACTAGAAAAAAGAAAGTATTACATGTATTTCCTCCAATTTCTGTCTTTCTGTCAGCAAAACAGATAAACAGTTTTCTATAATTATAAAGTTTCTTTATTGTCTACATTGCTAGTCAGGATCTGAAGCAACTATTAATCACTCTATTTGTTCATTCAACGATATTTGTCAAAGTGCCTCCTCGGCTACCAGCACTGTTTTGGATGCAATTGTGGGAACATGCAAAAATGAATTAAATGTAAATTTTTTCATTGAAGAATTTTAAGCTAATTTGTATCTATTGCTTCCTGGTTCCATTACTATTTTTTGTGCTGGCTCAGATGTATATCTTTATTCTAAGGTTAAGATAATTCTTAAAATTTCCTTCTTCTTGTACTTTCTTTTTCTTTTCTTTTTTTGGTGTTTAAAGTCCTGCTACATATATGACCCTTTATTTTATTCTTAAATCTTCTCAAATCATTAAACTTAAAATTAGATCAATAGATCAAAGAAATTCTTAAGGTCTCTCTACTTAAGTTATTTGGCATTATTGTATTTCGGAAAGTGCACTGAATTGCTTGTAGTCAGTAATAAAATCAGAATCTTTGTGTTCAATGCTTCAGTACACATCCTTAAAAATAATAGCTGTTAAAAAGGAGACCAGTCCTAATTCCTGGCAGGCTATTCTACATTTGGCTACTATATTAAAACGCTAAAAGGACTTAGTGTAGGTATTAAGTTGTGGACCTGCCTGTTTTAAAATCTCATCTAGAATCCCAAATGTGTGTACTAACCTCCCCGCCCCCCTATACACATCAAATCTGAATGGGTGGCAAGGAAATCTTAGTAACTGTAGCCTTGGAAAAGGACTCATGGCAAATAAGCCATTTGGCGGCTAAAGCTGGAGACTTTGTTCTCTAGGTGGCACTATTACTTCAACTTTTGATAAATTGCTTCAATTACTTGAGACTGCCTGTTCAGTTTTTTTGTATTTCCATTATAAATACCTTAATTTTATACATAATAGTTGTAATTAAATGACAGGTAGCCTTCTAGTTTTATTTGAAGAAGCCAATTTGAAGTTAAGTGATTTTTTTTTATCGTATAATTTTACATTTCCTAGTTATATTGTCTTAGAATAAGGAATCTTCCTTTGCCTGCTCTCCTCCCTCCAAAAACAGAGGCATGTCAAAAACACAGAAGGTTGTCATAAAGCTTCTGTCAGACCAAAGGAACCAAGATGAAAGCACATTTAAGAGCTACTAGGTTCTGCGAGCTTTCAAAATCAGGACATTACACCATGACAGCCAATGAAAGTTCTTTCAAATGAACGTTTGGGGAAAACTGTATAACATTTGTTACTCTCTGGACTCTTCAAAAATAAACTTTAATAAACTTTTACTTTATTTTGGCTGTCACTGAAGTTTGTAAATTTACTTTGCTCCTCCCCGAATCACTCTCCTGTCTCACACCCAGCCCCCCAATTCCTCTAATGGAACCCATCCTCAAACTTTAGGCAGTGTATAAATGAGACATCAGGGCAATGGGTCACTTTTTAGCACCTAGTATATTTGGTCAGATTTGTTAGACCAAGAGCATAAGTGTCCCAGAGTTTGTACTTGAATTTGAGTACTTACATTTAAATGAAAGCATCCATACTTCTTATCTGACCAGATAATCATATTTTTCTACAGAAACGAGAATACCTTCCTGTTTCACTTAAAGAACACTCATTTGCCACTCCCTCACCTAACAAAGGTTTTTCCAAGTCAATGCATTAGTGAGATCCCTTGTTTCATGTCTGTCATCAATGATTCCGTATTTTTAATAATTGGGTCCATGACTTTTCTAAGGCTTTAGTATAAATATTCTGGAAAGCCAGAGACATGTTTCAGTATAAAATTATTTAGGATTAAACAATTTTATGTCTTAAGAGGAATTTTAAGGGAACTTTGAGAACACATATGTCTAACTTTAAAAATACCAAAGCCCTCCTCCTAAGGTTAAACCCCACATACAAATGACATACGGATTTCATTTGGCAACATCATTTATTGCTTAACATTACTTCATACTAAACAGAGTAAATGGACACAGAATGTAATCGGTAAGTTTGCTCATTCACTTTTGAAGCCCATCTGGGCATGTTATTCATCCTAATAAAGAAAATTTATCGCAACACAACCTATGTGATTCTTGTTCAAATGATTTCTTCCTCCACAACGGGCCAGTACTGAAACCTAAAATTCCCTGGATTTCTCTCTTCCTTTCCTCTTTAAAATGCAATTCGCAGCTTGAGATCACAGAGCCTGCCAGTGGCTGAATGGCTGCACCAGATTGCTGCGAGTCCTTCAATTAAGCAGCAATTTTGCAATTAGTGGAAACTGAGTGCTCCATAACAATCATTTGAAAACAAGTTGAGACAAGTTAGCAATTATCCTATTAAAGGGATATATTCACTTGCATTGGGCTAGGGTAGCCACCTCATGCAAACTAAAATCTTCCATATGGGGAGATGCAAGTTGAAGTGATGTTTTAACCATTACAATAAGTTCAGTATTACGAACATCTGAAATGAGAGAGCTTTTCATTTAAGAAGATATCCAGAGGTTAGCTATCATACACTACTCTCCATGCTGTTTTTATTCAGGAAGTCTAAACTTGTTCTTCTCTGAGACCAACTTCCTAAATCTTAAAATGTTAATGAACTACTTGTATATGACCTTTACATTGTGTACATCTTCAGTATTCTTGAAGCCTTAGTAGAAGATTAAGTATATGATGGAGATAACGCTGTTGGCTGTTACATTCACTACCTGGATATAGAGGTGTGTATGTAGGGGGAGGGGCAGGGCGGGGCAGGTATTTACAGAAGGATTTAAAGACAAATGTAAAAAAAACATGTAAACAAGCTCTTTGCTATACTATCAGGTGGGCGTGCTCAGCTTGCAGTGTGAGCTGAGCTACAAACTAGAGATATTTATGTTGGAAAGAAATGAGATCATCAATCACCTGCATTGTGACTATTGAAAAGCCGGGACTCTTATTAAAGATTCCAGGAGGAAGACAATTATTTACATTCTAACGCTGCCCTATAAACAGGAAACCCAAGGACTTTGAGCCAGGATTTTTAGAAAATTGCATTATCTACAGGTTGCCCATTGCCTAGCCCTACCCCCCACCTCCCATGAATGAAAAGGAACCAATAGTACTCTGGCACCACCTGGAACCTCTTTGGCCTTTATGAGAGTTGGGCAATTAACTCACCCAGTATAAACGAAATCATTTGAGGTGATCATTGCATTTTAGGCAAATAATCACATCCTTGGTTTCTTTTATTTGCAAGTAAGTTACACTTATTGAAAGAACATCCTAAAACAGATTTCCTAAGTGCTTTATTTTCCTGGATACTCAAATGTTGACCTACTATACACCTTAAATATCACTTTAACATAAACAAGATTTACAGTTACTAATTCAGCTCTGAATGGGCTATGAAAGGCTCCAAAGGTATGTGAAAAATTACGAAAATCCGCCAGTTATTTTGCTCTAAAAAAAATTACTGTTATTTTGCTTTAAAAAAAAAATGTGATGTCTAAGTTGTCTGCAATGTTCTAATGCTTCAAAACATGTACGTAAGTCTTGTTTATCTGGAAATCATTTCTTTCTGCTTATATCATTTATAAATAGGAAACATTTTGTAAGAACTTAAAATAGCTCTACGTACATAACATTCTGTCATAATACTTATTACCAGTCTATATTTACCAACATTTATCACATTTTGCAAAATAAAGGAGAAGAAAAAAAGACAACGACTTTATGGCCCTGGAATTCCAGTAATGGTGACCAACATGTTTTAAATTCCAGTAAAGGTTATGGTTGCATTTCAACAAGTGTCTCTTTTTTTTTTTTTTTTTCTTACCTCTGGTGCCAGACTAGAGGTTAACTTAGAAAAGTCTTAAGCAAGGTATTTGCAAAATCAGGGAATTGGAGTTAAGTGATTATTTTAAAGGGGTGCTGTTCCCTCAGCCAAAACTTTTCGTGTAATTTCTAAGTGCAATGTGATCTATTATGTGTAATAACTTGAAGCACTATGGTCCATAATCTCTGAAACCTCCAACCGAAAAATGATAATGTTGCATGAGGTAAACACTGAAGGCTCCTATGTTTAGACCAATTGAATCTCTAATTATACCTCAATAAATAAAAGAATATATATATATACATATATATACATATATATATATGAAAATAAAGGAGAGGAAATATCTTCCAAGAAGTTGGTCCAGTTTGACGGTTTCATTTAATAACATAACACATTTTATATGCAGTTAAAAACCAAAGTTCCCAATTATATATATTGCTTTACTTTAAAAGATAAGTGTACTAGAAGAATTAATAAAAACTCAAAAATATGCTTTTCTTTGCTTCTGGCCAAAAACATTCCTGCATTCTTGTCTGAAAATGTTCACTGGTTACTGCTGGCATTGAGGAGTTAAGTAAGTGTAAGATACAAGGAGTACCCTAAAATAAGATCCAGGAAGCCCTAACACACCACCAATCGTAGACTGTCAAAGCTCCACAAGCGAGGAAAACTTTTTGCGTTGGAGCCAAAGAGGCACGACGAATCAAAATTCATCGGGAGTCAGAAAGCATCATTCAACAAGTCCCTCCTACCAGCTCCGGAAGGGATCCCGCAAAGCCATCCCTTACCACTTCCCCACCCCCAGTCTCCCGCCCCCAGCAGCGGCTCTGGGCAGCTTGGCCGGCAGAGGGCACCCTCTACCTTCCCTAGCACCGCTCTCCCTGCCCCCTCCTCCTGCCTGCCCCCTAGCCCCCTCCGCCACACACAAACACAGCATCCTCCGACTGAGGCTTTAGTTTATCCCAGTGGCCGCAGGGCTTTTCTCCCCTGGGGGTGCCTCAGTTCTGCAGTTCATTTTTTCTGATTGTCGGACATAAAGCACCCCCATCCTCGGCTATTTCTTTCCAGGTGCAGTTCACTCACCCATTCCTTCTTCCCGGCTCTGCACCCCCAGAGACCCACCGGAGTCTGGACATCCCCCACACACATCCCACCCAGCCCCCGAAAGTCAAAACTTTTACTTCCAAGGCAGGTGCCCCTAGGGAGGCGAGCGAGGTGGGGAGAGGTGTGGGCACAGCCAGCCCTGGAGTCCCGCAGGCCCTTTCAGGTCCAAGCTGCAGGGCTGTCTCAAGTTTTCCAAGATACATTGGCATCGGACCTGTATCGGTCCTCTTTGGTTTCAACTTCTAAGCAGCAGGTGATCGAGCGCCGCCCGGATGGAGCCCCGGGGACGGGAATGCGGGCTGAGGGAGCAAGGGGACCCCCAAATCCTGCTCGGGGACCGCCCAGCCCACGGGAAAGATTCCCATCCTAGCCCCGTGACCGTCACCTCAGTCAGGGCCCCCGACAGCTGGCGCCCTAAATCTATCTCAAGACCCGTCCTCTGCTGGGGAAGGGTTTTGTGGGATCCCCGGGGCGCCGTCTTCGCTACCATCGCGCAGTTGCGCGTCTCCCTAGCTTTCTCTCTCCCACATCAGGGTTTCCCGGATCCCTCTTCCTCAGAGGTCCTGGCTGCGCCTCTGGGTCGTGGGATGGAAAAGAAAGCTCCGCAGGAGCAACTCTATATTCCCCCTCTCCTGGAGGGGAGGAAAGAAGGCGTCTGGCCTCTTCCCACAACTTCGGCTCCCCCCAGCCAACTTTCCCTAGCGAACCCGCGGCTCCCGCGCCAAGCCCCACGCCTGGTGCTCGCCTACCTCGGGGTCCACACAAAGCTCACGGGTCCCCGGCAGCGGAGTCACATCGTTGTCCGGCTCCTG
Organism: Rhinolophus sinicus; assembly: GCF_036562045.2. Classification (NCBI taxonomy): domain Eukaryota; kingdom Metazoa; phylum Chordata; class Mammalia; order Chiroptera; family Rhinolophidae; genus Rhinolophus; species Rhinolophus sinicus. The sequence goes on from NC_133756.1 coordinate 139,156,691, forward strand.
GCCCCTGAGCCCAGCCCAGGTCCCCGTCGCGGAGCCCCTTGCCGTCGGCCCCACAGCAGCGGTGGCAGCTGCAGTTCCAGTGTCTCATCAAAGCTTCGCTAGGAGGAGGTGGGCGGCGAGCCGGGCGGGCTCCTCTGCCCCGCCCGGGATCCCGCGGTGCGACGGGGTGCGCGGGACAGCAAGCGGGCGGGTGCGCCCGGGCGCGGCGGCGGCGGCGACTGGGAGCTCCAGCCTGCGCCTGGAGCTCGGGTCAGACATTATTTACCTCTTCGGTTGAGCTAGGATTGGTCAAACGGCACCGCCCCCAGCCCCCCTCTCCCTGTTCCCCCGCGCCACTGATACCGGTGCGGGGCGGCCGCTTAAAGGGAACGCCGCGCCTTTTTCGTGCCCCAGCTCAGCCCCCGGGACTCCCGGGACTCCCCGGGCCTACGCGCCCCGCGCCGTCTGTCCCCGGGGCCCCACGACGTAGCTCCGTGAATCCTACGTCCGCCCGTGGCACCTCGGCAGGACACACACTCAGCGCCCGCCGCTTCTAGGAACGACCTAACACCCGCCCCAGGGAACCCCACGTCCCGCGCCCTCCACGGAAACCTCAGCTCAGTGCGCTGCGGCGGGAGGGAGCGAGTGCGAATCCGAAGCCTCGAGGATTTTACTACCCTTGCTTGCAACTCCCCCTGCTCCATCCCAGCGCCCAAGTTCTGTGGGAGAGGGTGTGCGTTTCCCCGGCCACAGACACACCTTCCCGCACCACGGAGCTTGCACGCGCGAGTACACAATGAAATCGCACGGAACAGGAAGGCTATTGGTTTACTCCGCTGCCCTTAAACACGCCGGCTTAACCAGAGTTCGTGCACTGACCTCTCCGGAGTTTGCCTAATAGGAATTCAATCGAGATAATAACCGCATTCTTTATTAATGAACGCCCCCAGATAACGTTACACCAAGTTACTTGCTCCAGCCAGCAAGCCGAGGCAATGACAGACCTCACCAAAGCCACACGCTTTCTAGACGACCAGAGAAAAACGTAAAGAGACAGAAAAGAAACCCACCTTTTTCAGTCACTACTTGTCAAAGTAAACATCAAGGCAGCTGCTCCGGGGAAGACTTCGACCCCAAAACTCCCAGACTCTTTTTCCCCCACCACGTTCCCTTTGGTTAAAAAGAAGAGGGGTGGGGGCGAGTCTTTGGTGCCCGGTCGGTACTCCTGTTCTGCAGCAAATAAGTTAAATTATTGATAGTGGAAATTGCATGGCGGAGGTAATACTCGCACCCCCTGAGCGAGGAGCTCCATTTGATCTCGGCAGAGGCTGGGAGATTTCATGCTAGCTCTCCGCGGGGGGAGCGGCAGCGCGAGCAGCCCTCTCGGCGGTGAATGGGAAAGTGGGTGGGAGTCCACGAGAGGGCTCCACGGTGCCTTGACGTGCGCTGTCATATGATACCTCCGCTGCCTCGAAATAGACACTCTAGTGCACGAATTACCAGAATCAAAATTCAGCGCATTTAAAATGATACATCTTTTATTAGAAGAGTTCCGTTCCAGGCATTGCATGGTTTTGCAGATGTTTTCACTTCCCTCCCTAACAAACTTACACACAGAAACCGACCCTTTTAATAATGAACCTGGGTAGCAAAGATAAATGAAAAGCCTTCTGTTTTAACCTCGGTGGGTGGGTGGGCTGACAGTTAGCTCAGTTGATCCTCCCCCTCGCGCCCCTCCCCCCAGCAGAAGAGCAAACAGTCTTTCCGGTTCATATTTGCCGGTAGCCAAGACCCTTGGAGAGAACTTAAGTGGCTAGAGTCCAGAGGACCATTTTCAATTTGCCATTGGACAAACCCTGTCAACCGTCTACCTAGATTCCTGCATTAAAGCTGAATTTTCTTCCCATTAGTTCAACCGATTCGTAGGACAGACCTTAAATTTTAGAATAAGGAACAAGACAATACATAACTTGGAGTCCCTGGATCTGCTCCAAGCATAGAAATTACCTGGGTGTCTGTTAAAAATGCAGACTTCTCCTTCTGAAATGGTGATTTAGTAGTGATGGGGCAGCGTCCAGTGATTAGCATTTAACAAGCACCTCGAGCAATTCGGAGGCAAAAAAGATCTAAGAGCATGCATTAAGAAACACTTTCGTGAGGGATGCATAAATTGGTGTCAGAGGAATCTTCTATCCCCCAAAATTTTGGTAGGCAGTTTTATGTGTATGTGCATTTTTCTGTCATTTCAAAGAGGTTTGACCTAATGATTGCTAAGACTCATTGCTGTAAGAATTTCCCTAAACACTCCACATTAATTTGGGGAAAGGGAAAGATTTATAAACAGTTTCCTTTCCTGGACCCTCCTGTGGTTATCAAGAATGTGCTGTTGAACTGAGTATATAATATTATTATATACTCAGTTCAGTGTACCTAAGGGTTTACAGTTAACGAAATGAGTTCACTTCTATTAGCTGTTTCAGATCTTCTAAAGACCAGTGACAGAAATTATTCTCATTTTATAAATGAAGAACCCAAAGTTCAGTGCCATGAAATAATGTGCCCAAGTTCACACAGCTAAGTGCCAGAGATTTCAATGAACTCAGGAACTCCAGTTAGAAACACCCCTGACTCCCCACACCCCTACCCCAAATAAGCCTAGCTATCTGTTCCTTGGAAGTGTTATCAGAATGTGTGATCATTCAGAACAAATTTGCAAATCATTTGACTGAATAGTCAAATTATTCAAATATATGCATATTCTTAGAGTGTCACACATTTAGCTTTGCACCTCTGTCAACTTGACAGAACACATGACCAATACAAACTACCCTACTGCACAGATGGTGAAGTTTATTGTGGAATATTGAATGTATGTGAAATATGTGGGCTAGCCAGAAGCAATAAAGGACAGAGGGCATGAAGCTGGGCTTGGCCACCTCAAAGAACCTCTGTATTGAGTCCCAGGAGTGTAGGCTGAATATAGACACCATTTCTTTTAATATTGCCAAACAATTTAAGAGGCTAATTTAAAAAATACTTATATTACTTTATAAAATACCAGAGAAGCCCTATCCTGAACTTTTTTTTTTAATAACTTTACGGTAACTTCAAACCAATGCTTACTTTCTAACTTTAAATTTGCTTAAAAATGAGTTATTTCTCCAGGTTTTTAAGCTCACTTGTAATTTACTTCCTTCCTGAAAAATACCTAGCAAGTGAACATCAAGAATCAGCAATCTTTTCAGTGCTGCTCAGTTAGAAATGATGGCGAATCTTCTACCTAATAAATTCATATTGCCAGATCAGCATTTCTGCTGAAGGAAGAAGTGTTCTCACTTCCCAGACTGATTGTGTCTGTGGCCAATCTTCTTATTTCTACTCTCCCTTGACATACAAATAAATGTTCGTATCCTTCCTTTCCAGTGTGTGCTGCAGTTTTACTGAGGAGAAGACAGACGATTAAGAAATAGCAGGAATATTTAGAAATAAAAAAAGATCATATGCCGATTTAGATGAACTCTCTGATGAATCAGACCTCTTGACATCTCTGAGCGACTTTCAAACTTTCTGATTTGTGATTATTATAGTGTTACCAAAACAATAAAAGACCAGACGTAAAACCCTTTCGTACTTGCCGTAAAAGTACATCTTACATTCAAAAATAATGAAGCCAAGATGAAATAAAGTTGTGCCAGTGCCTTGCATAGAATTCTAAATAATATTTTAAATTTAATTCAGGTAGCATATAGAGTTAGTGTTAGAGATCTGAGACCAAAATTTTTACAAAATTATTTTCCTATTGTGATCAAGAGTGATACTGAGGAAAGGAAAATGCTACTTATTTCACTGTTGTGGGGCTTAAACAATTAATTTTGAATTAGTCAAAACCTTTATTTATTTTTGGTTGTGGTCTAATACTATGCTAATCCAATGTTCTAGAAGGACAAAGGTCAGGAAGAAATGTAAATTCCCATCTCTTCTTGTCAGGAAATATAAACTTATCCTCATTACCCACATGGGAACAGGGGCAGTAGGCTCAGATTTGACACTGACATGTTTTTTCTATTAATAATTTTAATTGGCTCAGTCAGTTCTAGTATCACTATAAGCTATTTTATAGTGTCAATATAAACTGTTTTATGTTTAATCATGTTTATTTACGTTTCCTAGTTACTTCTGCCTTCAGTCTTCCTTTAAAAAAAAAGTGTCTACAGACAATAGTTTAGTGGTTACCAGAGGGTAAAGGGGTGGGGGGTGGGAGATGAGGGTAAGGGGGATCAAATATATGGTGATGGAAGGAGATCTGACTCTGGGTGGTGAACACACAATGGGATTTATAGATGATGTAATACAGAATTGTACACCTGAAATCTATGTAATTTTACTAACAATTGTCACCCCAATAAATTAAAAAAAAAAGTGCCTAGAATCAAGTGAATTTACCTGGAAATTACTGACAATTGAAGTAATTAGCATAGGGAAAATAATAAGTAAACAGAAAACTCTCCTGCTGAGCAGAGTGGCAAAGGTGTTTTAAAATTCATGCTGGATGATGTCCAAGGCCCAGTCCAGTCCAGCATTGCACTATGTCACCCACAATCCTCCAAATTATTGAGTAAGACCCATCTGGAGAAAAATCTCAAGGGAAAAATAATGTCCCTATTCATTAGATAGTACCATAATACTGTGTTTCCCCTGTAAGACCTAATAAGACCTACCCTGAAAATAAGCCCCAGTTAAGATCGTCAGCCAGATGGACGCATTTAGTACGTTATGACAATGCTCCAGAAGAAGATGACATGACTGTATTTGAATAAATGTGTGTTGTTGTACATGAAAAAATCAGAAAATGCGCCCTAATACGTCTTTTGGAGCAAAAATTAATATAAGAACCGGACTTATTTTCGGGGAAACACGGTATGAGATGTACTCCTTCCCTGTAAGCTTTTCATGAACCATAAGGATAGTGCTATGCCATACGCAAATGTGTCTAAATTAGTCAACACCTGTTACAGGAATTATGTAAGCAGGTATGGCCATTAGTGGCAGACAAAAGAAAGGAACCACAGTAAGAAAATGTTAGAAGGGCCAAGATTAGGAGAGTAGAACAAGAAGGTCAAAAACTGATCCCATCTGGGAATAATATTTAGTTGGATCAAGACAAACAGACCAAAACTCATTATGAAACAACTGGGACTAACCCCCAAACACATGAAAGTCATCAACTTGTAACCCTCCCCATTACCAGATTTTCCCTGAGAACATTTAACAACTAATAATAAAGAATAAACTGGTTTACTCATTGTAACATTTCTATAAGCATGGTCAAAGGGATGTGATTGCAGATTCAGGACAAAAGTTAGAGCTGACAATGGTAGCTGACTGTGGCATTTGTTGGTTTTCCTGGGAGAAAAGCCATGAGAAGACTTAGCAAGTTTAAACCAAAGGGTTTCAGGACATTGAATCAGATTATAAAGAGCAGATTACCATATTTTTGAGACCCAGCTATGTAGGCTGTGTGATGATTGCAATGAGAGATTTTCTTCTGCTAAATTTTGTATTCTTCACGGGGAACGTTAGAAATGTACACAAAAAGATAATTTAGGAAAAAATAATCACTGAACTTCCCGAAGTCATATTAAAGAATCGCACTAAGAATGTGGCCTATTTTTATGTGATTCTGAATCTACACAGTGCCTATCTTTAATGGTCTTCTTGACAAAAATACCTGGGCAGGATGTGCCACTGCCTCCCTTGTCTAAGTTCTCTAGATAGCACAGGCATGGTGGGAATAAAATCTTCCATAGCATATGTGTGGCACCCAAGATCAGGCTTTAGATTTCCTTAGCATACAGATTCACTTGGGAACATCGGAAACGCTTGACTTTCTCAATGGCAGCTTACCTTCACTTTACTAAATTCGTAGTTACATTCATTCAAATGATGAAAACTTGCTGAGCACCTACTGCCAGACACTGCTTTATGGAATATGATACAGGCAGATGAATAAAATACCTTTTAGCGCTTTAGGTGCTCAAATTCTAGAACATAAGATTTGCCTTTTAATCCATTTGGGTCCCTTATGAATCAGTTAAAGGTAGGCATTTTGTTTTGTTTTGTTTTGTTTTGTTTTGTTTTGTTTTGTTTTGTTTTGCCTTGCCACAGGTTTGATGTGTAGAAAGATGTCCATCAGCATGCCCCTCGTGGCCTGGGGGTAGTAATGATGGACAGGAAACTGGTTCCCAAAGCCAGAGAAGCAGGAGAGCTGGGAGGACCCACCATGGTTGATCAGTGCTCTAGCTACACTTGGTTAGCAGTGTTTTACAGAAGTTGACAAAGGATAAGGGTTTGGGGTAGAGGGAGTGGTAGAGAGGAAATGAGACAAAGTTTAGGCAAATAACTTTTCTCAATTTGATTAGGTCGACTTATAAAATGGTAGATCCAGAAGAGATCTTAAAAAATTATCTCATCTTCCTCCCTCCTCAAAGGCCTATCATTGCAGACCAGGGAAGCAGACTACTCATCCTTTTTCTAAGACCTTTATAAAAATCCAGCAATTCTAGTGCTTGGAAGTTCCCACTTGTAACACATTTTTTGTTCTTGTTGTAATTTATATCTTATTTCATTTCATCCAACCTTAGTGAAGATGGAGAACAGCTGCTTACTAACCTCTTGTGTTATTAAGTCACCACTCAGACGTTTCTCATAGTGAGATATCAGATCTCACAACCTTTCTTCATAAACTCCAACTTCCAATCCATTAATCATTTCCCTTGGTCTACCCTGGACCTCCTCCAAGATCTCCATATTCTTCTGAAAATATGGAGCCCAAAACTAGACATGTGTGTGAAATTATCCAGAGCTTAGGAAACATGGGAGTCATGAATTATCTGAATACAGCTGTTGGGAAAAACTAAAGGGAAGATTCAATCAGATTGACAAATTCTTCCCTTGTAACCTGGAGACAGAAGTGGTTGTGTGTTTTTTTCATAAAAAAACGAGCCTTCGTGTCAGTTATATTTTCTACCCTTAGTTTTTAGAGGAAGTATTTTTCAAAAGAAACAGATTTTGATTAGGACATTTAATTTTCTTTTCCTCTCAATAAAATTGCTTAAGAACAAGTGATTTTTCTGTATTTCACTTAATATCCAAAGTCATGGGCCTATCACGGTGAAATTGGGATCATGCTTTCTTAGACTTGAGTGTTTATTTTGATGTAATTTCCCTCACAAGGTAAGGTCTATGAAACACCACACTACTTTTAAAGTTTTAACTTCTTTTTCCTAAATTGAACCATTTCTTTTCATTTCATCTGCACACAAAACCTAATTAGAATACAGTAAAACTAAGTTGAAGTCCATATAAGAGAATGAGGCTAAGCTGCAGGATACCTACAATTAAGTTTACCTGATTATTTCACCTGTCAGGTATACCTCCATTATGACCTCACAATCCAATGTGACCAAATATTCCGAGCCTTCTACTTCTCTATAGCCTAGCTGAAAAGCATAGGATCAGCAGAAATACCATTTCTGTTACTCATGGTTGTCTGTTTAGGGCAGTCAGTGTCAACTGCAAAATCCATCGGGTGGTTCCAAGAAGAAATTAGGCCAGACCTGGAATTAAAGCAGTACTCTGAAAGGAAACTGAGTAGGAGAGGAGAACATTTACTCCCCCTTCATAATATCATTTTGAGAAATTGTCGAGGGACTCTGTGACCTAAAGAAGACTACTAAGAGTGCTGGCTGTAAGTAGGCACTTCTGAAGCCTTAGTCTACCAGTGCTGGGCACCAAAGAGTGGTAAGTCTAGTGGGACCTAAGACAGGGTAATGTTGATGCAGATGGATAGGACAAATACAAAGTTTCATAAAAGTTGAGAACAGAGAGATGGGGTAGAATGGTAAATAAATGGGGGAGAGCACATGCGTTTAAATTGCAAGACCCCTTAACTGACTTTTTTTTTGTAGTCATGGCTACATATGTGGTCAGGGAAATTCATTGTTTTTCTCTGCTTAAACAGTAGTCATGACCTGGGAGAGGGGGCAATGTGTGTGAAGTAGGGGTGTATATGGCTAGATAACAAATTTTTGAAATCAGATATTGAATCTATCATACACATTAAATATATTTCTGGATGCAATTCAGATCATAGTCAGCTTTCCTCAAGACAGCCTTCTTGCTGAATTATAAAAATTAAGACCCCAAATTTTCTTTATTACCAAATGCCATGCCTCCCCCAAATGCAATTTAGTACTGAGTATCTTTTATTTCATAGGCATATTTTCCTAGAGGCCTTGGGGAGAATGAGGCAATACTATCATATATTCTGACTTTTCTATTTTTAAAAAAGTCACATATATCTGACCTTTTTAATTTTAAAAAGTGTTCCCAGGAAACATAACTGAAGTTAACTTGCATTGCTCATTGCCTTGTCTATACTGAATGCTAACTTGAGCTCTCATTCTCACATAATAAACATATTCTTAAGGCATTACAACTGCACTGTGGATGCTTAGAACTACTTTGCAAGCCAAATTTCTATTGCCTTCCATTTTATCTGCATACAAAAACTAATTAAATTGAGCAAAAATAAGTTCAATTCCATAAAAGAGAATCATGCTAACCTACATGATGTTAATTTATCTCCAAAAATATGCAGAAGTTTCACATATTCTTGACTATTTTTTTTTAATATTATTTTTTGTTATTGTTTTTGGGAATTCATGTTGTTATTCATTTATATGGTTTTGCCCTCCATTCCTAGGAAGAATTTATAAAGTATCTAATTTACCCTTCAATTATTTGATGTTTCTAAGAGCACAACTTCAGAACAGTATTTAATAATAGAAATTAATCATAAAAGTAGAATTATGTGTATGGATGTCATATGAAGAACAAAGAAACAGACTTAAAGAGTATTTTTGGGAAAATGATGTGGGTTAAAAAATATAAAGTTTAAATTAGTAAACATTTCCTAATATTTTTAAGACTAGGGACTTTAGCAAATACAATTAATTTTAGAATTCCCCATTATTTCTTGTTATTTCTAGGGAATTAAATACAATGTTTTGTTTTGCTTTGTTTTCCTAAGGGGAGGGGGAGGAAGCTATAAGATTTTTTTACTGAAATCCAAATCAAGCTGTTGTTAAACCTCAGGTAAGAATGAAGAATCAAATGAAGTAACTGGAAACACAGGGAATAATATAGGAATTAGTTAAAACTTGAAGTTTCAATTCATCTTGTCTTAGTGTATCAAAAATCATAATTAACTATAGAGTTTTAAAGAAGTTTAAAATATAACTAGTTTTGTCCTACCATTTTGAAATTACTGTTTATTAGTATGCTATTAACATTTTGTTAATTATGTTTATATTTCATTAATTAAACTAAGTTAAATAAAAACATTTTATTTTGAAAATCAAGGTAATTAAAATCTTGCACAGACTGTCCATTATTTTTTTATGTTTTGATTAATGGAAAATAGAATATCATTGTCATATGATATGGTTTTAAGGCCTATATGGTAGTTAACAGTAGTCAAGAGAATTTGAGTCCTAGTTTAAACTATCACTTTCTGGCCATGTGACCTGGGCAAGTCACTTCACTAGCTTATTCACATGGGTACTATAAGTTCCATAGACAAGTTTGTTGAATAAGTTGAGAGGTTTTCACTACTATGTTGCCCAATCAGTCAATAAAAATGAAGGCAGTGGGCTATAAGCTGCGGTTGTCAAATGTGACAGTATATTCAGACCTTAGCTCAGGAAAAACAAACGATGCAGGTGATTTTCATACACTACGGGAACCTATGAGCTAGATCCTCTTTAAGGTACTTTTTCCAACTAAACTTGGACTCCTTTCAGGAACTGCATATCATCTGGTAAACTAAACTTGGAGCTTATGTAATTATTTACCCTAAAGTTAGAGTCTCAAGCCAAGGTAAGGATTCATACTCTTATACATATTACATAGGTACCAGTGACAAGGTCTTAGATAGACAGTTTCATGCACCAAAATGTCCTTTAAGAATATTATTTTCTGCTGGGTTGGTTTCTGGGACATAGCAAATACACTGAATTCAGGCCATCCTTCCTGCCAAAATCAGAGTAGAGGTGGGATGAGGTCTCCACGTAGACCCCCCCCCCATCTTTGATTCCTTTCATGACTTTGGCAGTTCTGCAAAGACCACTGACTTGTGCTATCTAAGACTTACCAGTATGCATACAATCCCTTGTTTAAAACTACATCTTTCTAGAAGTTGCTTTCCAGAAGGAAGATGGAGAAAATGTATCAGGAAGATGACAAGTAGATGTGTAACTCCCTTACCCATACTATCTCCCAGCTTAGTTTCTAGAGCTGGTATTCTGAGCTGAGTTGGTGCAAAGATACAAAGGACCCAGACACCAATTCTTGGCATTCTCCCAAATGAGATGCTATTTCCAGAGAAGTTCCAAGTTTAGAGTGGAGTCTTCAGAGGAAGAACATTGAATTGCACAAGGAAATCCAATAAACATTTTAGTCCCCAACAGGGACTGTAAGCCTTGTAATTATGTTTAGGATGGTGCGTGTCCATCCTCTCCTTCTCTGTGTCTGTAAACAACATATTAGCTTTGGAGGTTTTTCACCCACTGTATTTTCGGAGAGGGCGTTCCTCATCACAGCATCTGCAGCGCTATATAGCCAGTAACCATTCAAAAAGGCAAATTCATGAAAGGGTTTCTAAACACACTAAATGTTAATCTAAACAATTTATAATGTTTCTTACTCAATAACTCTCAGAAGTCAACCAACTTGGAACCACCCAAAATAAGTTAAGAAAGGAGTTAGACATCATCCATTGGGTTGATAAACTAAATAAAGTAAGTGGAAGGAAGAATGTGCAGGTGAAGAGTTCCAGAGACTAATCTTTCTCTTCAGTGACTATATACTTATGTCTGGACAATTCTCTTTCCTGCTAGCATTTTAAACATGAAAACAATTATAATAATAACAACGAAGACGCTGTTTTACAGATTAGTTTACTGATTAAAAGATAGGACTTTGCAATTGGACAGACCTGGTTCAGAATCAAGCTTTGCTACTTACTGGCTCTGCTAATTTAGGACAATTAATTAACTGATGCCTCAGTTTCTTTACCTTTAAAACAGGAATAATAATAATCTCTGCTTAGAAAGATTGTTGTGAGGATTCCACTAACCATGAAAATGTAGAATGCTTACCACAGTGAATTCAATAAAGTTAGATTTTATTGTTAATTTATTTGATTCTCACAAAATGTTTTAAGTATTGTCACTGTCTTCATTTTGTGATTATGAAAACAGGGCTTTAAAAAGGATAAGTGACAATTCGTGGTTTGAAAGTCTTTCATTAGTTAGCAAATATGCAATATAATTCTAAGACAGCATTTATGGCCACTAATTTTGAGATTCTCAGCCATCTCAGAGGGTTGTGGTGAAGATCTGTTAACAAAATATATGCTCAAACCTAAAAATGAGAGACCCAAATCAAATCTGAGTGGTTGCTATTACAGAGGGAGACATTTAATAATGGATTTTGGAATCGGAAAACTTTCAGTTTTAATTTTAACATTTCCAATTAAAATGCATTATGTATTTTGGGGTAAATTACTTAAACTCTGAGCTCCGGTTTCCTTATTTATACAATTAGAATATGACCTATTTCAGCGAGTTGCTTTGAGGGTTAAATAATATATGTCAAATGCAAAACAAAAAAACCCCGAAAAACTTAGTGCTGGACAAATGCAAAATAAATGTTATCTGTCTCATTATAACTTGTATATAGTTTTACATAGTATAGTAATGACAAAAATGAAGTCTTTATAGTCTGTTGAGATTAGTGAAGTCACATCGGGTACCTAAGGCAATGCTCACCAAGGTAATGACTAGAGTCTGAACTTTTTCTCTTTTTCAAGGGAGTGATGGATTTCTAGGGATGTGAGGCAGTTCTGGTGGTTTTAAGGATAAACTTGAGAGTAACAGCAAGGTCACGCAATACAAACATATCTGGTACACTCTAGCCACCTCCTCAGTTGATTCTTTCTCTGCTTGACAACTTGTTTAATGGCAAAAGTGAATTTTAAATTTTTTTCAAATGCCAATTTTCTTTTGCTCAGAAGGAAATCTCCATGGCTAATATTGAAAGGGAGCAAGCGACTAAATTAACATTTTTGAATCTATGCTATGTTAGTAAGTACCCCCACCCAAGTGCACTGTTGTTAAATATGTTTGGGAAATGCTACAGAGCAGTATTTGCAAATTTTGTCACCCATAGAAATCAGACAACTTCCCTTCATGTCACATGTCAGTTGTTCCAGATATCTCAAAATGCATTGATGCTTATCACTACTTCACAATTACAGAATTTACCTCACTGCTAGATCATCTTTAGTGCATTAAAAAAAGCACTAAATGACTATATCACAGAATATACTGGGTTTTTTTATACCTGTATTTCAATGTAATTGGCTTCTTCTGTAACCTTATACTTTCTTTACCTTATTCATTTAGAAATATTATTTCTAAATGACCAGACTGCCAAAAGAGTGGAGCCCATGGCACCAAAGTGTTTACAAAGCTCATGTTAACCCAACATACCCCAAGGAGAAAACATAACAAGGCCATTCTTAACCACTCATTATGAAAGTTGTTGGGGAGAAAGAAGCCCTTAGGGGAGGAGAAAGGTCAAAGCAGAGGAAACCATTGTTTTCTACCAAAGTAACCAGAACAATAATGCGCATGGACAGTAGAGATCATTCTCAACGGACAAATGGCCTTTGAGGAATACTCACAGGAAGGACTCTTTTATTCAAAACCCCTGCATAAATATGAACCTATTTCTGTTCCCCTTTCTATTTCTTAGGTCAGTTTTCTTCATGTTCCCTCTCTCTTTTCTATTCACTCACCCTGCAATGTCCTATTCCAAAGACTTGAGATATTTCTGGAGCCTTGCTACAATCGCCCAATTTGGGTATTTCTTCCCACAGTCACCTTATGACCTACGGACAGTAGGTAGTTGACATTTTCCTTGAAGCAGGAGATAAGATAAATCAGTTCCAACTCCTTCTGGTTCTGATGAGTATGGGATTTAGCGTGTCCTGAAGGAATTTCTAGATGCCATAATCATCGTAACATGCACTCTGGGCATAAGGATGTCAGAGCATTCTCTTCTGTCTTTTAGGGCAATTGATTGGATTTCCCTTTCCCAGTGTCAGATTTTTGAGTGCACTTAATGTTTACTCAGAGATTAAAATTTAGCTAAGTATTTTCTATCTTCTCTGGTACTCCAGAAAGTGCTCACAACTGATCAAAATGTCTCATATAGGCCATATGTTTCTCCTAGCTTCAGACTGAACTGTTAAATTCAGAGGTCACACGTTGCTAGACTTTTTTAGAAACTAGACTTTAAAGGTTTGTTTTTTTTCAATTTTTAAATTAATACTCTGAAACATATTTTGCCATATGTCTAAAATAGAACCCAAGAATGATGTCTGTCATCCCTCGTGCATCAGAAGTTATTTTAAATATGGCATCTTTATAAAAGTCAATAGCTGCCTCATCAAAGGGCAATCATGTCCAGTGTGGGTGGCTGTGCCAATTGTTTTTGAACTACTGTAGCAATCTAGCCAATCCTAGGGAATGGCTTGCAGCCTTTCTACACCCACACTTTTTCTTAATTATCTCCACCAGGCTGAGTTAGCTAAGGACAGATCTATAGCATTTCCTGGATGTCAAAATGCCCACACACCTTCTGCAATCCTTGGGCTACCAGTTCCCTTTCATGTTTCTCCTTGTTGGTCCATTTAATTATCTATTATCTAGCATACATAACACATTATTCATGAGACCCAGATGATTTCACGATATAATATCTTTGATTTTACAAGACCCCAACAATTACAGGATATAATATCTTTGATTTTAAATTACCTGAAACATTAGAACTTTTGTTTGCACTAAGAAAATAAGTACATGATAGTCTCTCATCATCCTGTCCCTTTAAAAAATAATCTGCAGAAGTTTGAGATCATTGGACCAATTAAGACTTTTGGAGTCATCATCTCACAAAACGATAGGTTCAATATCTAGATTCTTTTTATGCTGGATTCAAAAAAGCTGCTTTGATTTTTTTTCGTAATGTACTTAACAAACAAGTTAGAAATTGATAGCACCCAAAATTGTAAATCAAAGGTTAGGGTGACTTAGGCCCTACTTTCCACCAAAAAATAGTTATCCACCATATCATCCAAACTTGGAACTAAAATAGAATTTAGAGTTTATCCTGAGAACATCTTCCTTGTTTTACGTTTGAGGAAATAGAGATTGAGAGGGACTAATTGATTTTTTCCAGTTCCTGACAACTAGTTCGGAGTAAAATTTGAACTCAGGCTTTTAATTGGGCTCCCTGTGTTCTCTTGAAAAAGGTAAGAATCCAGAAGTCTGTCCTCTTCTGGGGAACAGAGCAAATTAAAAGACCAGCCATGTCTCTAAGCTATAAGCTCCATCAAGATAGGAACCACTCTGTCTTGCTCATTGCGGAATCTCCGGACTCCAGCACAGTTCCTGCCACATAACAGGTTGTCAATCAATGCTCATAGAATAAAATTATGAATGTTAGAGTCTATAGAAAGTATACATCTTGGGCCAAGTGGGAAATGGCCAGTCAAGTTCATGATCCCCGTAAGTATCAGAATATCTACTAAGATAAGCAAGATTCCAGGCATCCAAGACCGGGATGAAATTCCAGAGGGTTTGAAGAAAACAAGCCAGCATGAATTCATGCATCAGATATGGGCTGGGCCAAGTGACCTCTGAAAACCTTCCCAGCCCTCAGATTCTGTGACTCACAAGTAAAAGTAAAGTGCATCTTGGTTTTGGCTCTTCCTATTCTGTGTTTTTTTTTGGGGGGAGGGGAGGCGGAATTAGTGACTGTGCCTTAGATGATGTATGAGCTCTGGGAAGATTGCTGCCTTCTTTGAGTCTCTAAGTGTGAGGGAGTAAAAGAATGGTTTAGGAAGAAACTTTTCATTAGGCCTGCAAATTTTTGGAAACTATTTGTAGATTTTTTGGATACTATTTGTAGATTTTTTTTTTTTTTTAATTAAAGCAATCAAAATAGGAGGAAATAATGCCTACAACTCCCTTAGATGCCTGAGTGGGGTTTGAGACATTATGGTCTGGAGAGGAACAAGCATAGCTCTTGAAATTTGAAGAAATAGATTTTGAGTCAGTCTTCACCTCTTACAGGCAATGTGTTCTTGGGCAGCTCCAAACCTGTTTCCTCATCTGTAAAAGTTGACTGGTGATTCCTGCCCTATATGATTGCTGAAGAGATCAAATAAGGAAACTTGTAAACAGTTTTCAAAACACTGTATGCAGATGAACTATTATTACTAGGAAATACAAATGAAGTCTGCATTATAGCAGAATGCTTTATAGGACTCCTTCAGAATGTTAGAAAAGAGAGAGAGAAAAAGTCCATCTGATTGTTTTTAAACTCAGAATGAACACTGCAGAAATTGCCAAATAAATATGGAGGTAGGGAGAAAGAACTTAACATTTTGATCTTTGCACTGTGGAGTTTTGGAGTATTAGTCTTTATGGAACATATATATCTTTCTTTAGAAACATTTGTTAAAGCAGTAGCTTTAACTTCCAAAGTAAAAGAAGAAAGATTTCATATTTTTAAAATTATAGTCACTCTTAAGCCAAAGGGGGGAGAAATGTTTCTTTTTATTGTTTAAGAACTTAATCTTTCTCGCTTTAAAGGCATACCCCCTCTCCATTTCTACAGGATTCAATAAATGGTAAGCTCTCACTAATGTTAATGTTTATTTTTATTTATTAAGTACTACTCTCTGTTCTATATGGATTATGGCATGTAAATTTAAGAGACTCACTGCCTGTTAAATTCACTAGAAAACAGAGACAAACATGCGCGCGCACACACACACACACACACACACACAGCAATAGCAGATCAGCCAAAGATAATTTGAGATACTTTTGAGGTAGCAGTTGTAAAATTAAAATAGGCAACTCATTAAATTATCCACAGAGTGAAAGGAAATCTATAAAAATAGATATTTTTCTGGCAAGTCGGTGCTTTTCAGAACAAATTTAGTTTAAGCAGAATTTTAAAATCAGATGATATCAGTTCATATTTGTTAGAATCATTTAAATGGTTGGATTAGTTTGTCCTAATTAAAAGCAAAGATTAGCTTCACTGGCATTTGGTTGAAGTATATTTTATAAAAAATATGTTCAGTTAGACATCATTTTAACTGACAGATTGTAAGCAATTTGATAGAGTGAATGTTATTCGAGCAAGTTGGAGCCTGGTCCCCAAATCACAGAATTAAAAATAAAAATCCTTTGTAAGTCATGGCTCAATGCTGACTTTTTCTCATTTTTATTTCTGTGGTTGATTATCTATTTTGTGGTCATCCTGGCCCTTGCCTCTCACAATGCCTGATTTGGGATGTTGTTTCTTACTAAAGCTTCCCCTAGAGGACAGGCCAGGAAAAGGAAAGAAACTAAATTCACTAGCTTCTTCTCTTATTAAGAATTTATATTAGAAATTTGAGAGGAAAAGAGTCTTGCAAATGAATGAAGAAACTTATGTATGTTGATTTTAGATCTTTTAAAAGTCATCTTTCCAATTTACATTGATAGGCAATTGACCAATGATTTTTCAGACGCCAACAAAAACTTGTTTTTAAAATCCTGGTGTACTGCCTGGACTATACAAATTAGATGATATTTAAAAATAACTAGTACTATGGTTCAAACAAAGTAAAATGCTGTATGCAAAGAGAATGTCATAGTGATACCTCCCACTTACGGAATGTCTGCTTCCCACTTTGCAAAGCCCTTTCAGACATTCTCTTCTAGCCTCTAAAAATTGCTGTGTTGTAGGTCTTACTATCAATGACACTGAAAAAGCTACAGGCAGGATGAATATATTTTCATCTGAATTAATACTGATGTATTCCATTGGGGGAGCTAGACCAAACTAAAATCTCACACACAGAAATACTAATACGCAAGATCACGGGGTACGAAAGTAGGCTAGGTTACTGTTAATTTTTTAAGGTTAAAATTACCCCCTCCCTCTTTCTTCCCCTCTCCTCTTTATCACCTTCTAACCTTCAGTCTGATTTCAAACAGGACAATGGAAATGTCTTGCCTTCAGGCTGAGAAGCTCTAGGTAAATACACCGAAACGGTGACTACCAGGTGCACCATTCTTAAAGTGACATTCATTCCCAGGACACTTTAGAAGAAACCATTTCATCTCTCAAATCGAGGATGTGTGTGTGCCTGCGTGAGAGGATGACGTGACCTTTTGTGGTTTGTTTAAGTTGTTCAAGATCTCAAGGTTAAAAGAATTACTGTTAAGCATTTTCCCTCCGTGTTTCCCAGAGACGCGAAATCTACAATTTTCTCGGTTCGACTGTCAGATAAATTGGCAAGTCGACTGAAAGGATAATATTCCCTTAACGATGCATTCATTGGAAGCCCTAGCAACTATATTAGGCAGCAGCGAGTATTCGCTAGCAAGGCATCTCACGGAGAGAGGGAACTCTGCAATTTAGAGTGACAGATGATTTTTTTCTCATCCATCAAGCCGCCTCAAAATGTCACAATATTTACACCTCTTCCTTGGTGAATTAGAATCCAGAGACAGGCAGACGGGAAGGAAAAAAAAAACAAAAAAACCGACCGGTTGCCGCTTATTGGGGAAAAGCTAGCGTTGCACCTTTAAATTCTGCCCTCCATTCCCCGTGCCCCCCTTCTCGGGATTTTGCAATAAATCTCCCTGTTCTGCGTTCAGCCCTGCAGATCCGTATTTAAAACAGCACCATCTGGGAAGGGTGGGTGGCGATGGTGATGCGGACTCCTTGGAGTTCCTTTGCAGCACGCTTGGAATTGCATCAGACTGATCAGAAATCCCCCCGCCTCCAAGCCCGGCCCCTCCCGCCTCGTTCCCCTCCCTGCCCCTCCCCTTCCCTCCCTTCGCGTAGATCTGACTGAGAAAACGACTGGATCTCGGAACAATCTGTGCCCCATTCGCTGCAGGCTTGCTCCGTAAACCCTGCCCTACGCTCCCTTTGTGTGCCAGGCAGCCTATCACCGTCATCTGATCTTAGTGCCTGTTTTTTTTTATTTTTTCCTTCTAAATCTCCACAATATCCTTGCGTTGCCTATGAATCTTTTCCACCTGAGCAGAGTTGGGATTCTTTCTTTCGCTCCCTAAAACAGTCGAGTCTTGAGTTTCGAAAATAGCTTTTCCCTCACGCTCCCCCACCTCCACCCCAAGCCTTAGCCCCTTAATTAAGGAGGGCTGAACCCCGGAAGGAGGAATCCAAAACGCCCAAGCCCTGGGACGAAAACTGCCCTCGGGCTTGGCTCCGCGGCTGGAACAAAGGGTCCAGGAGGAGGGTGGGTTGAGGGTTGAAAGAGTGTGGAGAGGATGGTGGCCCCCGTGCAGGGGCGCGCAAGTCCCTAGGCTCCCAGAGCAGAGACGGGAGGACTACGCTGCTGCGCGCTCTGGCCGTTCCGGGTCCCTTTGGGGCGGAGGCGGGGGAGGTGGAACGGAAGACTGGGAGGCTCTGAGCAGCTTCGATCTCCCCCGCCCCCCGGCCCACCCGTGCGGCGGCGGCGGCCCCCAGGCTAGTCGGCGGTCCCTCCACCCGCGCCTCCCGGAGCAAACTCGCGGTGGCTGGGAGGTCTGCGCGCCCAGCTGATTGGTGGCTCTGTCCAGCTGCCGCGCGGAGTGTTCTTCTCTACCGCCTCCAGCCGCCCAGACTCCCTCCCGCGGCCGGCTCCCTGGCCAGGAAAGGACCTTCTCCTCCCAAGCAGAGCCCCCACCTTCCCATCGTTACCCCGCCTGACTCGGACCTGGGCTCAATGAGGCATCCGGCCCGGCGGGGGAGCTGAGCGCGGTCTCCGCGGCTCCCCTTCCCTTGAGAAAGCGGGAGCCTTCTAAGCCAGCGCCCGAAACTCGGGCGGGAGGGAGGGGGTAAAAAAAAAAAACACCCAGAAAGAAACATCCAGCGAGGCGTGAGGGCGACCGAGGGGAAGAGAAAGAATGAGGAAGGGATGGAGGAAGGAGGAGGGGGCGGGGTGGAAGAAGGGGGGCGGGAAGGAGGGAGGGAGGGAGGGGAGAAAGGGAGGGAGGGATACAGAGAGAATGAATCCTCACTAGAAGAGCTGAAATTACCTTAATTCATTTTGTGTTGGAGATTTAGCGTTATCTCCTATCCTCTCCCCAACCTCCACCTCCCCTTTCCTCACCGCACACCACCTCCACCGCCTCATTCTAAATGGTACAAAGTCAAAATTTAGGAAATCGAATGTTGTGTAAAAAAGCTTCATAATTAGTAATGAGTCTACTGTACACACACACACACACACACACACACACACCGGCCAAGAGAAGAGACCGGAAAAGAGGGAGGTGAAGGGGAGATAGAGATAAATCTTACATTTGAATCAGACATTTGCAGGTCCAAGTTAACTAAACTCATTATATCCGCAGGAAGGCTGAGCATTTTTTTTTTTTTTTTTTTGCCTTCTCTCTCTTTACCCCAAGGTTCTCACCTAGGGCAATTCAAACTGGGTAAATACCAAGAAACAACCCCCACTCACGCTTTCCTTCTACCTTCTCCCCTCCACCACGCGTCCTCTCGGGAAGATCGAGTATCAAAATAGCTCAAGAATTGGGGTTTCTGGGGTCCCCGCCCCGGTGCTTACCTTCTTTGCGGCTTACACCACCCCGGTGGCTAGATCCTGGAGATAAACACTTGCATTTCCCAAAGTTAACCCAGTATACCAACCCGGAGCTTGCCAAGAGTCTATTCCAGCCTACACCGCTAGGAAGCCAACTTCAGCGAGCTCAATGAGGGGACCAAACTGGGGCTTGCCTTCCAAACGCTCCGCTCCAAAATATGACTCTTCTGCCCAGATCTCAGTGTGAGTCGAACCTCAGAAAAGACGCTTCTTAAGGGCGACACGGGGCTGGCTTTACTGCGGGACCAAGACGGCTACCTGGAGTACCACCACCTCGGACAAATTCGTTGGCGCTGTCCAAGGTGCTGAATGGACTCCGATCTCCCGGATTACACACCCGGCGCAGCAGGAGAAAAAGCTAAAAAAAATCTCTAATAAAGTGATACTTGATATTGCTCTAGACGGTTTCTTCCACTTCCTTGCGTTTTGTCACGTGCGGATAGCTTTGCCAAAGCCATCCTGTTATTAGTTGATCACATGTTGATGAGACCCTTTTCTTCTATGAGAGGATCACCCATTTCATCACCGGTGATATGCACTTCTGACTTATTTCTCTCCCACCAACCCCACCCCCATTTGCACCCAAACTCCCAATCTCTACCCCACCCTTACCCCCACTCCATCCCAACCTCAACCACTAACAACATTATTGTTTTAGATGGAAATTAGCCCCTTTGCAAATGTCAATTACATGCCCATACATAAATCATAGAATATTCTCATACACCACACACATAGAGGCAAAGAATGGAGTGCAGGAAGCCTGGGAGAGAAGCATCAGCCTTGAACAGCCAATATAACACACACACACACACCCCTCTCCAGCTCCAAGTTTGTTCCACGCAGTTTCACATTGCTGTGTTAAATCTCAAATGATTCCAATTAAAGTTGCACTATGTAAAAACCCGATTCTCCTGGCCTGAGTAGCTGCTGTTCTTTGGCGTGTGAAATGCTAGGAAGAGCTGTGATATGCCCGTTGTTAAGCAACATGTCAAGATTTTTCAATTATAATGCAGGGTTTATTGCTACTCACCATTGTGCTTTTGCTGTCCTGGAGACTCAAGTGTCTTAAAATCCCGTCTCCCCAACAGATGCTGGAAGGTAATGTGTCTTGTTTGAAGTCATCATGTGAGAAGTTCGGCTTTGCTCAGTGGATCGCCCACCACTTGGTGTGACTTATGAATCTAATAACCCTTTGCAATATCCGCAAGCTTAAACTCTCAACCACCTTGGCGACTACAGAAGACAAAGCAACTGGCATCGATGTTGAAAAACCTATAGATTTACGCAAACGCCCTCACTCCGAGAGGCACGTTTCCTTTTGAGTTCTTACGTGATTCTATGAATGAGCGAGGTTAGCGATGCCAGCCCAACTACCCTGCTATATAGCGGGTGGTTCCAGGAGCTGCCTCCCAACCGCCCGTCACTGGGTCCTGGCACAGAAAGTTCCCGGGGAAGTGAGGAGTTTCAGGGTACCCTCATAAAAATAATTCAGCCTGCACACCGCTTCCCTTGCCCACTGCTCAGGTCACACCTGGGGCTCTGGCAAAGCTGAGTTCGGCTCGGGAGATTTCTCTGTCGCCAGGTAAGAAAACCTTCGCCTCGTCTGGCTAGGGCGGGAAGACCGCTAGGGAACTTGTTGCTTATCAGCGCCAGCAGCCTACCGCTTTAATAATAATACCAGAAAAGCGCAGGGGGAGGGGGTGAAAGGGGTGGCGGCAACGTCGACGACTATCCGTGCTGTTTACGTGACCAACTCACTGTGACTCCCTTGGTAAAAAGGAAACTTCTTAGAAAAGTTCGTGCCCCTCCCCCTTCCCCATCATGACTAAGGGTCTCCAGCTGATGAGGTCGTGAGTGATGATCAAGTGGGGGTGGGGGGCTAGGCGGCGGGGTGTGTGTATGTGTGTGTGGGTGAGTGACTTGTCCTTGTCCTACGTGCGTCGAAGCGCGCATCAGCCGGCGACTTTCCCTTTCCTTCTTAGGGACTGATGACTAGGCGAGAGGTACCCGGGCGAGCCACTAGTTGCCCACAGGAACCTGTGTAAACCGAGCTCTCGAGCAGCTGAGTTGAATGAAGTTATGACTGCGTTTGCTCTAATGGGTTATGGTTTTTTCAAATGTGAGTTAACAGCCCCGGTGCGCAGCTAGGTCGGCATGGCGCGCGGCGGGGTGTAGAGCCGCCGGCAAAGGCAGGGAGGGGTGCCACCGCAGCGGCTCGGGGCTCCGCGTCCGCTCAGTTCTTCTTCCCTGGACTCGCTTCCGCATCATCCGGGGGCTCCCGAGTCGCCAGGGTGCCGGGGTGAGCGCCGCGGGAAACTGGAGCCGCACGCGGGAGGAGCCAGGGCTGGGATTGCTGGCAGCAGGAGGGGGCTCTCCCAGGAAACCCCGCGGTTAGCACCCGCGCTTCACCACCAGTGGCTGCGCAGGGTAGGAAGTGGAGAGGTCACGTGTTGGCGGAAAGTAACTTAGAAGGGAAAGGATGAACTTCAAGGAGAAGAAAAAAGCACGAGAAAACAAACCACCTCCCCACCCCCTTCTAACCCCACCCCCTCCCCCGTGTGTAACATAAAGGTAAACGCGGGTGAGGTGGGAGAGGCAAGCCGCTCTCTGCTAGAGACCTGGGTAGAACTCGGGAAATCTCAGGCAACAAGGTACAAGTCGACCATTGGCAATGTTCCCCAGCCTAGGGAGGCGCTAACCCAAGGTATCTTTCCACTGAAGCTGCCCTTTGCCTACCCCCAGCCGGCTGCTGCACAGACGAGCAGAGAAACCAAGGATGACTGTAAACCAGTTGTTATGGAGATGCTGGTCGCTCTGAGAAGCGCAAGTGCCCTGGGAAGTCCCCAGACGCATTTCAGGTTTCGTTGTTTTGGCACCATCACCATGATTTTACTCTGCCCAGGGTTCCCATGAAGGGGAGCCCACCCACCGCGTCACAGGCCCTCGCTGCGGCGCTATTGACTGCAAGGGTGAGGCAGATAGATGCTGCAGAATATGGTGGATAGCGCTTAAGTTTCAGACCACCCAGCCCTTTTCAAGTACCAGTTTCTTTATGCCAATCAAAAGTGCTGTCTTTAAATGTCATTCGTGCTTCCTTGTGTGTAAAAACCTCAGTTATGAGAGAGGATGATTAGAACATTAGCATTTAGTGGCAGCTACAATGTCCTGCTCTCCTCCCCCACCCATCCCAGAAAGGTCTTTCTTATGGAAAACAGGCTTTACTTCCCAATTCTGTATGTGGACGTCTGTTCACTGGAATCCCCATTGGTACCGGGTTATTACTACTATAAGTCAGTCCAGTGTTGAGTTGATATCACTCTACAGATGTTTCCAGAGCCAACCCAGTTTATTCTAGGTTCCAGCCAAGGTACATGTATACAAATGCTTGCTGGACTTTATTAGGGAAAGTTCTAGACGTGCCTGGCTCCTGGAAACGTGAATTAGCTCATCCTAATAGGAGGTAAGATGCTCTCACACTCACCAACGCAACAGTTCTCTTCAACTAAAAGGACTACTCAGATTGTCCACAAAATGCCACTTTTTGTTGATCCATGAATTAGCCAGCAGATGCTGCCCTAAGACTGGGACAGCTGGCACATACCATTCTCAGAGGTCTTGGGGTCCAGGTTTTGTGGACAAAACTGGTTTCCTGAGCGTAATTCGTAATACTATAATTAAGTTCCCTTGCCTATTCAGTGATGCTAGTGTAGCTCTGAAATCTTGAAATAACACTGGGAGATGATCACTATATGAACATAATTATTCCTCATTGTCATCTATATGATGACTTATCTGACTTCTTTGTCAGCAGTTTGTGGTCTGTGTAAAGATGATCAGTTATTTCTCTGATGGATCTTTATTCTGAAAATGAATGCCATATTGTATAATGCGACATCCTGAATTGTCAGCTGGGGTGCTTTGGGATTCAGAACATAAATGATTGATTAATTTGAAATAATTTGGACAACACATGATTGTACTAAAAATATTTCCCAAGGAATATTTTTGACCGTTGATCTTCTTTCTTGGAATCATTACTAACACTTACAACTTACCAAGCAAGACAAAGGACAAGAGTTGCTATATAACCAGAGTTGCTAGAGAAAGTTGGGGAGGGGAGTGAGGAGATGGTGTTTGACATATTTTCCCCCCTCTCTTGATTTCTCAGTGCTCTGAGGGAGAATTCTCTTCTCTTGGTGCATTATCAGCTCTTCACCTTTTTATCTCCATCCACTCACATATTTTCTTTTTTTCCATCTGATGAAATCCGGTGTCTAATATAAGCAAAGGTTGCAGTCATTTCATTTGTTAAGATAGATGCCAAACTCTGTACCTGCCACAATTTTAATCTCAGGAGCACTTATTTCTGAGGCGATCTAATTTTCTCCACACAACCTTAGTTGGCTCTGATACAAATATCACACTTTTCTAGGTTCACCTGACCCTATTCATTTTTAGCAATAGTAAGAACATTTCAAACTGAACCGTAAATAAATGTTGTTCCTTAAAGATTATGACCTAATAATGTAGCCAAATTTTAAGCAAAGTATATTAATACAACTGAGAAGGAAGGCTTTTTGCTTCCAAACCATGAGTATTGTATTCCTTTAGGTAAATTGTTCGATATTCCATGCAGTTTTCTACCAAAGCCACAGTTATAAAGCTTGTCTGCTGCCTGTGCCTTTATGAAGATGGGTACAAAAAGTAAGAAGAAGGAGCCTATCAAGACTAGGAGGCACAATCCAGTTATAAAATAAATAGAGCACAGGGATGTAATGTACAGCATTGGGAATATAGTCAATTTAACATTGTGCAGTGACATAAGGTTACTAAAATTGTCGTGGTGATTATTTCACAAGGTATATAGATGTTGAATCACTATGTTGTACACCTTAAACTAATATAATATTGTATGTCAACTATTACTTAAAAAAGACTAAGAGTCACAAAAATATCATTAAGTAGATATGTGAAGAGTGTCAGAATTAGTGGGAGAGAATTAACAAAACAGTAGTCTATGAAATCAGAAATGAAAGATTTCTTTTTCTTAGGAAATTAAGAGACACTTGGAATATCTCTTGAGACAAAGATTACTCTTTTTATTTCTAAAAGGAAATTCAGCAAGTCACATTAAAAAGAATCGTTTGTGTACTCCCTTCCCCATATCAAGGTAGAGATGATGAGATAGTACTTCCGTTTTTTTCCCTTCCAACTTTTCTTTCCAAATCTCATTGGAAATCTCATTGGATTATTTTCTCTCTTACTCCTACTTCCTTTCCTCCCCTTCAGTGCTTAATTTGTGCCAGGTACTTTGATAGGGGTTGGTTATCCATATATTAATAGTTAATATATGGGTACCCATATATTAATATATCAATAATTCCCTACCCTAAAGACTTTCAGAGTTGAATAGACCCAAGTTCTAATCTATAAGAGTTTGGGAGTCAGGTGAAGATGATATAATTGAAGAGTGCTTGGTTAATTATTGCCAAGATGTTAACAGTGCCTTTTCCTGGTCATTACTTCAGGATCACTTGTTATAATGAATGAAGAACAGTGTCCAAGAGAGGCTTCAGATGGTGACATAATTGCTGTCTTGGAGGCGTAAAAAAAAAGCAGATAGCAGAAGAGTTCTGTTTATGATATAAAGAGTGATTCTGACCAGGTAGGAAGGAAGATTGGCTCTCTTAGTCACTTCCTGATCTCTAATGGTTCTCCACAGGCAATAGAAGGAGAGACAAAGAATCACGACACACAATTTGGAAAGCTTTTTGAAAACAAGAATAGGCAATGATTGCCAAGAACCTGGTGTTGAGCTCATATTTAAAAAGAACTCAAGGAATCTTCCATTTACAAACCTAGTTTAGTTAGAAAGGAAACGATCAGAGCATCATAAAGAAGCAAGCAAAAGAAAACCTTGGGAAAGTGATGATTTAGTTGCAATAACCTCTGTGCATTCCTGAGCCTGACAAGTAAGTATAAGATAGAAGATCTGGACCTGACTTAACTCGATTTCAGGGAAACCAGACAACCCCATAATGAGGCTGAAGCAAGACCACATGGAATATTGAGGAAGAACTGAATGACTCTTTCTAAACCATCTTGCAGACAAGGGATGAATAAGAGGAAGTATGGGTGGCAAGTAGGGGAGAAGTGATGTTGCGAATATGAAAAGTTGATGGGAGATTAAGGCAGGTCAAGAATATGTCAGGTCAGGGCTTGCGAGAACTATACTTAGCTAAATGTAAGATCATATTAGGAATTGAATAAAATAAGAAAATCACATAACTTAGAATCAAGGAAAGGCAAGTGAAAACTAATAAAATTAGTAGAGTTTATATTGTGGTGGCATCTAACAAGGTATGTTCAAGATCTAATCTGCCTAGATCTTCTGTGGGGAAGCTTTCACAGGTGCTAAATTAAAGCACATTTATGATACTTAAATGTATGCATGAATCTCCTGGGCAGTTTGTTAAAAAGCAGAATCTGAATCTAGGGTAGGTATCAAGATTTGGCCTTTTTAACAAATTCCCAAATGATAGGGTTGGACCACAGTTTACACATGCTGCTTCAGCAAATAGTATCATTTGCATTCATTGAAAACTAGCTGATCTGTTTGTTAACTGAAGTGAATTGAATGCAAAATAACCAAAAAATAATTCAAGGAAGAGACCTGTTACTTTAGCCTTACTCTTACAGAAACCATGAACTCTAACTAACTCTTGCATCCATTAATTCTAAAACCTTCCTGATCACAGTGGGCATTGACCTCTTATTGTCAAAAACACTGGTCATAGTTTGAATGTTTGTCATTTCATAAGTATTGGAATAAAAGAAAAGAGAATCAGCTTGGAATATATTGGGCACATTGCAAAACTGCAAAGGAGTCAGGGAAAATTATTCTAGTCATGTAAAGAGGATTGGTTAGGTCATATTATGAGTCCTGAGCTCATTCTGGGTTTCTTTCTATAAATAGGATATTTTGGAACTAGAGAAAGCATAGCAGAAGGCAACCAGAATGACAGAGGGATTTGGGGAATTTGCTTCTGCTGAAAGGTTAAAGAAACTAGGTCTGTTTTCTTTTGTAAGGAGAGAAAAGATGGTACCTCACTGAGGTGATATCATTCTAAAAGTAGTGGAAGTAATAGGATGCGACAAGAGTGCCTTATGGAAACAAGAGTAGAAGGATTCTGGCAAGGAATGAAGGCCAGAAGAATGGCTCTAGCTTTTCTAAAAGCCCTCAGTTAGCAGTGTTCCTATTGGCAAAATTCCACTAGTCACAAAAGGAGGGGTAAACACTGGGTTTAGATCAGGAAATAAGTGAGAGACAGAAAATGAGGAGGCAAAAGGGAACTTACCTCTTCCTTCATTGAGAACATTTTCAAATGGGCATTTATTAATCCTATAGGAGGCCTGCACTGCACATAATGAACTTTATCAGCATCCCCCAGGCTCAAGGACTCTGCTTCTGTAACACAGCACATTTTTGCTTCCTCTTCATCCCCAAATGGCCCATTGTCCATCAGTGCAGTGAAGAAATGTAAATAATCAGTTATAATATGCAGGGCTCGCCCTCTAAGTTACTTCTTCCTCTGCACCAATCCTGGAAAACATTCTCTTTTTCAGTTGATGGGACAGTATTGTCCATGACTTTGCCTACGAGATCGCAGCATCTTCATCTGATCCCCGGAGCTCAGAGATGGAAGGATTTTTCGGGTCTTTCTGGTCAACACCATCATTTTCTAGCAGGAGACTATGGAGCTCAAAGAGTTGATAATCACGCAGTTTTGTCTGTTTGATATTGGAATATACACACTTTCCAGAAACTTTGAAAATCCCCCAGTGACGACTTGGAAAATATCAGTCATACTGAGTTAACTGAGAACTCTAGTCTTCTGTCAAAATTCATTTTTAGCTCTGTGTCTTTTCAATAAGCTAATCTATGGTGGGGATTGCTCTGGGTTCACTGCTTTAAATGGTCTCAGACTGCTGTAAATGGTAAATAATTCAGAAAAGCAGGTAGGAGAAGAGGGAGTTCTCTTTAGCTTCTTAGAATATATGAGGTCCCATAAGCATGTTATTATCTCTAACAGCCTCCCCCTCCACCAAGATAACATGCGATTCCCCATCCCTACTTTCAAACTACCCTGCCCAGTTCTGCATCCCAAATAAGGGTTGGCCTGAGGAATAGAAGAAGAAAGGGTTCCAAAGAGAAAAAGCCCTCTGTGAAATTCCTGAGGTGGTGCTTTATTTAGTTAGTGCTGTGTAACAAATCACCCCAAAACTTAGTAGCTTAAAATTAAAATAAACATTTATTCTACCCATGTTCTCTGTGGGTGAGGAATTCTCAATCACCTTAGCTTGGCAGTTCTGGATTGGAAGGGTGTGGCAGGGCAGGTCTCTTAGGACGTTGCAGTCAAGATTTAAACCTGGGCTGCAGTCACCTGAAAACTTGTTGGAGACTGGGAGGTCCATTTCCAGGCCGTTTACCTACAGAGTAAGTTGGTGCTGTTTGTTGGTGGGAGACTTTGATTCCTGACCAGGACCTCTCAACAGACTGCCTGAATATCCTCACAAAATGGCAGCTGGCTTCTCCCAGAGCCAATAATCTCAAGAAATAGAGAGCAAGCAAGAAATAGAGAGCCAGGCAGAAGCTATCCTTTTTATTACCTAGCCTTAGAAGTCACATAGATTCTCTTTTGCTACTTCTATGTGTTAAAAATGAGTCACTGAGTCTGCCTACATGCAAAGAGAAGAAAATTAGACTTCGCCTATTAAATGGAGGGTTCTCAACGAATTTTATAACGTATTTTAAAATCACCACCAGTGGGAAAAACCTTTAACCTGTATATGATAACAAAAAGGGCAATGCAACCAGGACATAGTGAAACAGAGAGGGAAGAGTTTAAGATAGAGACTGGAGAAATAAGCATAGAGCTTAGATCATACAGGGCTTGTAGAACATTTTGGATTTTTATTCTCAGGGCTTTGGCAAACCATTAAATTGAAGGTGTTACATGATTAGCTTTACATTTTAAAATGATTACTTTGGCTGCCCTGTGAAGACTGGATTAGAAGAGTCTAGGTATGGAGTTCCAGAAGGAGTCTATTACAGGTCAGGTGAGAGATGACAGAGGCTTAGACTTAGAAAAGTGGGTGGATGTGAGATGTATTTCAGAGGTGATTGATTGGTTCATGGGGAATGAGGAGGAGAAAGGGTTCTGGCATGAGTAATGGCTTGTTTGAAGGAATCATTTATAGAGTGGAGGAGATTGGAGGAAAAGCAGATTTACAGTATAAGTGAGGGGTGGGGTAGATCAAGAGCCTAGGTCTTTTAATTCTTATAGCTGCACTGGGAGACAGATTAAAATGATAGCCACCATCCATTGGGTACTAACTCTGTGCCAGACACTGTGTTTAGGACATTCCTACATATTTCTGTTTAATCCTCTGAATAATGTGACTAATTATAACTAAGGCATGGAGAGGTTAATTAACTTTCCCAAAGTCAAACAGCATGTAAGTCGTAGAGTAGGAATTTAAATGCAGGATTTTCAGATTCCAAAGCTTATACTTTTAATCATAGACTAAGTTTACCTCTCCTTGCCTTCTCTCTCCCTTCATATATTCATTATTGCTTTTATTGCAGTTAGAGTATTGTGACAAGCCAGTCTCAATTAACTAACTGCCTGCTCCATCCTCTATACTGTGGCTGGTATATGATTGAAGCTTAATATAATTTTGTTACACGATTTGGAATTAAACTTCTTTTATCTCTGGGAAGACTTGTTTTCTAACCTCACACAACACAGAAACCTAGATTGGAATGCAAGGTGAGATTGGAAGAGGAGTATCAAACACCAATAGCATGACGTTCCGTGAAATTCTGGAGCCTCCCCTTCTGGAGCCTCCCCTGCCCAAACCTCCATCCTAGAAGGTAGCAGTTGCATCCTAAAGGAAGCCTAGACAGAACATAGGCAAACTCCTTTCTAAGATGCAAGTTATTCTTGAACTCCAAGAGCTAGAAATCAAAGATGGGGTATACACTGCAAATTAGGGGGCACTAATGCGATGACTCAGAGTCCCAGAATGGGTCTGAGTTTACAAAGCACGGAGGAGATGTTCCCAGAGTCTTGACAGATCTATGTTGAGGCAGAAACAAGGACATCATATTCTCCAATATTACTGTGATTCAGAATCTAAATAGTGACCCGAATGCCGGAAGTGTCTGCCAAGACATGGGAACAGGAGTGAGCAAGGCAGAGACCCGGATCTGCTGAGAGGGCCGTGAAACCAATGATGTGGAATGAAGACAATTGTGAAAAGCCTATCATTTCAAGAGAAAAGGCGAACTCTCTGGCCCCCACACTGGGCCTTTCTTGGTCTTCCCTGCCTCTGTTTCCTGCATCCTGTCAGCCAGGGTATAAGTCTTGGAATCATCTGACGTGTTGGGAAAAGGACTGCCCTGGAAAGAACTCTCACTCTGACTCTATGGCTGAGTCTATTGTCTGACCCTGGCTAATCACTCTCTCTCTGGACCTCAGTTTTTCCACTCATATGATGGTACTAGATTTTCATTTATTATGGGCTGAATTGTATCTCCCCCAAATTCGTATGTGGAAGTCCTAATCCTTAGTACCTTAGAATGTAACCATATTGGGAGATAGGGTCTTTAAAGAGGTGATTAAGTTAAAATGAGGATGTTAGGGTGGGGCTCTAACCCAATATAACTGGTGTCCTTATAAGAGAGACACTAGGGATGTGTGTGACGTGTGTGCACAGGGCCAAGACCATGTAAGGACAAAGCAAAAGGGTGGCTACTTGCAAGCCCAGCAGAGAGGCCTCAAAGGAAACGAAGCCTTCTGGCACCTTGAACTTGGACTTCCAGCCTCCAGAACTGTGAGAATACAAATTTCTGCTGTTAAAGCCACCCAATCTGTGTTTTTTTTTTTTTTTTATGGCAGCCCTAGGAAACTAATGTACATTACAAATTGCCAAATTATCTGCCTTCCTATTTCTATGTAATTTCCTTCAGTAGTTTGAGTATTGTGATTGATCGAAGATGACTGCAAATTCTTTGACAGTTCCCATCAAGAGGTGGGATCTATGTGCTCCTCTCTGAAATCCAGGTGTTATATGTGACTACATTGACCAATAGAATATCGCAAAAGAGATACTGTGGTGGTTTCCAGGTCCAGGCCTTCAGAGATTTTTAGCTCCATCTTCCTGTCTCTTGGAACACTTGCTCTTGGAGTCCTGGGCCACCAAGTCAGAAGGCACAACAGTGTGGTTGGAGAAACCATGAGAAAGGCCATGAAACGACACAGAGAGGCAGAAGAACCCAGAGTTGCCCAGCCTTCTAGTTTGCCCTGCCAAGATAGTGGGCATGTGAGTGAAACTGTCCTGGAACCTCCAAACAGACCATCCCCAATTGAAGGCCAATAGCAACCCTGGTCAATGCCATGTGGAGTGAAAGAATGGCCTAGCCAAGCCTGCTTGAGTTCTTACCTTACCAAAATCATCAGATGTAATATGGCTGCTGTTGTAAGTAAGCCACTAAGGTTTGGAATAGCTTGTTACAATGATGGAACAAACATTTCTGAACTGATTTACTGGATGCTTGTGGTTGTATCAACTCTGTACAAGCCCATTCTTACCAGGTCTCACTTAGTGGGAAGAACTAAGGTACAATTATTAAGGGCTTGAGCTTTGGACTGAGATTTAGATTTTGATAAGCTCTGCCATTGACAAGTCACTTGTTTTGTTTCAAAGTCACTTGACATCTTTGATCTCAGTTTCCTCATCTGTAATAGTGGGATCATCACCCTTGTGGGGTTTTGTGAGAATTTATTGTGTTCATTGGGTATTATATTGCTAGGCAGATAGTGAGCATCCTGTAAATGGTAACCACTGTTAACTGAAATAGAAATGCTTCTACTGCTGCTGACTATGAGGATGGAACCAGGTTGTCAGTGGAGTGGATGAAATGTGCCTTCCAAACAAGCCAGTCTCATGGTCTGCCACAGGGCTAAAACCCCCGCCATTGATTCCTTTGTTGCATTTCAGTTTAAGGATGCAATATCCTTTAAAATTCCAGTTCCACCCTGGCAAGATTAATGCATTCAAAAACATTATAAATTGGACACCACGTAGCTAAGTATAAAGCGCATAGGACTTACTGTATACTAGAATTAGTTGTGGCTGTGAGTGGCTCAAGATCCAAACAATAGTGGATTAAATGTGTTGGAAACTTGACTTCCATGTAAATGTCCAAGTAGGCAGTCCTAGGCTCTATGACATTGCATGGTTTCAGGGACCCCGGTTCTTTCTGTCTTCTGTCTGTCTTCTGCCACATGTGTCCCCATTTTCAGTGTTGCCTCAGGGTATAGTATAGCTACTCCTTCACCATCAGAAAAGGAGAAATGGTTGGAGAAGGGCATATGCTATTGCTTTCAGTGAAAGTCTGAGAAGTTAGACACATTGCTTTTGCTTATACCCATTGGCCAACACTTAGTCACATGACCAAGTCTACTTGATACATGGATAAGAAATGCTCTGAAATGTGGACTTGATTCAGGACATCTATGTAACCAGCTAACATTTAGGAATTCTATTATTGTGGAAGAAGACAGGGTGAGTGGGGAAAAGAAGCCTTTGTGATAGTTATCATTTATTGAGCATCCTTCATCTCTATAAATTCCCAGGACCCCAGCAAAGGGTCTGGCACAGCACAGGAGCTAGTAAATAGTTGTTGAATTAAACTGAATTGAGGAAACTGTGGACTCAGGAGCACAAAAAGGAACACAAAGAATCAAAGTTACTAACTCATTTCTTTATTGTGTGATGTGTTCTAGGCCTCAGTTTCCTTCTGTGAAGTGACAACTTTAGACCTAGTGATCTCTAGGAGGGCAATTCTGAACCTGACAGTCGTGAACTAATGAATATCTCTGTACTCTCTATTCTTAGAGTGTAGGTTTTATACCTTGAATTGAGGTAAAATCCAATCTGGAAGCCTGATGTTCATTTAAAAAGCCTAAGGCATTGCTTGGAAGTGTCAGATGCTGGCCTGCCCAAATTCCAACAGGGATAATTGCATTCTGACAACTTGAGTTCCCCGGCACTCTTCATTTGGATAAGGTAGGCTTTGCTTTCCATCTCAAATTATTTTGCTCAGCTGTCCTTGGCTGTTAAACAGAGATGTCACCTCATTCGTAAGCCATTTTGCTCTTCTTATGTACTTTTTGCTGAGGTTTAATACTAACTTTGACCAGTTAAATACATCGTATGATTGCAGGTAATTCCCATGTATGAAAGGCTGTTCCCATATACATATATTGGAACTATTTTAGAACCTTAGTACTTGCCCTCTAGGGCTAAAGAATGACACCGAGACATGAAAATTCTGTCTCAGGAATCTGTGTGTTTATGGAAGAGAATGAAATGCAGTGAGAAGTTAAATACCCCTCCTTATAGAGGCACGGTCTTGACCCTAAAATTTGGAGGAGCCACGTGTGTTATCTTGTCCGTAAAATAACTGTAGATTCCAATGGGTTCTACGCTTGAATCATAAACACCTAGAACCTGACCTGATATGCCTTTAAATCTAATAAAGGAGTGAGAACATGTGTGAAAGGTATTCGAAAGTGAGGCACCACCATAAAAATTGCTGTGATTGTGATTACATTTATCTGTTTATTTTCTGTCTTTGTCATGAAATAAAGAAACAGTGGAGGTGATGTGCCATGACTTACCCTCATATTCAGTTCCAGCAAGATACCTCTGTAAAATCATTTGTTTAATATTAAGGAGGTAATTTAACCATTTTATGAAGCTTTATTTTATTAGCAGCTTCTATAATAGGTTTGCGTCTAATCATCTTTCTTTGGTTATAATAACAACATCCTTATCCTCTTAATGATGAAATTTTCTCCACTCCTTTGATGTTTGTGTTAATTGCTATCTATTGTAATATTTAAATTCAGAATTAGAATGAGTGCCTTCCTTCATCTATAGCTCTTTAAAAAATCAAGTTGTGAACACAGTGACACCAAATCAAACTCTAACTCAAGGCCTATAATAATCTTAGTACTTAACAATTCAATGATTCTGCTTTTATAAATAGATGGTTCATTCCTTCCATCACCAAATGCTTACTGAGAACTTCCTTTGGCTAAGTACGGGTGATGAAAAAATTGCTATTCCAGATATGAGCTTGTTACCTTCTCCTCCTTGGCTGGACAGTATATATCTTGGAAAAAACTAACATTTTCACAAATTGTATCTGGAGTTAAGATAAATGAAGATGGGACATGGAGGAGAGGAAAGTCATGAATTGCAAAGTAAAGGCCCTGTAGGACACTTTCTTAATTACTTTTGGAATTTTTTCTGCAATTTCTTTTCAGAAAATTACACCCACTTTCCAAACTTTGCTTGGAATTTTAGAGTATTTACAGACCTACAGAAGCCCCTCCATGCTAACCAGTTCCGTGACGTTTGGGTGAAATTAAGAAAACATTTACATTATTAAAGAAAGCATGCAATGCACTACTTGTAAGATTTCCCACATGCTTACTGACCTTACCCCAGAGTTTTATGCATTGCTCAGTCATGTCACCCAAGATAGGAAACTTCCTGCTAAAAGGCCAGAGTGTCCTTATCATCTGAAATTTTTACCGTCACTATTATAGTTAGTCAAAATTCTCCTAATTTTGTGACTATTTTATTGATAATTAGAAAGCTTTTGGATTACATACTTTTTCAGTGATTATGATATGATTTAATTAAAGGACTGTAAATACCCTTTAATTTAGGAGACTCAAGGCAGTGGTGTGATATGGTATTTATACAACTTCTAGGCCAGATCTGTTTACTTGTGTTGTATTGGCTTATCATCACGATTTTAGCAAATAGAGTGGGTAAAAAAGCTCATTGGGTGATCATGAACTTAGGGTAGGTAACTACAGGCATAGTCCTAGAGGTACCTATGTCCTACAGGTAAAGCAAGGCAAAATCGAGAACTCTGTTATCATGGGTTTATGACTGAGGGGTAGGGGTGTGTGTGTGTGTGTGAGTGTGTGTTGTGTGTGAGTATGTGAACACTTTGGGAGGGAAGGGATTTAATTAATAATCCATTTGTAGAGGAACTTCCAACTGATCGATGCTCAATAAAGGTGCTGGTTGTTAACAAAAGCCCCAGATATATATAAGGAAGCCACTTGATTTATTGCGAATAATGTTGAAAATTCTTCCATTTAATTACATTCAGTGAATATGCACTGTGTCTACACAAGACATAAATTGTGCTATGCTCTCTGAGTGATTCAAAGATGCATAGTATCTTTCCCTGAAGGTATTTACTGCTAGTGTAGGTTGGTAAGCACACGTGTGGCCACTATCCCTTCTTACTCCCACATCAGACATTTCTAATCGATCATGGCGCTCTTTTTGTCTGAACCTGGATTTGGTCTCAAAATCCTTTCAAACTCAGTGCTCTAGGCATCTTTTTCCAATCAATTTGAGTTGGAACAAGCAATAAAATCCATTTACCATCCTGACTTGAGGGGACGGATAGATATATACACAAATACCTATGGTATCAGGCAGATCATAATCATCAACAAAAATAGATATTCCTTAAGTATTTACTATATGCTGAATCAAGTTCTCAACAATTGATTATAGTAGCAAAGTCCTGCAGATGAAAACTATTTAAGGAAATCCTATTGGGACCTTCTTTTGAAAAGCAAAGAATCACTTTGAAAGCAAATTGTCAGCCTCTGATTGATTGATCTGTTTGATGAGATCAACTGTGTATTGAATTTTCTTTGTGCACCACATACCCAAGAAGGAATTTAGGGTTCAAATTCAATTGCCTTCACCAGAGTATGAGGAAGCAGAACAAGTAGAAAAGAGTGATTTTCCAAGGAAAAACAATTCAAAGTAGAAATACAAAACTTAAACCCTCAATGAGAATGAATTAAAACAATATAGAAACTAATATTACTATACAAATCTCTTCCCTCCTTTTACATAGAAAAAATAGTCATTTTCCTTTTCTTCCCTAATGGAAAAAAAAAAAATCTGATTCTTGTTAGAAAAGCATTCTTAGGAACATCTAATCCTTAATATGTTAACAAAGCATAGAAGGACCTTTTTAAAGTGAGGAGTTTCAATCTAACAAGGTGCTATAGACTGAATGTTTGTGTCCTTCCATAATTCATGTTTTGAAATCTAATCCCCAATGTGATGGTATTTGGAGGTGGGGCCTTTGGGGGTAATTAATTCATGAGGGTGGAGCCCTGTCATGCGGGGTCTCTGGTCCCGATCCCCACATAAGAATGCAGGATATGGTGAGGCCAAAAAGGAGCACCCCCGGAGCCATAGATGGAGTCATATCACTATAGTATCCCTGGCGGCTGCGTTGGAGACACAGGAAGCAGGAGCCTCACTATCCACAACCTGCCTTCAGCTTCTCTGTCAACCAACCTCACTTGCCAGTTGCAATCCCCCTTGCTAACTGCAATCCTCCGTGCTACCTGCAATCCGCTCTTGCTAGCTCAGCCACCATCTTCTTGTTAGCCCCCATTTTTGCTGCTAGCGTAGCCACAGCAGTTATATTAGTGGCCAATGGCTCTCTGGTTACAGCTGACGGCCAACTAGCCACAGCTGATGGCCATCCAATCACAGTTGATGGCCATTTACTACCTGAGCCAGCACCTTTCCACATGAGGCGGAGAGCCTGGAGACTGCACTACTGGCTCTGTGCCCACAACCAGATATGCCAGAGCCTTGATCTTAGACTTCCCAGCCTCCAGATGTGTGAAAAACACTTGGTATTTGCCCTAGAACCCATGACCCCATTCATTCATTCATTCATTCATTTTCAACAAAAAATAATTATTGGAGTCCTCTCTATTGGTTTTCTTATCTCACTGACCACTCCTCCCTGGTCTCAGTTTGCTGATTGTTTCTTAACCCTGAGACTTCTAAATTATGGGGCTTAGTCCTCAGTTTTAGTTTTTGGTGTTTTTCTCAATTTACAATAATTTTTCAGTTTACTCATGACTTTAAATACCTTTAATATTATGTTGACTATAAAATTTATGCTTGCATCTCAGACCACTCCATTTAACACTATATTTGTATATCCTACTGCCGACTTGATATCTAATAAGCAACTCAAATTTCACATGCCCCGACCTGATCTACAGATGCCTGCTTCTGCCTCCAAATTCTGCTTCTCCCTGGGTCTTCCCACATAGTAAATGGCAATTCTACTTTTCTAGTTGCTCAGGATAAAAGTTTTAGTTAGATGCCGTCCCTAACTCCTCTCTTTCTCTCACACCCCATGTCCAATTCATCAGCAAATCCTCTCAGCTCTTTATTTTTGAAGTATGAGTATAACCAGAATCTAATAACTTCCTGTCACTCTCCCCTATTCCCCAGGAACATGCTGTTATTGTCTGTGACCTGGGTTATTTCATCAATCTTTCAACTGTTCTACGTGCTCCAACCCTATAGTTGGCTCCAACTACACTGGTCTCCTTACTATTCTTTAAACATGTCAAGCACAGTCCCTCTTCAGTACTTTTGGATTTGCTATCCCTTTGCCTGGACACTCTTGCTTTAGACAACTACATGACTCATTCCCTGGCTCTTTCAGTTCATTGGTTAAATGTCATTTTGTCAGAGAGGTCTCTGACCACCTCAAACAATATGGACCTTATCCTCACTACCTACACTCCCTCAACATTTCCTATCACATTATTCTGCTTTATTTTTCTAAAGTGTTTATCAATGATTGACACTTTATATTTTTATTTTTTTATTGTTTGAGTCATTCAATCAGAATGTAAACTCAATGAGGGCAGGGACTTTATCTATTCTGTTCCCTGTTGTATATCAAGCTCTTGGAATAGTATATGGCATGTAGTTGGTGCTCAATAAATACTTGTGGAATGAGTGACTTACTGACTGACTGAATAAATGATGAATAGGGATACAATATGAACCCAGCACTGGGCTCAGCACTATGGGTTTAGCAGAGAACAAGAGAGACATGGTTCCTGCTTTCCTGACTCACACTCTATTTGTTATCTGCACTCTTATTTTCTCTAAAATACCGCTCAAATTTCTTTTATTATCAGTTGAAAATAGAGAGTGCAAAAAAGTTGGGAATGATACAGTATGGTATGGTACAGTATGGTGTGGTAAGATAATGCCTAAGGAAAGGGAAGGGTAAAGATTTTAATACACAATGTGTTATAAGGGTTTTAATATTCCTTATGCTCCATTAGTGTCATCAACACTGGACTGCAATTAGGAAGCCTTCAGATATCACCTGCTCTGTAATTGTCCCTGTGGACTCTCTTTATAATGCCCCATCAAAGGAAATAAGATAGAAGTCAAGCCAAACTACCACGATGATTGCTCATCACATAGGCACTATTCACAAATGTTTTCTTTACCCAACATTCTGCATGGGAAACGCACACCTTGCTCTTTGCTTTGTTTCATTGAGTATCTACCTGTTCTTTCTGGTTTGCTCACATTTCCAGTGTTTCATGTGTAGCAAATCCCAGAAGTATCACAGCTGCCTGAAATCTTAAGGGTAAGTTAAACATTTTGAAAATTATCCATGTCTCCATAGAAAATTCTTAAGCTCGCCCCTGTTCCTCCCCTGCCTAATTTTTAAAACTGGTTTATTTAGGGACAATGGATTCTTTTTGTTTTTACTCTACAGATAGTTCTCCAGTCACTTCAAGGTGTGAAGAGGCCATTGTAGGAACCTTGCCAGGTAAAGGAATGGAGGTAACCTTCAAGATTCCTCTAAGGATCATTGACATTTCAGGCATGGCCTAGAACAGTAATTGGTTACTGTGGAAATGGGCCTTTTTGCATTCAACTGTGTGGTTCAAGGGGTCAGAAGGTAGAACCACAATTTTTTTTCTCTTTTTTTTTTTTTTAGCTAGTCAGAGTTCCCTGTAATCACAGAATACTGAGATTTATGTATTTTGCTTTTTGAGATCAAATTAAGGATTGCGGGTGGTCAGAATTTGTCTGGGGTACAGATTAGAATAGCACCAGATGTTGTAACGTGGGAAGTGCAGGTGAGCCACACTGTCCTGGCTCAGTGGGAGATTTCCATTTGGCTCTCCCGAGTAACATCTTTGCTAGATATGCAGGGCTTTTCTTATTGAATCATCATCAGTCTTTTAAGTTACCTGGGCTCATGAGTGTTCTGGTCACTGAAGGGGTTTCACAAAGTGGGAATGAATGAACAGAGTCTTAGAGGAAAAAAGGGGATCGTTTTCAGACAGTCATTGGGTGATCACTGGGTGACAGGCAGGCTGCCATCCTTGGGTGATCCTCACCAGATAAAGAGAAGAAAACTAATAGAGCTGCTCAAGTCAGGTGTGCACATGGGACAGGGGAATGAGAGTGAACCATATGAGGGCGTGGACCCAGCTCTCTGCTGGTGGCCCCTTTTGGGCTGTCGACTGATGAGACTTTGGTCAAGGTCATCCATCTGTCCGTATGCTGTTCTAACTCTCTCAATAGTCCTCTCTTCTCAGTCTTAGAATCTTTACTTGGTCCAGAGAAAATAAAACATGATCACTTATTCTTATAAGTCTTTTCTGACTTCACTGGTATGACAGTACTTGAAACTCAAGAACAGAAAACGTTTACACATTCTTTCCCCCTGGTTCCATGTTGACACTTTTCTTTTAGGCAAAGGGTAACTCCTGTGTAGCTGTCAGGACTAAAGGGTCACAGGGTGCATGTCAATAAAATGAGGAGTGAAGATGGAAGTGGAGTGGGAAAAATAGTGGATAAACAGTTCAAAAATGTTGTCTTGTCCTAATATGACATCATTTGCTGGTTAAGACACTTTTTGCCAAACACTGGGATAAATATTTTATTAGGGCATCTTACTTAACATTCATAAAACCCATGGAAAAGGTATTATTATATGATTTAATAGGTGAGGTAAAAGAAGTCCAGAGATGTTAAGTAATGTGTACAAAACCACATAATGAATAAGTGACAGAACTAACAAAATCAGAGTTTTCTAATTCCCAAATCCACTCACTTATTTGCTTAACCACTCACTGACTACCTCATTGCCCTCCCAGAGAGATACAATTTGAACAAATAATGCTGTGCCCTCTCCTTTACCACACTTCTGTATTTCTAATATCAGGTTCAGTTGGGGACACATAAAAATTGGGGCTTTAGGGTGAACACCCTTTCAGCTTAGACCTAGACTATGTGGTAAGTGTGCAGGGATTGCTGGAACGTTAAGAGGCCCAGGTTCTTACTGCTATCTGAGCCAGTGCAGAGGTGTCAGCTATTCTTTTATCTACTGGGGGTGTCTCCTACAAAGCCCCAGGGACCCTCAGGCGCCCAGCCTGCATCCAGTGCTGTCCTTCGTTAGGAGACCATAGAAAACAGCCAGCAATTGTCTTCTTCCCTTTCACTTACAACTCTCTCTGTTTTCACCTGGGCCTCCTAGTAAACTCTATTCTTCCATTTACCTCTGGATGGCTACTCTGGCCCAATGCCATCTCCACAGAAAAACAAGGAGCCCTCCTTTGTGGGATAAGAGATTTTTCATTCTCCATTGCAGCTCCCTCAGTAGATAAGGATTTCTGGCACGTTTTCAAGGATGTTGCAGCTGAATTATCCACCTCTGTGCTTTCTTCTATTTGCTTTTATGACATTTCTTCCATTCTCTATTGTTCCTTGAAACTTTTGTTGATGACAAAAGATACCCTCAATTTACATTTGAAAAAGGGTAGCAACTCTGTTGTAAAGCCAGAACAATACCTACAGAAGCTCAGCTTTAGTCCCACTTACTCAATTGAATAGTCATTTAATATTTTAATAAAATAAAGACCTCTTTTAGTACCTGTGCCTGGGTCTGTGAAGTTTATGATGCATATTTTATATTTATTTCTATGTTTAAATTCTAATATTTTCCCTCTGGCCCTGGAGCAGCTGACTATACTGCAGGGAACACTTTCCCTTGATGAAGAAACAATATGTTTAAAGTAAGTGGGGCTTTTAGTTTAAGTACAACCAGGGGAATCATTAAGGAATGTGTTCACTGTCCCAGTACCTGGATTCTTACTTCTAAACTACTACTATATATGCTTGAGTTTAAAATATTGTTATTTGATAATTTCAGGGGCGGGGGAAATAAACCATTTGTGTAAAGTTAATGAAAAGCCAGTAACACCTGTGAGGCGATCCCTACAAAGGCTCAAATGATGGTATGATCTTGGTGAAGTTAGATGGTCTTCAAGGCTTATATCCTCTGACACCTGATTTGTCATTATCCAGAAAGAACTATTATTCTCTCAAAGACATTCTTATATTAATAAGGTATATTAAGATTGCTGTATAAATTGCCAATGTCAGTTTATCAATTCACAAAAAGAAATGTAATAATCATTTGAACTGGAATACTTGTGTGGCAAAAATCAGCATATTTTCTCTCTGAACAAAGACCTACACATGAAACCAAATTATAACCAGAAGATTGTATAGTGAGCATGGAATTAGTATAAGAAAGATTAAATTGATTCCAATGTCAGGCTAAGACTATCTGACGTGTGGTTCTGCACCCTGGCTATGTCTCTGGGACCCGGGGAGTTTACAACATTTTCAGACTCTTGGGATCCATCTCAGACCTAAGATTAGGGCCAGACAATGGTACAGAGGGTGCCAAAAAATATATACACATTTCAAGAAAGGAAAAACTTGTATTAAAATTGTAATACTCAATATATACTGGTAACAAAAGTCATGTATATACTTTTTTTTCTTTTTTTGGCACCCTTGGTATTTTTTTGTTTGTTTGTTTTTTTGTTAAAAACTCTATATGTGATTCTCTTGGTCAGTCAGGGTTGACACCATTAATCTAACACGCATTTGTCTCCACAATAGGAATGGTTTTGCAATGGTATCATATTACCCAAAGTCACTGAGCAAGACTCTCTCCTGGATGGTGGTTAGAATCACAGCACCAATATTTACCTTGCTTATTTCCCTTTGCCTAGGGTTACAAGGATGGTCAATTCTCTTTTTAGATATGTTTTTGCATTTAGGCAAATGCGAGCTCTGGCCAGAGTCATTTCAATTTTAGATAGCTTTACCTATCTCTGTTCTGATCTAGTATGTACTGATTATACAGTTAAATCTTCTAAGCACATGCAATCTTGTTTCCTTCTTTGCAAGTTTTGAGGGACCCCTGTTATTTTAATCCCATGTTCCATGTTTTCCAACGAAGAAAAATAAATTAGCAGACAAAAGAAGACTTTTTTCCAGTTATGTAAGTTTATGCAGAGATAAAATATCCCACGGAAATACCTATGTATTTGTTGCCATAAGGACCATAACCAGAGGCTATTATCCATTTCACCAGATTACAGCCAGAATGACTTTTCTTAAACATGAATTTGATTATGGTAGTTCCCATCAATGAATTTCTGAAGCTCTCATTCTTAAGTCTAAACTCTGAAACCTGCTTCCAAAGTCTTCCATGGTCTACACACTGCTTACTTCTCTAGTCACATCATTTTCCCATACCTCCACAGTCATGCTTCAGCCATTTCTGATTTGTACACTTCCTTGAATATGCTAATCACTTACATTTTCCCTGCCTAGGACACGTCATCCTCTTCCTTCCCAGTTAGTTCTTCCTCTCCTTTGGTTATCAACTTCAATGTCACTTCCTCTGTGGGACCTACCCTGATTTTCTCACCCAGTTTAGAAATGTTAGCTATGAGAAACACCTTGATTTCCATGATCATAACGCATGTCATTTTTAAAAAAAACAGGTCAGTGACTTGCTGTTGCTTTTATAATAAGGTCCAAATTTGGCTTAGTAATTAACCAATCAGGTCACCACTTGTGACCTTATTCCTCTACCTCTGGCCCACCCTTTCTCAAGGACCTTTTAGTTGGCTACTTCTTAGCCATCTATAATTGCCTTCATCACCAGGTCAATACACCAAAAAATATCTTGGCCTTTTATAATGGATTCATAATTGTGATTAGACTTAAACATATGTTCTTTGCAAATCACTATAGACAAAAGATGTAATATTTCCAACGTAGACTTAGTTAAAAAATTTGAAGACATTTTCTTTACTATTTCTGAGTTTAATTTCTACAGACAATTAAATTCATTGTTAATCAAAGATTAACCCATTCCCTGGGTTCTGTCATTTACTGCAAGCTTTTTCCTAAATTTTAGATTATGGGAGGAAGGGGAAGAGATTTTTTTCAGACCAAAAAACAAAAAACTTACTATTGGCAATAGGGCACTCCTCAACTTCTTGAGGCAATATTATCTTTCTATGATGAAATTCAATTATCTAGACTCTTTCATGTAAAAGTGACAAAGACCCAACTAAAAATGTGCTTAGCAAAAATCAGAAGTTATTTGTTTGTGTAACTCAATAGTTCACAAATATTTGGGCTCCAGAATCTTCTTGCATTTAAAAATTATTGATGACCCCCTAAGAACTTTTGTTGATATAGGTTCTATCTATCAATATTTACCATTTTAGAAATTAATATTGTGAATTATTAAAAATATTTCATTACGATGTATGAAATCTGTCATTATGGGAGCACGGGGGGGGAGTGGGGGTTGTTCCAAACCACTGGGATTATTTGCTATGATTTCAGGTCAGCAGGACAAATCAAATTTAGATTAAGGGGCAAATAGTTCTTTTGTCTTTCTAATCCATCAAAACAAGTTTTTAAAGCCTGAACTCTCAACAATCACCTTATTTTAATGGGGTTTGTTATTTGATTTTTATCAAAATTGCTCTCTGTTTCAAAATTTGTATGTCAAGAAGCTGCTGTGAAATTGAAAATTCAGCCAAGTACTGATTTTGGTACTTAGGTAGGGTTAATTTATCTGTAGACAAGTCAATTTTGGAAAAACGTCTATAACAAACACTGTGCTTTATTTTTTTCTATTGAATTGAAAACATTCAAGGATGCATGGACTTATTTAAGACATATTTAAGCAGAATGTTATAATGAGAATAGCTATGGAGGTAGAGAAGGCCTCTTTGAGGAGGTGATATGTGAACTGATCTTTGTCATGGGAAGATGAAGTAAAAAAAAAAAAAGTTACTGGTAGAATACAGAGCAAATGCAGGAGTCTCTAAAGTGCGAAAGAGCTGATAAAAGTGAAGATTAGAAAAGAGGCCAGTGAGGCCGTTGCAGAGTGAGTACAGTATACTCCGAGAAGAAAGAGGAGGCAGGAAACAGATCATGAAAGCCCTTGTCCAAAGAAAAGTCACAGAAGGATTTCAAATAAAAGGGGAGGGAAGACAAGATATACAGAGATGTAGAGAACAGGATGTCCTCTCCTTGGCTTAGCACTAAGGGAAATTCGGCATTGGTGGTTCCCATGTGCACTCCTAGCTGTTCCAGCAGCTGTGTTCATGCTGTTCTTTCCATCCAGAGGCTGTTTCTCCATCTCCACCTGTTGAAATACTACACAACCTTCAAAGAACCCTTCAGATACCACAGCTTCTCACTGAAGCTATGAAGTTGGGCTCTTTGGTGTTACGGAAAACACGTGGACATTGACATCTAGGAAATCTGATTTGGTGTCCTAGCTCAGCCACTGAGGGTCTTGTGTATGATTCTTAACCTTTCTGAGACTTTTGTTTCCTTGTAGCTGACAATGATATCTATCCTGAAGAGTTGCTGTGAGGATCAAATGAGATAGAATTTGTAAAGAAGATGTCACATGATAGATGCTCCATAAACACTAGTTCTCTTCTGCCTTGAAAGGCAATATGAC
Organism: Rhinolophus sinicus; assembly: GCF_036562045.2. Taxonomy (NCBI): domain Eukaryota; kingdom Metazoa; phylum Chordata; class Mammalia; order Chiroptera; family Rhinolophidae; genus Rhinolophus; species Rhinolophus sinicus. Next base: position 139,201,318 of record NC_133756.1, read on the forward strand.
GGCAATTAAGAGCATCGGCTGTGAACCAGAAAGTCTTGGGTTTGCATCCCACCCTGCTATAAGCTTCCTAGTTGATCTTGGGCATTATTTCACCTCTTCAGAAATTTCTCATTTGCATACAGAGATAATAGAATCACAGGATTGCTGTGAGGATTAAATGAGACAATATACTGATAGCTCTTGGCACAGTGGCTGACAAATTATAAGTACCCAATAAATACTATTACACACAAGAGCAGTACTCAGAGTGGGTGCTTTGTGAAACACATATAGTGTGATCTATGAATACTTTCTGAATGATAACTGTTGATGAATGTTGGTAAATTGCAGACTGCAGCAAGGGAAGGGAAGCTGGGTAAATCCAGGGAGGAGAGAATTGGGGAACTGATGTAGACATGCATGAGGATGTTGGGCATCTGGGACTAACTGCCAAACGCAGGCACAGGAAGCAAGGTAGGTCACAGAGCCGACGGTGACAGGCTTGGACTTCTTCACAATTTTGGTGCATGAACAATACAAACTGAATCATCTAAGCCAGGGGTGTCAAAACTGTGGCCCGTGGGCCAACTGCGGTCTGCAATCCATTGTTAATTGGCCTGCAGCAAATTCCAAAGATATACTTAGTTTACTTAAATAAACCAGGTGAGGCAATACGTACTTCACCTCGAGTGAGTGGCCCGGCTGTTTGTGTGTTTTACCGCATATGCCTTTGGTAAAAAACATTGAAAAAAGTTTGGACACCCCTGATCTAAGCTATAAACAATGAGAATAAACATCTTAAAAAATACAACTGGATTCCAATGACTCATATTTTTTTCTTGATATTTGGAGAGATCTCGATTCCAGACATGATCGATCCCACTGGATGCACACGTTTCTGTCTCTGTTGGTGTAGCAACAAGCTTGCCAGCTGCACTCAGGACGGAGTGGACATCCAGGCTGGCTTTCCTTGAGTAGGTTTCATGTCACACACACTCCACACTCTAATGCCATGTCCCTAATCAAGGGGTTCAACTTGCCTGAAGTCCTCGAGCAAGGAATTTGGAGGAAATGCCAAGAAAGAAGGCTCCAGCATCAATATTGATCACCAATGACATGAGGACTTTTTTTCTTGGTACAAGCTCATACTCCAAAGGTAAGCCCCTGAGTTCTAGACTTTTCCCAAATGGATGACACATGCTCAGTCCCTAGCACAATGGCTTTCACACTGGACACTCAACTCAGTTTATTGGAGTTGCATTTAGTTGCAGAAAGGTAGAAAAATCTAAGGAACAGCACTGACAAAGAATTGGCACTTTCCAGAGCAACTACTTCATACAATTTCATTCACCTCACAGTCTCTATAAGCTGTGCACTGCATAGGCTGCATGGCCCTTTGTGGTAGCATTAGAATTTTTAAACTGAAAATATTCCAATTCCAAAATACATAGATGAATACTGAGCCCTTATTATGTGCCAGATACTTTCTCACAGATGATCTTGTTTTACTAAATCAGGCTCTAATCTCAGGAGCCATTCTGGATTCCCCTCTTTCCCTTGCTTTACCCCCAACTCAATAGCAAATCCTGTTTGTTTTGAGACAGGTTCGTTAGCATGTCGTTAGGTAGACAGGAAGGTCCCTGGTGGAATAAACAAAAAAGCAGCCATATCCTGAAACTCCAGGCCCTGGAATGTCTCCTTCACTCCAGGACAAAGACATGCGAATACCCCTTAAAATTAATAGATAATCTCAAATCCCTTCTGGCGGGACAAAGGAGCAGATCTGACAGATAGGAATGTGTTAGTTTGTTAATCCCTTCAGGATGGGCAAACAGGACAAACCTGATAGACGAATTCAATTAAAAGGCTCCAGCCCCCTTCCCCAACCAGGCAGGGGAAAATATAAAAGTAAAAGCCTTCTGCCTTAGCTAGTGGGCTTCCTAGTTTTGGGTACCCCCTCCTGCTCAGGAGCTGCAGCCTCTTCTCCTGCCTCTAAGAAACGATCCTCTTTTAAAAACTTTTTGCCTCTCCCTGGTCCCTATGTCCCCTCTTCAGCTTCAGGAGACAGGATCCTGGCCACACCCAGAAAGTGCCGGCAGATCCAACATCATTTACATCAGTTTGACTTACAAAGTGTAACATGAATCTGATCAGTGCTCAGCACCTCTTCTAACCTTAGGCAAAGCCCCTTCATCCTTCCTGGAGAATATCAGCCATCTCCTAACTCTAAACCTGCTTTCACTCCCGTCCTGCCCGGAAGCCAGAGTGCTCTTTGAAAACTGTTAAGTCAGATCATGTCACTCATCTACTTAATGTGTGCTTTCCATTAACTTCAAATAAGGTGCAACCTGCTTACGATGGCCTACAAGGCTGTACATGATTTTGCCCCACTGCCTGTTTCTGTCTGATTCCATATCCTCATTCTCCTGTCTTCACTCACAGTGCTCTGGCTACGCTAGCCATTTGACTGTCCTTGAAAAACTTCAAATTTATTTCTTCCTCGGGATGTTTGCATTTGGCTTTTTTCTTATAGGAATGTTCTTCTCCTAGATCAAATGTCTTCTTTCCTTCCTATCATTTTTTAATCAAATATCACCTCCTCAGAAATGCCTTCCCTGACTGCTATTTCTGAAATGTCTTTCTCAATGAAACCCAGTCACTCACTACCCCCTTCCCCTGCTTTATTTTTCTTCACATTTCTGAATGTTATTGTTTACTTATAGGTTTACTTATTGTCCATCTCCCTTGCTAGAATGTAAGCTTCATGAAGAGAGGGACTTTGTCTTGTCACTGCGTTTCCTTCGATATCTAGAACAATTCCTAGCACACACTAGGTATGCAATAAATGTTTGTTCAATAAATGCTTAATAAATCTAGTCCTTAGAGCAGAGTTTCTCAAAGTATGGCTCTGGACCATTAGTATCAACAACAATTTAGAAATTGTTAAAACTGCAAATTCTCAGTGTCTAGCCTGTAAATACTAAACCAAAAATACTGGCAGTAGAGCCCAGCAATCAATGTTTTAACAAGCTTGTCAGGAGATTCTGATGCATACTCAAGTTTGAGAACCAGTGCCTCAAAACAAATGTGTAAAATACTATTAGGCCTATTATACAGATAAGAAAGGTAAATTTTAGAGAGGTAATATAGTCCAGACAAGTTAAAGAAGAAATAGCATTTATTACCAAATGTCACATTGCAAGCACTCTATAAATAACACTAGTAATCATATTCATAATAGTATTGTTATCAACTCTACATCAGGGACTATATTTAATCTTCATAATAATTCTGTTCAATGAGTATGAATGCATCCATTGTTAAGTTTACTGAGGCTCAGACAGTTGTCATCCAAGATGACCCAGCGAGCAAGAGACAGAGAGATTTTCTTGCTTGCTTCTTTCCTTTTTTCAAAAAGATCTAACTAAGGACAGATCACTGATGTGGCAGCAGATACACAAGGAAAACACATTTGGCATTTTCCGAAACAAATGCCAAGTTTCCACAATTGGAAATGATGAACGGTGGGTCTTGATATCAGGGGAACCCTTGCAAAAATGTAAGTAGATGCCCTTTTAGCCTGGTGGCTTAAACTCAAAGACACTGGCCAAAGCTGACCCCAATAAGCCCCATCTTCTACCTCAGAAACAGGCTGTGTGGCACTTTGGGTGTGGGCTGGCAAAAGTCTGGCTTGGGCACCAAGAAGCATGAATAATTGTGGGCTCAGTAAATCACGTGGGCCCCACTGCCTTCAAGGAAGAAAACTGACATTTAATGGTGATAGAGAAGAAGATGATGAAAATACATAAATATATATACTTCTGAAGTCGAGCCACAGTTGTTCTTGGAACTGCACACCCTGAACACATACAGACAAAACCCTAAACAGCAAACCCCTAAAATTATGCTACAGCAATCTGGTCAATTTAACCATGAATACCGATGGGGGAATTACGTCAGCTGGCCTTTCTTTTCTCTGTTTTGGGTTTTCATAGCAACATCAATCCATTCCCCACTTTTTAGTTCTTTTATAATATGGAGGCAAGCATTCATGGAGTGAATATGCTTTTAAGTCTCTGATGTAGGTAAGACCAATGTTATATTAATTTCCACTTAAAGTTCATATTTTTATAGATGTGTATTTATGCATGGAGGGTTTTCCAAGGATCCGATATTGCTATTAAAAGTTTTGCTTGAAGGCTGCTATTGGCCTAGAATCAAAGGGTCAAATGGCATGGACAAGTGGATGCATAGAAAGCAAAGCCACTGTGCTGGGAGTTATCAGAGGAAAGGGACACTGTCTGAATCATGTGTGTCTCCAGTTTCTTATTCAACATCTAGCACATAGTAGACATCTAACAAATCTGCATGGAATGCGTACTTTGATGGTGGATAGGCAATAGGAAATCAACAAATATTCTTTGTTTGGGTAAAAGAAAAAAGAAAGGAAGGACTTTTACTGTATCTATCATCAAATAGGCATTCAATGAACATTTCTTGATTAAGAAAGTACTACCAAGAGCCTCAGTGCATGTCCAGTGAAGGTTTGCATAAATGCTTGACATGTAATGGCAATCAAACAGTGACACCAGAATGAGTAGGCAGTCATATTTCCAACCACACAAATGACATCTGCAAAGTATAGTGGCAAGACACTGGACTGCTTCCTGAGAACAGAATCCTTATACTTGAAACCTGTCTTTTTTAGTAAGTCTCTGAGAATGCTGTAACATTATGAGAAACTTGGGCTGTTTATTTGTGTGACAATGGCTTTGTTTCTTTTCTCACCACTTCTCCAAGGCCCACAGACACTCATTTGTGTAAGCTCACACATTAAGGCAAGGGTACAGTTCAGGCTTCTGACAATCCACACTCATTAAAGCAACCAGAAGAGTCATTTCTACCCAAAGTGCCTAAAGAGTGGTTCTGTTTGCACACGTAGTTCCATTGTCACAGAGTGGAACTCGGATACATGTGGTGCTGTCAGAGCCTGTGACATCGTGACTTTTTTTATATATCTCCCTCCACTACTCAGATACAAAACCCATGCAACCAACTCTGCTCAGCTCTCAAAAAAAGAACTATTGTGGAAAAGCTTTTCTGGAAAATAGAATTTCATCTGTGACTGGGAGTTTTCTTTGAATCCAAGGTTCTATCTAAGCTTGATTTTAGTTTTCCTTGGGTCAGGAGAGTAGATGTCGCTGGAGATCTAAAACCTCTTCCCATTATGGAAGGAGGCATTTTCCGTTAGGAGTCTTAATTCTTGGACAATGTTAATTAAGCTCTTTGTGCCTGAGTTTCTTCACGTGTAAAAGGGGTTAATAATAACAGTATCTATTCGATAGGATTGTGGTGAGGGTAAAGAGTTATGGTACGGAAAGCACTTGGAACAATTCATTGGATGTACCCAGGTAGTCTCTTTTCTTAGCACAGAAGTCAAGCTTGAGAGATCCCACAGAGATTGTGGGGGTCCCCTGTCTTGCCAAATGGCCTTGGTAGGAAGGAAGGAAGGGTGATGAGGGGATGGCCCCACTGGGGGAGCACTGCATCCCTGTGCATTCAATCTGTGCAGCACACTTACTCACATAATAGTTTGGGGCTCCATGTCAGAGTTCAGGTAGCAAACGCTTTCAACTGCTGCTTAAAAAGAAAAAAAAATGGAAAAACATGGATCTACCACAATCTCCCATTTTAAAGATGAGAAGACTGAGGATTACAGATCTATTGATCACCAGTTTGCTATACTGTCTAGCTCTGCTCCTCCCCTCATTTATCAGTCAGTTGTTCTCATCCTACAGTTATAATCCAGACCCCAGTAGATATACAAAAGACTGAAACAGAAATTTCCTTTTTGGACAGAGGGAAAAGTTCAGAAACAAGAATTTAGTATAGCCAAACTGTCTGGGTGGGCCCCTAATGGTATGAGAGAGACGTAAGTCAACTCTCATTCTAGTTAAAAATGAGGCCGGATTCAATAACTTGTCCATCTAGATAGTTAGAAAGTTGCTTGGATTGTAATATAGGTTTCTTTTATTCATTAGTCAACACAATTTATGGAACAACCACTACATTTCAGTCGCTTTCAGTATGATTTCTGTTGTACTTTCTAGGACTCTCTGCCCAAAATAGGGCGTGAAAATTCTCACAATGCTGCAAGATTACTTTTCAAGGTGTTTGTTCCTGCTCATTCCTCTTAAGGAGCCCAAAGGACTTAGGAAACCTTTAAGGATTCCAGAAACAAACCCTCTCAACCCAACTTGTGAGGAGGCCAGAATCTACCTTCAACCAGTACCTTTGATTTCTTGGTGTGGCTTTTTCTCTTTGATAAAATGAAGATGAAAAATGCCCATTTCACAAGACTTTCAGGAGGTTGGATTAAGATAATGTGTGGAAAGGCCCAGGCCTATAGGTAAGCCTCAGAGAAGAAACTGAGCCAATTAAATCTTCCCTCTTCCCCAATGAATATATATAGTTCTGTTTTTCCAGGTTCCTGTAGGGATCCACCCAGACAGTTTGGCTGTACTAAATTCTTGTCTCTGAACTTTTTCCCTCTGTTTCAAATGAAAATTCCTGTTTGAGTCCTAGCCCCTCAGGCCTTTATCCTCTGGTGAGAACAGTGGTTGTGTTTGTGTTTAGTTGTTTTGTTTTTTGGACGCTGGCATTCGCCTGGTGAGGTAAGCAGTGCAGGTCACACTGCTCCCGTTCTTCAAACAATAAAACTGAGTTTCAGGGAAGTTAGGTGACTTGCCCAAGGTCATGCAGGTCTTGGTATCCAAGCTGGAATGCAAATCCAGGTGTCTCTGACTCTCTGTCCACTGCTCTACCCAGCAGCCTTTGGCCGACTCTGGTGGAAACCTTCCTCTAACCTCTCCCAGCAGGGCAAGTTGTATTTTTACATCAGACATTTTTAATCGTCTTTCAATGCGTGATAAAAATACTGGTGAGGGAGGTCACTCCATTTGGAGGAGGCTGCTAAAAAGGCCTGGAAACGTGTGGGAGGTAGAGGGAGGGGGTAGAAATGACATTCTGCCCCCCGTACCTTGTGAGCTTCGAGGAGGTGGGAGACATCCGGACAAGTCAAGCGGAAAGGAAGAGCGAGATTTTCCAAGCACTGCCCTATAAAAACACAGCCGTGACAGAGGGAAGGTTGCCTGCAAGGGCACACTTGACTTTCCTTGAGTTTTTGAGGGGAAGGGCTGAGTCATCACAGAAACACCATTGCTTTCCCTCCCCCAGGCCGCAGACAGAGAGGTGTGACTGATGCTTTGCATTCCTGAGCTGCTCTCACATCCAGAGAATTGCCCCTTCGCCTCTGATTGGCCCACTGTTCCTCACCCAGATGTTTGAGGTTCCAAAGGACTGTTTTAACCTCATCCCCACGCCCAAGTGTTCTCCTAACCTGGCGTCGTACACCTTAACCTTTAACTTACCGGCAAGTTATCTCTTACCTACTTGGAGAGTCAGGTAACATCCTATCTGCTATTAACAGAGGACCCAACTTTAAGTGGTGTAAATTTTTTTTTTTTTTTTGTAAGTATTCTCTGAAATAAGAGCTAGGGAGGGAAGTGGTTGCAGGATTTGTTAACTCGGGGGCTTAAAGTCAGCAGCTTCCCTTCATCTTTCTCTACTATCATCTTTAGACAGTGAGTTTCATCTTTAGTGTCACAAGATTATGGTTTCCAGAAGGCTACCAAGCCCAGGGGTTCACATTCATAAATAGATATACCCGAAAGCGGAAAGAGGAGTGCTTTTCCTTGTGAGGTTTTTCTTTTTATAATCAGGGAATAAAGTCTTTCCACAAGTCCTCTGGCAGACATCTGTGCCTTTTTTTTTTTTTTTTTGGTCAAATTGAATTTTGCCCTTAGCTCAAACAAGCTGTGCCAGCAGGAGTGGAATTACTACCACTGGCTTAGAGGAATGAAGACTCATCTCCTAGAGCTTGGGAGAGGCCCTTCCAGCAAGACAAGCCTGTCCAGGGGGAACACCCCAACATGAAATTAGGGCTTGATGGCAAAGAAGGAGGAGGGAATAAAGGCTGTTGGACAGGTGACCAGGAATATCCTCTACAATATTACCTAATATAACCTAGGAGTGCTGTGAATATTAAATGAGATGGGGAAAATATTTTGTGTGGTTTCTGGCAGATAGTAAGTCTCAAATAAATGGTCAATGTCACCTTCTCTGCTCCTATTTTTATCCCATCCTCTACTTGCTATTCCTTAAATTGGCTCCCAGGCTTAACCTACAATTTTTTCTGTTTAGGATGCCCCCTTCCTGTTCCAATGCCTCTGTTTTACTCTGTTCTGGCTGCTCTAATAATATACCATAGACTGGTTGGCTTATAAATGACAGAAATTTATTTCTCATAGATTTGGAAGCTGGGAAGTCCAAGATCAAGGTGCCAGCAGATTCAGTATCTGATGAGATCCTGCTTCCTGGATAACAGACAGCCATCTCCTTGCTGTGACTCACATGGGGAAAGGAGGAAGGGAGCTCTCCAAGGTCTCTTTACAAGGGCACTAATCCGATTCCTCAGGGCCCCACCCTTACGATATTCATCTCCCAAAGGTCCCACCTAGAAATAGCATCACTTTGGAGATTAGGTTTTAACATATACATTTTTTTCCAGGGCGGGGGTGAGACACAAACGTTTAGTCTATAGCAGTTACCAATACCCAACAGCCTATCTCAAATGTCAAGTGTGCAACAGTCTTCCTTGAATTCTCAGTTCTCCAAGGTATATTTGTTCCTTATTTATGGTTTTATCACACTTTGTGTTGTGTTTCTGTACTTTCTGAAACCCTCCTAGAGTGTGAGTTTTTGAGGCTTAGAATAGGTCTCATTAATCCCTAAATCCTTTGAATAACCTCCTAGCAGGCCTAACACATAGTACATAGTACTCAGGAAATAGCTGTGGAATTAAATTGAATGAATTTTGTTCAAAGCTGCCACCCTAGCTCCACAGTTCTAGAATTTCAGTATTGGCCAGAGCTTGTGGCACATTCCTTCTTTCTTCTTCTTTTTTTCCTTCTTCTCCCTTCTCCTCCTTCTCCTTCTTCTTCTTTTGTATTGTAAAATATACATAACATAGAGTGTACTATCTAGTTTTAGGTGTACGGTAGCATTGGGTACTTTCACATTATTGTGCAGTCATTGCACCATCCATCTCCAGAACTTTTCTTATCTGCCCAAACTGAAAGTCTGTACCCATTAAACAATAACCCCTCATTCCTCCCTCACCCCTTCTATTTTATGGCAACCATGATTCTATTTTCTGTCTGTATAAATTTACTCTAGATACTTCATATAAGTGGAATCCTACCATACTCAGCCTTTTATGTCTGCTTTATTTCCCTCAGCATAATGGCTTCAAGGTTCATCCATGCTGTAGCTTATATCAGAATTTCATTCCTTTTTATACCACATTTGTTTATCCATTCATCTGTTGGTGGGTATATGGGTTATTTCTACCTTTTGGCTATTGTGAATAAAGTTGCTATGAACATTGGTGTACAAATACTTGTTCATGTCTCTGCTTTCAATTCTTTTGAGTATATAAGCAGAAGTAGAATTGCTGGACCATATGATAATTCTGTTCAATTCTTTGGGGAACCACCAAACTGTCTTCCATGGTGGCTGCAACACTGGCACATTCTTGTGACTTGTACCAGTGCCACAGCTCCCAGGTTTGGAGCTTATCTGCTCTAGCCTCAAAAAATGAAATTGATGGATTTGATTTCCAAACACAAATTCCCAGAAACGTGTGTTTGGCCCTGGTGAATCAAGTGCTCCTCCCAGATGAAACTGGGGTTGGGAGGCTATAGGAGGCTCGTGCAGAACAAACATGGTGGATGAGAGTACATAAGGTGGTCCTTAAAGAAAGGGGGTTCATGTGATTTCTGTATACCTACCAAGCATGTGTCCCCAACAAAAAAATTTAACACTCACTATGGCTACTTGTAGTTAAATTTTAAACCTATGATCTCTGTTTGGCTGTCCAAGAGGGTCTCCCATTCTCTAATCAGAAATCCTGCCAAGAAATTGGGTTAAGGGAAACCTCAGACCAAGAGTCCCCTTTCATGTCTCTTCTCAGTCAAAATATTGCATGCATGCTAGATGCCATTCTCTTTTGAGAACGGACCAGAGTCCACAGTAGACAGGAAGACTGGTCCTTGGCAATGTTACAGACTGATGACAGATGACCTGTCAATACAACAACTCTGTAAATGTATTTTGCCAGTGCTAAAGGGGAACAAAACCCACAAAAGGAGGAGGAGAAGAAAGATCTTTAACATTTTGACCACTGAAGGCTTGTCATCCATCAGAACCTGGAATTCTGCCACCCTCCCACTTGGCTACTATTGGACCAGAAATGATGAACATAAGTCACTGTGGTTTTTTTGGTTTTTCAAAAATAGAAGAAAAGAGACTTGGCTAGAATATGGCATGTCTGGGTATCCAGATACATCTGCTCATCCAGGGAAATGAAGGCTTCAAGGCATGCTATTGTAGATATCATTATAGGGGTCCCCCAAAGTCTCAACGTTATCAGTCCCCATAAAACAGAGAAAGATAATTTTGCTCAGCTTTGTCACATTTTCTGACTGTAAGTATAGCAGTTTCTCACTCTTAAAAAAAAAAAACTTTACAGAAATGAATGACTTAGAAAATAAAAACTCTCCATAATCGTACTTGACAGATACAACACTGGAAATCTATTGGTTTACATTCTTCCAAAATTTTTTCTATACATGAATGATAATATAGTAAAGACATACTTTTTCTACATATAATTATTTTTACCTAAATGGATTAATACAATAATGTAACTTTGCAATTCTTTTTCATAACAATGTAACTTAGACACATTTCCCTAATAGTACTTAAAACTCTAACTTATTTTTTATAGGCTGCATAATTCTCTATTGTATGTATGTATTTTATTTATTCAGCCCCATTTATAGCTATTCAAGGAGTGAGGAAAATATTTAATGTTCGTATTTTTCTCATTCTCTCTCCTTCTTGCTTCCCATATCCATAACATTTTATTGGGCAAAGGTGACATTTGGATCAAAAGTCAGAAATGGCTTCTGTCCACTCCAGTGGCAGTGTGGTTGTTTTAAAATTAGCATCTCTATTATTTTCTCATTGTGATGCTCAATAATTTGGTTTTGTATTGCCAACTTAAAGAAATCACCTCTCATAGATATAGAGAACAAACTGATGGTTGTTAGATGACTGAGAAAGATGAAGAGATTAGGAAGTACAAATTGGTAGCCACAAAATAGTCAGAGGGATGTCACAGTATGGGGAATATAATCAATAATGTTGTAAAGATTATGTATGGTGTCAGATGGGTACTGGACATATGGGGGATCACTTCATAGATTATATAAATGTCCAACCACTGCACTGTACACCTTATACAAACTAATATAAAATATTGAATGTCAACTATAATTATAATTATATATATGTATATATATATATATATATATATATATATATATTCATGGGGTGTAAAGTATAGCATAGGGAATATAGTCAATGGTATTGTAATAACTATGTATGACGTCAGAGGGGTAGCAGACTTGGGGGGGCGGTTATAACTTTGTGAAGGTGTAAATGTCTAATCATTATGTTAGACATAACATCATAAAACTTGAAACTAATAAAAAAATAAAAAAGAAAATGTGAAAATTAAAAAAAAAGAAGAGAAAAAGAAATTACCCTTCATCAATAAATTAGACAGTAATAGAACGCTCATAGCCCTTCAGAATTCTAAGAGGGTTCTCGGAGCTGTAGATCTGAGGTGAATTAGACAGCAGGGTCAGAGAGCTCTTCTGTAGTTTCTGTACTGCCTTTCAATTTTCCCCCCTTGTTTGGTTTCCATGGGAATTGGTGATGTGGATGTTGTGTGTGTGTGTGTGTGTGTGTGTGTGTGTAGTATGCATGAATGTGTGTCTGATAAAAATCCTGGATAAAGATGAACGCCCCAGAGCAAATGCTGATCTCTGCAAAGCCCCAGGAGGCAGCCAGGTGGAATTTTGGGGTTATTGAACAGCAGAAGAAGTGACCCTAATAAATTAGAGGAAAGCTCAAGACAAAGCTTGGATGTTAGTTCTGTGGTTTTCATAAATTTGGAAAGTGGATTCCTTTACCAGCGCAATGGTGCCATGGGCATCTCTGATGAATTAAATGACTCTAGGCCACTTTGCAACAAATATTGTGACTTCTGAGTAACACACCGTTAAAGAAACCAAAAGATCCTAGAGAAATGTCTGACAGTCTTTCTTATTTATACCTTGCTTGGGCCACAAATGTTGGAAAAGAGGTTTGATTTAGGATGGATTACAGATTGCTGGGTAAGGATTTAGGATGAATTCAAAACATCTTGCTATTGCTTTCAGAATACTGTTGTCTGTGGTTCTAGAAATGTTAGCCTCTGTTACTTAAGAAGGGCAGCCTTAGAGAAGCTTTTATTCTTCAAGTGCTAATTTAAGCACAGCGTGGTTTCCCAAGTATAAATACAGATTCAGTATGTACTCTACCCTGTTCAATATACCACCGTGTAGCTGCAAAGCCTCTTTGTCCCCAGCCTCACATTGCTGGGGACAGCATGAACAGTCATCCTTACAGTCTTCATTTTCTTTGGAGATGGGAATTTTTTCACAGGGTCGAGGAGACCGTTACACCCTTTGTGATGACTTCAATTCTTTACATTAAGTTGTCCTATTAGTGTATAAAGCTCCCTTAATCCACGATTTTATATGTTTTTTCTAGAAGTCCCTGGAAGGTAGGGGTAGGCATGGATTATCATCCCCTCTTTTGCAGATGGAGAAGAAAATGAGGTCAGGAGCAAGCAGAAGTCAGGGATCATTACGATTAGAAAGAAGGGTTCGGGAGCCAAAGAACTGGGTTCAAATCCAAGCTTCACCTCTTCTACTGATGTGACCTTGGGCAAGTTATTGAATGTTTCTGTCCTTTAGTTCCCTTTTCTATAACACGAGGACAGTCATTTCTACTCTATAAGGGTTACTATGAGATGAAGTAAAATAAGGCACATTAGGCATTCTGTATAATACCTGACCCATAGGATGCCATCAGCAAATGTAGAAACGCTTAATAATATATTCAAGGACAAGAAGATGGTAAGTCACAAAACAGGACTAGAGTTGGAGTTGGACTCTGAGCTGAGCGTGTTTTGTTTACACTATACAGCATATTCCAAGGCTTTCTTGGGGTCTTTCCTGTTGGAACAATCTAGAACCACCCCTTTGTGGAAGCTGCAATTTGAAATAGATTGATCCCACCAACATATTTGAGAAAAGAGAGAACGCAACATGATCAAACACATTCTGAACCCTACTGTGTGGTAGAGAGGTTTACGATGCTACCGCATTTCATCAGCAGACTCATGAAGATGAGCAAGAGGGAGCTCAGAACATAGACAACCTGCCCAAGGTCATGTGACTGGTAAAAGACAGAGGACACCGAGACCCAGAGCTGTCCAACACCAAAGCTGTCTTTCCACTGCTCCAACCATGGGCCACAGTAAAGGGACCTTCAGTTTGGGGGGGGGGGTGGTGCAGGCAGCACACATTTGGGGCTGGGAAGGTGTGGGCTGCATTTGGTTTCTCTGTCTGCTCAGACTCCTACCTCAGTCTGATTCCCAGGACTATTTCTGGACTGCCATGTCATTTCTGTCCCCCTTGGAGAGCCCTGAAGAATGTGCAAAAGGAAAAAAAAAATCAAGAAATCTATTATTGGCACTCAGCCTCAATTTGCTATTATGACGTCCATCCTGCAAAGTGTTTATACCCTTATAAGGTTCCCAGCATCAATTTAACTATGTTATCTCCCAGTAGATGATACAAAATGCAATTTCAGTAGCATACGGCAAAGATAGGTGGGAGAGTTTCTTGGCTGCGGAATGAGAGAGAAATGAAAAAGAGCCTACTATGCTGAGTCACTAAGGCAAAACAGCTTACTATGGACCACATTCAGGCCTGAGCCAAGACACAGCAGCAAGTCAGATACTGGCTGGGGTGGCCGAGATGTTCCTCTTTGGGAACGCCTCTTCTGAGAAGTCGCAGCCAGAAAAAAAGGGGAAAAACGCCAACATCCTGAACATTTTAAGTTCATCAGTTATATTTTTACACAGTTAAATCAAGCACAAAAACAGAAGAAAGAAAGTCATGTTTCCACCAGCTTTCCTCAAGCCTCCCCCAACACAGCCGATGCCTTAGCTGTCCTCCCTCTGTCATCATAATAATCCAGCTACCATTACTGAATATTGTTCATGGGTCACCCTAGGCTCAGAGGTCAAATGCCTTATCTCACCCAATCCTTGCAAAAATCCCATGGAGTAGGCAGGTACATTTATCACCCTCATTTTTGAAATGGAGAAACTGAGGCTTAGAGATGTTGAGTAACTGGATCAAGTTTCAGAGCTAGAGAGTGAGAACCAGAACCTGCTTCTTTCTGACTTCAGAGATGGAATCCCTAACTGCTGCATACGACTACTATGTCACCATTTCCTAAAGCTGAAAGAGACAAGAAATCTTAAAGTTCAGGGGTTCCCAAACCTGACTTATTATCAGAATAACTTGGTGAGCTTAAATAAAAACAAACAAACAACTCCCCCCAAACAAAGCAAGACAAACAAACAAAAAAGAAAAGAAAGACAACAAAACATCCCTATAGATCTCTGGACTGGAATCTTGACCCTGGAAGATCTTTATTCAGAAGATTTTTGCGGGATTCTAGAAATTCATATTTGAGTTTCTTCCTTGTGAGTCTAATGAAAAGCCAGGTTGTAAACCGTGGATTTTAATCTATGCCAGTCATTTACAAAGCAGCTGCTTAGAATAGTAGCGACTTGCTCACAGAAGCACATCAAGTTGGTGGTAGACCAGAGCCTGAATCCTGGTCCTCTCTTCATAGTAGCATGTCCATCAGTTGATTCATGAAAGGGTAATATATGTGGTCAAGTCATTAATTCTATGAACTAGACTGACATGCTTTCAAGGGAACACAGTGGGACCTGGGTGATTAGAGAGGACCATTTTCATCAGGGAAATTTCTGGGATTTGGAGAGTTGGAGAAAATCACAGATCAAATTTGAGGTATTCTCAGAAATAGGAAGAATTGCTGAGAGCATGGACATGGAAATGACAATATTCTATCAGGACATGAAAATATCTCAGTCTGAGGAGCCCACCAGTTATAGATCAGGAAGTATTAGAAAAATTCCATAGGAAAAGGGCAGTCAGATTAAGAACATAATTTAGTTAGACCACCTGTAGTGAGCATTTGCCATTCTGTTTACTGTGCAGAAACTGAAGCTCCTTTCCATATATGGGGAGTTTGCCCTACGTAAGTCTGTGGAGGTGAAGAGGCTAAATAGACACTTTCTCTCTTCAACTCTGGAAGTTGGTGCATAAACCTGATGGGCAACCAGATACGCCCACTAGATTGTACATCTAGTCAACTGACACCTTTAGAATGTACTTGGGTGATTGAGTAGGGTGTCTAGGATCCAGCAGGGCAGAGGTGGTGGGGCAGAGGCTGTGTCCAGTGTCTAAGCAGAGTGTGTCTGGGATGTGACCTTGGCTGTGAATGGGGCCACTCAGCTTCCCATAGCTCCTGCCCTTCCCTGAACCAGGATCTCCAGCCTTCTGACTGCATCGCGGAGCCTCTCAATACCTGGCCAACATATTTCTTTGCTGTTTCACTTAGCCAGAGTCAGTTTATATCCTTTGCAGTCAAGAATCTTGCCCTGTGTGCCTTCCTACACTGAAGCCTACTGTTGCCCTGCTAGAATTTCTCAACAATTTTGTTTGACCTGTTCCAACATTTTCTCAAACAACAATCCACCGAAGAGCCTGACTTCAAGGCTTTATCTTACATAATCTTTATTCATGAGGCAGCCATTACGATCACCCCCATTTTTGAAGATGTGGAAACGTGAGCCAATAGAAATAAGTAAGAACACCTGGGTTCAAATCCTCTCTCTGATACTTAGCTCTGTGATTTCAGGAGAATCTTTTTACCTCTCTGAATCTCCATTTGCTTCTCTTTGAAAGGGAAGCAGTGACCACCTATCTCCCAGGGTGTTGGGAGGATGAAATGTAAGGCAAAATATTTTATATGTCATAAAATGTATCCTAAAGTGATTATTATCATTGTGGCCCTGTCCTTCAGACAATCCCACACATTTTAATTCACTATAAGAGCTGTATTTCAAAGGAATAAAACATTACAGCGTAGTACCCTCTACTAACCCTAAATGACATACAAGCCAAAATGTAAAAATTGGATAATTCTGAACAAAATTGGTTTTCAACTACATTTTGATTCTAGCCCATTAACAATTTGTTATGCTGTCCCTGATGAAGTATTTTGTCTGAGTTATGGCTGTTTTATAGGAACAGTGGGCCAAAGGCATCTCTTCTGAGGAAGATAAGCCACTACTGTCTCCAATGGATTGAGCATTTTCCTTAAAATGTGTCTGGTAATGGAAAGAAAAACTTTCTCTTAATTGAAGACTCATGAGACCTGACCTACTAGAAATAATGAAGCCATCACTTAGGACACTTGTCAATGGTGAAGGCTGCAAATGCTCCCCTTAGATGAAATGCCAAGGGCTTAAGGGGCAGTGCAGGACTGCTGGGCTCTCCCCTAATGTTGGATGGGAGGAAATGTTTTTCTGAGCATGGAGGCCTTTTCCGGAGAAACAATTACGCCATATGCCCGGCTGGACCTCTGGTGCCCATTTTCATTTAGAATCTAAGGAACTGATATACAACTCTCCGAAGAAAGATGGGCAAATATGCCCTTTTTCTTCTTCTCTCCATGTCCTGAGCTGGGAACAGCTGGATTTTCTGAGGTTAACTGCATATAGAAAACTCTTTTCGGCTATCTCCCCTCCCAACTTCCTTTCCCATGCAGTTGGTGTTACAAGCCCTTCTGAGTGCCTTTTATGAATCTAAAATATAAGTTTTATCTGTATCCATACCTGTCCTTCCTTCCTTCCGCCTCCCCCCAATTTTTCTACCCCTTCTCATTATAATGTCTCAGTGGAAATAAGGTCATTCTTTTTATGTTGACCTCTACATGTGTTCTTGACCCCATCCTTTAATACATGGTTTTTCCCCCCATCTTTTTCTTTCTCCCTTTCCTAACTCTTTAATATATTTCTTTATTTTGGTTTGATCTCCCCTGATAAATACACTGCAAGTTTCTCCTTTAGTAAAATAACCCTCTCTTTACCCTGTGTTCTCCTCCAGCAACTATCCATCTATCGCTTTCTTTACAGTTAGACAACGAGAAAGAGTTATCTCCATCTCCTGTTGACCTCCTTTCCTGTTGTCCCTCCCTCATTCAACTTCTTACAACCTGTCCTTCTGGCTCCTGCTCCTACCACCCCATGGAAACTGCTCTTGCTCGGTGTGTCAATCACCAATTCAGTGGACCTTTCAGTTCTTATCAACCGAAAGACTAAAACATTTGACTGTGATAACCTCTCTCTCCTCCTTGAAACTTTCTTTTTTTCATTTCCTTGACACTTCCTTCATCTTCCATGGTATTTCCTTCGCAATGTCCTTCACTGTCTTTTTTCCTTCTCTTTACCTTTTAAATATTGGTGTTACCCTAAGTAACACTCAGAAGGGCTTGTAACACCAAGTAATTACTACTAAGTAACACCAAGTACTTAGCAGTCACTGCCTCCCAATTCTATTTAGCTCTTATACAGAGATCTATTGATTTTAGGGAAGTAGGCTCCTACCTCAGACCTGGGGCATACATCATGGTTAGTCTAAGCAGGGTCTAAGTAGTCCCATTTCCCTTCACTAGTGACTCACTTTGAAGCCAGATATAGCCAACGAGACATAAGGACAAATCTGTTGGAGGACTTCTGAAAATAAGTTTTTTATATGAAAGACAGAATCTCACACGATGAAAACCTCTTGTCCCTACTTTATACTCCTGCCTTGAACGTGGTTGAGTGAGGGCCTGGGGCTTGGGCTTTGGCAGCCATCCTGAGGCATGAAGATAAGTAGTCAACATGCAAAAAATGCAGAACAGAAAACAGAAAGAGCCTGTATCTTAGTTGACATCACTGAACTCGGGACTAACTTCAGAATCATCTACTTCCATGATTCTTATTATGCAAGATTACTAAATGGCTTTATTAGTAAGATACGCCACTGTTAGTTGGATTTTTGGCTATTTGCGCTGAATGCTTCCTAAGTACTATTGCAGGGCTTCAATTTGCTTTGACTCTCTTCTCTTCTCCCTGCACATTCTCTTTTTGGGCAGTCTTATAACAAACATCCATAGCTTTGAGCATCCCCTGCATCCTGGTGTCTCCTCGTTTCACTATGCTTGGGCGGCTATAACAAAATTACCATAGATTGGGTGGCTTAAACAACAAATAGTTATTTCTCACAGTTCTGGAGGCTGAGAAACCCTAGATCAAGACACTTGCAGATGCACTGTCTGGTGTGGGCCTACTTTCTGGTTCACAGATGGCTGTCATCTCGCTGTGTCCTCACATAGTGGAAAAGAAAGACAGGATGCAAGCGCTCTTGTGACTCTTATAAGGATACTAATCTCATTCATGAGGGTTCCATCCTCAGGATCTTATCTAAGTCTAATTACCACTCAAAGACTCCACCTCCTCATAGCAGTACATTGGGAACTAAGGGGCCACAAATATTCAGTCCATAGCACTCCCAAATATACATTTCTAGCCAACTTCTGTATGAAATAATGTATTGAACACTTACTATATATCAGCTATTGTTCTAGGTGCTTCACATACTTTTTTTGTTAATGCTGATAACAAGATTGAAGTGTGTATCATTATCACCATTTTATAGGCCAGGGAACTCAGCCAAAGAGTTAACTAATTTGCCTCAAATTCACAACGTTATTACAGGTTAAAGTAGCCATGATTTCAACCTCGTGAGTCTGGTTCCAGAAGCTGTGCTCTTAACCACTGTACTTTGCTTCCCACTACCCGAGTACTCAAATGTTAAAAAGTGTTTCCTTTTGTAGAGGCTTAATCAGTTCCTTGTTTATTTCACCTTGATTGGTCATAGTCTGCTTATTCAGAATGTTTCCTCTGTCTTCCACTTCTCAGCTCCTCAGATATTGGAAGAATCTTTTTTGTTGTCTCTTCTCCAGGTTAAAGAGCCCCAGTTACTAGAACTGTTTTTCACATAATAGAATTTCCAGACCTCTCATCAACCTGGCCATCGCCCTTTCATCTAGACACATTCTAATGTGATTGTGTAGCTCTTAAAACAGGATATTCCTCACTGGATCTGACGCTACACGCATGTGTTGTCTTACTAGTGCAGGAGCCAATGGGACGATCACATTCCAGAAATTCCAAATAATGACACTTACTAATTATTGACCGCTTACTATGTGCTAGAATCCATGCTAGGTAGTTTGCGTACACCAAAGCTTCTCAAATTTTCTGCTGAAGTACCCTGAAGACAGAGAAAGTGAATGTGTATTCCCAAGAAACTAGGGGCATAGACCATGCAGCCGCTGTCTGTGTCTTGAAAGTTCTTTATCACTTTGAGCTTTAAAACGGGCAACCTATTTTTCTTTCTACTCAATAATAGATCTCTGGCTTAGTATAAAAACTGGTTGTGAATAATTTGCCATTGAGTAAAATAAACACCCTGGGAGGATGCCTAGTGTTTATGCCATGGTCTCCCATACTCCCAAGTGTACTGCCAAATACTCCTAGGAATTTGCCAACCTAATCTGAGTAGTGTAACCATACATTATCTTTAGTACTTCCAACAACCAGTCAAGAGAAGCATATTTGAGGACAGCTCAAGAAATACTGGCTCAGCTGTAACTTGCCCAAGTTCTCAAAGATAGTAAGCTGAACCTGGCTTTGAATCTAGGCCTGTGAAGTCCTTTCTACTACACTCTGGGCTTCCTTTGGAGAGTATGTATGAATGCATATTGCAGAAATTGCATGTGTGAGTCTCCTGGATGGTAGATGAAGATTCCACTCCAGAATACTTTCGAGCCAGCCTGATTCCCAAATACAAGCATTCTTCTCTATTAGCTCAGCCCAAGTTCACGTGTGTGGCACTGCTGGCTATAGGATATCTTGCAGCCTGTTTCCTAGAACCTGGTACAAGGATTCAGGGTGGGGAGAAATTTAGTTTTTGGACCCAAATGCTGGACTTGATGTTTGTCTCTGCTATCTTTCTTTTTTGCCATGTGTTCTAGCTTGTCTAGGTAGTTTTGAATCTTAATGTTGTGCGTCCACCTGCGTCCTTATCCCCGTGACAGGAATTGCTATCACAGTTTCTCTAGGGAGTTTCACAGAAGTCATCTTAGACTACAGCGCTCTTAGATATTATTCTTATTAAAGCTCCATTAAACATGACAAGGTGTGTGTGTGTGTGTGTGTTTCAGAATTCATAACTACCTTTTCTGGCTAAGCAGGATTTGAAACTCACTGCTCATCCTTCCCAACATTGTCAACAGAGAACTGTTCATGGTGGTTCTGAGGACGGGTCAGAGGAAAACAAGCAAACAGAATGTAAGATACTAGGGGACTGGTGGAGCAAAAATCCAGGCCCTGAAGTCCTGTGCGTACCTTCCCTAAAGTAAAGATCTGAGGAGCCAGCCCTTGTCCCCTCTTCTTGGCCCTCTGCAACCCCTCTCCTCTTCAGCACCTGTCCTGAGGGCTGCTCCCTGACTGCCTCCTTCACTGCTCCTCCACTGTTTCTTTCCTCATAACCAGCACAGTGCCTGGATATGTGCCTCTGCTTTGTGATTTCAACTCTACCCTACCAGCACAACGAATGTAGAACATGACAGCTGGACATGTTTACCTGAGATGCAGCTTCAGTAGAGTTCATACCGTTAAACAAATGGGAAAGGTGAGGCCCAAAGAGAAGAAGTGACAGGACAGGGAGAGGAGTCCATAACAGGACTGAAATGAGATTGCAGACTCCCAACCAGTGACTAAATCAGCTAAACCAGCAAAACTGGTCTATACTCTCAAGGCCAAAGCAGGATTCCTGCTCTCTGCATTATCCAAAAGCACTTCTTTCTTTTTTAAGAGGAGCAGAGGAAATGGATTTGAAGCAAGGCTGGGGTCCATTGGCAGGATGGAGTGAGGGTGGAGGGATACATGTTTCTGTCCTTACAGAGAATATAGAGAAACATAGAAAATGGATGCCTCAGCATCTTGGGTCATGCAGTTTTCATCGCCCTGGGAACAATCACAGCAGCTACTCTTGATGACCACGGAAGCCCTGGAACTGATTGGGCCCTGCTGCTGCTATTCAGCTATCTGTTCTTGTAGATCAGACAAAAGAACAGGTGCAAGGCAATGCTATAGGTGGGTCCTTCCAAAGACTCACAAGGATAGCAGCACCAAGCCTAGGTGAGCCCCTCACGTCCCTGCATCTCTTGGCAATGCACCAGCTGCATTGGCTGCCCTTGCTCACTGGCCTGGACCTCCAGCACTGTGCATTTTCCACTGTACCATTTTGGTTTCTGCTAGATGTCTGAAGGTGCTGAAGGGTACACCACTAGTGAAGGGCTCTTAATAACGAGACAGGATCAAGTAGTAGATTAGTATCAGTCCTCTGAAGTCAAACTTCTGGAATTCAAATTCCACTTCACTCTTATAGCTGTACAACCTTGGGCCAGTTATGTACCTTTTCTAACCTTCAGCTTTTTCTTCTAAGGTGGAGATAATAACTAAGCCACCTGGGGTTCTGGTGAGAACCAAATAATATAATGCACATATACCGACAGGTACATAGCAAGTGCTCAATAAACATTTACTTGGTAATGTGTAATCAACAAATTGTTTGCCTTTCCCAAGTGGTGTAATGGTGAAATGAGGAGTGTATTTATGCCCGTGTGATTTTGCATATGGTGAAACAGAAAAGCGTGGAATTAGGAGGCGATTTTGCTGATGCCTTGCTGTCTAACCTTAGGAAAACCTTTTTCTTCTCAGGCCTCAGTTTTCCATCTGCAAAGTGAGGGCTCACCAAGGTCCTTCTGTGACTTATATTTTATGCCCTCACTTTTCAGTAACCCAGCAAGCCATTGGGGATGAGGTTTGGAGAATTAGCATTAGCTATATAACGCTGCTCAGTGCTAAGAGTTTCCTAATCTCTTGGCTTCTCTCATGAGCAAACCACATGGATGGTGGGGATGAGGGAGGGCCTGTGTTTGAGGCATGGGAGATGTGAGAACATTCAATTCAAGAACAGACATTTTGGGGAAAAAAGGGTGTGTGTGTATGTATTTTAAATTAGATGTCTAACATAGAGATTGAAAATGACTTCATTCTTATGATCAGAAAGTTAAGTGTCACAGAATTGTGACTATTTCACAGGTCATGTAAGCTCCAGAGGTGAGCTTTCAGGAAATGGATTGACATGTGTGCTGTTTTTACTATCTCCTTTCTTTCCTTGCTGGCCAGAGCCTCAGGTGAGCCTTGCTTAGGGGCAAGTGGGGAATTTCCTTGAGGTATTGAAGGTGCTGGTGTAGCTTAATAGCTTGTTTACTCTATGAAAAGAGAAGCGGAGGAGCCAAGACAAAAGGCGCCTGATGGGATGGAAAGTGAGCTAAGAAAAACTTAAATGCTTTATTGCCAAATTTAGACTCTGAAAGTCTAGGCTCTGAATTGTCATTTGGGGTTGTGTCTGGAAGTCTTTCTGTCAGGGAATCTGGCCAGCTTGTTTCCTTTCAAGTCATCTGAAGTTTCACAGGTATCTCCACATGAGGCAAGAGAGCCACCAAATGTGCACCTGGTGAATGGGAAGGGGAGACACCCAAGATCTCCCCTTGGGGCTGGTGAAGCATCACCCACTAGGCTTGTTGATTTACATATTTTGTCTCATTAATCTTCACAACATCTTATGAAATAGGTATTCGAGTTCCCGTTTCACAATTAAGAAAACGAAGGCCCAGAGAGATTATGCAGATTTGCAGATTTCCAAAGATTAGGCAGCTAAGAAGTGGTATTTGGATTGAGATCCATCTGATGATAGACTCTTTGCCCTTTCTAGAAAACCACAGTTCCAGGTCAGCATCATCTTCTCAGCCAAAACTCAGGGGATAGTTTTTCATTTCAGCCCGTTCCCTACAGCTCTTCAGTCATTACTTGGTTTCCAGCCCCATTGTCTCCCTTGGTCTATATTGGAAGGTCATTATAGAGAAGATTAAATTTCATAAGAATATTTTGGTCATGTATCACATGACACATACTACGCCAGGCCCTAAGAGATGAAATTTAAGTTTCTGACAATTCAAAGGCAAAGGAAGAATATGAATCAATAAATGTTATCTACAGCATGAAAGAAACATGCCCAAGGTGAAGTATATTTTACAAAGCCAATTCCTAAAGCAGGAGCTCCTACTCCTAAGCCCCTAACAGATATGACTAATTGATCACCTATCAGAGAAGACCTCCCTCTCTGATAGCCCGAATGAAACCTCAGAATTCTTCTCATCTTCCTCAGGAAGAGGTCACCAATCCAAGTGGAGTCTCTTTGTCATTTCTGTCTTATAGGGAAGCGATTCATTTTGGCTTGTAGAAACAACAAAATTGTCTTGGAAAAGGTTGTGTTTGAGAATCCACTTGAGAAACAAGTATTTTAGTGTGTAGAGAACACTCATCCTAGGGGAACCACTTGAGCAAAGTTATGGAGGCCAGGAGGATGGAAGAAATTTAGGAATGATGAGCAACTGATGTGTGTGCATGTGTATGTGTGTGTTGGTAGACGGGAATTAGACCTTGAAAAAAATGACTAGGAAGTTGGATTAGAGTATAGAGGGCCTTGAAAATCACGTTAAGATACCTGTACTTTCTTTCATAAGCCATAAGTCGTCCTGTTCAGGCATGCTTTAGAATAACACTTCTGGCAGTAGGGTACGAAAAGGTGAGAGGGATTGAGGGAAACTACTTTCGACTGGATGGCCAGGGAGGACTCACTGTGGAGAGGATATCTGGGCTGAGATGGGAACGACCTGAAGGAACCAGCCATACACGGATCTGGGAAATGAAAAGCTCTATGATGTTAATGTACTCAAAGTGCTTTGGAAGCAGAAAGGAGACAGTGGAGCGGAGACTTTGTTCCTTAAGGGAAGGTGGTGCAGATAAGGTTGAAGAAATGAGAGGTATCCAGTTATTCTAAGCTACTCAAGGGTTTTAAGCAGGAAGATGCCTTCATTACTTTCCATCTTGAAAAGATCACTTTGGTTGTTACTTGGACAAGAGTTTAGAAAACAGTCAGGATCTTAACAGTCCAGGCTGGAGCTGATGGTGGTTTGACTTACTATGGTAGCCAAGGCAATGAAGAGAAGTATATTAATTCAGGTTATAGGCTGGAAGTAGAAGTCATTGGGGTTTATTCAAGATTAAATATGGGGGGGGGAGTGAGGAAAAGAGAGGAGTCAAGAGTGATTGATAAGTTTTGGGGTTGAGAAACTGGGTGGATGAAATGAAAGGTAAAAAAGAAAGCATGGGAGGGCATAATTACTATCTCTACGTTTTGCTTTTTTTCTGGAAGGGTATAACACTTAATAGAATGGGAGAAGCACCATGTTACCATCCTTGCTTTGCAATTGGACTCTATGGTTTACTCAGAGCTCAATAGGTACTGCATTTAAAGGTGCAGAAGGAAATGCTCAGAAGAATGAGTTTATTCCATTCTCATACAATGCTAGGGAAAGGTACGTGGCTTTAGTATTTCTGAAGAGCTATTTGGCAAACTCTATCAAGAGCCATAAAAATGTTCACACCCCATTAGCTAAGAAATTCCAATTCTAGGAATAGATCCTAAGGCAACACTCAGAGAAAAACATAACGGTTATGAGCATATGTTAATGTCAGCATTGCTTATAATATGATAACAAATGGAAACATCCTAAATATCTGACAATAGATGACTGCTTCAAAATCATGATACATTCATATAATGTTATATTAAATAACCATTACACAATACGATTTTAGTGGAATAATTAATGGATTGAAATCACAAACATGAAGTACAAAACTACAAAACAAGCATTCTTTAAACAAGCCTATAAGCAGTAGTGGCGAGAAAACGTATCATCTTAGCCGCTGGTGTTAAAGTTTCTCTGGGTTAAACATTTGCAAACATTTGGAAGTTTTGCTTTGATAAATTGCTTGCATGATTGTAAGACCCCTAAGGGTATATTTAAGCAATAAAGCTTAATCCCCAAACTTTCCTGCTTTCTAAAGAGGTGCATTCTATTGATTGTAGGTGTTTTACTTTGCTGAGCAGAAGACAGGCAATATACTAGTTTGTAGTCATAAGTGAGAGAGGGCAGTCAGCAAGTCAGGGTGCTGTGTGGGAAAAGAGGGGAGAAAGAGACATGGGGCACCTAAAGGGGAGGTGGGGCAGCACAGTGAGAAGAGGGTTCTGGTGAGATGTTTAAGTGGTATTGTCAGGTTGTTTGCTGTAGGGTGTTTGTTGTACATCCTCTGTTCCATGTTCCTTACGGTATCTTCAGTAAATTAAGAATCATTTACCAATTAGAGTGGATGTCTATTGTTTATGTCTACCCAGAATCTATTTGCTCTTTTGCTAAAAACACCTTGGTTTTCCTCTGGGGAACCACCCGTCTCTCCCTCCCAGTCCATGTGCTTTGGATATTATTGACCTCCACCCCCCCACCCCCACACACACACCAAATTCAGGGGTGGGGCACATGACCCAGACTGGGCTAATGAGAGCATCTCACATGCTTTCCTCTCAATGCCATAGATTCAGGGACAGGCATGTAATCCCATGGAATAGAATTGGGGATTTCTCCTTGGGACTGTTGGAAAAGTGGAATGTTCTCTCTCTCTCTCCCTCCCTCTCTCTCTCTTTCCCTCCGGGTTTTTGAAAGTTAAATGTGAGCTTATCTGCCAGAATTGTGAGGATACCAACCTAAAGCTCTAAAGCTTTTGCTGCTCCTTATGCCACCTCAAGGGGAGAGTCTGCCCATACATAGTGCTGACCTAGAAGAAGACAGAGCAGAGACACACTGACACTGGGATACAGCTGTACCAGATGCTGGACTTATTTATTATTGGACCTTTTTTTTGAAGTGTGTGTGTGTGTGTGTGTGTGTGTGTGTTTTCTTAAAAATGATATGAAATCTTTCAGATTTACAAAAATGTGTAGAATTAGTATAACAAAAACCTGGATACTTATCATCCAACCTCAGAAATAAAACACGACCGTCATGGTTTAAGCATTCTTTTTACTTCCTCCTGATCACAGCCTTATTCCTCTCTCCTGAACTTGGAGTTCATTTATTCTAATCCCTTTTCCTTTGTATATGTATTCTTGAGCTATGTTTGCATGTATCCTTAAACAATTATATATACAAATGATATTGTAGTACATGCATTGCTTTGCAACTTGCTTTTCAACACATTTGTGAAAATTGTCTATGTTCCAATGTACAGTTTTAGTTCAGTCATTTTCTCTGCTGCATAGTATTTCATTATATGGCTACATAACAGTTATTTATTCTTCCTCATTCAGAGGGACATTTATGTTGTTACCCTGAAATTTTCCTGATCCAATAAATTCGTTTTTCTGCATAAACCAGTTTAAGTTGAGTTTTCTGTTACTTGAAATGGTTCTGACAAACACAAAAATCTTTTATGTAACCTATTGCAAACTCAAAAACAAGAAGAGGAAACAGCTGATGTCTGGGTTATAATTATGTATCTTGAGAAGAGTTGAAATGAAATATACTGAAATGCTTGGTGGTGACACTGGATAATCTTTTAAAATTTGTTTTGAACTTTTCCACAACAATATGTATTATTACAATTAGAAAATAAACCTATTACAAACAAAGATTAGGAGACAGCCATTGCAAAGTGATTTCTTCAGGGCAAAAATGGCACAAATTCATTGGTAGAATACAAAGAAGAGGGAATTTACAAAATGCACTCCATAGCAAACAACATAAAAATACCATTTAGATACTTCTCCAAAGAAGAGTTTTCTACTGTGTCACTTGATTCCCTGAGGGGATAAAAGCCCTTATTTATCTGAGAGGTCTGAGTCTGAGAATAGGGTCCTATTTGCTCAAAGTGTCTTTCATTTTTTTTGCCTGGTTGTGTGTTCCATTGGAATCAATAGAGGAGGAAACCAGTTGGAGAGGCAAACTGAAACGCCTTATTTTTCTGCATCAGAGTCTCAGTGTTCCCCCCTTAGAAATGGATAGCTTCTGAGCCCCCAGCTGGAACCCAGCCCTGTGAGTCACACACTTAATAACACTAAAGCAAGGAAAAAATAACAACGAAATACGATCAGTCTTTATACAGGGTGCCTTGGAAGATGGTGCTGGAGTGGAAGAGGCAATGAGAAATCGTTCCCCAAATTAGGGCTAAAGCAGTTCAGATTTAGAATCTGCTAGCAAGAAAGGGCCTTAAGTGTGATCTAATCCAACCCCCTCACTTTACACATTTGAGAAGTGACTCAAAGAAAATCAAGGTGATTTGTCCAAGGTCATACACCTAGTTTGTGGTAAGGCTTGGATTTGACTGTATGTGTCTAGATTTTTTGCTCTATTATCTTAGGTGAGGAACAGCACCCAAGATAATCAGCTGTGCTAAAATCCCTAGAATTAAATTTAAATTACTCTGGGTTGTCTTCCTTTTTCAGTAGCAAGCTAATTGCATAGCCAGCATACACATATAAACGTCTCTGTTTGTAGCAAGAAAAACAGGTGCCAATCTGGACCTGCAGCATGATTGGATTGGGAAGAAGGTAGATGGTAAGAACACCAACTGTGATTTGGGGACAAGAGTGGGTGAGAGTGCGTGGACTGATATTTAGTAACTCCAATATCAAACTCATGAAAGCAAGAATATAATTATAGATATGAAAATAAAAAGTAGACTCTAGAAATTTCAAGTTGTGGGAGCTTTTTCCTCTGCTGGGTGGCACAAAAATTATGTGACATCAGTTAGTGAGAAATAATGTTAAGTGATGGAAGACATTTAGAAGCCAGGATCTAGGGCCAGTCCACACTTAACTCATCTCCTAACTTTCTGGATCCTTGGTCAAGGGGCATTGATACTCAGAATGATAACTTAGGGTCCTGGGAAGTATTCACTCATCTGAGCTTCTAAGACTGAATTAAGGCAACTATGTGTTATTGTTAAGCATTTTTGTTAAAAGTTTAAACATTTTTTAAAAAACAAAAATGTGTTTAGAATTTTCCCTATGATTACCAGACTATCAAATTAACTAGGCATTCCATTCCTTTTCCTAATCCTTTTAGGTAATTTGTGTCCTCCTATACACAAAATGGTAGAAGTCAAAATTGTACAAACAGCTGAAAAAAGGGGCAGCTTTAGATGTTATTGCCACTAGATTTAGAAAAATGGATCTGTATAGATAGAAATTCTTTAATGAGCAAATGCACTCACCATCCTACACCATTTTCTAAGAAGCATAAATGTTCATTTATCCGTTTAGGCAAAATTTTAAATGAGTCACCAAGAACATAAACTAGGGAGAGGGAATGGCTAGGATTGTAAAGCAGAAGCAAGAACAAATATTAGGGCAGAAAAAAGAACAAGAAACTATAAAATGGAGCTGGGTTACTTCAGAAGTGCATTCAAAAGGAACAAGAAGATGATACAAGAGGGAGCGGGTGAGAGTGACCAGTGAGAGGATAAATCAGTAGTGATCTGAGATAAAGGATACAACCAGGAAAAAAAAAAGGGTGATTTAGGGAATACTTGATTATTAAAAATGTTTTTGTGATACTAAAAGGCAAATCTATATTTTTACAAAAGATGTTTGTTGCTTGTTGTAAATAGCTCTGACCTCAGCATCTGTTCAACAAGCATTTATTGAGCATCTACCAAGTTCTAGGGTCTGAAAGAAATGGCAGATACCTTTCATCTTTAGTGATAACTCTGAGAGATTAGAAGTGGCTGCCTGAGGTATTTGGTATGAGCTTAGCTGGAAAGAGTGCCTTGATCAGCTAGTGATGCCTGCCACAGGTATAGAAGCAGGAAATGACAGCACGAGTGCAGGAATTGTAATATTGTGCTGATTCCCACTGAATAACCAAAGGTTTAACAGGTCATCCAGCCAAGAAACCCTACTAATCTGTCTGTCACTGGTGGTAAAAAGATGATTTGAACATAGTCCCTACCTTTGGAGAGTTCATATTTTAGTTAGAAAAATCAAGATTCACATACAAATAATTCTAATAGAGTGTGCTTTATGTTCTGGTAGACTATGTTCAAAATATGAAAAAAATATAGAGCTGGAAGCATTACTTTGTATGGGAGAGTTGAGGAACGCTTCACCGAGTAAAGGACCTTTGATCTGGGTCTTGAAAGATAAACAGAAGTTCACTATATAGAAAAATGAGAAGGAAAGCATTCTTACTACTGGCAATAGCATGTATACGACACAGATACATGGAAAAACCTGGTATACTGGGGATTGATGAGTAGATTCGTGGGGCTGGAGTATATAACGAATGGGTAGAAATAGCAGGAAATGAAAGTGCAGAGGTAATTTGAGCCCAGATTATGAAGGACCCTTGTAATGCCCCATTATGAAGTTTAGACTTTTTCTTGTATTTGTCTCAATAATGTGGAGGACAAATTGAAGCTAGAAGAGAAACTCTGTAAGACAAGGATTGCAGTCACGTAGCATATACTTCATACAATAATACGTTCTTCATACAAAGGACACATAATGTATTCTACATATAAAAAAATTATCTGGTGTGGCTAGATAAATATCAAAAGAGTAGGCTTATGACTAATGAAAGAAAATTAATATGGATTTAGTATTTACTATACGTTAGAAATTGTACAAAATGCTTTTCAAGCATGAATTCATCCAGAAAATATGTATTGGGTATCTACCATGTGTCTGTCCCTGTTCTAGTCACTGAACAAAAAGAAAATCTCAGCTTACATGGAACATATATTCTGGAGAAAAGAGGCAGATAAAAAATGAACAGATGCATAATTTGTCAGAAAATGACATGTGCTTTGAAGCAATGTGAAACAGGATAAGGAGGTTACAGTGGGGGTGCTATTTTAGAGGGGAGTGGAGAAGACAAACCTCTTTGATAAGGTGGACCGAAGAAAAACTATGCAGCAGGACTGGTAAGTGGAAGGCGTTGAAGCCAGAGTGTGCTTGGTGTCTTGGACCAGGAATTGCAGATGTAAGAGATGGCAGGCGGCTGGTCTTGTAGCCCATGGGGCCTGGCAGACCACAGTAAGGCTAAGCATGATCTTATTTACGTCTCAAAAGCATCCTCTAGGTAGTCTTACTGCTATTCCCACTCCACAGAGGAGGAAATCATTGGAGAAGTACTTGTCCCAGGACACATGGCTAGAAAATGTTAGATACAATTTAGGATCCAGATTAAATTGGCTCCAGAGTCTGTGCCTAAAACCACTGCTTCCCACTGATATTCTTCTTTTATATGAAACCACCTTCCATGTCAATCATTTCATCACTTATTAAATTTTTGCCCCTCCTTCATGACTCATCTCTTGAGCCAGCGTTTTGGTGAAGCAATTCCTGATCACTCCAGCTAGCTGTGTTCTCCCTACCCTCTGAAGTCTCGTAGCATTGAGCAATGGCCAGTCTCATATCCTTGTCATTCAAAGTCCAGTTTGGTGGCCATTTGTAGAAATGGCTTCAGCTTTTCTACCCCAAATCACCAGTGCTTATAACTTTCTGGAAGACAGGAAACATTTTTCAGCAAATGGGGCACAGAAAAAATTTGGACTTTGTAATCATGAGATCTGAACTTCTATTGTGATCTGTATTTCCTTAACCATGACTCCATATATAATACATCACTTAATTTCTCAGAGGATCATTTTTCTCATCTGAAACACTGCTGTGAGGATAGATGTGGTCACTTAAGGAACGCATTCACCTTCTCTGCCAAACTGGCTCAATCTCTATTGCTCTCTATCTCATTGATCAGTACCCCATTCAGTTGCTCAGGACCAAACCCAGAAAACATTCTTGACAACTACCTCCCGCCGGCCTCACGCCCACCTCTAATCAGTCTCAACGTTCCATTGAATTCACCTCCTAAACGCTTTTCAAAACCCGCTATTTCTTTCCATCACACTCTAGTACCAGTTTCAGACACTGTCATATCTCCTATGGAATATTCTAAGAGTTTAGTAACTGGTCATCTTCTCTTGCCCACCTCTGGTCCATCTGTAATAGTCAGCGTGATCTTTCTAAAATGCCCAGTTGAGCAGGTCGTTGATCTTCCAAACCTTCTAGTGGTTATTGGTTGATACAATTTTTAAAATACTTTCAAAATGTCTCTTACTTAACCTAATACATGTATTCTTTCAGCTAATGTAATTCTTTCCCTCACTGTTATGGGCTAAATATTTGCACACACACACCTCCAATCGTTGAAACCTATTCCCAGAAACCACTAGAAGGTTTGTATCATTAGAAAGTCACGTGGGGCATGAATAGTTTTTCATTAGTCAGGACTGTCCCACACATTTCAGGATAACTAACATCTCTGACCCTTGTCTGATAAATGCCAGTATTGCTCTCTCAAATCATTGTAATAACCAAAAATGTTCCCACAATTTCCTAAAACATAACCCTGAGGGCAGGTCTTCCCCTATTGAGAATTATTAATGTAAAGCATGATTTCTGTTTAAACCAAGGTTTAGGTTGTATATATATATATATATATATATATATATATATATATATATGTATATGTGTATATATATATATATATGTATATATATATATATATATATATGTATTTTTGCATACAGTAGTAGTTTTAAGCAATCTTGTGAAAGCATGAAATATAAAAAGGGGGAAATTTTGATATGACAGCTGATTTTCCTGGTACTGGCACAATGAATAGACTTCTTTGCTGAGTCCAACTTGCAGGGATTAGAATAGGCAGCTGCCGTCTTTTACCAGGTGTAACATAGGTAGATATGTTTATTTCCTCGTATTCTGCAGACATGAATTAAACATCCCCTAACTGTTGGGATTACACCAAGATTGCAGGATCCAAAGAGATATACAACATAGTCCCCACAAGGCTGTTACCCCAAGGAAGGGACAAAGTATTGAAAAAGAAATGGGATGTACTCAACAGTCTGGCAGTTAGCAGAGCTCATAAAAAATGACTTTCCTTCAAAAACTGTTTTACAGTGTAAAAATCTTAGTTTTTCTCCTGAGAGAATCATTCTGCTGGAGTAACAAGCAGAAACAAAGCAGAGTGGGTGACATCCAAGAAAATGACTCTGGAGCCATAATGGACGTATCCTCCACAATAAACACTGTCACATCATGTAAACTGGTGAAAGTGGGGTAAGAAACTTGCTGTTATGAAAATTGCTCTAACATTTCTCAATTCTACAGATGTAGTCCCAAGAAAAAAACTGCAACCATATCGAAATGGAAACAGATTGCGGGATTGAGCAGGGAGGTTGACAGGCAATGAACATTTCTGCTAAGAAAACATTTCCACCAAACTCTGGATTTGATACGGTCTCACAACTGCTAAGCGACGCAGTGACTGAGAAACAATCTGTCACAGCAGCCAGTATAAACCAATGGCTGAAGTCAAGGACCATCATTCATTCATTCATTCACCCTACAAATGTTTACTGAACACTGGTTACGAGCCAGGCACTGTGTAGGTGATCAGCTAGAAGAGTAAACAAGGTAGAGAGCATTCTGGTCACAGGCATGTACATAACAAAATAAATACAGAAACAGCTGAATATCTATGTCAATACCCATAATGATACACTAAGAAAGGAATAAAGCAAAGTCACGTATGATGGATGATTTGAAGTGGGAAAGGGGAACTATTTGTCTGAGGTGGGCAGGGAAGGTTTCCATTGAATTGTGAAGGGTCATTTCTGTCTGAGGTGGTGACCTAGGAACTGAGATCAGAATGAGGACAACAGCCTTTACTTAAACAGTGTCCTTATCGCTAAGTGTTTGAACCCAATGAGGTGGATCTTTTAATGCTGGGCTCTTTGATTCCTAATAGAACTGGAGAGTATGCAGGAGACACCTCTGTTTCTTCCTTAACGCAATAGATACATCCTAGACTCCTCAGAGACACATGATGTAGTGCAGAAAACTTGAGACTAGAAAGTTGGAAACCTGGGTACCACTTCCGATGTCCCCAGATAATGGGCTGAGTGACCTTGAGGAAGTCATCCATCGTGCTGGGTTTGCTTGCCTGTAAAAGGAAGTCAGACTGTTCACTCCATGAAAGAAGGCAGGGTGCCTGTACTATTCACAGCTGTCTCTTCAGCTCCCAGCACGAGATGCCTAGGGATGGTGAGTGAGCCCTAAAAGCTATTATTGTTGCATTTATTGTTAGCTGATAGGTAAGATTTCCTCCTATCCTAATAATATAATGCTTTAGCTAAATTTCTGTATAACAACAATGACAAATGACAAGAACAAAAAAATCGATTTCTGACTCTGCTACAGCTGGGGGCTAGTTCTTTCTCTTTTCTGGGCCTTATTTCCCCTTACCCACAAAGTGAAAAAGTTTATCTCAGCAATTCATCCTGGTGCTAGAACCATGATTTTTAATTAAATTTTATAAATAAAATTGTATTCCAAATACACTAGGGGGACCCCGTGGTGAATTTTAAAATAATCATGTAGTAGAATTCTTTCTCAAAGCAAAATGTATCATTTTTGATACTATTCTTCTAGATTGGGTCTTATTGCATGAGACCGGGTTTCCTTAGTGGAAGGTATACCAGAGTTTTAAAACATGGCTACTGCTTCCTTTCATTGAGCTGTCAGGGTCATTTCTGGGCTCTAGCATAACACCCTAGGGTGTTACAGAGAGGTGTGAGCACAGGAGCTTGACACTCGCCTGGAAGCTACATTCTGCTTTGGGAATGGACATTTTCTTTCTCTTTTCTCCTTCCTTCCTTCCTTCCTTCCTTCCTTCCTTCCTTCCTTCCTTCCTCCCTCCCTCCCTCCCTCCCTCCCTCCCTCCCTCCCTTCCTTCCCCTTTCTCCTTCTGTTGGGAATCTTGGCAACCATAACCAATAAATAATTTCCATGTGGGGAAGACCCAGAAAGTATACCTTTTCCCAGGAAAGGAATCAGAGGCAGGGAGCTATCTATGTTTTTAAAAAATCTCTTAATCTGAGAGGGAAGGAGAGGGAGTGGGAGAGGGAGAGAGAGGAAGAAGGAAAGGGAGAGGGAGGGAGGGAGGGAGGGAGGGAGGGAGAGAGAGAGAATAAAATAATAGGAATAAAGAAGCAGTTAATATTTATTGAGTACCTACTATGTATAAGGCACAGCTCTATGGGGCAGGGACTACTATTATGCCCATTTCATGCATGAGGAGACTGTAGCATCTCAATATAAAACTCATGGAGATGGACCACCTAACACAGGTTTAGAGGAGCGTGAAGGAGAACAAAAGGAGGGCTAGAGGTGGGAATGGGAAGTATTTAGCCTGGAGATTAATTGCTGGGTCAGTGGTATGCATTAGAAAGAGCCCAAACTGGAAGTCAGGAGACCTGAGTTCTAGTCCTAGCTTCTTTACTGAGACATCTGTCAAACGGAGAGATTACATTCACCTTAAGGGAGATGTGAAGATTAAAGTTAGATTACGTATATGAGGGGCCAGCGTAGTGATTCCAGAGCTCAGCAAGAGCTAGTTGCCTTCCATATCCTCAAGCAAACCTTTGCTGTTTTTTGCCATACCATGGTTTCTCCCCACGTTCTACCCCAGTCCTTCTCCAGGTAGGAACCATAGAATCTCAAAGAAGGCCGCCATTCATTTCATCGAGTCAGAATCTCAAAATGGTGTCCTTCCGATGAATCTGGCCTACACATGTCTTTTGCCTGACCAATATGGTATTTGTAAAAAAGTTTGAGTTAATTGTCAACCCCTAACATTGAGGGGTGGGGTGCAGAGGTTCACAAAAAATTTAGAGTTTTGACTTTTCTTCAAAGATTAGAAGATTTCGCCACACTGGGCCTTCTACTACCCACCAATCATTGGCTGGACTTGACTGGGCATGGGGAAATCTCCAGCCAGTCTCCGTCACTCCCCACTGCAGTACATTTGTTGGCATTTCAGGTCTGGCCGCTATAGATGTTTGAATTTTGACCTTTTGCTTTAAGCTAATATTGTTCTTTTTCTTTGGCTTCTTTGAATATTCAAATTCACTTGGTGGGGGTGGGGGGAAAATCACATAAATAAGAAGTTTACAGGGTAGGTTCTCTGTAAGATGTCTGAGCGAAGTCAAAGACATCATTCCTTCTCCAGGGGTAGGGTGGGAAGTATAAAATCAGATGGACTTGGGAAGGAAATCATGGAACTAGTATATAGTAGGTACTCAGAAAATCTTTATTGAATAAATTAAAGTAGAGTGGTATGTTATGAGAGAGGCCTGGAGTCAAGCTTTTGCTTGAAGCATAGGCTCCTGCTATCAGCAAAACGCATTCTTTGGGCATCAGGACAGACTCAGCTGATCAGACGCACCATAGTTCATCCCTGGGCTCTAATGCTTTTGGGGGACCATATTTCCTAAATTAAAAATAAAGACCACGTTCAACCAAAGGTTAATTTGTCACTTGAATTTAAATTAGGTTCAAAATATTTATTGTTAGTTCTGTCACATGCCGGGGACTTTGCTAGGCTTTAAGGGTGTAGGATAAATCAATGTTTCTTGTCTTCAGGGAACTCAGTCTTACAGGGAATTCAGAACAGAAATCAGCTATTATAGTGTGGGATAGGTACTATGATGAGAAATGTAAGGTGGTATTAAAGGAGCACCTAGGTAGAGAGCTTACTGTGTCTTCATTAGCCTATATGGCAACTTTATGAAAATTAGAACAAGGACCTCCTCTTCCAAGCAGATGCAGTCCATCTCAGGGAACATGGTTTGTTAAATACAACTTGGTCTGGAAATCACATGTCTTGACCTGGTTTCTCTGGCCACAAATAAGGTGTTGCTATGTATTATTAGGTAGGTGGCTGTATCAGTTAGGTTATGTTCTGCTGCAAGTAATAGAAAAACCAGTTGATTGTGGCTTAAATCAAAGGACATTTGCTGTTTATTTAACAAGAGGTCTGGAGGTAGATGGATGGATCCAAGGTTGAGCAGCAGTTCCATGCCCTATGGGTCCATGGGTCTGAGTCTCAACTCTTCTTTAGTTCTTGTAGATCCAGGTATCCTGACACAATCATTTCCCAAGTCAGGATATGGAGCAGCCAGAGGGGCAAAGGACAATTCTCCTTGCTCGCTCTCTGCTTGGAGCAGAGAGAAAAAAATCTTCCCATACAGTACCCCCAACACATTTCTCTGTATATTTCATATGCCAGAGTTAGGCATATGACCACTCCAGCTGACCGAGAGGCCAGGAAAGCAAGTATCTGGCCTTTTCAGTCTTTAGAGTGGGAGGTACTTTGGGAAGAACAGAGGTTGGGAATGTCTTTTGGGTGGGCAACTTACAGTGTCAGCTACACCAACTCAGATTTAGAGGATGAGAAAAGTTTTCCTAGAAGTGCTGCTTGAGCTGAGTCCTGAAGGACAAATTAACTCCAAGGAAGTGGTGAGGGAGGGGCTGGAAGGAAGACAGAGCCCATAGAAGCCGATGGGAGAAGAGCGTAAGAGAACATGGCGACAAATTTTGCAAAGTTTGGTAGGATGTTACAAAATTAGGACAGGTACAGTGAAAGGAGGGGCAGAAGAATAAAGCTCATCTTGACAATTAAAGGACTTGTTAGTTGGCTGGAAGAAGCAATTTGTAAACTGTAGTCTGAAATAAAAATACTAGAATTTCTGGAAATTCAGTAAGATAGGTAAGAGTTTTAAATGGGCAGAATCCTGCATCATGTCAAGCGTCTGGGCATCCAATATGTGGTGAGCTCAGAGGTAATGGAGAACAATCACACAGAGGGAAAGACTCTTTGAAATTGATCTGTCCTTTGAAAAATAAAACTCAACAGACTGCATGATGACGATGATGATGATGGCAATCACAGCTAATACTTACTGAGCACTTACATGGCAGACCCTGTACTAAGTGGTTTGCATATATTAACTCATTAAATCTTCCCAACAACTCTATGAGGCAAATGCTGTTAATTTCCCTTTCTGCAGATGAAGCAAACTGAGTCACAAATGAATTAAAAAGCTTGACCAAGATCAATGCAGAATGACTCAGCCAGGTGACAGCAAATTTGTTGATGTTTAAAATGTTTATTTTCCCCTCTGCCAACCGGCCATATTGTATGTATATATTGTGTGTGACCCAGCAGAGACTAACCCTAATGACCCAGGTCTCTGTGGCTAACATGTCAAATAGTCATCAGGGGACAGAAGGGAGAGATGACCTGTGCTCTCTATGAATTGCCTTGCTTGAGAGAACAGCTTGAAAGCAAGGGGCCTGGTCAAGGGAAGTCAATATGTCAATGTGGATGTTTTATTAAAACTCAGCCTTGGTTTCTTGCCCATAAAGTGTATCACTTAGAGTCTGATCAGAGCTATTGCTGCCACCCGTATGCTATGACAGACAATAGACCCAAGTCAGTTTGGGTCATTGATTTCAGCTTTTTAACCCTTCTTTGTTTCCCTCCCAATAATACTATGTCAAATTCCTGGTATATGCTATGTCCTGTATGAGGCCTTGGGGACAGCCAGACCAATAGAATGCAATCTTTGCCCTGGCAGTATCAGGCAGTGATGTTTGGTTTCCTGCTTTCTTTCCAGTCTGTTAGTTATATCTTTGCGCTCTCCTTGGAGAAGATAGAAGAGGATCCTACATTCTCAGATTTGGCCCAGATGCCATTGCAGCCACCTGGTGTGATGAAAAGAACGTGGGATTGAAAATCAGAAAACCAAGGCTCTGATCAGGTTCTGTCACTTACTCATAAGTCCTTTGGACTGATGACTTCATATTATGTTGGCAACGTAGGTTGGCAATGTGGGAAGAACACTTGATTTGGAAATGTGGATTCTATTACCTTATTGATTGGTTGGTTGTTTGCCTCTCCCTCTAAACCAGCATGAGGAAAGGCCCAGCGTGACTTAATCTCAAGGAAATGCTATGTTCCCAGTGCCCAGCTCATCCATATTTCTAACTATTATTACCAAACACCTAGAATTCCCAGGAGGTAGCAAAAGAGAGTGGAGAAATCAGGAGGTCTGTAATCACACTTAGCTATGGGATCTCAGGCCTGATTTAGGGAACACAACCTCCCCCAAACATGGCCTAAACAAATTAAAATTTATTTCTCTTTTATGTAATGGTAGACAACCCAGGACTGGTATAGCAGCTCGATACTCATCAAGGACACTGATTCTATCATGTTGCACGACCATCTTTAACATGTGACTTTTATTTCACAGTTCAAATTAATTGCTCTTGCTCCAGCCATCACAACTAACATCTCAATCAACAGGAAGGAGAAAAACTTGTCTCCCTTCATTTAAGAACATTTTCCAGAAGTTAAACACACTAATTCTGTTCCTATTCCCTTGGCATACAAACTTACAAAGGAGGCTGGAAAATGTAGTCTTTATTCTGGGCTAGTGCTGCAGACCCTAAAGATGGAATTATTCAGGAGATATCTATGTAGGACCCTCTAGTCTAATAGCATGAAACCTTGTGATATATACTGAAGACACACGGGTTTTTGAGAATAATATATCAGCAGAAACACTGTCAAACTGAAAGGGACAGAGACAGGATGAAATGAAAGGAGAATGGGCTTCCAAAAGTTCTACTGGTAAGACACAGGCTCATAAAACTACTCAGCTGCAAACATGTGCCACTCTTAGTGGACTCCAACAAGCATCTCTTATGAAAGGGCCACTCTGAGAAAATGTGATGATGTTTGTATGTCAGGATCTTCTAGTTGGCTCAGGTGACAGAATACTTCCTCAGGTATGGCTACATAAGAGTAAATAAATTTCTAGATCTATGGTGCCGCTGCAAAGGTATTATTGTTCTAGTTTTACCAATTCTTCCATCACATTAATGCATGGAGGAACCTGTATAATACTCCTACCTAAACACAAATCTTCATCAACGCTCATTTCATCAGTTACAAATTATTTCTAATTTTCCTCATGTTAATTAACAAATCCTCTAGTGTATGTTTGTAATATCAACTGTTGATTTGGTTCCTTCAAATGCTACCCAACCAATTCTAGAATATGGATTCTCTTAAGGGCAGTTCATTTGTTTTTCTGACTACTCCTAGTTGGCTAATTATCTATGCATCTTTCACTATGTCTGCGCTTTTAAAGTTATATTTTAAAGTTAACTACACATGATAAAACAATTTTGAAATTTGTTCCACTCTGGTACCTTAGTTTCACTATCTATAAATGGTCAATGAGGGATATATCTCATCTGATTATTATGCAATTATTTGGTGCCTGCCATAGGTCTGGCAGACTCTGAGGTGAGATCTATGTACAAGTGATTTATTAATAAAGTACTTCCAGGAGAAGCAAGAAAAGATGGGAAGAAGGTGGATAGGGAAGGGGAAGAAGCCAAGAAAGGATGTAATTTCAGGTAAAGTTCCAAAGAAGATAGCTGAAGTCTAATCCCATGGGAAAATTCTGGATTATGCTTCATTCCAAAATTCTGGATAATGAAGGGGAGCTGGGCTCCAGCAGCCTGAGGGAGGGCCACCTCAGGAGTTATTGGTGCAGGCTATTGGAGGGAGAGTACACCAAAGCGTGGAGGAAGAACATATAGAGAAGGTGAAAGGATTTGAGGAGAGCTGGGCAAAGCTCAGCAGTGACACAATGTTTTTCTTGGACTGGTGCCTGTTCAAGGGCTATTACAGGTCTGCAAGGAGATAAGTACAGGAATTGAAAGTAAGCATTTAGAAATTTTCATAGCAATCTGACAGAGTAATTTTATGTCTTTTGAATGTAATAATAATTTGAAAAATTGGTTTCATTTTGTTTCATTTTTCTAGTAATTCATTTTATTTGCATTTTACAAGAGTTGGTCTATGATAGATCAGAAAAAAAAAAAATCTAGTCCTTTATCGTATGTGTACCATTGGGCTGTGGCACATGTAGAAAATGTAGCTATTATTAAAATGCAAAACCATTCATTCATGCACTCACTGGGTTTTAAATATGTATTACATTTCTGTTATGAACGAGAAATCATTTTACGGGGACTGAAAATTCAGTGGTGGATCTTTTTTCATCATACATTTTAGTGGAGGAGAAACATGATAAACAAATACACAAGTAAAAGAAATTAAATGTCAGATGATGATATTATAGAGAAAAATAAAACAAGAAATGAAAAGGGATGGAGAATAGATGTTTGTTATCTACTGCTGCAAAACAGATGAGCACAAATCTGGTGGCTAGAAAAATACACATTTATTATCTACAGATTCAGGCATTGCTTAGCTGAGTTTCTGCTCAGGGTCTCACAGGCTGCAATCAAGGTGCTGGCTGAGCTGTGTTCTCATCTGGAGGCTCAACTAGGGATTAATCCACTTCTAAGCTCACACAGATTGTTGGTAGAATTAATTTCCTTGCTTCCATAGAACTGAGGACTCTGGTTTCTTGCTGGCCATTGATTGGCAGTCACTCTCAACTCTTAGGAGCTGCTGTCACTTAGCTCCTTGCTACTGGGCTTCTTAACATAGGGACCTGGGGAGTCAGTGTTGATAGAAGCCTGAGAACTGAACCCTGAGCCACTTTAGAAGTGATGGAGGTGAAGAGGACCCAGAAAAGGATATTGAGAAGGAGTGACCACTGAAGTAGGAGGAGAAGCAAGAGAGCGTGGTGTCTTGGAAGCCTGGAAGTCTGGGAGTGCGTCAAAAAGGAAAGAGAGATCAACTGTGTTAAATTCTGTTGATAAGTCAAGCGAGATAAGGGATGAGAATTGGCCATTGGCTTTAGCCACATGGAAGCCACTGGTGACTTAGAGAAGAGTTGTGGTAAGCACAAAC
The DNA here is from genome assembly GCF_036562045.2 of Rhinolophus sinicus. Lineage (NCBI taxonomy): Eukaryota > Metazoa > Chordata > Mammalia > Chiroptera > Rhinolophidae > Rhinolophus > Rhinolophus sinicus. The sequence goes on from NC_133756.1 coordinate 139,242,331, forward strand.
GTCTGACTGGAATGTCTTCCATGAAAATGGAGGGGAGGAATTGGTACAGAAAATACAAACTTTTGTGTGTGCGTGCGTGTGTGTGTGTGTGTGTGTGTGTGTGTGAAATGCTCCTATAATGGGAGGAGAGAAATAGGTGATGACTGGAGGAGCATATGAACCAAAAGAAGGTTATTTTTTGAAGGGGAGAGATGCTAAGTCACATTTGTGTGTTGATGGGTGTAATGCAGGGTCTCAGCTCCCAATCCCCACACAAGAACACAGGATATGCTGAGGCCAAAAAGGCACAACAACGGAGCCGTAGATAGGGGAATCATACAACTATATTCTCGATGGCGGCTGGTTGAGACAAAAAAGCAAACATCTGCCAGTACCCCAACAAGGGATCTTCTTGCACCCCAGTCTCATTGGTGGCGAGGCGAAACACAGGAAGTAGGATCCACACGATCCGCAATCTGCCATCCGAGCTTGCTAACCCCACTTATTGGCCGCAATCCGCGCTTGCTAGCGTAGCCATGGTAGTTATATTAGTGGCTAATGGTTCACTGGTTACAGCTGATGGCCGTCTACTACCTGAGCCAGCACCTTTCCACATGAGGTCGAGAGCTGGAAACTGCTCTCTGGGACTCCATCCCTTCACTCCACCCCTCCAGGGTCTCGTCTCACACCCTACGCAACCAGCGTCTTTCACAAGGGGTCCTGTGCCAGGATCCCAGCTCGCGAGAAAAATTTCAGTTCAGTTCAGGTAATGTCCCGGGGGTGTCCCTTGATGTCCACCTATTTCCTGGGCACAGCCAGGGTTTCTCAGGGTACCATGCTGGCACACTGGTGGCTCATAGCCAAGCTGCTTACATATGCTCGTCGGTGGCCGGTAGAGACCCAGGAAGTAAACATCCTCCAGTATCCCAGCAAGGGGTCTTCCTGCACTACAGTCTCACTGGTGGCCAGGCAACACACAGGAAGCAAACATCCGCCAGTTCCTCTACATGGTAGTACATTCCCAAGCAAACAGTCAAGCAGTCCATCAAATCAGGGATGGAAGGCAATTCCCCATAGCCCACAGTCATTTGCCAGAGATGTGCACCGTTCCCACAACACATGCCCTCTGTGCAGGGTGAGGGCTCCAAGTCCTCCCCAACCTGGGGGTGAGGGATGACCTTGACCTCACCCACATCCTCTACCAAGGACTCAGCAAGAGTTTCCTCCTGGGACTACAAGTCCCGCATCTGGGCTGTCCCAACAATCACCTCCCAGCACACACGGCCACAACAACTTTCATTTTCTCCGGCCTATGCTGGTTGGAGAACCATCCATGTCTTCCCACCCCTCCACAGGGGGTCCAGATCTCTAGCAGCTACATGGCTTTTCATGTGCTGGTCAGAGAACTGTCCACGTCTTTCCACCTGTAATGCAGGGACTCTCGTCCCACCCCCTGCATAAGAATGCAGGATATGGTGAGGCCAAAAGGGAACAACAACAGAGCCATAGATAGGGGTGTCATACCACTGTATTTTCGCTGTTGGCTGGGTTAGAGACACAGGAAGTAAACATCTGCCAGTACCCCAACGAGGTGTCTTCCTGCACCCCAGTCTCGCTGGTGGCAGGTCAAGACACAGGAAGTAGGATCCACATGATCCGCAATCCACCATCCGTTTCTCTGCCAACCAACCAACAACTCCCTAGTGAAGCCATGGCTGTTATATCAGCAGGTAATCGCTAACTGGTAACAGCTGATGGTCACCCAGCCACAGCAGATGGCCATCTTATTACAGCTGATGGCCATCTAATAACCGAACCAGCACCTTTCTACATGAGGCCAAGAGTCTGGAAACTGTTCTCTGGAACTCTGTCCCCACACCACCCCTCCACGGGGGTCCAGCTCTCCGGCAGCTACACAGCTTTTTCTATGCTGGTTGGAGAACTGTCCATGTCCTCCCACCCCTCCATGGGGGTCCAACACCTGAGAACAGTGGCCACCGGGCACCACACACTGTGTGGGGTCCACATGTTCTCCTGCCCAGAATCCGACATCATTCTTACCTGGCTGGAATCTTGCTTGCTGTGCCAGGTGTCCGAGTGGGTGGTGGCCCCAGTGTAAGGTGTCCACAACTCGAGGAGCCTACAGCAGCTGCGGACTACCAAAAAGCAGTGACGCCTGCTATGGCCAATAGGGTGGTGTGCCATCAGTGGCTCAAGAGGACCACCAGTTCCCCGAGGAGTCACGTTTCTCCCAGGCAGATCCTGCTTCCTGCTCCCAGCGCCGCTCCTCACGGGCTTCCTGAGACCGAGTGTTTGTAGGCACAAACTGCTCCACCACCCTTCGGAGAGCTGTGGCTGGCACCATGCCCTGCTCGCTGCGCCATGTGTAATGCAGGGACTCAGCTCCTGCTCCCCACATAAGAACGCAGGATATGGTGAGGCCAAAAAGGAACACCCACGGAGCCATAGGTAGGGGAGTCATACCACTATATTCTCGCTGGCGGCACTATACTCTCACTGGAGGCTGGATCCACACTGTCCACAAACCGCCATCCACGCTTGCCAGCCCAGCCGCCATCTTCTTGTTAGCCCCCGTTCTTCTCTCCTCTGCTAGCATAGCCACAGCAGTTATATTAGTGGCCAATGGCTCACTGGTTACAGCTGACGGCCAACTAGCCACAGCTGATGGCCATCCAATCACATTGATGGCCATTTACTACCTGAGCCAGCACCTGTCTATGTGAGGCCGAGAGCCTGGAAACTGCTTTCTGGGGCTCAGTCCCCACAGAGGGGTCTTCCTGTACCGCAGTCTCACTGGCGGCCAGGTGAGACACAAGAAGTAGGATCCACACGATCTGCAATCTGCCATCTGCGCTTGCTAACCCCACTTACTAGCTGCAATCCATGCTTGCTAGTGTAGCCACGGTAGTTGGATTAGTGGCTAATGACTAGCTGGTTACAGCTGATGGCCAACCAGTCACAGCTGATGGCCATCTACCACCCGAGCCAGCTCCTTTCCACGTGAGGTCAAGAGCCTGGAAACTGCTCTCTGGGACTCTATCCCTACTATGGGCATGAGCCATTTGAATGAGAAAGGTGATGTTTCAGGAGATGGGAAGGACAATAGATGGAGTAAAGACTGTGTATGCAGAGGGAATGGAAATTATAATGCTTCATAAAGGTGAGGGGAGGATACAGTGAGATACTCCCTGTAAGACATTAAAATGGCATCTGATACATGATAGGTGGTCAGGAAATGATACCTATTACTATTACTATACAGCATCTTGGGGCAGGGGAGGGAGTAAGTAAAAGTAATCATCAAATTCAGAAAATATGAGTTGGAGATTCATGCCTTGTGTTAAGAGAGTATGGGTCAGAAATTGCGATCACGGAGACAGTCCAAGTTTGAGTTCTCCATCTGGGAGAAGCCAGGAAACAAAAGGTCACTATATCAAATGCCTAGGAGTGTGGTCTCTCTCCACTAACTAGCTGCATAAGCAAGTCCCTGCATTACTGTATTTCTGCAACTTTCTTTCCTAGTAAAAGGAGGCTAGTAAAACCCATTCTCTTAGGGTTGGAAGTTGATTTCTAGAAAGCCAGCAAGGCTAAGCAGGAGAAAGTACTTTAAAACAGCACTCTGCAAATGAGAGTTGTTTTCAAGAAGAGGTTTTTCCAGTAGCAGAGAAGTGGGTATTCCAAAGATTCCCTGGGATGAAAAAAATCAACTACTGTACTGTATGCAAAAACTCCTCAAGTGGAAGGAAGGAGAAAGGGGGAAGGCAAAGTGGGAATATAGGGATCAGGAATCAAACAGCAATTAAGGGAACAAAGGTCAGCTGGATGATAATTACAGGCAGTTAGGAGGGGAATTAGAGCTGGAGAGGTGCTAATTACATGGGCCATTTATACAAGGGTGGGGCTTCTCAGAGAGGAACAAAATAAGAGCTGATTACCCGCTAAAAATAAAGGCTGTCCCTTTGAGCCCGGCTCACAAGTCTGGAACAGGCCCAGGAGCTTTGAAGCTCTGTGCTTGCTTACTCTGCTTCTAGTATTTGCAGGGCCTGCCTCTACCCGTCACCAAGTTCTGACACTGGGTCTGGGAGCTCTCTGCAGATCACTCCCCAGCTCCGTCTGGGCGAGGCGGGTATCCATCAATCAATATAACCACTCTAGATGTTTTCTATGTCCTGCACAAGAGTAACAACCAAGAGAGTCAGAGTGGGCGACATCCAGGCCACACTTGGCTCTTCATTCTACTGCCCCAGAATGGGCTGCAGCTGCAGGAAGGAAGGGGTGCCTTTTCTTGATTTGCATTAAGTCACTATATAGACTCTCTCAACCCTGTAGCCAATGCAAGAAGGTTGGCTTAATGTTCCCAGGTGCTGGCACTGAGTCCTTTATTTCTCTTATCTTCTCTTGGAAATATTATTCCCCAATAGGGGTGTGGTGGAGAGGTGAAAAGATATGGGAGAGGTGGCAGAGGGAAAGCACGCACTCAGAGCATATTCTCCTAGCTCAGTCAGGGCCCTTTGCCTGCTGTTGTACCCATTGTGAGGCTTCCTGGGGTTCCTGCATCTGACTGCTGGCATGGGTCACCTCTCCTACACTGAAGATTCTCTGTGATGACAGGTAAAATATACTACTGGGTATTAAGCTCTCTATGCGATTCATTTGATATTTCCAGGGTTTTGTTGTTGCATCATGTTACTGCATGACGAATTACACCAGAATGTAGTGGCTTAAAACAGCAATTAACATTTATTATCTTCCATAGTTTCTGTGGGTCAGGAATTCAGGAGCAGCTTAGGTGGCTGGTTCTGTCACAGAGTCTCTCTCATGAGGTAACATGCAAGATGTCAGCTGGGGCTGCTGTCATCTAAAGGCTGGCCTGAGGCTGGAGGAGCTACTTCTAAGATGCTTTACCCACGTGGCTGGCAAGTTGGCTGCTGGTGGGAGGTCTTAATTCTTCTTTGTGTAGGCCTCTCCACAGGGATAACTGAGGATTCTCATGACATGGTTGCTTATTTCCTGCAAGATGAGCAATGCAAGAGTCCAAAGTGAAAGCAAAACAGGCATTTTTTGACCTAGCTTTGGACGTCATATATCACACATTGTAACTTCTACAATATACTATTGGTCATGTAGTTCATGCCTGATTCACAAGAATTGAATACCCGAAACATAGATCAATGGGGACCAATGGTCATTTTGGACCATTGTAATAGCCACTGTAGCATGCGTTTGATCATGTCTACTATATTCTTAGAAAAAAACAAACAAACCACTTGATGCTTGTTGTAGAGCTCTTAACTCTTTAGTGGGCTTTCTTAATCTTCAAAAAAATCTGTAAGCAGGTAGAAATAGAAATGGGTATTCATTCATTCATTCTCATTCATTCATTCCTTCAGAAGTATTTGTTAGGTATATTAGTATGTTGGGTGAACAGTATTAGACACTGTTTCAGGTACCTGACAGATGTGGAAACTGAGGCATAGAAGCCTAGTGACTTGCTTAAGGTTGAGTGACAGATGGCAATGAAAATCCAGGTCCGGCTCATTGAGCATTTGAACATCAGTTAAGTGCTAGGCCTTGAGCGTACAGAGGTGAATGGTACTCTTGCCCACAAGGAATTTGAAGTCTAGTGGGGGAACTTATGGATAAGATCCATATACACGAAGATAGTAATTATGATAAACACCAAAATACTGTGGGAAATAGCCATAGGGGCTACACACATGGTCATTGTCAGCTGAAGTGGGGGCTGAGAGATCAAGTCAAGAGGAGAACCGAGAATTCACTTAATAAGATGAAGGTCTTTGCTGAGTTCAACAAGAGCAGGTTCGACATAAAAATGGAGCATCTCTGGTTGAAGTCAGATTGGGATGGGACTGGGTTCTGTTGGTGACAGGGAGCTGGAGCCAACTTAGGAGGCTCTTTACACAAATTGATATGGTGAAGCAATCTCCAGTGTGATGGTGTTTGGAGGCTGGAGCCTTTGAGAGGTGATTAGGTCATGAGGTTGGAACCCTCATGAGTGGAATTTGTCCCATTATTAAAGAGACCCCAGAGAGCCCCCTCATCTGCTCTGCCATGTGAGAACACAGCAAGAGAATGGTGTCTGTAAATCAGGAAGTGGGCCCTCACCAGACACCAAATCTGTTGGCACCTTGATTTTGGACTTTCAGGCCTCCAGAACTACAAGAAATAAATTTCTGTTGTTTATAAACCACCCAGTTTATGTTACTGTGTTAGAGTGTCCCAAACAGACTAAAACAGCTCCCAAAGCCCCTTTCTAGCAATATGACCAGTCAGTGAATGGGGTCCTCCCCTGGGCCCACTCTTGGCTTAGCAATATAAGGCTTGTACTATGACATCAAAAGTGCTTCCTGACACCTCACATCTTTCATATATTGGTTTCATGTGTGTGTATCCTGAGACTATAAACCCCCAAGGACCAGAACTACATAACATTTTCCCTCCTTGTTCTCAGTGTACTCAATGAATGGGCTTTCAGTAAACACATTTCAGTTTTCCTATTACTGATATTATTGCATTTAGAGAGGCAGTAATGTGTGGTGGGTAAGGGCATAGATTGCCTGAATTCAAATCCCAGCTCTGCCACTATCACACCGTTTGAACTTTTGCAAGCTCCTTAACTTCTCTGAGTCTCACTTTCCTCATCTATAATGTGGGGATAATGATCTTACCATCTCAGTGGGTTTTGTCTTGAGGACTAAATGAGTTAATATGCAAAACCTTAGGATAGTTCCTGGGACACAGGAATTGCTCAAAATGCTTAGTTATTATTTATCCTTAGATTATCTACATTCAATTAGCAAATCTCATTGGTTCCTTGATGGCACTGATGTAAGACAGTATAATTTGAGAGTAGGTTTCCAGAGGATAAGGAGGTGAGCGGTTTGTTGAGGCAGTGAAGAAAAGAAACACTGTATCAAATGTACATTACTTCTCCGGAAATATTAAAATGAGAGTATGTGGATTTATAATTGAGGAAATGCAGTGCATAAACATTCAAGCAGCTTGTCTTCACCTTTTCCAGCTGAGACACATCTGCAGCTGGAGGCCAGGCTAGGATGTCAGGGGCCTTTCAGAGAGTAGAAACATAATGCCACATTTTTGGGAGGAGAGAAAGTCAATTTTTTTTTTTTATTGAGGTGTAATTTACATACAGTCAAATGCCTAAATCTTTTGTGTATAACACAAGCCATTATTTAAAGTCATATATGCTCCTGCCACAATATTTGAAACAAGTCTTAGTCTGAATACAGTTGTACTGAAATTCAGGACAAAAATGTCCAGATGTAACATTTATTATGAAAGAAAAAAAAAACTCAGTCTACATCAGTATTTTTAGGGGCAGAAAGCAACTTACACTTGCTTATCGAACAGCTATTATGTGCTAGATCTTTTCCATGTTTTTTTTGTTTGTTTCATTTAAGACTTGCCACAACCTATGAGTTGCATGTGAACAGCCCCATTTTACAGATGATGAAATTGATCCTCAATTTGTGCAATTTGCCCAAAGTCACAGGATATTTTGTGCTTTTGAATTGAAACTAGAACTGTCCTACTTCAAAATACTATGCTTTTTTCTTTTTACTTTAATTATAATTTACTTCAATTTAACTCATCCCTTATCTTAGAGACAACCAATCCAATTTTCTACAACACACTAAGACTAAATTGTACTGGGTGCTAGGGAAGAGGACAACTGAGATGGAATCTAGGTGCCATTTTTTTTAATTGTTATGAACAATCTGGAATGAGTCCAAATGATGTTAACCAGAAAAGTAAGTCATGTTTAATTTGTCTAATATTTAATATTTTTTTGGAGTAGGGAAGAAGTATTAATAGAATAAAATGTCATGAAGGTACATAGTAGAAACTAGTGGCCATTGGCTTAGACATAGAAGGACAGAGGCTGGTGTGTGTGTGTGTGTGTGTGGAGAGAGAGAGAGAGAGAGAGAGAGAGAGAGAGAGAGAGAGAGAGAGAGAGAGAGAGAGAGAGACAGAGAGAAAGTGAGCAAATTGCTGTCCAGTGCTGGCCCTACATGCCGGCAGAGTTCATGTCTGCCCAAGTGGTGTGGAACAAATATTTCCTCCCCTCCACCATGAATTCTTCTGTAGCTGGAAGGCTGTGGAGCCTTCATCAATCCATTCTACCAAATTTTAAATACTCCTAGGAAGGGTAACACTGAGGAAATTATTAATTAGCAAAGTCAGATTAGGGCCATGCAAGAACAAATAATAGAAGAGGGAGGAGACCATGGAGGAGGGAGAGTGAGATATTCATAGCAGGGTCAGTGAAGGGAGATGGGAATGATGAGGCTTCCTTAATTGCACCTTTCCAGAGCCCACACTATAGGCCTTTGGGAATCCACGTTATCATTAGGGCTTCTGTCTTCTGGTGCCTGAACTTCTAGTGTGATTTTCTAAGACATGCATCTGTCCTTTGGCTGCTCAGTTTTGATGACAGTGAGGAATATACACAATGCAACACACACACACACACACACTCACACACACGTACTAGCACAACCTTCCTTAAGTAAATGAGTTTATTTCTGTTAGTCGTTTTACAGAGGTACTTTTCGTTTGATTCTCCTCTTTGTATCTATTCCTAGACTTCATTCACGGGCAGCCTTCTTGACTTGGCTCCATTTAAGTTTGTGCCTTACAGAAGGCATACTTGAGAAGAAAACTGAGGAAAACATAAAGGACGGTTAGGTGCTTTCACCTTAGAGGCAACCAATCCCTTGGGGATGCCCACACCTTGAGGATCTGGAAGTCCCAGTGAGATGGAGTGTGGGATGGACAGATAAGACCCCAGGTTAAAGGTAAGTCTGAGATACACAGCCCAATGTGCTAAAGAAGCTTCCTGCCTTTCACTTGTTCTTTCATTTAACAAACCTTTTCAGAGCGCTTACTTTGTATCAGCCTTGTGTTGGGGATACAGTGCTGACCCACAGAGTCTCTGGCCACCCTGACCTCAGCGTTGTGAAGAGTGCAGACCAATCAATAATAAGAAGGGAAGGGAAGGGGCACCCTACCCAGGCTGGAGGTTTTATTTTTACATTAACTTCACTTTTTCAGCCACTCATTTCCACCCCCACCAGAGCAGAACAGGAATAATGTCAAAAGATCGAGATTAAATCCTGTGGTGACCATATTCTCTGTCTGTTTTATCCAGAAAACTGCTCAAACCTGAATGATGAATTGACAAGGCACCTGCCTGGCAGTCAAGCACTATAGAAATGCAGCTGTTTGGTTTTGTTTTCAAAGCTCACATCACTGAAGTATAAATCGTTAACTAGCTAGCTAGGAAATAAGAGGGTGTAATGTGTTCAATAGTAGCCCTCAAAAAGATATGTCCAAGTTCTACCGTTTCCCTGAAAATAAGACCTAGCTGGATCATTGGCTCTACTGCATTTTTTGGAGCAAAAATTAATATAAGACCCAGTATTATACTATACTATACTATATACTATACTATACTATACTATACTATATTATATTATATTATATTATATAGACCTGGTCTTATAATAAAATAAGACTGGGTTTTATATTAATTTTTGCTCCAAAAGACGCATTAGAGTTGATTGTCTGGCTACGTCTTATTTTCGGGGAAACATGGTAACACTAGAACCTGTGAAAGTGAACTTATTTGGAAAAAGGATCTTTGTATATGCAATTCAATTAAGGATCCTGAGATGAGGTCATCCCGGATTTAGAGTGGGTAATATATCCAATAACTGGTGTCCTTATAAGAGAAAGGAGAGGGACATTAGAAACATAGACACTCAAGAGAGAAAGCAATGTGAAGTCAAAGGCAGACATTGGGGTAATAAACCTGCAAGCCAAGGATTGCCTGCAGTCACCAGAAGCTAGGGGAGTGGCATTGAATGGCTTCTCCTCAAAGCCTCCAGAAGGAATCAACCTTGCCGACACTTGGATTTAGAATCCTGGCCTCCAGAACAATAAGAAAATAAATTTCTGTTGTTTTAAGTCATTGAGTGTTTGGTAATTTGTTACAGCTGCCTTCAGAAATTAATTAGAGAGTTAATGAGATTTTGCTATGATCTCACTCCCTGAACGGACAGGAGACCACGATCAGGATAAGGGGATCTATATGACAGAAATTGTCATATAGCATCTTCCCCAGACTCTGAAAGGGGCAATTCTATGTGGTTGCATTTGTGCCACAGGATCCTCTCTCCTTTGCATCTCAGTTATTGGATAATGTTTGGACTACAGACCGAGGGAGACCTAGATGAGCTGATAAACAAATTAAGTATATACATAGATCAAGCACACATTACTAAATTAGAGCTTTTTAAAATATTTTGATTAAAAAATAGCCATAATGACAAAAATAAGATTATTTTTCAATTTCATCATGTTTATCGTATATGTAGGAATATGAATCCCCAGAATGAGGTTATTCCCTATTCTGTCAGTGAGAAAACCAACAGAAAGTTTTATTTGCCAATGTGAACAGATAAACTTCCAGGTATGTAGATGGAATAGTCCAAATATATTCATTTTGTATCTAATTTATTATATTTAAACATTGTAAATCACATATAAAATAATATATCAAAAAAAGTAGAGACACTTTCAGAGTCACTGAATCATTTAAAACTAAAAAAGTTCATTTCCAGAGAACATCATTTGTATTTCTGCATGTGTTATTGGAGGTAGAGCATTTACTGAATTCTTATATAACATGGTCATGGGATATTTTATCTCAAGCACACAAGAAACTGTTTCTATAACATCAGAATCCTTGAGGTTTTTTTTTCTATGTATATATGTGCAATTTCCACAATGTTAACTCTTATTCTGTTGCATATTAAAATGGCCTTCAAAGAGATTGTTTACAACAATATTCAACGTTTGGAATTAGGGGCTCATAATCATAATCATTAGTAAAACTATGTTGAATTTCTTTGTCTCCTTTTTCACCAATTCTTCCAGATAACTTCTGTAATCACCCCAAGCCAGCACTAACTGAGGCAGTTCTAGGACTCATATACCTCCCCTCAAATGGTACTTGTTTTGAAAATTAAGTATTAGAGAGAGTGTTCCATAATATGAAACATTTTGAAAGAACTTGAGTATAAGGGGGTTCCCTCTTTTCTAAAAGATGATTTTTGGGGAAAAACATTGCCATATTTAATAATATGTAAAATAGCATTTTATTGAATAGGCTTGTCTTTATTTTGAATTCCTAATGGGGGTTGCCAATATGATCTTTTCAGTATTTGGGGCCTCTAAATACTGCAATTTCAGTCCCACTCATTAAGTCAATAAGGTTCTCTCCCTTGGGAATTTGGACTAAGACACACAGGGATTGGTTGGTGGTGGTTCCTGGAGTTGTAAGGTCATTGGGTCTTTAGGGCAGGTGACCATGTTGGGCCATGTACTAGATGGATAAGCAGAAGATCGACTGCGAGAAGTAAGTGAATGGGGCCAACTGGCAGAGAGAAGCAGATGGGAGAAATCTTATAATGTAGATCCTAGGGTGAGCTGCAATACTTGATCCACTATTTGTAGGCTCCATGAGGCATGGCTATACCTGACCTTAGGGAGCCCATGGAATTACCTGCTTTCTTCTTATAATACACCCCCATTTTCCCAAATAAGATTGAATGCCACTCAGACATCTTTTGTTAAGATTCTCTCCAACTAAGCATTCTTCTCTCTAAATGTTCCATTTTCTTTATCCAATAAGTGGTAACATTGGCAGTACTCCCTACTTCACAGAATCAGTGTAAAGATTGGACGAGGTAGGATGTATAAGAATATTTTGAAAAGTATAGAATGCCTTACAAAACATGTATAAGGAATTTATTATCATAGTTTCTGTAATTAGTCAAGCTGTTCTGTAAAGTAATGGCAGGTCTGGGGAAAGTTAAAGGAAGTCTCACCCATTCACAAAAAGTAGATTCATGTGCTGCCCTCACATGTCCCAAACCCTGGGACTTGTTAGTCTCTATCATGCTTCACTCATCACTCTCTCTAGTGACCACTCCTGTGGAACCCTTTTGACACAGCACGATTTTAGCATGGACAATCTGGGGCCCACACAGACCTGACTGGAACCTAGGACAAACCTAGTTCCTCTTTCCAGTGCCTTGTGGTTCCTGCCCCAGGTTCTTGGTATTTCTGGCAGGTCCACAAAATATTCTGCTTTATATTCTATCAAGGCAGGACTCCATATAACAAAACTCTCCAGTTACCTGACCTCAAAACTGTGCTTTGGGTTGATAATCTGAGCAACATGACAGTATAACCCCAGGTAACATGATTGCGTTTCATTAAAAAAAGAACTTGCTTTTTTTCCTTTTTCTAAAGGAACTTAGAAAATATAAAGAAAAAAATCACCTGCAAATCTAAAAACATAAAGATAACTTGCTAATGTTTTCATATTTATTTCCATATTTTTATGAGTATGTTTCTTTTAAAAGTTTTTTCCCCAGTTTTATTGAGACATAATGGACATTTAACATTGTGTAAGTTTAAGGTATACAACACAGTGATTTTGTATATGTATATATTGCAAAATGGTTACCATAATAAGGTTAGTTAACGCATACATCCATTACCTCACATACTTACATGAATATGTTTCTTAAATATAATTTACACATACTATATATTCATTACATATACTATATATATTCATTTTATATTATATAATGAACATTTTCTTATGCCATGAAATATTCTTCAAAAACATTATTTTAGGTTATTTTCTGGTCAAGATGGTGGAGTAAGTAAATGTTTTGCTTACCTCCTCTCATGACCACATCAAAATTACAACTAAACTACAGAACAACAATCATTGAGAATCACCTGTAGTGTAGCTGAACTGAAGTCCTACAACTAAGGACATACAGAAGAAGCCAGCTCGAGACTGGTAGGAGGGGCAGAGACATGGAACAGGGTGGTCCCACACCACATGTGACCATTAAAAATTGGGAGGAATATTTCAGCTGTGGAGGTCCCCCCTGGAGGATGGTGGGATCCCAACCCCACATCAGGCTCCCCAGCCCAGGGTTCCAGTGCCAGGGAAAGAAGTCCCCATAAGTTCTGGTTATGAAAACCAGCAGAGATTGTGGCTGAGTGAGACAGAGGGCAGCTGCAGTCCCAAGCAGTCTTCTTAAAGGGCCCATGCATGGACTTACTTACTCTGAGCTCCAGTGCCGGAGCAGCAGCTCAAAAAGCAACAGGGACATACGCAGAGGAACTGAATTATCTGGCTTCAGAGCAAGGGCCAGATGGGCAGCTTTTTCCTGGAGAGAGGAGCTGGTAGAAGCCATTGTTTCTTTGTTAGCCCCTTCCCCTTCCTGGCATTAAGAAGCAGGCAGCTATCATATCTGAGTCTCCATTAACCTGGTTAACACCATTTGTTTGCCCTGCCCTGGTGATTTCCTGAGACCCATCCCACCCAACTTTTGGGCACACCCAAGCCACTCCCAGGGGCTTTTCTATACAAATGACCTTGTCTCATATTGCGGACTTTCCTAAAATCTCTCAAAGGTTTACAAAACCCAAACAAGCAACATCAGACTTCAGCATGTCCCATACCTGGGTGAGGAGCTCTAAGGCTGGCTCTAGTGACAGCCAGCCTTGGTTCATGGCTTGGCCTCCTGAGGCACCTCGAAGCCCAGCACAAGTGGTGGTCACCTGTGGATTGCTTTGTGGTTCATGTCAGGTGGCCCCGGGCAAGGTACAGACTGCAGCTTAACTTGGCTTACAGCGAGTCCCTTTCCAGAAGGCCCCAAGGCTAGCATGCTCAGTGCCCAGCTTCAGACCAAGTCAGAGCATCATCCAGCCACCTCCAAGGACAATATACGCAAAGGGAAGACTGGGCATGCACCAGAGCCCTGCTAACTGAATCCTGCTCTGTAAGGTCAGCCCCTGCATGACAGCTTCTCCACTATAGTCAGGGCCAGTCCTCACAACCAATCAGCTCAAGGGTCAGTCACTCCCATTGACATACAAACAGCAACAAAGGCTCCACTACAACAAGAGTACACACACAACCCACACAAGGGACACACCTGGAGCACCCAGCTCAGGTAACCAGGGAGACTACACCACTGAGCCCCACAGAGCACTTACTACATAAGCCCACTCTACTAAGATGGGGAGGCATAGCAGCCCTAACTAATACATAGAAACAAACAGAGGGAGGCAGCCAAAATGGGGAGACAAAGAAACATTTCCCAAATGAGAGAACAGAACAGAGCTCCAGAAAAAGAACTAAACACATGGAGACAAGCAATCCACCAAATGCAGATTTCAAAACACTGGTTATAAGGATTCTCAACAATCTCAAGGAATTCGTCAACAAAGAAACATAAAAATGGAGATAGAAAACAAAAAAGAACAAGTTAGAAAGAAAGAACACAATAACTGAAATGAAGAATACATAGAGGGAATTAAAAGTAGATTACATGAAGCAGAGTATGGAATCAGTGATTTAGAGGATAAGGTAGGAGAAAACACCCAAACATAACAGCAACAAGAAAAAAGAACAACAACAACAAAAAAACGAGGACAGTTTAAGGAGCATCTGAGAAAACATCAAGCATACCAACATTCGCCTTATAGAGGTACCAGAAGGAGAAGAGAGAAAGCAAGGAATTGGGAACCTATTTGAAGAAATAGTGATGGAAAACTTCCCTAAACTGGTGAAGGAAATAGATATACAAGTCCAGGAAGTGAAGAGAGTCTTAAAGAAGAAGAACCCAAAAAGATCCACACCAAGACACATTACAACGAAAATGGCAAAGCTTAAAGACAAAGAGAGAATTCTAAAAACAGCAAGATAAAAGCTGTTAGTTACCTACAAGGGAGTTCCCATAAGACTGTGAGCTGATTTCTCAACAGAAACTTTGCAGGCCAGAAAGGATTGATAGGAAGCATTCAAAATGATGAAAAGCAAGGACCTACAACTGAGATTACTGTATCCATATCCAACAAAGCTATGATTTAGACTCCAAAGAGAGATAGAGAGCTTCCTAGACAAGAAAAATCTAAAGGAGTTCATCATCACCAAACCAGTATTATAAGGAATCTTAGAGGGACTTCTTTACGATGAAAAAAAAAAAAAGATAAAAAATACAAATAATAAAATGGCAATAACTACATGTCTATCAACAATTACTTTAAATGTAAATGGATTAAGTGCTCCAATCAAAAGATAGGGTCACTGAATGGATAAGAAAATAAGACCCTTACATAGGCTACCTACAAAAGACTCACTTTAGAGTGAAAGACACACACAGACAGAAAGTAAAGGGATGGAAAAAGATATTTCATGAAAATGGAAAGAAACTAATAAAAAATAGAATAGCTAGAGAAGCAATACTTATACCAGACAAAATAGACTTTAAAACAATGGTATAACAAGAGACAAGAAGGACCCGTTAATCCCAGTTCTGGGTATTTATCTGAAGAAACCCAAAATGCTACTTCAAGGGGATGTGTGCATCTGTATGTTCATTGCTGCATTGTTTACAATGGACAAAACGTGGAAGCAGCCAGGGTGTCCACCAATGGATGAATGGATAAGGAGGACATGGTACATATATATAATGGAATTTTGCTCAGCCATGGAAGGGAATGGGTTCTTGCCATCTGTGGTGGCATGAATGGACCTGTAGGGTTTTGTGCTGAGTGGAATATGTCAGACAGAGAAAGACAGGTGCAATGTGATTTCACTTATATGTGAAACTAAGGAACAAAATGAACAAAGAAACAAAACAGAAAGAAACTCAAAGATACAGAGAACATTTTGATGGTTGCCAGGTGGGAGGGGAGTTGGGGTTGGTTGAAAAAAGGGAAGGGATAAAGAAGTACAAAATGTCATGGGGATATAAAATAAAGCATAGAGACATAGTCAATAATGTTGTGATAGCATGGTACAGTGTCAGATGGTTGTTGGACTTCTCATGGTGATCATTTCTTTAGGTACATAAATGTTGAGTAACTATGGTGTACCCCTGAAACTAATATAATATTGTACATTAGCTCTATTTGAATAAAAATCTTTACAAAATCTTTTAGCATATATAATAATCCATTATTTTACTTTTCATAATATAGTTAGCTCTTATTTTCATAATATAGTTTGCTCTTATTTGGATAATCACGTTGCAATGACTATCTGTGTCTTTGAACACAAATCTTTGTATATCTGATTATTCTTTTAGAATATATATGTATGTATATACATATATTTTATAATAAAATGAATGTATGTAGTATATGTAAATTATATTTAAGAAACAGATATACACATATATAAATATTCGGGGGGGGAAGAGAGTGAAAGCATTTTTAAGACTTTGATACATGGGTTCATTTTGTCATAAGAATTTGATATTTTGTTGCTGCCTTGTGTCTATTTTTTATTTTTTCTATAGTGGTAACATCTGAATTTCCTTTTAGGAGCAACTAGTACAACATTCTCAATCCATGTACTTTTGTGGAGCTAACTCTGTCCTTTGGCATATAACCTCAGGCCCAGCCCAGCAGGGCATCTTATTTCCCCAATTGCAGTGATTCATTTAGGGATTCATTTGCATTCAATCAGAGCCAATCATGCCACTTTTGCTTGAGCATAGGAGCCACAATGTCCTCTTACTGCTGGAGGTAGAACTGGGAGAAATGAAGCTCTTGCCACTAGGGTCCCCCAGGGATGTAGCCTGAGAAGGCGTTAACACAGAGCAGGCAAAGGGACATATGGAGAGAGAAACTGGTCCCTGAGGATACTGTTAGGTACCCTGAATCAACTCTGCCTGAAGCCAGACTACACCCTGGTCTTTGTAGTGAGATGAACGAATATATTTCTTCTTCTTTTTTTTTTTCAATTTTTATTGGGGAATATTGGGGAACAGTGTGTTTTTCCAGGACCCATCAGTCATTGTCTTTCAATCTAGTTGTGGAAGGTGCAGCTCAGCTCCAAGTCCAGTCACCGTTTTCAATCTTAGTTGAAGGGGGCACAGCCCACCATCCTATGTGGAAATTGAACTGGCAACCTTATTGTTGAGAGCTTGCACTCTAACTGTCTGAGCCATCTGGCCACCCCTCCGGCAGCTCAGTGACAGCACATTGTCGTCAATCTAGTTGTGGAGGGCGCAGCACACTGGCCCATGTGGGAATTGAACCGGCAACCCTGTTGTTAAGAGCTCATGCTCTAACCAACTGAGTCACTTGGCCGCCCCAATATATTTCCTTCTTACCCAAAGGCAGTTCAATTTGGATTTTCAATCACTTCACATGAAAAGAGTGCTATTTGATAAACACTTCATAGGGGTCTTTGAGGGGAATGATGCTAACCCAAAGGAACGATATTAAAGGTATAAATCTTTGAATTCCTGAAAAAGTTAAATAGCTTGGGAAGTACCTTAAAATCAGTGAGATATGTTGCTGCTCTGTCACTCATTTGGAGGGTAAGACCTGAACCTGATGAGACTCATGAGGCCCTCTCTTTGCTCTAAGAATGACCCCTAATAGGAAGTTGGCAGCTCTCCCAGACTGAGCAGATAAAAAAGGGGCTAGTGCAGCAGTGCGGAGGTGGACAGACAGATGGCATCTACTTATACTTACGAAGGTTGTGACCCATGGCCAGAAAGCTCCAGCTAGATTAGGAATGATTACGGCTTCCCTCATGAGTTTATACATGTCAACATCCTTGAAAAAGTCATGGCCTTAGTTATAGAGAAAGTAAGTACTCAAGAATACCATCAAAAGGAGCATAGAGAAACCACAAGTGTCTTAGTGCCTAGGAAAGGACGCTCTGGGTCCCTTGCTAGCACATATCATAATCTGTTGGCCCACATCCCTTCTGTATATTGATCAAAGGCTTGACATGCTCTGGGGCCTGCAACATGACACAAATCCATCCAAATAATCACCAAGATCTCTAAATCCCTTCCAAATGTCGTAAGCCACTGTTCAAATTCCATGTATGTGGGTGGAAACTGATGGCTCTTAATGACCTCTTTGAAAAGACCTAGCCCGATAGGCAGACAACGGGTTATGCTCCAAATTTTATTTCTGAATGGAAGGTATGTCTTCTTGTTATCTGGAGTTAAGAGCTCTCTCATGTTAAACAAAACAAAACAAAAAAACCAGTGAGTACAGGATACTACATCAGCATATTGGAGTGCACGTAGCCTGTACTTTGGGGTGGCAACCAAGGAAGGCTTCCTAGAAGAATGAGAAAGAGGAAATAGAAGTAGTAGTGAGGGAAAGGGTTGGCAGAGGGAACATGGCAGCCTAGAAAGAATACAGAGAGAAGGCAAGTTTGAAGAACTACAAATATTTTATCAACCCAGACCAGAACCTGCAAGAGAGGGAGTGATAGGAAATGTTTAGATCAAGTCAGAAAGGACTTTGTGAGTTGTTTAGACACTTTTATTTTGAGTGCTATATACATGATTAAACAGGAGGGTGAGTCCCTCTTAAATTAGGTCTTTTATTTTCAATGCTAGAAAGGAAACCAAGATACCTTAAGATTCACAGACTCTTTCCTCTTTCATTACATGGACTAAGCATCATTTACAGCAGGGAGAATGTTAAAGCAATAGACTAGACGAAGCAGTAAATGTGCAATGGTATTCCTGCCAATCTGTTCTGTGGGCTTCCCCTTTCCTCCACGGTGCTGTGTCTTGCAGAAGTGAGAATAGTCCTTCCGTTCTGATCTCCAGGCCAGTGTTGAGAATCCCCCACAGGCACTGGAATCTTGAAAAATGCAATGTCAACAACCAGGGAAGGATCTGGGGAGCTTCCCAGAGATAATGAATTTGAGTTCAAAGTAAAGGATATTTAACTGCCTAGAGATGCCTTTTGGGTTAGGTAGGGCAATAGATCCCCTTTCGTGGGTTAAGTTAGTATTGGGTTGCTGTCCTGATTGATACATAAAGAATTATATAATTACAAATTGTGACAGGTACTAAGAAGGAAGGGACATGAGCCTATGAAAGAGCATAATTGTGGGGACATGGTTCATATGAGGTTGTTACAAAAGCGATACTAAAGTTACAACATGAAAGAGTAGTACTAGTGAAGCCAAATGTGGGGGCAAAACCTCCTTGGTAGAAAGAAGAACATGCAGGGAGGCCCAGAGGAGGAAAAGAGCTGTTCCAAGTATCTGAAGAGCTATTGAGTAGAATAGAATGATTTTTTTGGCCACATTGGACCATAGGTACCAGTGGGTAGAAGTTGCTGTAGGTCTGATAGAGATTAAACAGAAAGAACAGATTTCTAACAGTAAGAAAATCGGGATTTGCCTGTCACTGGAGGATCCCAGAAGAGGATACGGTTACAAATCAAAGGGAAATTCAGTTACTGAATGAGGGATGGTTGGTAATCATTTATTTCTTTATTTACTCATTCACCAAATACTTTTTTGAGCTCCTGTAATGTGCCAGGTATAATACCTGTGTATAACGGTAAACAATATGCAGTCTCAGAGCTGACTCAAAGAACTGACAGTCTAGTGGGGGAACTGATAACTCACACGTCAATTCCATTACGTTATGGTGGGTGGTAGAGCAGGTGTAAGTACAAGGTGTTTTGTGACCACATAAAAGAACAGCTAACTCAACTGGGAATGACTTTTAAAGTGGGTTCCTATGCTCTGAAATTATGATTCTACACATCAGGTAAAAATTCTTGTGAAATCTGTGATTGGGAGCCAAGAAATCTTTGGGCAAAATTCAATCATTGATGGGAGAATCAGTTCCCAAGATAAGGTCAAATGAATGAATTCTCATGCTTATTAGGAGAAGTAGGCAAGAAACCTGCCTTATAGAATGGTCCCTTAACAAATATAATGAAGTGAAAATATTCCTATCTGAAAAGTTAGTGTAGAGTTCATCTTAGGGAGGGGCCTGCCTCTGGGAAAATATCTTGAAAAGCTGCAAGGGGACTATACGTACTGGGAGCATAAGAGACAAGAGGAAGCCTCCCAGTAAAATGAGATGTTTAAGTTTTTCTGCAGGAGGCAATAAGAGAAAGTTGTGTTTGGATTGGCTTTGGTTCTGTTTTCGAAGGCTGAGAGAACACAGGGAGATCAGAGCTATAGATAGAAGAAATAAATTGGAAAATTGGCCCTTGGACATGTTCCTGGCCATTTGCATTTTAAGACTAGGAGATGCTCAGTGTTCCATTGGAAAGCCTTACGCTGCTTCTCTGTCTTCCTCTGACGCCTAACTCTTCACTGCTGTCTACTACGCTCAGGAATGTCTGTATGTTTCTATCTTTATGAAAATCCAGGTAGAAAGCTGTAATTGTCACTGGGTCCGTGCTGTGTAAAACAGAGACACCATGCATGGTCACAGGAGCCCAGAGGTGACAGTGATACATAAGCTTGTACTAGGCACCTGTAGAAATCCAGGAAAGGGCTTGGAATTCTATGGGGACATGGAATGGGAAATTTTGAACCAATCTTATCTGTATCTCAGGGGACAACAAGGACTCGGCACCATGAGCTGTGGGTTATAGTCAACTTATTCTAGACTGAGTATACAAAATGTTATACTATCATTAAAGCACTAATTATATCATAACTGGGGGTATATATCCATGTTTTCCTTCCAGCCACCCCCATACCAAGTGTACAAACAAATGCTTGGTAGCTTCTGCAGTGCCTAGTACCTGACAGAGATGGGGCTACATGGATGCTTGTTTGGGGGCCTGTGACATTCCCCTATAGGCAGAGGAGAAATGAATCAGCCTCAAGCCACTAACAAGTTACAAGCTCCTAGACAAAGGCCTGCATCAGTTCTGGGAATTGTGGTAATGAGGCTGCAGAGGGCCTCTGGGCTGAGCCAGCTGCTAAGGACACAGGCCCTGCCCAGCTCCAACCTCGTGTGGGCTCTGCCTGGAAATAGGGATGTGGAAGCTCATTAGGGAGGAATGGTTTTTAAAAAAATAGCATCATAATCTCTAATCAGTCAGTGGGTCAGGGTCAGATATCTCTTAACAGGAAAGTGGACTGTGAGGGCAGGGCTGGGGCAGACGTGATAGGGCATGAAGGGGCGGCTGTAGTCAGCTGCTGTGAGTGACACTTCTGGTCTCTCTTACCCACCTCTGAGGGCACTGTGCTGGAAGGTCTTAATTAGGCCCCCTATGGTGCAATTGGTTCCTTGGGAAACACTGCCAACCAGGACCCCCAGGCTTACAGGAAAGAGCAGATGTGCTCAGGCCTATGCTTTGGTAGGGAAAGGCAAGACTGGCCTGGCACAGAGTGAGGAGCAGAGAAGGCCATCTCACCCACACAAGCCTGGGCTGCCAACAGCTCTGGGCTTGTGCTTCCGGGACTACTGATGGGAATGCTGAGAATGGATGAGGGGAAGGCCCAGACTTCCTCCCCACACAGATACTGCTTATTGGAAGGATGTTGGCGCAAACCACACTGCTGGCTGTCCCCCGCTTCCCCTCAGCTCAATTAAGGCAGTAATCGGTATTTCTTAATTGCTGCTTCTGCTGCATCTCCCGCCCCTCCTCCTCTCTTTGTCCACAGCAGTGTGGTACCAGGAGACTTGTCTGTCTTCGGGGCTGGCCTTGAAGAAAAGGGAAGTGGCTTGAGGCGGCTTACAGGCCTTGACACCTGGTAGGGGAAAACCTTGCAGAAATAGCTCTGTAGCTGGAACATTACCTGGCTGGGCTCAGACCCAAATCTGAGGCTGTCCTCCAGCACCTAGGCTGACACTCACTCTAGCATTTGGGTTTAACTCTACCTGGCCTTGCTTTTCTAGTTCTAGTTTCTCTAAACTTGATTCTCATTTTATAGGTATGTCATTTCATTTTAAGTGTCACTGTCTGTGGTAAACCTCAGATCTTTCTGGAATGAGGTTAGGTATGAACATAGAAAAAGAAATTGCAATTATTTGTGTGACAATAAAAGCAACTGGGTAATGTGATGAGGAGGGACTGGTGGGTGTGTATGTGTAGGGCACCTTTAAAAGAGTTTGTCACTTTGTGATTGACAGAGCTATCAGAATTACTCGAGTCCATTTTGTATTCGTAATTAATACTCTATGTCAGGGGTGTCAAAACTTTTTTCAACGTTTTTTACCAAGGGCCATATGCGGTAAAATACACAAACAGTTGGGCCACTCACTCGAGGTGAAGTACGTATTGCCTCACCTGGTTTATTTAAGTAAACTGAATATAGTTTTGGAATTTGCTGCGGGCCAATTAACAATGGATTGCGGGCCGCAGTTGGCCCGCGGGCCGCAGTTTTGACACCCCTGCTCTATACACTCACCTCTTGAACAGCCCCGAGTAGGTACCCAGTTGATGTAGAAACTCTTAATTGGTGATTAAGTTGGCAGTGTGGGCCTGTCTGTGAAAGGCTGACAAAGTGTGAAGCTGTTAGGAAATCCAAGTCCAGGCCAAAATAATGGCCTTCAGACCAAATAATGTTTCCCTCAACTTGACTTTGAAATCTATCTCTATTATGCATGGCTTATTCGTCTTACCCCCCCCCCCCGCCCCCCTTTGGAGAAAGCTGTAAAACTTCATTGAGAGATTTTAACAGTCAAATAAATCAATCCATTAACTCTTTCTAAGCCCAACCGAACCTTTACACGGCAAGAAAGATCATTCTTGCCACATCCTGGAAATTCAGTCTGGCTGCCAGCCCTTCAGAGAAATGCTCAGGCAGCCTGGGAAGTGGTCAGTGGCTCTGCGTTGCTGTTGGACAATGAGCTAAGCGGTGCAAACACGGTTAGAGAGTGGAATGATTCTAAGACCCGTTTAACCATTTGGATCATGCTTTCCAATAGTAAACATAATATGAACACAAACATGAGCCACTGCATGATTTAAAGTTCTCTAGTGGTCGACTTATTTAAAAAAGTAAAATGGAAATAGGTAAAATTAATTTTAATAATATATATTATTTAATTCATTATATATAAATATCACTTTAACATGTAATCAATGGAAAAAAGTGAAATATTTTACTTTTTTTGATACTACATCTTCAAAATTTGACACAGATTTTACATTTATAGGTTAGTCACATTTTAAGTGCTTCATAACCGTATATGGCTAGAGGCCACAATATTGGACAGCACAGGTCTGGACAGTTGGGGGAACCTTGTTATGTCTAGAGCCTGTTGGCAAGAAATACCAGCATTATTTTTTATCTTCACCCCATACATATACCTATCACTTATCTTTCCAAAATATAGTTTATTCATGTAACAAATCAGGAGCTATCTATTTTATCCCCATTTTGGAGATGCGAGAACTGAAGCTTAGAGAAATGAAGTAATTTGCCTTACAAATTGCTATGACAGGTAGTGAATCATAGAGCTGGGAATTGACTCTTCGAGGTCTGTTTGATTCTGAATCCCACTAAGGTCCTCTAAATTCCGCAAGAAAAGTTGGGGTCAAGGAAGACTCACAGAGGCTTTGTGAAGTCCTTTAGTTAAAGGAACCTGCTTACCTTTGCTTAACACGAAGTTTCCCAAGTGTGGAATAAGGGACTGTTTTTCATGCAACATCTATGAACATTCTAAGGAACTAGTATTTCATATACCTTGCTTTGGGAAATGCTCTGTGCCAACGGAATTCTGCTTTGAGAAACGAGGCTCCCAGCCACAGAAGAGGTCACATCACAAGTAATGACAGGATTTTTGAATGTCAGCCTCCGGCATTCAACGGAGGTACTATCTGGTGACTTTAGCTTAGCAATTATATTGTTCCTATTTGGCTACTTCAGCTTCAGATTAAAATCATGGATGTGACCCATGCGGTTTGTCTTAGGCAGCCAGAATCCACACAATGCAAGAGCTCAAATAACCAACCCTTTCTCCATCTCACACAATGATGATTTATGTTCATAATGTTAATTTGGGGCTTTTTAAGACCTTAGAACAACTTCTGAACCAAAATAGGACGACTCATATTCATATAGTGTAGTTTTAGCACAAAGTAAATATGATCACATTTCCATTTTTTGGAAAAATCACTGATTTGTGTCTGGGAAAATTGATGCTTGGATTGACCGAGTCCTTATATGTACCAAACATGGTTCAAAGACTTCACCATAACCCAGTGGAGCTAGGAGCTATCATCATCATCATCATCATCACTCTTTTAAATTGAGAAAACTAAGGCACAGAGAGGTTAAGTAACATGAGCTAGAAAATAGCAGCGCTGAGCTTTCAGGGAGTCTGGCACCCAGTCCACACGTCTAACCATCACTAATTAATACTGAATTGATGAATCCTCCAGGACAACCCATCTTAGAACCCAACTGGACAAATGGGATGGATGCGTGTGTATGCATATGCGCAGAGAGATTGAGAAAGAAAGAGAGATAATGGAGAACAGGCAAATCAGGATATATTAGAGATTGGGAGAGAACTAGTACTAGATCCTTGCAGTCATATAATACTTTATAAAGAGTTTTCATGTACATTATCTCATTCGATCCTCATTTATTGCATTAGGTACTAGTGCTGCTAATCAAGTGGCCGAGAGGGACGTGAACTGTGGGCGTCTGATGTCAGTTCACAACGCTTTCTACCACTGGACTACTGCTTGAGGAAATTAGCCTCAAGTTCCCTGCAAGTCTCCTTGTCTTCCTTAAATCTTCTAGACACTTTAAAATGACGACTTTGTGTCCATGCTCATACATACCACAGCCCCTCCCCCAAGTTCTGAGTCGAGACACCACCCAGGCTTCACTCCACATTTCTAAGGCCCCAACGAGACTGACCAACACAGTGTGGCAAGGAGCCAGCATTCTTATTTCCTGAGGTTGGATGGCTGGGGAGGCCTCCGGGTGTCTCGGCCCATTTCCCGGCACACAGCTGCTGTGGCAGAGCCTGTATAAATGTTTCAGCATTAGACTAGGAAACCGCACAAGGGACCATTTGGAGAATGGAAACACTCTCCTGTGTCAGTGTCAGGAAAGAGGAAAGCAAACCAAGCACTACAAGGGAGCCTAGACGGGAATCTGTCTGGTGGGTGCCCTGGAGACCCCCTGAACCAGGTAAGAGCTGAAAACGCCAAACCCCTTCTGGTTCTCAGCTGCCTTCAGAGACCCCAAGACTCACTGGAGATCAGTGTAGGAAATTCATGCTGGGGATACCCTGGAATTGGGAGGGGGTGTTGTTTGAATCCCTCAACTTAGTTCTTCTCCTCGAGGGTCACATGGAGAGGTTGTTCCTTTGAGGGAAACTGGGTGTCATCCTGGCAAACCTTAGTCCTCTCTTTGTTTCCCCTGCTGGTTTCTTCCAGATGCAAGTCGAAGGGGCCTGTTTTATATTTCTGTTGAACAAATTAGTTACACCTTTTGGGTTTTCTCACACAGGCCAACACATCAAAACATGCCTGAGAGCTCTGGAGAATGTCCCAGTGGTCCCAGACCCTCTGGAAAAACACTCATTTGGACAGCTGCAGGAGGTGGGACCAAAGACTTGCCTTTGAAGCCCCTTAGTTGGAGGAGGAAACTTGCCAAAATGGCCTCCCAAAAAGGGCGGGGAGAGAATCTATGGCGAACCTCGCTCTGTGATAAAAATTGATTCTTTTATTAGAAGCTAATGATGATGATGTTAATAAGTACCATTTATTGAATATTGTTTGCCAAGCACTTAACACATTCATTCATTCAATAAAGATCGCTTCACAATGTCTTATTTAATTCTCACAATAACCCTTTATGAGCTAAGTATTATTTTCTCCAGATGATTAAACTAAATGGTAGAGCACTTATGAAACTTGTCCAGCTTCCCTCAGCTGGTTTTTATAGTGGAGGTGGGACTTGATACAGATTTTTTTTTCTCATTCCAAAGCTCATATTCTTAACTATTCATTAATTTATTCACTCATCCATTCATTCATTTATTAAATAAATATTTATTGAGTGCCTACTATGTGCTAGGCATTCCTGTATGTACTAGGGATGTATGAGTAAACAAAGCAGAGAGGTTTCATTTTAACAGAGACAAAAGCCAGTAAACTATTGAAATTATAGCATGTTAGATGTTGATGTGCAGGAAGAAAGTGATGCAGGTGCTAGATGTTAAATGCAGGAAGAAAATTTAAGGAAGGCATGGAATATAGGGAATATTGGAGTGGCGAATTTGTTATTTTATATTGGGTGGTAAGAAACATCAACCCTTAAAAGGAGGCCCCTAAGCAAAGACCTAATTTAAGGGAGTGAGCCATTTAGGTGAGGAAAGTTCCAATCAGGGGGGAAGAAGTGCAAAGACACTGAGAGTGAGAATATGCTTGGAGGAATAACAAAGAAACCAGTGTGGAGAGAATGAGGCAAAATATAAGGAAATCAGGTGAGAGAAGAAGTGGGGCCCCAGGGTAAGTAGGGTTTTGTAAGCCATTGTATGGGATCAGTGAAATGAGAAGAAACCAAAGGAGAGTTTTGAGCTGACTTACGTTCTAAAGACTGCTTTGTGTGGGTCAGTGTACATACATATATTTTTTACTTCTGTCTGCTGATGGGGCCCAAGAGCAATGAAACCCCCATACTAATTAGTACATCGAGCACCTACATCTTGGCCTCTAAACATTATTTCCCAATGGAAGAAACCAGAACTCCTTAGCAAAGTTGTTATTTCTAGGACTACTGTGGGAAAAATACAAGATGGAATACCTTCTGGTGCCAGAAATTGGGGACCATGTTAAAAGAAGATGGGTGTCAATTTGAAGGTCAAATCTAGGATAATTTGAGCAGCAAAACAAATAATCATAGAATTAGATTAAGTCCA
Organism: Rhinolophus sinicus; assembly: GCF_036562045.2. Taxonomy (NCBI): domain Eukaryota; kingdom Metazoa; phylum Chordata; class Mammalia; order Chiroptera; family Rhinolophidae; genus Rhinolophus; species Rhinolophus sinicus. The sequence continues at coordinate 139,269,108 of NC_133756.1, forward strand.
TAGAATAAAATAAAAATAGTAACATAAGTACATAGTTGAATAAATAAGTAAGCAGGAGAGAAGAGATAGAAGAATTCAAAGTAATACATGTAGAATGAATCACCATTAGAATGCCACAGTAATAGTTGCTGCAAGCAAGTTCCACCAATGAGTACTAAAATTGGAGCGTGAAAATGTGAACAGAGTAAAATATTAGCACAGTTCAAATTACCTCTCCTAAAATATTGACCAATTACAAAAAAACAAAATAAAAACAACAACCAGTAACTTTATAGTGGAGAAACCCAGTAAGCACCACTTGAAATTAAGTGGTTAAGGTTAACATCACCGATAAGATATCAACATTAGGCAGCCTGAGTATCATGCACTGAAAAGAACACACTACCAGTTCTGTGGTATGCTCCCTAAAAATGTATGATCTCAATCTCATAGTGAGAAAACACCAAACAAACCCAAGTCAATAGACATTCTACAAAATAACTGACCAGCACTCATCAAAAAATTGTTAAAATCAAGGAATAATTGAGAAATTGTCACAGAGTGGAGGAGACTAGAGAGATAACTTCATGCACTGTCAGATCCTGGACTATATCTGGAAAGAGGAAAAAAAATGGGGAAAAATGGTGAAATTTGAATATGACTATAGTTAATAGTGTTAATTTCCTGGTATTGATCATTGTACTACCGTGTTTCCCTGAAAATAAGATCTAGCCGGACAATCACCTCTAATGTGTCTTTTGGAGCAAAAATTAATATAAGACCCAGTCTTATTTTACTATTATATAAGACTGGGTATAATATAATATAATATAATATAATATAATATAATATAATATAATAGATATAATATAATATAATATAATATAATATAATATAATATAATATAATACTGGGTATAATATAATATAATGTAATGTAATATAATAATATAATATAACATAATGTAATGTAATATAATATAATAATATAATGTTGGGTCTTATTTTACTATAATATAAGGTCTTATATATGGGTCTTATATACTATAATATAATATAAAACCGGGTCTTATATTAATTTTTGCTCCAAAAGACACATTAGAGCTGATTGTCCGGCTCGTTCTTATTTTCGAGGAAACATGGTATGCTACATAAGTTCTTAACACTGGGGAAGATGGGTAAAGGATGCATGTGAACTCTATGTGCTAGTTTTGGAACTTTTTTAAAAGTCAGTATTTCAAGATAATATATATATATATATATATATATATATATATATATATATATATATAAAACTATGGACGTTAACTAGACTTATTGTGGTGATCATTTCACAATATATACACAAGAGGTCTGACAATTAAATTTGCAAACTTGTTGTAATGCTGTTGTTAATCTTTGTTGATATCAGAAGGATTATTCACTAAGAATTTGTACCAACTGGACAAACAGTTAACCAAGTTTACTATTTGGAAGTGCTGAAAGGCTGCATAAAAAAAACGACCTGAACTTTTTGCCAACAATTCATGGCTCTTGCATCATGACAATGCACCAGCTCACACGGCAGCTGAGGGAGTTTTGTCTGTCTGTGAGGGAGTTTTTAGTCAGTAAACAAATAACTATATTGGAACACCCTCTCCACTCACCTGATCCGGCCTCCAATGACTTTTCTTTACCTGAAGATAAGGGTAATTTTGAAAGGAAGACATTTTGATGACATCCAGGACACCAAGGGTAATATGACAGCAGCTCTGATGGCCATTCCAGAAAGAGAGTTCTAAAGTTGCTTTGAAGGGTGGACTAGATGCTGGCGTCAGTGTATAGCTTCCCAAGGGGAGCATTTCCAAGGTGACCATCGTGATATTCAACAATGAGGTATGTAGCACTTTTTCTAGGATGAGTTCCTGAACTTAATTGTCAGAACTTTTGTATATAGAATCATTGTGTTGTACACCTGAAACTAATATATGTCAATTATATCTCAATTAAAAAAAAAAAAAACTAAGCAAAAAAACTGAAAAACCTTAAAGATTCTTGGATTGAGAATACACTACATGGGGGCAAGGACAGATGTCAGAAAATTGGCTAGAAGGCTCTAATGGACATAATCATGATAAGAATGATATGGTTTGGACTAGGGTATAGCAGGGGAGGAGGTGAGAAGTGGCTGGATTCTAAAAGATTTTTGACAGTAGAGCTGACAATATTTGCTGGTAGAATGATTTTAGGAGGAACAAAAGGAACTCGGGATGATTTTAAGGTGTTTGACCCAAGCAATTAAATAACAGAATACATTTTTTAAAAGTGCTTTATATTATTTCAATTAATCAACAAAAATATTGTAAGTACGCCAATTGCTCCCATTTTCATAGTAACAACAACAACAACAACAACAACAACCACCACCACTATATCCCAAGTATTTACACTGGGCACTTCACCTGTAAAATCTCATTTCATCCTCTCCTGTGTCACTATTCCTATGTAATAGATGGAAAAACGGAGACCCGGAGAGTCTAAGTAGCTTTCCCACCGCCACCCAACTGGTAAGCCATGTTGCTAGGGTTCTGCCACACTGAGCCTGAATCTGGTACCCACACACTGAACTGCTGTACTCTACTGCCTGATTTTATACTGTAGGAAACGGAAATACAGCAAGCTGCCTGATCTGCCAGGATTCATGCAGTTCAAATGTGGCAAAGCTGGAGTTTGACCCCCGCTCTGATGTTAAGGCTCAAGCTCTTCACCGTTGTCCTCTGCTGTGGATCCCGTGCGTTTGAGTGTGGACAGTGTTAGAAATGGGGCTCCCTGGCACAGCCCGCAGGTACCATCTCCAGGACAGGGATTCAGGTGGCTTCCTTGCCCCTGGTTCTACCACTGGCCATGGCTGTTCCTCGTCCTGAGCGAGGAGGGGGAGACGCCATTGCCAGGCTGTGGCAGCGCTGCAGTTCCATATGCTGGAACCACACGTGCCCAGGAAGCCTGCTATGCCCATCAGCCTCTTTGGTCAGCTGCCAGTTGGAAAGGACAGATAAATCATGCACTCATTTTAATGGGCCAAAAGGTCTCTGCTTTCCCTTTCTACGCTGTAAAAGGTCCACTCTACGCACCTCTCCCCCTGAAGCACAGAGAAATGTCCTCAGTCTCTGAAAAACAGAAAGGCAGTTTTCTCACAGGAAGAAAAAATATGCCCAAACAATCAACCCTGAGTGTCCTGGGTAATAACTAACCCTGAGTATTAAGAGAAGGTGATTTTGTTTGTTTGTTTGTTTTTAATATATTTTTTCTTTTCCCATTTTTTCCTAATGGTCATGTAAATTTGAATTTTTAAGTTACTGATAATTTGATAATTGTTTAAAAGAAAAATCTAAGTGTAGACTCTGACTTAAGGCTCCTTACCTTTGAATAAAAGGTCCACCTCTTAGTAGTTATGTGATCATGAGCAAGTTAACTAAGTCATAATTTCCTTACCTGTCAAATGGGGTTATACTTCCTAGAGTTTTTACAAGGATTGAATGAGATAATATACGCAAATAATTTAGCACTCACTTCTAGCTATATTATTAATACAGTTATCATTAACTTTTCAGTTATAGTGGGTTTTCTTTTTTCCATACTATCCTCTGTCTCTTGCCCCCATCTGGTACTAAACTCATTTTGTTGGCAAACAGAAGGGTTGCTCTGAAAATGGGGAGCCCCTCCAATGGATGGTCTGAGTGCGAGCCAACGAGAGGGACATTTCTTCAGGAAAAGCAGCCATTTCATCAGTATGGTTCTTAGCAAGCAAAGGCTGGTGTTTTTCGTTATTCCCATTCTCCAGGGAGCACATCCTCAGTGTCTCCAGTAAATTGGACTTTCAAAGGTAAATGTAAATTCTAGTGTTAATTTATTTAAAGTAAATTATTCAGAGAGTCATATGTCAGCAAACCTCATTTTGTGGCACTATATTAATGTCTTCCTTAAATACAGCTCGCCCTTTCTAAAAGCTGTTTTATGGGTCCAGGAAATCTGTCTATTACAAAGAAGTGCTTATTGTAAAGGATGTTTTAGTCTTTGGGTTCAATTAGGGAGAGAGCCAGGGTCAATGGGAGCCCTATGTGTGAAACAGCCTTAATAGCTGAGATGTAATAGGGAAGTGGGAAGCCCACTAAAGCACGTGGGTTTTTACCCGGCAGGAAGGGATGTGAAGAAAGATAATGAAAGGATTGATTCAAATTTCACCGGCCTTTAGGGAGCCTAGTGACAGCGTAGGACCCATCCATTGTAGTGGAAAAAAGGCAGGTTCCCAGGGGAAGTTTCTGGGTCCTAGTGTCCTCTCAGGCAAAGTTAATCTCTCCTTGTCTGGATTTCCTTCTCTCTACATTGGGGAGAGGAATGTCTGTCTTCCCTACAGAGCTGCTTGTTATCGATATCAAATAAAATAGCTGGGAAATGCTTTGAAAGATTCAAAGAGCCATAGAAATAGAAGCAATATTGTATTCATGGCTATTTTTATTATTATCACATTTCAGGGTCACAGGATTGAATTACTTTTACTCTTCAATTCTTGACATATTGTCATCACTAAGGCCCTTTTTCTTATTTAATTCTTTCTTCTCTTTGATCCTGGTTCTTTACCCCTCTTCCCTGCCACCCTTGCCCCCAAAACAAAAAACCACTCTAATGTGTTTAATGTGTTCCATAAACACACACACACACACACACACACACACACACTCACTCATGTGCATGTGGGTGTTTTATATGCATAGATTTGTAATTTACATGGAACCATCCGTTACCTATACATCTAATGAATCACTTAGAATTGCCAGAGTAGTACCTCAGGATATGCATTCCGCATCTTGAACAATTAACTCTGAGTGAAAGGCCTCACACTGCCTCCAGCTCCCCACCACTGCAGGCAACAGCCAGGACTATTCTTGGGCACTGCTCTTTATGGTCATGTTTGAGAACCTATTTGGAATATATGCCCCGGAGCAGAATTGGGCAAAGGACACCAACAAGCAATTTCCAGAAGAGAAAACCCAAACGACTAGTGAGCATTTGAAGTTTTGCTCAAATGTATTAGTAATCAGAAAAAATGTGAATCAAAACAAATGAGCCATCACTTTACACATTTTAGAGTGGCATTAATTAAAAAGCTGAATAGTGCCAAGTGTAGGTGGAGATGAGGGATATAATGCCCTGCTGGTGGGGAGTGCTGGGGAGTGTCAGCTGGCACAGTGGTTGGAGAGAGCCATCTGTCAGTATTAAGCCAAATTCAGATATGCATCGTTTCTGATAGGTATTATTTTTATTGTTGTCATTTTGCACTAAAAATAATTATTCAACACCTACTTCTCTCATTAAAAAATACTCAGTACCTTCTAACCTAGCTCCACCTAGTTCTACTACATGCTACAGCTACAACAGTGAACACTTCAGCCATGGTCCTTGCTCTCACGGAATTTAAGATACAGCTGGAAATGCTCGGTCATCTAGCACCCGCCAGGTCACAGCGAGGTGCCTGCCTTGCTCTCGCTCAGCAAATGTGTGCTGAATGAATGCACGAGGAGCAGCAGATAACTAATCACACTACTGCTTTCCAAACTTACCATCAGTCGATACACTCTCAGCCCCTTCGCCTGGCCCCCAGTCACAGCTGGTACTTTTTGTTCTACAACCTGTTGTTGACCTCCAGGGCAAACCTTAAAATTTCTCCCTCCCTGCCGCACCCCACCCACGCCCAAGTTATTTGTAATTAACATGAATTATCTTCCAAGCACTTGGCTAAGATTCTTTACCTCCTAATATACATTCATGACATAGGTACTGTTGTTATGCTCATTTTACAGATGAGGAAAAGAAGCTCAGAGCAGGGATGAACTTGCCTAAGATCACACAACTTTTGAGGTACAAGCTAAGCTCCACCCTAGATCATTTTTTGCTCCTTGGCCCGAGTCCTCTCCACCAATCAGCATGTTTGTGTGGGTGAGTGAGTGTGGTGTATCTTAGTTTGGGCTGCAGTAACAAAATACCACAGACTGGGAAGTTTATAAAACAACAAAAATGTATTTCTCACAGTTCTGGAGGCTGGAAGTCTGAGATCAAGTTGCCAGCAGGGTCAAGTGAGTGTCCTCTCGGGGTCGCAGACTTCTCCTAGTATCCTCACCTGGTGAGAGGGGCAAGGAAGCTCTCAGGCCTCTTTTATTAGGGTATTAATCTCAGTCATGAGAGCCCCACCTGTGTGACCTAATCACCACCCTGAAATCCCACCTCCTAATGCTATCGCCTTGGGCATTTAGGATTTCAACATATGAATTTGGGGGCCACAAGCATTTAGAGCTTGGCAGGAAGCATTTACTTTTGTGGTAGCACCTAGTGTCTTGACATATGCACATTATGTTCTTGACAAATACCTGCTGGACCAAAAGGGCATTTTAATAACTGCCTGTTAAGGCATTGGCTTTCACCCCATTCTCTGAATAGAGAATCACTAACACCAGCTCCCTGCTCTCACCCTTCAATGGCACAGCTTTAAGCAGCAGAAAGTGCTCATTAGAATGGAACCCCAAAGCTTTGCCTTAGCTCCTCCCAGCAGCCTCAGCCAGTCCCCTCCCAAATGTTTCTGTTCAGGGTTGAAAAGATTTATAGCATCCTCTTGCTGCTGACGATGTTTCACTATTGATCCTGCTTCCGGAGCTGTGCTCAGGGGACAGGGAGTGACCGAAATGCTAAATTTTTACCAGGCTCACTGCAAAATCAGCCAGACAGCCCAGGCGTCCTTTGGGATCCAGAGCTGAAGGCAGAGAGCCACTGAGTCACACACACTTCCTCCTGAACCGCAAGGGATGAATTTTCCCCCTCCCTTTAGTCAGTGCCTCAAGAGCCAGTTTCCAGGCTTAATCCAAGGTTTTTGCCTAAAGGCTTTAGTCTTCCCTTTCTCCTAAGACATTTATGCTACCATGGCATAACCACACCTTCATATACCCACGCTGTAGCCCCTTTCACACTGGTTACCTGGATTGATCTGAAACATGCTTATCTTCTTATTAGTCTTTAAACTCTTTGAGGGCCAGGACTGTACAGCTCTGGTACTTAAGACAGGGCCTGTTGTTGAAAACGTTGGGAAAGAATGACACATACCCTGGTCAGCTTTCACAGCAGGAACTGAGAATATGAGAAGCCATTACTACTATGGATGAGTTATAAATGCCAGACTTTAGTTCTAAGGTTCTGGAGGGCAAGGATGTCATTTGTTGCATGTTTAGGTAAGAGAAATCTTATCCATGGGACAAAAGCTGCGTCAGGGGTGGCAAAGTATATATCCATATATCACCCCTGCGTAGTATCACATCTACGACAGGCATCACGAACTGTTCAGTGTCCTATTTCACTGGGTATCCAGGCAGCTTTTACTAATCATGGGGAGTGAAACCTCTGTGCCATACCTCAGCTAGTAAAAGTCCACCATATTGTGCTTTGCTTCCCAGATGATACAAAGCCATAGTTTCTCACAGTCTAATTGAAAAGCAAATGCTTTCACACACATAAAAAATAACACTACATTGCTCCATTATAGTTTATTCACTCATTTAACAAAACTGTGCTGAACATTTATAATATGTCAAGTACTATATGAAATGCTGAGGAATGCATGAAGATGAAAAATGTGCAAGTCCCTGCTTTCAAGAAGTTTGTAGTCTAATGGGGAACATGGAAACATGCAGTGAATACACAGTGTGGTAAGTTGTCTGATACAGAACTTATGGGGTGCCATAAGAACGGGTAGGAACGGCGTTGGGAAGTCTAGGAGGCAACTAGGCAAAGGGTACTGTAGTAGTTTCCTGATGCTACTGTAACAAATGATCACTAACTGATGGCTTAAAACAACAGAAATTTATTCTCTCAGAGTTCTGAAGGCCAAAAGTCCAAAATCAGGGCCATGCTCCCTCCAGAGGCTCTAGGGGAGAATCCATTCCTTACCTCTTCCAACGTTTGGTGACTGCCAGCATTCTTTGGCTTGTGACAGTATCACTGCAGTCTTCAGGGACAGGATCTTCAAATCTCTCCCTGCTTTGTTTTCCCACTGTCTTCTCCTTTGTGTGTGTCAAATCTCCCACTGTCTCCCTCTTATAAGGATATATGTGATTGCATTTAAGGCCCACCTGGATAACCTGGAATAATCTCCCCGTCACATCTGTAGTCTTTTTGCCCTATAAGGTAACAATCACAGATTCCAGGGGTGAGGGTGTGGATACCTTTGGGGAGGGGGGCACATTTTTCAGCTTCCCACAAGTACCCAGCACTTGAACTGTGCCTGCCACATTATAGACACTCAATGAATGTTACATGAATAAGTAAAATTGCATCTAATCTGAGAACACAGGGTAAATATATAGAGAATTGCATACTCTTGTGCAGAGAGTACATGGAATAGGAATCAAAAGGAGGAGACACAAGCTCGGGAAGGAAGCAGAGAGACCAAAAGTTGGAGAAACTGACTTAGTTGGACACTAAAGTGGAGCAGGAAGGAGGAAGGAGACAAGGCAGGGAACGATGGTGGGCCACAGTGAACTACTGAGAAGGAAAGTCAAGGCCAGTTTAGGATTGATTTCTGTCAAGTAGAAAGCTCACCAGCAGTCCACTGTAGGCATGACTTTGACCCATTTGCAGGCTAGGACAACAATGAGGAGAATGGTTAGGGTGCTGAGATGCTGCTGGGCTCCCCGGTTTTCCAGTTGTTTCTTGGGCCTGCAGTGCTGTTCCTCCATTGTCTTCCTTGCCAGCTCCTACTCACCTTTCTGCTCTCCGTCTACATGTTTATTTCTGATTCTGGCTCTTTTATCCTCCTGCCCTCTTCCCACAGACACCAGGGAACCAGTTAGAGAGGACAACCGTAGTGGAGTGTGGTGGGTAAGAGTGAGGATGCTGGAATGGAAGCTGCACCAGAACAGAAGCTTCACGGTACAAGGATTTTTGTGTATTTTGTTCACTGTGGTGTGCCTAGTGCCTAAAACAGCACCTGACCGATAGTAGACACTCAATAAGCTCAAAAACAATGAATGAATGGAGCCAGATTTGGCATTCTAATCCTGGTTCTACTACTTACTAGCTATAAATTAGTAAATTACGTAACCCCTCTGTGTCTCAGGGCCCTTATCTATAAAAACAGGATACTAGTATCTGCCTCAGGGAGTTGCTCTGGAGAGTAGAAGAGTTGATACAGGCAAAATGTTTAAAACTGTGCCTGGCACAGATGTGATCTTGAAATCTATATTGCAGAGCTACTCATAGACTCCCCAAAGTTCGATGTCTATTTAATTTTAAAATACATTCTAAACTATTTGAAAAACTATTTACAAAGGAATGTACACTCAAATGTCCCATATGAACATCAACACACAGCAAACAAAACACTAACGCTTCCACTTGCCTTCTCTCATTGATTTTAAACGAGTCAACGATCTAATCTAAAATTTTAATATAAAGCTGAGCTAGCAAAATAACTGCTCCTTCTGCTGGGGTCCTAAGGAGAGATTTCACTTGAACCCAGGGAACTGATACTGACGAAGAGGCCAGTGACCACTTTTATCTAATTCTGTTTAATATGACGATAGGATTTGATTCCGTACATTTCCCCACATATGCAAAGTGGACAGTAAAGTTCGCCTTATTTGAAGGAATGTCCTTATGTCGACCCGAAGGAAGAGAGCACAGTTGTGGCTTGTTAAAATCCGCAGTGTCTTCGCCTTAATGTTTCACCGCTGTTACAAACCTGTGAGACACCGAGGTGGTGTCAGTCTAAATCTCTGCTCACTCAGTGGAAGAGGAGTTATAGTGGAAATGGCAAACACATACGATGTTCTTTCAAAATGAATAGCTTGGCTGCTCCCCTCAAGCTGTTTTTATTTATTCATTCATTTCAGAAATAAGAATTAACAACATACCATGTTGCAGGTATTGTGCTGGGTGCTGAGTTTGTAGTGGTGATGGAAGTAAGACAGACGAGATCCTGCCATGATTGAGCATGGAGTTCTGGGTAAAGAAAAACCTCGAACAATAAGAGGAAATGTGAGAAGTCCCATGGTAATGACAGTACTCCCCCATGAAAGCTGGAGTAACTCACTTAGGTCTACAAGTGACTTCAGAGGAAGAGATACTTAAGTTGAGATCTAAACAATAAGTGAGAAGAGTTTTTGTTTATTGAAAATAAAATGCAGGGAGGTCAGGGACAGAACAATATTCCAGCAGAGAGGACAGTATGCATGAAGGCATAGAGAGAGCATACCACATTTGCTGAAAGAACTGAAAGAAATATAATATGGCTAGACCATAGAGCTGGGACGTTCACCGTAACAACTTTATTTTAAAAACATGCTCACTGGTATATCACTCAATGTTTTCCTTCGCCTTTAATTTTTTTTTTTTTAATTTCAACTCTCTTTTTTGATTGTTGCCTGCCCCATTACAATATCCACTTTTCCAGATGGTCACCACTCTTTGCCATATGTCCAACGTAACTTCAACTTTTTGATCTTCTCCAACGTCCCTGACTCTGCTTTCTTATGTTGGTATAAATGACACCTTTCTCTCTGGTGGCTGCCCCAAAGCTTTTCTCATCTGCCTTTCTTGGGACTCAGGTTTCACACCCACAGATAACAATCTTCAAAGGGAGATTGACCCAGCAGTCATAAACTCTCCAGCCTGGGCTTTGCTAAATGAAGTCAAGTCTTTGATCCCGCTTTGGTTGCCCCTTGGAATAAAATGAATTCTTTGAAGTGTGGCACACCTAGAAATGACAAAACAGGACCAGAGGAGTTACAAGGTTAAGAACAAAACAGTGCTGCATTTAGGTTGTTTTGTTAAAGGATGGATTCAAGGAGATTACTCAAGGACCTAGTTTAGGTTTAGGCTGTCAAAATTATCATCAGAAACTAGATGATAATGCAAGCTGAAAGCTCTTCCCCTAGTACCCTGACTCTGTGCACCAGAGTGGCAACCCCAAACCATTACACACTGTACCCCTAAGAACTTTCCAGAATTTATTCCAGATGCCATACAAATCAATACTCAGATTCATTTTGCACAGTCCATAAAGACATTATCTGCCTTCTAGGATTACACCTAGCAACATACCAGCCTGGCCACTAAGGGTTATGCAGCCCATGTGCAAACAACAGTGCCATCTGAGCACCAACTCACCAGCACAGAAGCCATATGAGTCACATCATGGGAAGGCAATCCCCAAATGCCAAGTTTCCTTTGTAATCAGGTCTACCAAACAGGGATGGTTAAGGGTTGCTCTAGGGCCTGGAAACTAGCCCCCGAATAACTCAATCTACCCTGTTTTCTCAGCAACATGTGCTGAAGATCAGTTAAAGCTAATTATCCTCTAGACAAAGACCATAACCGACTTCAAACGGGAAGTGTTATTACCCTGTGCTTAATTCTAGCACTTTGAGTTGCCAGTAGGTGGCAGAAATTCAAAAACATTTTTCTAATTCTGCTTGCTTTTTAAGTAAGGTCCAAGGGTGTCCAACCCAGTCTTTGTTCATTTTGGCACACCTGTATGAGATTAGAAGCAGTGAGAGAAATATTTGTGAAAGTAATGGATAACCAACTTGGATGTACCATGTTTTTAAGTAATTTTACAACTCATCATAAGGAATGGCCCTGTATTGCATAGGTCTTACTCTCTTGCCAACTCTGGTCCTGAGTCTTTTTATTGTGTGTCCACACTCACCACTCTTGAATTTTGAAATATTAGAGTTTAAACTTTTCCAAAGAGGATAAAGTTGGCAGTTTCTGATGAACAGTCTCTCTCTTCTTAGTCTACAATGAATAGTGTTATAGACGTGAAGTTTGTTTCAACCCCTAAAAGTAGCTTTTTTTTTTTTCCTATACGCATTGTTAGTATGCATTCAGTTGGGCAAAGTTATGTGGAAATAGGGACTGGAGACGTGAGTAAACAAAATTTCAAGTCATGGAGAGGAAAAAACTCTGAAATAAATGTTTCAAATTAAGGTTTGTAAGATATGATTTATAGGCGTTCACACTGGATCATCTAAACGCAACAGGAAACATACAACAGAAACATGATAAAAAGTTTTCCTCCTTGTAGAACCTAGGAAAAAAACAAGCTTCCGCATAGTTTGTTGTTTTCTTTGAAAGACAAATCAAGCAGCACCCAGAAACCTCTTAAAGGTTTTGGAAAATTAGGGGTTCTGTCAGTAACTTTGAAACTCTTTAGGAAAGACTGCCATAGAATTACAGAAAATGTATGCTTATTAAGGATGACTTTCTGGTAATACCAAGGAATCAATTCACAGTTGCAAAAAAACCCCCAAAACATATTTTTCCCCATGTTATTAGGCTTTTCCCTCTCTCTTGATATACAGAGAGGCAAGACCCAACCTAATTTCATTTCAGATATTGAATTTCCCTCCATTAGCTATGATGAGATTCTAAGCCAGCTTCTCTACTGGGTAGTTCTGTCCCTGGGTGATCTGCCAAGAACCACCCAGTATGTCACCGTGGCTATTCTTTACCTTTGAAAGCAAAAAATTGGGTGGGTGGGTGACCATCTGAGGTTGCCCTATGCTACTGTTATTCATACCATAGGCCAGTGGTTTACAAAGTGTGGTCCCTGAGTAGCAGCAGCAGCATCCCCTGAGAACTTGTTAGAAATACAAATCTGTGGACTCCCCTCCTTAGACTTACTGAGTCAGAAACTCTGGGAATGGGTCTGGGCAATCAGAAGCCCTCTAGGTGCCTCCCTGATGCAACTCATGTTTGAACCTTCAACAAAGTAGAGGCTCATTGTTTTCAAGATTTAGGGGCTTCTCCTGGGACTGATGTAAGGCACCCCTAAGTACCGAGGGTTGAGGGCAAGGGGGGAAACCTTGGAACCTCTTTCATCATTCTTGGCATAAGAAAATGATTTCCTTCATTCTGTGAATGGAGTTATTTTCCACAAACTCTTTTTATTTTCTGGAAATCAGTGTAGCGTAGCATAAGAGAATGGTCTCTGACTCTGTCACTTTTTAGCTGTGTAACTTTGGGCAAAATACTGAAATTATCTGTGCCTCGATTGCCACATCTGTAAAGTGGAGATAATACAAATTCAACTCTTTTGGAATGTGAGGATTAAATGAGGTAATGCATGAAAACGTGAAGGATAGTGACTGACACCATATAGTATACCATATGTCACCATATATTGACAACCATATAATAAATGTTAGGGTTTATTATTTTTATGGTCTTTCAAAGTCAAACTCATTTGTCACCAAGAGTTGAGGTCTTTCTGCCTCTGCCATCCTGCATTGGTTGATCCTCTATCTGTGCTGTGACAGTATTTTGTTCTTAGCATTTACAGATTGCTTTGTAATTTACTTGTTCTTTGACAGATAGATTACTTACTTTTCTATAGTAGGGACTCTGCTTCATTTATCTTTCTTTTACCTAGCAGAAGACTTGACACACGTCAGTATTCAATAAATACAGCTGAAAAAAGAAAGGAATATGGTGACTTTGGCAAGTTTACCACATCCTTAGCTTCTTCTAGGCAGCTGAAAACATTTTAAAGTGAATTAAAATTTTCACATTAGTAGGAAACAAAGCACACTGTAGAACCTCATGCAGGGACTCATGCCGGGTCTCTGGTCCTGCTTCCGCATAAGAACGCAGGATATGGCGAGACCAAAATGGAACACCAACGGAGCCATAGATAGGGGAGTCATACCACTATATTCTCACGGTGGGCTGGGTTGGAGACACAGGAAGCAGGAGCCACATTATCTGCAATCTGCCGTCCACTTCTCTGCCAACCGACCTCACTTGCTAGCTGCAATCCACCCTGCTAGCTGCAATCCGTGCTTGCTAGCTTAGCCACAGGGATTATATCAGTGTCTAATGGCTAACTGGTAACAGCTGATGGTCAACCAGTCACAGCTGATGGCCATCTACTACCCAAGCCAGGACCTTTCTATGTGAGGCCGAGAGCCTGGAAACTGCTCTCTGGGACTCTGTCCCCACACCCAGTTTCTTTCACTTGTCTTGATCTAGTTAGTGTCCTTCTCACTGCCTCCCACCCCACCCTATTCCTTGGTTATCTTGAACTCATGGAGTTTCCTAGGTTATGGCTGGGGAATCAATAACCTCACCAATTTAACAGTGGAAGAGACATTAGGCAAAGCTGAATCTAGATATGCCAACTATATCTTAAGAACTTGCCATTTGCGACAACATAGATAGATTTTGAGATTATCATGCTAAGCAAAATAAATCAGACAGAAAAAGTCAAGAACCATATGATTTCACTGATATGTGGGATATAAAACTGAAAGCAACAAATGAATAATACAAACAAACAAACAACAAAAACTCATAGATATAGACAATAGTTTAGTAGTTACCAGAGGGTAAGGGGGGTGGGGGGTGGTAGTGAGGGTAAAGGGATCAAATATATGGTGATGGAAAAAAGATCTGACTCTGGGTGGTGAGCACACAATGCAATATATAGATGATGTATTACAGAACTGTGAAAGCTATATAATTTTACCAACCAATGTCATCCTAATAAGTTTAATAAGATTAAAAAATAATAATAAAATAAAATGGAGAGAACAACAACAAAAACTTGGTTTCTTTCTCTTGGTGCCACTTTTTCCTATGTAGGTTTTTATTTTTGGGTACTTTTCTTGGTATTCTGGTTTCTATAGCCCCGAGCTTGGTTTCAGCCACATTCTATGATGTTATTAAGACCAGCAAAAAGAGAGCTTCTCATTCTTAATATTTCCAGGAAAATTCCCTGGTCAGACTCTCATTGGTCTGGCTGGAATTAGATGCCCCTTCCTGGATCAACCCCTGTGTCCAGAAGGATAGAATATTCTGACTGGACAAGCTTAGGTCAAGAACCACCTACCTTAATGGAAGAAGAGTGTTAAATCAGGGTATTATTATTAGGAAAAAAGGGATAGTGATTCCAGGTCGAGATAAACGACAAATGTTTTTTATAGGCATTATACTTAGACTTTGAAAGTCCTTGGTTATTCGGCAAAACCAAGTTAAACTAATGAATAGTCATTGAGCCCAATAACCGTAGCTAGAAATGGGGGAAGGGAATACATACATAGTAGGATTGGACAGGGGTTTTCCCTTAAGAGAAACTCTTTTGCGTAACAGAAAGAAACCCTGCTCTGTGGTTTATAGGAAAAGTGAAAGGACCATCAAGGAAATGGGGTCCTCGGTTTTATAGCTACCTGGAACTGAATTCCGCCAGCAACCTAAATGAGCCTGGAAGTACACTCCTCCTTAGAGCCTCCAGATGAGTCCGTATCAGCCGATGCCTTGATCTTGGCCATGTAAGGCTCTAAAGAGAGAATTCAGATGAGCCTACCCAGACTTCTGATCCACAGAAACATGAGATAATAAATGTATGTTGTTTTAAGCTGTGAAATTTGTGGTGAATTGCTACACAGTAATAGAAAACTATATGAATGCACTTGATTAGCTGACTATTGTCCTGTGAATTTTGCTTCTATGTGTTTGTAAATTTATTTAGGAATTCTGTTTCCTGCATATGATTCTGCTCTTTGAATTCACATACAAGTTGTACCACTTTATAGGTTCCTTTTTAAAGTGATAAGTTAAATAAAATCTTTGCTACATGGTCATTTTATATTTGTATCACAGTCATGAATTTATCTTTTTAATTGTTATTTTCTTAAGAAAATTATCGCTTAAAACAGAAATGAACAATTTTTTTTTCATTTGTTATTTTCTGTGTACCTTATTACTCATCCAATCTAAAAATTTCTATCTTTTTAAAACTTCATTCAATATGCTAAATCATACCAGGTAGTTTATCTTTTGAAAACAGCCCCCCATCCCCAGGCCCCTGACGTATCTTCTGAAGCCCTCAATCCTGCCATCCAGTTGGGTTTGAACACCCTCTAAACTGGCTGCGGTCCGGGAACTTCTCTTTGTCATCAGTCTGTGAATCTCCTATACTTCTCTCCTTTATCTTATCCCATTTCTTGGATTCTTTCTTTGAGTGTGCCCTCATTTTGTAGAATAGCATCCTTCAGGATTTCCCAAAAAAGAATATATGAGAGATAAACTTTTAAAAATCTTTCACATCTAAATAGATTTTTCTTCAAATTTTACATGACTATGAATAAAATTCTATGTTGGAAATCACTTTCCCTTGGTATTTTGAAGACATTATCCATTTGTTCTTTAGCTTTTAATGCTTCTCCAGAGAAATGCTATGCTATTCTGAATCCAGCTGTTTGTATGTGGCTTGTTCTCATTGTCTGCCTCTTATCACTTTTGAAGATTTTAGAATCTTAGTATCTTTGGCCTGGGATGTAATAGAATTTCACAATGATGTGCCTTGGTGTGGATCATTGTATATTCGAAGTATTGGCCAATGGATGGATCCATTCAATATATAAACACAGGCTTCATCATACTTTACTCTCAGCAGTACAACTGGTGACTCTCTTGTTGAAACATTCCTATACTTGATGGCTAAGGTCTCACTCTTCTAGTTTTCCTCCTACCTTTCTCATGGTTTTATTTTAATATCCTTTGTGTTTGTGTTCTGGGATTTCTGTTTTCCCTCATCTTCAATATTTTCTTCGGTGATACCACTGATTTCATGGCTTTAGATACCATCAACACACCAGCTATGCCCAAACATACATATACAGCAAACTTCTCATATATACAATAACTTACTTGACACATTACATCGCAAACTTAATATGTCTCAAACTAAACCTTTATCTGCTCCCCTTCCAGTGGCTTCCATCTTTAGCACCATTGTGGGAACCAGAAACCAGGAAACATCTTCCACTCTTCTCTCCTCCTTATCATTATATTCAACCCCATCCAACTCCTGTCACTTTTACCTGTAAATGTCTCTTGAACCCATCCTCTGCTCTCCATCTCCATGGCCACCTACCATCATTGTTTTGCTGGTGGCTGCAGTAGCCTCTCAACTGATCTTTTTACATCTGCTCTTTGTCTAACTCATCCATTCTCCAAATAGTAGTTTGAGTAACTAAGTTTTAAGGTGAAATCTAATTACATTGGTTTTCTGTTTAGAACTCCTCAATAATTTCAGAAGGCACCTAGAATAAAATTCCATATTCTTAAGGGACCTCCAAGACCCAAAGGATCCAGCCCCTGTCTACCTCTCTAGAACCACCGATGCTACTCTCTCCCTCCTCACGCTGCTCCAGCCACACTGGTTTTGTTCATGCGTCAAAAATGACAAACCATTATACTTCAGAGCCTTCTCCAGAAATGTTTCTTCCCTCCCTTCACACAGCTCCTACTCATTGTTCAATATTTGACATCAAGTTACCTTGCAGAGAGGCTTTTTTCTGATCATCACAGTATAAATAAGTGTCCTCCTTCATTCCTTCATTTATTTTCCTTTATACTATGTATCAAAATTTTAGAATTTCTATAATATATTTGTTTTTATTTTTCTTTTCCACTAGACCATAGATTCCATAAAGGCAAGAACTATGTTTGCTTTACCACTATTCCCAGCACCTAGCATGAAGACTCATCAGTTGAATGAATGGTTATTCACTTAGAATTTTAGTAACCTGAGTCCATTCCTGGCCCCTCTACTAATTGTGCAAATTTGGCCAAGTTACTTAACTTTTCCTGGCCTTAGTTTGCCCACTATAAGATGAAGATAATAGTCTCTACTTCCCAGGACTATTGTGAAAAATTAAAGGAAAGAATCCATGGGAAATGGTTTGCATAGTGTCTGGCATGTAATAAGTGTTCAGTAATTTTAGATAAAAATAATAACGATGACAGGCTATAATTTGAGATCCAATACTGAGAGAAACGGGATAGAAAGTCAAATAAAGGGTTTTGAATGTTCCTATGCCCTAGTCCATTTGTGCTGCTATAATAAAAATATTATGTACTGGGTGACTTAAACAATGACCATTTATTTCTCACAGTTCTGGAGAATGGGTAGTGCAATATCAAGGTACCGGCTTTCTGATTCACAGATTGCCATCTTCTCACATGGTTGAAGGGGCAAGAGAGTTCTCTGGGTTGCCCCTCCCCCACCCATACGTTCTTACAAAGGACTCTACCCTCAAGATTTAAACACCACCCAAAGCCCGCACCTCCTAACACCATCCCGTTGGGGGTCAGGATTTCATATGAATGTGGGGCAGAGGGACACAAACATTCAGTCCATAACACTACAAAAAGTAGCATAAACTATTCACCTCACTTGTATATGACGACAATATTAAGTACCTAGCTATCCGACTGTCCATGTTCCACAAATGGGTCAATATAGAAGACACTGTTGTTGCCTAGCCAACATTAATGTATTCATTTCTTTTTTTACTAATACAGCACCCTTTTCCTCCCCTCTAGAGATGCACCCTCTCCAGACAACCGTATGTCTCAGTCAAGTCAATCACGGGAGCCCCACTCTTCTTGGTAGTGATTGCTTTTGGAGTTCTTATCACTGAGGTGGGGAGGGAGCTCTGCTTGGAGTTGGAGAGGCGCCTGGGAAAATGTTTCTTCTTTTAAGAAGGAGCACAAGAAAAAACAGTCCCTCTGCTGCCTCTGGACCCTAGCTGTGGCATCTGTAACTTCTGCCACCAATTTGTGACTACACTCAGAATTGACCTTAGAAAGAAGCTGCAGCAGAGCAGAGAAATGGAAGGAAGTGGGGTCTTTGATGATCTCATTGAACTATGTTGTATGATGCCTGAGACCCAACCTCTTTCTCCTTTGGGTTGCTGACTATAGGAGACAATTTCCCTAACATTTGGTCTGTGTCAGGCTATACGCTGCATGTAGCCTGAAGCATCCCAAAGAGGACCCAGTGGCTAGCTCCTCATCAGAGTCCATATGGTCTGAGGGCCATAGGACCTCTGACCACCCTTCCAACTTGGAGATAACATAATGACATTTAGTCATTTATTAGACAAAAATTACTCAAGGGGGTGAGGAGGAGGGAGTTTGAAAACACTTTTGCCAGTAAACAGAACTCCACATTTGAGTATTCGTGAGTGGGTGGAGTGATGTAAACGTGCCACTCCTAGCTGCAGGACTGTGCCACAATGGCTCCAGTGAATAGACTCTTGTTTCCACAACATTATTCTTCCACAGCCTTGCCAGATGGAAAACATCATGTGTTTTTCCTCTAGAGATAGGGGATCAATTCATTTTCCAAGTGTATCAAAAGAACATTCATTGTTTTGGCTCTCTTTGGCCCTGTTCTGGGTAATTTTTATTCCTTATCCCAGAATTCAGAGGTCTTAGGAGATACGAAAATGAAAGTAGGCATCTGAGACCCACCTGAAAGGCAACAAGCACAGGTCTGATCAGCCTGTCGGGCCAGAGGGCACCGACGTCAGAGGGGTTTGAAGATTTTGTTGTCCAGTAGGCATACGTCATGCCATTTCTTGCTCTGTGCCCAGGACTGTTTTAAGCCTGGGAAATGTGGGAGAGAAGCTTAGTGGCAGTGCATTTTATGTCAAGCTAGGTTCTGAAGTTAACACCTAAGACAAAATGGCATGTGGTCAAAGTGCTCTTGAAAGTACCTTTAAATAATTGATGTAGAACAAGGCACATGGTTTGCTGTATACCACCCTGCAGATATACATGTCTATATATGTCTGTATAAATGTATAATGTATTTGGTCATCCGTAGTAGTACATAATATAGAAGACAGCAATGTATGAAAAATATATATCTTGGTTAGAATAACACTCTGTGAGTCAAGATGCTCACACCATTAGAAGCCAGAAGGAACTGAGAATATGAAGGGAATAGCCATTTCCTGTCTCCCATGTTTTGCTTACTCTACTATTCCTTTCTTAAAGAAAGCCCATACAGTTAACTGTACATATAGTCTCTACACTGGAGGAATATGGTTTAAAGTCTCTTTGTTTTTTAAAACTATAGAAACTTAGAAGAAAGTCCAGAGAGCTTGTTCAAAGTCACAGTAACGGTTAATGGTGGTGGCAAAACCCCACAGCTCCACACTGGGACCGGGGTAGGTCTGCCTGTGCAACATTAGGAGGCTGAGTATGTTTGTGTCAGAGGTTCACACATCTGCCCAGGTGTCCCAGTGCTAGGAAGTCACAATGCTTTTGCAGAACACCATGGACAAATCGATATGTGAATCTTAAAATGATTAAATCAGTAACCTGCTGCCAAATCAGAACTGAAATGCACTGGCAAGTGCCAAAAGCTTAAGAAAAAGTCATTCCGTAACTGCCTTCTTTCTTTTTTTCTCTCTGCCTATTTTACAGAGGCTGCAAAACAAACAAACAAACAAACAAACAAACAAACAAACAGTCTTTGCAAATGTTTTCTGTGAATTTCACATTGATTTAAGAGGCAAAGAGATCCCAGTCCATAAACTACTTTATTGAATGGTCACAGTGAGCCGTGAAGAGTTATGAATGTAGGTGGTGCACACGTCCCTGAAAAACCTGGAGATTACTGGGTTTGGGAAGACGGTGACTGAGATTCTGAAATAGTGAGAAGCCTTGGATATTTGTGAATCAGCCATGAACACTGGGACTCTTGTTGGGGACATTGTAGGTAGAGGAGGGAAGACTAAATTTGATGGAGACTCTAGTCCTGCTAAGGAATTTACCTTGGATGGGCCCAAAGTGAAGAATGGAGTCCTACCTGCTAATACCTGTAATTTCTGGGCACCAACTAACGATCAATGGAATTGAGAAATTCTAGGTAAGATGTTTAGACTCTCCCCTCTCCTTATTCCACTGAAATTCTGATAGGACTGGGAAAGAGAAGAAACATAGAGTCTATTGTCTTTCATACAGCTCTGACATTCAAAACACAGCTATAAATCATATACAATTTAGTATAGTTTTTCAATTTTTGCACATGTTCCTTTTCTGTCTCAATTTCGTTCAAGAGGATTATTAAATGGGCTTCTTCTTTTTAGCTCATTTCAACCTTTTCTCAACTAGCACTGTATGGCTGCTGCAAGAATTTCCCAGCTAGTCTCCCCACATATTTACTCTTGCCTCCTGCTGTCCACCAGTAGCCAGTGCAATCTTTTCCAAACATATAGTACACATTGTCCAGTAGAAACATAGTACCAGCCACATATGTAAGTTTAAATGTTCTGGCAGTCACATTCATAAAAAATAAAAAGAAATTCATAAAAGTAATTTTATGAATTTATTTTTAATTAGTTTACAATTAATTTTAATGATACACTTTATATAATTCATTAGATAGCTCCAAAGTATCATGATTGCGATATGTAGTCACTGTAAAGAAATTATTAAGATATTTTACATTCTTCTTTTTTTTTTTTTTTTTACTAAGTCTTTGAAATTCTATATAGCTTTACACTTACAACAGATCTCAGTTAGAACTGGCCACATTTCAAGTGCTCAATAGCCCTATTTGTCTAGTGGCTACCGTCATGGACAGTGCAGACCTGGCAGATGATATCACCCTCTTGATTCCCACTGAGAACTCGGTCCCATCTGGCATGTATTATTATTTTTTTAATTTTATTGAGGTATAATTGATATAACATTAAATTAGTTTCAGGTGTACAATGTAATGATTCAATATTTGTGTATATTGCAAAATAATCACCCCAATACGCCCAGTTAACATCTGTTACCATATATAGTTACACAATTTTTTTTTCTGGTGATGAGAACTTTTAAGATCCACTCTCCTCGTTACTTTCAAATATGTAATACAGCATTACTAACTATAGTCACCTGGCTGTACATCACATGCTCATGACTTATTTATTTTATGACTGGAAATTTGTACTTTTTGACTCCTTTCACCCATGTAGCCCACCCTACAAATTCCACCTCAGGCAACTACCCATCTATTCTCCATATCCATGAGCTCGGACTTGCTTTTTTTGTTGTTCCTTTAGATTCTACATATATGAGAGATCATATGGTATTTTTCTTTTTCTGTCTGAGTTATTTCACTTAGCATAGTGCCCTTAAGATCGATCCATGTTGTCATAAATGGCAACATTTCATTCTTTTTTTATGGCTGAATAATATTCATATACATAAATCACATTTTCTTTATCCACTAACACATCAATGGATGTTTGTTTCTATGGAAAGGTTGCTTCTATGTCTTTTCTATTGTAAATAATGCTGACATGAACATGGGGGTACATAGAGCTTTTTCAATTAGTGTGCTTGTTTTCTTTGGATAAATCCCCAGAAGTCAAATTATTGGGTCATAGGTAGTCCTATTTTTAACTTTTTTGAGGAAACTTCATACTGTTTTCCACAGTGGCTATACCAATTTACATTCCTATTACCATTGCACAAGGGTCCCCTTCTCTGCGCATCCTCACCAACACCTGTTATTTCTTGTGTTTTTGATAATAGTCACTCTGACAGTTGTGAGGTAATATTTCATTGTGGTTTTGATTTACTTATCACGTTGTTTACTATCTACCTTCCCCATTAGAACTTAAGCTTCATGAGCCTAGGGTTTATTGTTGTTGTTTGTTCTGTCTTTTTCACAGCTTTAGGCTCAATATTTATAAAAGTTCATTGAACTTAGTAGACACTCAATAAATATTTGTTGAATGAATGATGTTTTAAAAGGAGTACTGGTATATGTTTGAGGAGCCCTAGCTTCTCATTTGACTATGCCAAGACTATCTGTGTAGATTTAGGCAACTATAAAAGATTAAGCAAAAATTATAATGAATTATATAATTTATTGCAGTCATTGAGCACTAATTTCATGTCAGGTACTGTGCTAAGTGGTTTATAATCATAACCTTATTTAATCCTCACAGCAGGCACTGTTATTAGCTCTCTTTTATGGATGAAGTTTACCCAACCTTAGTTTCATCATCTGTGAAATGTAAATGTTGGGGCCAAATCATCCCTAAGGTCTTTTCCCCCCCTCAAAAGTATGTCTTTTTACTTGAAAAGATATCTGTGTCTTTCTGTTTGAAAAGATCCATTTATTTATCCATGACTCAAAGGAAGAAAGTCAGCTCTCAAAACTCCATCATAAAGTTGAACCTCAATGCTTCTTCTTTCAGATAAGCAATCTTTTGCTTCTTTTTATTTTGAAATGCTCACCTCACTTTGCTGGATCTTAGTAGGGTTTATGTAAATGAATTATTATTCTCACAGTATACTCCTTACACTTGCAAATGACTTCCAACATGAATACCCAAAGTGTGAGGTTAAAAACTTGCATTTTAGAAGAAAATCCATGGCCAATTATTTTTAGGGCACCTGAAAAATGTTCAATGTTCATTATTGGTTTTCTATTAGTAATGGAATTCAGAGCTGTTGTCACTGAATGTTCTTTGCCTCTAGTCTAACAGACTTTCTTTAGCAACTTGTCCCAAGAAAATTGGATTAAGGAAAAGCTTTAAGAGACTGTACCCACACTTCGACTCATATCACAGTGATAACCTGAGGCAACCCTCTTATTTTGCAGAACAGGGCTAGGAAGGCTCAGAGAAGGTAAGCCATTTACCCAAACACACACAGCTAACAGGTGGCAGAGTTGGAAATTTGAACACCAATTTATCTAATGGTAAAGTCCATGCCTTTTCTACTTTATCACACTTCCCTGCTGTGACTTTGAAAGGCAGGTTCCTCTTTGAGATTTTATTTGGAACAGCAGTTTTTTTTTTCCTCTTCTACCACAACAAATGTGACAGAAGACACTCACACATGCAAAACAATCTCATGGTGCATTCAGAGCCTGATGGAAATCAAACAATATTTTGAATGAAAATAAACAAATAGTACCACAAGGCACTCACAATGCACTACCAAATTTATAATTGGCACAATTATGCAAAAAATTATAAGCACCAGATTAAATTAGTTATAAGCACTTCCCTGAGTATGAAATATGATAATGAAAATGAGACTGAAAATAATAGCTTCGACTAAATACTTATTATGTGCCAGGTGTTGTGCTAAGTGCCAATTCCAGAAACAACAAAGAATGGTGATTGCTTAGATTCAAATCCTGGCTCTGTCATTTGCTAGGTGTTGAATTTGGGCAAATTACTTAAACCATTATTCTTCATTTAGGTTTATCCACAAAGTAGGGATAACTATAGCACCTATTTCACAGGACTATTTTAAGATTAAGCATGTAGACCACTCACTGAGCTTTTCCCACTTGCCAGGCTCTGTGTGGAGCCCCCAACGAGTGATAGCTCTCATTATCGCATTTAATCTTCACTGGAACCCACTAGAAGGTGAGTGAGCTCTGGAGCCCAGAGATGTTTGTTTTGTTTACTGTAAATGACACAATTATGCACAAGGATACAAGCAGAAGGGCCTGGAACACAGTAGAAGTTCAATAGCTATTTGTTCAATGAATAAATCCACATGTTGTATACCTTTTCAACCTTTATTTTGCAGCTGAGGAAACTAAGTCTTAGTCTTTTTTCTAGGATCACGTGGTGAGGCTGTGTGAGATGATGGTGTATTAATATGTGTGATAAGGGATTCTATCAAAATGCAATTACATGAGCATGAGGCCATAGGGATGCCTCTAAATCTGTTCTAGTTAATTTTAATAATTTGATTATTTCCAATTATGACTACTCTTACTATTTTAAGACATAAGCTCCTAGAGGCATACCTGACACTGATTGGGATACATCAGTGTGCCGGGATAAAGCTGCAGGCAATGCAGAGCCATCAGGTATTAGATGTGGGCTGATGTGTGCAAAAGCATTTAAGGAGGATAGACGAGTGTGGCATAAGAGTGCATGAAAGATTGGGGGCCAGGGGCTGGATAGGTACAGGGAGGGCTGTAGAGCAATAGCATGGGTTGCAAACATACAGAAACTTCCTTAGTGTTATGCAGAACCATTAGATAATTCTGAGAGCCTCTCCTCTTCTACCCACCCCCATCTCATTCACCAGGACACAATGAGTAGGGGGAAACCTAATCCAGGCTGGCAAATTCCAAGTGGCCTCCAAGTGGCCCCCACTCCAGGTAAGAAAGGCTAGATGGTGAATCTGCCTGACCTCAGGGATATTGATAGGGTGCTTTGCAGGGGAAGAGAAAAATTCGATCTTGGATTTACCTGCGACTGTCAGAGGGGACGGTGTGCACTCATGAATAATCCAGAGGGAATTCAGAACCCTGGAGTGTCCGCTGCCCCACTGTCGGCTGGCTTGGCTGACAGCGAAGTCAGGCTGGTGGTTGTGACCTGTGGGGTCAGTTCACCTGAGGCACCTGTTTCTGTTCCTTCTTCCCAGCTCAGCTCCACCGCAGCAAACATGCTAGGAAAGACATGGGCGGGGTGAGATTGGGGAGAGAGGAAGAGCTAAAGTGGAACACACTGGACACAAGGTCTTGCTTGGCCTGAGGCACCAATCATATCAGCCTCAGTCTCCCTGGGGGGCGTGAAAACAGTGTGGCCTCAATGCACACCCAGCACTTCCACCGTGAGAACCAAATGCAAGTCTGGAAGGCAGGGCATGAAGAAAGACAGGGGCTGCAAGAGGGAAGGGTGAAGTTGTCTCGTGACAAGGCTGGCAAAGAGGCAGGACCGCTGGACCATCATTGGCTACCGTATCTGCAATCGTACCCAAGAGACTACGATTACATTTGGAGATGTACACAGGGAATGAAAGGAAAAAGGGAAAGATTCCTGAATTGGTGGGGGATTAGCCTGAAGGAGGCAATGTTGTGCAGCAAAAAGCGCAGACTGGATGATCAGAGAGACCTGGGTTCAAGTCACATCTCAGCCAGTTAGTTACTGGGTGTGTGATTTGGAATAGGTAATATCACTTATCTGGGCCTCAGTTGCATCATCTGTGATGCTGATAAAATGTAACAGCTCATGTTTTGGAGCACTAAGATATGCCAGAATCATAATACACTATATGGCATAATAATGTATCAAGTTTTGTGTACGAATTCAACTTGTGTGGGTTTGAGTCCTACCTCTGTTACTAATTAAGTGAACCTGGAAAAATTAACTTCTCCGAGCTCTAGCTTTCTCATCTGTTAATTGAACATAATAGCAGTACTGTGTTTCATAATAAAGGTTCAATAAATATATGTTGAATGAATGAGGGTGGTTGAGAGGATTCCATACAATAATGTATATAAAAAGCTAAGTCTAATGCTTGACACATAATAACCATGCAAAAATATTGGCTCTTATTATCAGTTGACAAGAGGAAGAGGAATACATGTAAACGCATGTAAATGAACAGTCCCATAATTGTGGAAACTCAGGGTTAGTTTCTCCTCTTTTCTTTCCTATTCCAACTCTGTGAACGACTCTTCAAAAACCTTTCTCACCTAACCTTGACCTCCATTTGAACACTTCTACAGCTCCAAGTTGGTCAAGGACTTGAAAGTTAAAATAAAATCAATCTGCCCAATAGACCTGAGCAAAAGGGCACTGAGGCTGGCACAGTGCCCTGGGTGGTAGTGGATCCCTTCCAGAATCTGCAGGCTTTCTTCCTGCAATGCCATGACGCTCAGAGCACCTGAACATCTTGCTGGACCAGCTGTTATGGGAAATCCAGCCTCATTTGTGGTGATCGTAGCCTCTTGTGAGAAGATGAGGAGCAGACCCCTACGTAAACTGCTGAAGTGATTCCATGAAGAGATGGCCCATCCCAGTCCCTGCTAGTGCTTTTTCCCAGAAAACCGCTGATTTCCACCTTTATATCCATTCAGCCAATCTACTAGAAATCCTTTCCATCCTTTATGCTTAACCATATCCTGTGCACCCTTTAAAGTCCCACGTTAGTGACACCCTACCTACTGCTTTCCTCACAGCTCAGACGCAGCAGTTAATAGATGTCTTCTTATGCCCTGGGCATAGCAGCTTGTGTTAGGTTAGCAATCTGCAGTGTACAAAACACTTTTACAGGTTCTGAACTCCCTAGAATGTAGGGTGCCTCTGAGGGAAGAGAGTTTTGTCTATTTTGTTTACTGTCTAGCTCCGGCTCCTTGAAGAGGGCCTGGCACTCAACACACACTTGCTGAGTGGATGACTGTGTCATGTGATTCTTATTGCAACTCTGAGGTGGAACAGGTGCTATTCTGATCACCCACCTCTACAACAAGGGAAAAGGAGGCTCGGAGGCGTAAATACCCCAAGGCAGGGAGCTGATGGGCAGCAGAGCTGAGACACAGATCTCAGTCTTAGCCTTGAAGTCCATCCTCTTTCAAGTAAACCATCTTTCAGTCCATTTATTTCCCCAACTATGTTTGAAGTTCCTGCAAAGCTGTCTGTCTGGGAAATCCTTTGTGGGCCTAGAAGTGCAGTTGTTACTGTGACATTCCTCACTTTCTCACTGGACTTGTGGGTCTATCTTATTTTCAGGCTACAGGTCTGCCTTGGCTTCTGATACCTACTTGGCCTTTAGTTTACCAATATGGGAACCCGCTGAGCGCTGCTCCTAGCTTCCAGTTCCAGCACATTCTCCCGTCAAGCACAGACCGAGAGTCACAGTCTCCTTTTTTCATAGAGCCCTTTGACATTCAGCCCATTTGACAATGGCATTGTCGTGCGGGAGACCCTGCTTGCTGCGCCATTTGTTGTGCGTGGAGGCCTGCTTGCTGCGCCATTTTTCAGGCGGGGCGGCCTGCGGGGTCTCTGCTCCCACTCCCCACACAAGAACGCAGGATATGGTGAGGCCAAAAAGGAACACCCACGGAGCCATAGGTAGGGGAGCCATACCACTATGGTCTCACTGGAGGCTGGGTTCACTGGACGTGCGACCTGCCGTCTGCCTTTCCGCCGATCGACCGACCGACGACTCTCCTCCACTCTCCTCGACTCTGTTCCTCTCCTCTCTTCCACTCTCCTTGGCTCTGCTCAGCTCCTCGGCAGTCCTCGGCTCTCCTCCGTAGCCGCAGCAGTTATACCAGCGGCCAATCGGCTAACCGGCCACAGCCGACAGCCAATCAGCTACAGCCGAGCCAGCACCTTTCCACATGAGGCTGAGAGCCTGTAAACTACTCTCTGGGGCTCTGTCCCCACAGCATATATATTTTAAGGGCATGTGCTTTGACAGTGATTGTGCAAAACTGGGGTAGGAGAGGATTTTACTTTCTACTTTATGTAGTTGCAGAATTTTCAAAAAGCAATCTTTTTACAAAAATCAGCAAAAACAAAGGTATTTGCACTAAAACTGAAAAAAAGATATTTTTGTCATTAGCTCAGCAAGACACACTGGAAATGCTCCAACAGAAATCTAGGCTCTAACACCTTAGTCTTGAATTGCCCTACCCCATTCACTTGTAGCTTGGCCTAGTCCTGCTTTGCTCACTCAGCGGTCTCCTTCAAGATATCAAACTCTAGTTCTCTGTTCAGTTGTTTTCTCATTGGTTCTTGGTATTTGCCTTATCTTTCTAACTACATTTTAAGTTCCTCAAAGGCAGGCATCTTAAATAATTGTTCTCTTTATCCCGCTTAGAAGAAGCGAAATAGGTTGTCTACACTCTGGACCCAGAGTTTTTCCCCAATGAAGAATGTGGTTTTTTCCCCCCACAGTATTTTGTAAAAACGATTTCCCAGGGCTCTCACCTGTGATAACATCTCTCACAGGTTTATTTGATAAGTGATTAAGCTCAAACTGTCTATTTTGGCTTACAAAGTCCTTCATAATTGAGCACCAAACTATGTCACTAGGCTTATTTTGCACCCTGCTTCTCTCTCCCACATACTCAGCCCAGTTTCCAGTAATAATTAATTTCCTCACCATTCTACAAATATATCATCACCATCATCAATCATCATTAATGCTTTTATATTTTGATGCCTCTGCCCAATCTAGGACACCCTTCCTCCCTCTACCCAATCTGAGAAGCCCTCCTGTTCCTTCTAAACCTCATTTTCAAATGACTTCTCTTCTGAAAAAAACAACCTTCCACAGTTCCTGAGGTGAGCTAGTCTCTCTCTGTCGGGCTAGTGTGTTCCCACAAAGCTTTAACATGTGTCACCTTCGCTGTAGGATTCTTTCTGTCTGACTTCTTCGAGGTTAAGACTTGAGTCTTATTTTCTTTACATGGGTCCCTAGCAGCACCTTTTATAATATCTGACAGAGCAGGCACTCAATAAGTACGTGTTGAATGAATGCGTGAGCAAGAGATAGAAATGTTCTCCAGGTAGTTACCATGATGGATTTGGATGCAGAATGATAGTGAACAATGAAAGAAAGGAGGGCGGCGGGGGGGTCATTTTACTGGAAGTCAAAGGGATTACTCTCGCATCACGCAGTGAAGCTGACCGCTCCCAGAAGGGAGACATCCAAATGTAAGATGCAGAACATTAAATATTGAAAGCAAAAGTTAAATATTAAATTTTAATATGAAACATTAATGCCAATAAACAAAGCCAGCCAGAGGGGACAAAATTAGGACCAGGATGTAGCCAAAAAGGAAAGAGTCATGGCTCAGGCTAAAAGCTGACCATGGCCTGGACTTTCCCAGCAGAGCTCATCGGTAACAGTCACACCCATCAAATTTCCTGGGAGAAGCAGTGGAGGGGAAAAAAAAAAAAAAAGAAAAAAAAAACAAAACAAAACAAAAAAAAACACAACCTTTTATAACCCACAGCCATAAAACCCAAGTCTTTCCTACAAAACAATACACAGTAAAGTGTTTCAGGACCGCCAAGGCTTCAGAACTCATGGTACACTGGAACAAAAATAGAGGCAGCAGAGAGGAAAATATGAGGTTGCCGAACCCTTGGGGCAGGAATCCTATCTTTGCTTGCACTGTGTGTGACGGAGCCTGTGTGCAGCCAACTTGGGCAGAAAGAAATAACAAGAGTCGTAAGAGAAGCAAAACTAATGGGCTTGCTTCCTGTTGGTGCCAGTGGATGTTTTGCCTGAATGAGAAACAACCCGGGAGCAGAAAATTGAAACTAGCGATCAGTTTTAACTTAATAGGGCCCCAAGCTTATACCACCTGGGACTGCAGGAGCACTTCTGTCTACTGTCACTGTTCAGGGTCAAGGGCCTTCCAGCCTTCTAGGACTCAAGCTAAACCTGAAAATCTCATAAACTGTGGGGTTTTTATCAGAAAGACCATGGCGTTGGTTGGTAAAACCCAGTAGCTAGGTAGGTGTTGAGTTAGATGTCAAAAGGATCTGGATCATTTATTCCTATACCCATCTTCAAATCTTGCTTGGTACCCTCCGTTTACAGAAAACTCATTCTATACATGAAGGTGGGGACTACAGGGCCCAGATCTGATCCTTTTTGGGCAACGGCCCTGAAGTATTTAGAAATCCAAATCCGTGACTGTTGAAAGGAAATAACTTCGTGGCTTAAGGGTCAGGATGACACAGAAGACTATTTGTCTTGCTTTAAGCCTCAGAGTTGAGGGGAGAAGGGGAGAATTCTGAGAGCAAGACCCCCATCACGGTGAAGGGCTCACATAACCAGTCTGCAGGTTATAGTAAATTTAAGAGGTCACTACTACATGGAAAGCCCTTACCCTTGGCCATGCTCTCACCTAATCTGGGAAAGACACACAAGTGTGCAGTATGTCAAGACAGAGGAAATACTCCAACAGTCCTCCCATTCCCCAGAACGCTTACAGTTTCCAGGGGAAAATGGATGCAATGACAAAGGATTGAGGGTAATTTAGCTGGAAGGATAATTTTCACAAGAAATTAGCAAGCATAAGGGGGGAAATGAGCATGGATTGGTGGTTTAATTTTAACCATATGGAGGGATTAACTGATCGGTGCTATCAAGTAACCATATCAAGTGAAAATCAATCAGGAGACAGCTTGGGGGGAAATTAGGTTTTCTTAAAGGAAACAAGGTATGAAAATGGAAGCTGAAGCCAAAAAACACAGAATTCATACTATGTGATTTTTTTCTTTCCTCGAGGTCTCTTCCTTTCTTGTGATATATTTTGGTTACTTGGCCTTCTTTCACATCTATTTGAGAAGTTTTTATTTGG